>NC_138805.1:0-600000 GCF_965178545.1 Coloeus monedula | reverse complement strand
CCTTTCCCAAGGCTCCCAACCCACCTCTTGTGGGGTGCAGGATGGATCACGTTCACCTGCTTAGCCCCCATTAAATATTCTTTTTTTCCTGTGGTCTCATGTCTGTGCCTCCATTACTCAAATCCTGCTCTGGAGAAGGGAGTGGTTAACTTCAAGCCTCACAGGCTTTTATGCCATCAGTTGCTGCTTCACCAACAGCAAATAACCCCTCTGGCTCTTGGGAAGGAGCTTTTCCCTATTTTCCTGATGGCCCACCTGTCCCTCAAAACCTAACGTGAAAATCACTCAGTTCAGTTGGACCAGATGAGCTTGAAGGGCTCCCTCCCACCTAAACCATTCCATGATTCCCAGCTGCCCTGCAGATTCCAGACTCTGACAGCCCTGAGGGAAACCTCCATCCATGAGAAGAGCTCACTGTGAGTGGGGACACTGAGCCTACCCTCATCCTTCACCTTAAAACCATCCCTGAGGTGCAAGGGAAAAGGTTGTGACTTGGGGGTGTTGTTACAGGGGGGTTGTTTTGCTTTTGGACTTATTTTGTTGATAGAGGAAAGTATTTTATAAAGTGATGGCACTTTGGCTCCTTTCCCAAGAGTCTTTCAGACAAGGGAAATGTGAGGAAGTTTAAGGCAGCCTCTCCTGCTCTCCTGCAGCAGTTGGTGTCTTTTGTGTTGGAGATTAGTTGGGAAGTTGCTGCATTCTCGGTGAAATTCCACTTTCTCCATATCAGTGAGAATAAAGAGGGGTTTCTGGCCAGCACAGTGGGGTTTGTGGTGGGATCCATCCACCTGCCCTTCCTGTGCAGCCATCCCTCCCCAGCTGTCTTTGGCCACAGAAGGTGAGGCAGATCCTGCTCCATCTCCCACCCTTGTGGGGCTGGATCAACGGAGAAAGGCTGGCAAAGCTTGAGCTGGATTCAGAGAAAAGAAACCAAAGGCTTGAAACAAAAACCCCAGGGGGGAGGTGATGCAGGTCCCCCTCAGAAAGCAACCAGAGGGAATGCAAAGAAAAGAAATAAGAAAAGAAGAGAATAAATAAAGAGCAGGGATGAGGAGCAAGGAAGCTGTCTGCCCGTGCTGTGTTTGTGCTGCTGGCTGCCTGCCTGCCTGTCTGAAAACCTGGCCCCGTCTGGCACCTCTTTTTTTATTCTGATGTTTGAATTTATAGCTTGAAGTGCAGCAGAATGAGGTTCTCTGGAATATTGCTGTAGGTGGGATTGGCTGCCCGGGAGGGCGAGGGTGGATTTGGAGGAGGGGGGACTTGGGTTTCCCTTGCAAGTTTAATGTGGGCTGCTGTGTTCTCCTCCCTCCCTGTGCCTCTGCCTCCCTGCTGCCTTTCCGTGTGTGTTTGCATCAGATCTGAGTGACACGGGTGGCTCAGGAGCAGCTTCTCCCTGGGTGTATCCTGAGTGCATCCCACTGGGATTTTCGGTGTAGTCTGGGGGCGGAGGGGAAGCAGGGCTGCTGTGAAGTGCTGAGGTGCAGAGCAGAGCCAGAATCCATGCAAACCGCTGCAGCCGCCTCCTCCGCCGGGATGACACGGATCACCCACACTTCCTCCCTGGGAGCGTGCCAGGAGACTTGTTCTCAGTGAAGGTTTTCAGGCCTCCAGGCTTCAAACGTTCACACAGTTTGAATAATGCATAAAGCTCCAGCACTTGCGGGAGTCAAATATTCTTCTCCAGCATCTTTAAAAAAGGGATGAACACATTTTTACTTGAAAACCTCCCCCTCTGTGTAACCTGCTTCTCCTTTCTCACCTGACGCACCTACAATCCTTGCATCCTTCTAAATGCACAGCCCCCATCAGGGTCAGATCTGTTCGAGGATCTCGTTCTTCCCCGCTGCCTTTGATATTTGGAAAGGCAAATTTCCTTGTTCAGGAGGTGGGAGCCTCCTGACTGCATCTGCCTGTAATTAATGGATTCAGTCACTCTATACCAGGAGGTTTCTGGGGGGATCCATCTTCCTCTTCCCCTTGTGAGGGAATCAGAGCAGTGACGCTCCCCCTGTGCTGCTGGGCAGGCCCTGGGTGGCACGACAGGGACTGTGTCACGACAGGTGGGACAGCAGCTCTGGGCAGAGCCTGGAGGAGGCTTCGTGGGGCAGGGAGACCTTCCCAGGCAGATACTGGAGGAGCCCGTCCTGCAGTTTGACCATAAAACACAGACACAGTCTGGACTCAAGGTGTCTGTCTGAGGCTGGTGACTTTCCCTGGCCCACTGGGAAGGATCTGGAACTGGAAGGATTAAGGTGCATGGGATGGAGTTGAGGCAGATTCAATTTTCCTGTGAAATGCACCAAGCCCACCCTTTTTCCAGGACAGCCCATTCCCTATTCCAGAGATGCTTTCTGCTGGTCACACCTTTGGTTTGGGCTCTGCTGCCTCTTGAATTATTGACCTTAGGTGTGGGGGTGTGGTTTGGCCACCCCACAGGACACTGCAGTGACTCTGTGTGTGCTCAGCAGCAGCCCCCAGGTTTAATCAGGAGGGGGGGATCCCTTCCTCAGGACACCTCAGCCCTTCCCAACACCCCTGACTTCTCTCACTGCATCTGAGCACCCAGATGGCACAGGATTAACAGAAACCCTTCAGGAAAGGTTGATGAAGTGATGGCAGAGGGGCAGGGGAGTGTTGCTGTGACAGCTCCTGATGCAGAGCTGCCTCGAAGCTTTTGCAGAGGAAAAGCAAAGGGCAGGACCTTGCCCTCTCTGCTCTTCCCGAGGCAGGAGTGGGAGGAGGCTGGACAGCCCTGGAGCAGGGAGCTTGCTGCGGCTGTCCCCGGGAAGGATGAGAGGAGCACAAAGGGTTGCTTTTCCCATCCATTTTGGTTGTTGGTGTTGGCCCCATATCACGAATTCTCCCTTAGAAGAGGCCGGTCTGGCGCTCCTGGGCCGTGCCTGGGCAGGATCCCTGCCCTCCGTGACAGCTCTCTGGAGGGGCTGGCAGGCAGCTCCTGCACCAGCAATGCCAATCCAGGGGATTTGTGTGACGTGCCGCATCCCTCCCCCGCTCCTGTGACGCTGCCAAACTTCTGTCGAGCCCTGCTGGAGAGGGGCACCAGCAGCTCCCAGCTTGGAGGGATCCGGGGCAGAGTCACCTCTGTCCCCCTGCCCTGCCTGGCCCCTCAGCCCCTGGGGGATGGGAAGATGAGAACACAAATGCAGGCTTGGGTTTGGGGAGGGAGGAAGGGAAGGGGAAGGGAGGCTCAGCCGCGGCATGGCTGGGGATGTGTTTGCCCAAGCCTTGCTCTGGCAGGTGCTGGGGGCTCTTCTGGCTCTGTGGGCTCATCATGAATCTTAGCCGGGCATCCGTGAATCAGCTGGAGGGAGAGAGGAAGGACTGAGCATCTCTCCGGCTTTCCCAGCATCAGTTGCTGGTTTTGGATGACTTTTAGTGTGGAAGTGAACATATTGTTGTGTTCCTCAGGGACGGGGTCCTGAACAGCCGGTGGCTGCTCGGGGAGCAGCAGAGCCCTGCCAAGGTCTGCAGGTCCCTTCCCAGTGGAGATGCTCAGGATCTGGGTGAGCGGGGCTGCTCGGCCGGGCGCTCACACGGGGCTGCTCCTCAGGATGCTGCCGGCATTGACACTCTGCAGATCTCCTCTGATATGAAAAAATTTAAAGGAAACCCGCCCCTACACACAAGGAGCTGGAAGCCCGAGCGGAAACTGCTAGAACAGAACCTCATCATCATCCTTTTCAGCGGCCGGCCAGGTCGGGTTTGAGAGGCGGAGGCGGTCTAACAGCGCTGCCTGCTGGAAACTCCTTGGGAGAAAAGAGATTCTGCGGCCCGGGTTTCACCAGTCCTTCGGCAGTTTAAATCCGTCCTTCTCCCTTTTCCACAGCCTGCTCTTCCCACAGACCTCAGCTGCTCGGGACAGGCTGTCAGAGAGGATGGAGTTTCCATCCCGTTTATCCTCACAGCAGAGGCTGGAGAACTGGGTGCACCCCGGGCGCTCTCCCGGCGTGTGGAACCCCAGGCCTGGAATTCAGGGCTCACTGGGATCTCGGTGGCATTAAAGGAAACGCCCGTGGTGCTGCTTTTGGAGCATTTCAGGCCAAGCCAAGCTGGGGAGGTGGATGTCACTTCTGGGGCTGCTCCCTGAGGAAACACCCCTGGGGTTCATCCTCCTGCTCTTCCCTTACCCACCCAACCCAAGTGTCCTGGCATAGATTTACCCACCCTTCTCAGCAGAGTACTGTGCAGAAAAAGGGCTGAGCAGCCACCAACACTTCAGTTAAGATGTGAATTTGTCTACTGGACTGAAAAGTCAAGATTTTTATTTGCCAAGTCAGCCTGGTCATGTCCTGCCCTCCGAGGGCAGCTCTGGTGTCCTCCCACGAGAGGGGGGACACTGAGCACGGAGGGTGCTCTGCAAGGCCCCCTGGTCCTGGCTCTGGCAGAGCAGGAATTCCTGGCTCACACAGGAGGGTTGGGCTGCTGGGTTTGCTGGTGGAACCCTACAAGGACAGCAGTGCCGAGTCTGGGTGTGCATTAATGAGCAGATCTGGACTGGAAAGGGAGGATTTGGGAGCAGATGAGGCCAAGATTTCCGAAGCCCTAACGCAGCCCCGCTGTGCTCACACAAAGCCTCCGGGCAGAGCTGGACTGCACAGCACGAGCCACCCCTGCCCCACAGGGCCATGAGCAGTGGGGTCACCTGTCCTCCAAGGAGAGGAGGATTAGGCTGCTTTGATTCCTGGCAGCAGTTCTACACCCCATAACATCTACTGGATGAAAAGATTCTGAGAATTCCTTCTCAGAGTGTTAAAAATGTTTGAAATTCGCTTCCTTTCATAATCTTTTTGCTATTAACTATGAGCAGTATTACTGTGGTGCCCAGAATCCCTCCCAGCTGGCTCAGAGGTGGCCTGTGCCATCTGTTTGTCCTGACTTCATCTGCCCTGTGCCTTCTGTGCCAGGGCCAGGCTGTTTCTGCTCATGCTGTCCTGCTGGGTGAGAGGAAAGGGACACTCACACAGCCCAGGCAGGTTTATTTATTGTTAGGAAGCAGCAATGGGCACAAGTGGAGTGGCACAGATAAGCCCAAGCCTTGGCACAGAACTCAAAGTCACCTCCTTCATCCTTAGCTGCCTGCCAGCATCCCTCCCTCCAAAGCACGGCCCCAGGCTGGCTCTCCCTGTTTTGTTTTTTTAACTACACTGTTAATTAACAAGGCAGAGGAAAAAATACACACAGGCACAGCAGAGTAGTTTTTAACCTGGCTTGATTAATGCTGTCAAGTTGCACATCTGAGTGTGAGCTCAGTGGGACTGTTGCTTTTGTTTAATACCACAAGACACCTCAGTCTGGATTGTTGCATTACAGTACAAATAAAAAACAGAAACAAAACCACATCTGCATCATACAAGGTGAGAAGAATATGAGAATTCTAAATATTTACAGAGAAGGGCAAGTGGGGAAACCACAAAAAATATTTACATAAAAATACATGAGCTTGTCGGCATATACATTTTACACCAGTTCACAAAAAAAGACACTCTATAAATTAAAGTGAAGGGAACTCCAAAGGTAACCCAAGACTTTCTGGGATGTTTCTTTCATGCGGCTCAGGGAAAGAAAAATCAAGTCTTCTACAGCAGGAAAATGAACGGCAAAACAACAACCCTTTTCTCCCCCCCTCCCTCCCCCCAGCTGGACGAGGCAGGACTCTGCACACAGGAGGAATGGTGCTGTTTGCTCACACCACACCATGCCTTTCACACCGGGACCCGGGGCGCTGGGAAAACAGGAACGTGCCTAAGCCGCCGCAACGAAAGGAAGGAAAACAACTTCTCACCCAGATTTCCTGACATTTAACACATCACTCGAGTCAATGCCCTGTCACCAGCCTGGGGGATGGCAGAGCACACTTGAGGTTCTGTCCCTTCTGGGCTCGAAGAGGAACAGGACGTTTTCAAGTCGGTTTTGGTTTTGTGTAGCAACTTACTACCACTGTGCAATCCTTACTAATCCCCCCAGTGATGAGCAGGGCAGGGGGATCACTGCAAAGACAGAGGCACAACGTTGTGGGGGTGTTCTCAGAGATGCATATAGATATCACCTGATAAGACTCTGCAAAAGTCAGAAATTAATGCTTTACATAAGACTTCATAGGGGCCAAGTCCTCATTACTCACCCACTGACTGCACTCCCCTTCCCAAGGAAGGTCTCCTGGGGCTCACGTCCTACTCCAAAGCAGAGGTGAAAATCCAGAGCTGGAGCACACTCCTGGACCCCCATTCCTGCGTGCACTGGGAGACCCTCGTCTGGAAACGGAGGGAGTGGCAGCTGAAGATGCAGACAGCGCCCATGTGAGGGAACTGCTGAGGAACAGAGCTGCTGTCACCTCGTGGGGACGTGGTTAGGCAAGGAATTACTGAGCCCGAGCACAACTGCACTTGGATTAGAGAATTACCTGCGCTGCTGTCCCCCTGCTCTCCACTCCTCTGCTGGGACACAGGACTGGGCTGTCACCTTCCTCCACCTCACCCACCCCGGACTCCTGGTGTCACCTCCCCGCCTTGCTCTGATGCACCCTTTCCAACCTCACCTATGAATTTTGGGATTAATGAGGATGTAGAACTCTCTGTAGGACCAGCAGACTGAGCCCAGAGCAGGAGCAGGACTGCATAGTTCACTGTATGGCTTGGCAGGGCGGGATCGTGCGGGATGCTGAAGCCGTGGGCAGAAGCAACAACAAAAGGTGTTGGTCTATGTTATTTGGGAAAAGCTGGTGCCTTCACCTTTCTGAATTCTGTACTGTGGCTCAGTAGTGCTGGACACGAGTTTGGGTTCTTGGAGAGCTTCCACCCTTGGAGCACACCTGGCTGGGGCTGCGTGCCTAGGGGGAGATGGCAGGGAGTCACTGCTGTCTTCTTCCTCTCGTTCCC
Source organism: Coloeus monedula (assembly GCF_965178545.1). Lineage (NCBI taxonomy): Eukaryota > Metazoa > Chordata > Aves > Passeriformes > Corvidae > Coloeus > Coloeus monedula. Next base: position 593,104 of record NC_138805.1, on the reverse strand, counting down.
AAAAGGCTGTTTGCAGCAGCCCTCTGGGTTAGGGTACAAGTGAGCACTTCCAGGAGCCCTTTGGGAAAGGTTTGTTTCCGATGGGATGAGCGGGTGCTTCGCACCTGGCACTTCACACAACGCAGGGAGAGCCCGGCTCGGGCGGGAGCAGCACGGCACTGAGGAGCAGGGGCTGCCCAGGGATGGCACTTGGGCTCTACAGGGAGACAGTGGCTTCGAGCAGGAAAATCCAGAGGCGTTTACAAATAGTGGGAGCTGGGAGCAGCCCCTTGTAGTGGCAGGATAGTCCTAGCTGATGTAAGGCCCAGGCGGAGGGAGGGAGAGGCTGCGGGGCACGGGGGGAGTTAAGGCTTTCACAGAGAGAGAGGTGGGACCTGCAGCTCTCGTTACCTGAATCCCAAATAGCCTGAATCCCAAATAGCCTGAACCAAACACTTGTCCCTGCTTCAACTGGAGACCTGGCAGGTATCCAGGGGCTGAGGCTGGTCCTGCTACAACACAGCTCTGCTGAGAGCACAGATAATCCAGCCTGGCTCCCAAGGAACCGGGGCAGCTCAGCCTTTCCTTGGAGCTACTGCCAGTGGAGACAGCCTAGCTCACCCAGTGGCCCCTCTGTGTGTAGTTCTGTCTGTTTTCCTTAAAAGAAAACATTACAAAAAGCATTCCCTCACCAAAAACCCCAACCCCTCTACCTGGGAATTCCTCGTGAGGAGATTGTGGTAACCTGGATCACAGTGCTGCTTTTTTCTTTTTTTTTTTCTTCCTTCTTTCCTACTGCCAGATTTCATTCTGTAACATGTGAGAACTCTTCTAAACAAAATGCTTAAAACACCAGCATTGCACAATAAAACAGAACCAGAAGGTAGTTACTGAAACAGCCCCAGACAAGGCTCCAAGGTTAAAAGAAGCAAACAGCTACAGACTAGTCAGCAACTAGAAGCAGGTTTTCCTTAGGATTTAAAAGTCCCAAAATAGCCATGAAACTTTTTTGTTCAAAAAAACCCCACCTAAGCAGCTGTGTGCTAAGTGCAGGACTTCCAGGTTTTTTCATAAAACATTAGAGATTTGAAACAGGTAGAGAAGTTCTTCAACCACACAGAACAGGAATGGCCCTGGAATTTATCAGCAAACATTTAAAAACTTCTAAATCTCAAGTATTGCTTGCAAGCCCTGCCTAATGGGATGGATGTGCTTTATTTGTACAGGGGGTGTGAGTCCTGGGGAATCTGAGAGGCAGCATGAGGGGCTGCCAGGCTGTTTTTACAATATCAGAGCTTTTCAACAGCTTGGACACCATATTTGGTGTATTTTAGAGTGCACTGGCCTTCTGTCCCTACTCACTGAGTACTGGGGGAGCTGCACCTGGGCACAGCACTACTCCCTGTGTGCCACAACTCTACAGGGATCTCTGCCCAACACGGAATGCAGAGGCTGCAGAGAGCCTGGAGAACTCCAGCTTAAGCTCAGCAGGAGCATTCCCTGATGGAATTGCTGCAGGACCTGGCCCAGGGTAGCTGCTCATGCAGACAACTTGTCACACACAGCTGGCAAGGTGGGCTCTGATTTACATAATACTATAGACTTTTAAAAAATCTATTGTTCTAGTATTGTTTGCAGTGAGATGACACAGTCTGGCCAGCCACAGGATGGAATGAGCTCATCTAGGCCACGGAGAGCCTTGCAGCAAAGAGGAAGAACTGGCATGGAATGGGTGTGCTGTTCTGGGAGTAGGGTTTGGTGTAGTTTTGTGTTTTATTTCTTTTGGTGTGAGAAATGCAAACCTGCCCTACATGGCTCCCGCAGCTGGCCTCTGCTTACAATAGAGAAATGTGAAGGAACTGGACTCCTTGTAGGCAGAAGCAGCTTGTTAAGCAAGAAATGTAACAAGTGAGACCTGTTGTGAGCTAGCTTCGGAGCCTATTCCACAGGTTTGAAGTCAAAACAGGCCCCCACCCACCTTGGAGCAGCTGCAGTGGGTGCACCATGCCCACGGGAGAGGCAGGGCCTCAGCATGAACCCAGGAGAGGATCCCTGGGGAGCCTTTCCCCCAGCCCCACTCTTGCTGTTAACTCCAAGGAGCAGTGGTTCCTCCACAGTGTGGCAGGGAGCCCCTTTCCCGGGAGCCAGCCTGGGACAGGCAGTTTGCAGCAGGAGAGAGCTGCAGGCACAGTCCATCGTGCACAGCCCATCGTGCATGGGACCGTGGGTGTGGGGAGGAGCAGCCAGTGTCACGTCTGGGAAGGGAAAACTTCCCTCCCTGCCCCAACAGCTTCTGTGTCAGCCCTGCCCGGCCTCTGGCAACACCTGTGTGCCAACAGCCTGCCCTGTCCTCCCAGGTGGCTCAAAACTACATGAAAATCTATAGCTCTACTACGTAAAAACAGTGAGTGGGGGCTGGGGGGGCTGAGGGGGGTTTGCTTTGCTCACCGGGGCAGGGTCGGGGGGTTTTTTTCCATCACTGAAAAAATAAAACAGTCCACTGTCCAGCAGAGGCTGCTTAGACTCTATCCCTCGTCCTCCCCAGCTCACTCGACGTGCACCTCTGTCTCGGGCCTCTGCAGACACAGCTCTGTGGGCAGGAAGGCTCCCTGCCCCAGCGCCGTGGCGTAAGTTCTGCTGTGCACGTGGGGGAAGCCGGGGGGCACGAAGCCCCCTGCTCCAGCATAGCCCCCTCTTTGGTGCTGAGGCAGGGTATGGTAATCCTCCAGATTATCGTACTGGGACACCACAGTCATCGTGCTTTGGCGCTTGCCCAGGGTTTGGTAGGGGTACAGCAGGGCAGAGTCCCTCTCCATGGGCTCGGGGTGCTGCATCCGGAGGCTGTGGCTCCGCTCGGGCTTGGGCGGCGGTGCCACGGAAGGGGCAGCGTGTTCCTCCTCCTTGTAGCAGTCTCTGGAGTGCTTCTCCATGGATGCTCTGCCTCGGGGCCTCTCCAGGTCTGGCCTGTCCTCTGCCAGCCTCCCCTCCTTGTGGTTCAGCCTCAGGGTCTCCTGGCCGGCCGTGATGTACTTGCTGCCCGAGTGCTGGTAGCCCATGGGCTCGGACGGCTCTGGGCCACCCTTAGGCCTGTACTCGGAGTAGGGGGGCCCGTTTTTGGGTTCGGAAGGCTGCCTATGGCTCGCTTCCTGCTGCAAATGCGTCCTGTGCTCGCTGCTGCTGCCACCCGGCTCGTGCATCTTCCTGTTCCGGATGCTGCTCTGCTTCTGGGGCAGGGATGGCTTCTCGGGCTGCCCGTTCCCGTAGCCCCCGCCGTGGTAGTGGGCTCTGTCCAGCTCGGGCTCTGCGTGCTGCCCGTAGTAACGCTCATCCCCCTCGGGCGTGGCCGCCTTGGCCGGGTACCTGCCCTCCTTCCCTTCGGCCACCGTGAGCAGCCCGCTCTTGCCGGGATCCGATTTGCTGCGCAGGTGGACGGAGTCCAGGCCCCCCAGCTCGTCCGGCAGCAGCGGGGCCACGTTGTCGTACTGGGACATGAGGGGCCCTTTGACCTTCTGGCGCGTGCGGCTCTCGCGGCGGATGGACTGCATGCGGTACTTCTCCATGTCCTCCAGGTCCCAGGACATGTACATGTGCTTGATGTCCGGGGCGGGGGGCACATCCCTGCTCACAAAGCTGTGCTCCTTGCCCAGGTGGTTGATGAGCCCTGCCCGGGGGTAGGCAGCCAGGCTGGGGTAGCGGTACAGCCCCTTGCCCTGCAGCCGGGACGTGTAGGGGCCGAACTCGCGGCCGGGCAGGCCGTGGAAGGGCCGCACCCGCACGGTGCTGTAGGGATCCAGGTCGTAGAAGCTCCCGTCGGCCGCGGTGTAGTAGGGGGAGCTGGAGGAGCTGGAGTAGGGACTGTAGCGATAATGGACCCGCCCATTCTCGAAGTAAGGCTGGAGCTGCGTGACGTGGTAGTCGGAGTGGGGCTGATATGGCTTGTACTGGTAGAGGGGCCGCGGGCAGTACATGGGCTCGTCGTCTGGAGGCACCTCCGTGCGGGAGATGGGCACAGAGCGGATGGCGGCGGCGGCGGCCGGGCTGGGCACGTGCAGCGACTGCACCCTGCGGATGGTGGGGTACGGGGGGGCCTCCTCGGCGTAGCCGGTGCCCCGCAGCCCCGTGGGGCTCACGGAGGACACGAAGTCGGTGCGGCCGCGGGGCTTGGGGTGCAGGCCCGCGGCAGAGCCCTTGCCCTGCGTGCCGTAGGAGCTGTAGCGCGCGCCCGCAGCAACGGGCGGCTCCGGGCGGGGCGGGTAGGGCTGGTGCTGCTCGGCCTTGCCGTGGTAGCTGTGGGCAGGGACGCTCTCAGGCCGGTACTGGTGCTTGGCGTGCAGGTAGCCGTCGGGCCCCACGGGCTCAGGGAGGCTCTCCGGCTTGGGGTGCGGCACGTACACCGGCTGCAGGGATGCGTGCTTGGGTGGCGGTGGCGGTGGCAGCAGCGCCTCCTCCACGGAGGATGCCAGCATGGAGGAGGCCAGGAAGGAGTGGTAGTTGGAGTTGTTGATGGTGTCCGTGTTGTTGGAGTGCATGGCTGCAGCGATCTTACTCTCCAGCGTCCTCACAGGCGGCACAGGCGGGGTGAAGCTGTAGGAGGAGGGCGCAGGGACGGACTCAGAGCGCAGGTGCAGCGGGGGAGCCCTCGTGCTCTCCCGAGGCTTTTCCAACTGGCTCTGGTGGCCTGCGGGCACAGAAGAGGAGCCACGGGTGCTGGAACTGCTCTCGGAGACAAAGCCAGGCACAGGCTCTGGAGGCTTCTCAGGTGCAGCGGTGCTCCACACCTGCAGGGAAGAAAGCAGCCAAAGTTAGGGACAAGCGGCTTTTCCCCTGCTGTTGTGTAGTTAGAACATCCCAGACACTCATGTGGGTCAGCTCCATTACAGCCTGTCTGTGCCTGGTTTGTTTGCTGGGCAAGGACAGATGTGTAAGTTCCCTCTCTCAGCATGGTGCCACTGGCAGATTTGGGGATTCATCACAACTGCTGTGTTCTGCAAATGCCAAACCAGAGGAAGGGGAGGAGGTGGCTGTCTCTTCACACAGTGCCCTCAGTGTTTTGTTAGGTGGTCTGCTTTTAAATGTATGATGTTAATGAAAACTTTCCTGGATTTAACCTGCTCAGGGTCCTGGTGAGCACATCAAGGAGTGCAATAGAGCAGAAATTCCTGCCTTAAATGTGGCTGCAGGGCTTAGGATGGGCTGCAGCCAGGCATGGGCTGGGGGGTTTGGATTTCTGACGGAACACTTCCATGTTTCAATCCTGCACAAGGAATCTGACCTGCTTTGTTTAACCCAATCACAGAATCATTTAGGTTGGAAAAGACCTCTGAGACTGTCGAGTCCAACCTGAGACTGATCCCCACCACCTTGTCACCAGCCCAGAGCACTGAATGCCATGTCCAGTTGTTCCTTGGACACTTCCAGGGATGGGGACTCCACCAGTTCCCTGGGCAGCCCCTTCCAGCACCTAACCACCCTTTCTGTGAAGAAATTCTTCCTATTGTCCAACCCAAACCCCCCTCGGCGCAGGTTAAGACTGTTCTTCTCATCCTGTCACTGACTGGACAAGACCCTAATCAGAATGCTGGAAGAGGACCTTGTCAGAGGATCCAAGAATTCTTGTTTCTGAGCACTCTAAACCATCATTCCCTCTGTCAGCTGCCTCTGCAGATACTTTTTTCCTTAAAACCAAGGAGAGTGGGTATACTGGGACGTTCCCTTGAGAAAGCAGCACAGGATTTCCCGCAAGGCTGTGTTATACCCACATCACTCCTGCTGTCCTGCGAATCCCCCCCGTTGCCATTTGGATTTGGACCGACTTTCCCAGTGCTCAGCACTCCAGAGGAGCTGTGCAGGGAGCAGCACGTACCTGCCCGGAGCCGCTGGGTGCTTTGGCCGCTGGCACCTGTCCCACAGCTGCCTGGTGCTCCTGTCTCTGTGCCGGGGCCGCGCGCGGCGCGGGCGGGACGGTGACATCCGCCGGGGGAGCAGCGCCGGGCGGGGCGTGGGGCTCAGCGGCCGTGCTGGGGAGGGTGCTCAGGTATGGCACCACGGCCGGGCCGCCCTTGTCCCCGGCAGGAGCCACGGATGGAGACTGCAGCTTGTCCTCGGCCGTGCAGGGAGCGTGCAGCTTGTCCCCAAGCAGGCCCGTGCGCAGGTGGGGCTGCTCCACAGCCAGCTCCGCGGCAGGCGGCTCCCGCTCGGGCAGCGCCCCTGGGCCGTGCGGGGCCGCGGGCTCCCAGTCCCCGCCGTGGGCCGGGAAAGGCTCCTTGTCCCCCGCTCTGCCGGGGTGGAAGCTGCACTGCTCCTGCTCCGCATCCCTGCTGCCAGGCGTGTCCCCGGGCACGCCCGCGTGGAGAGGCGGGGGCTCCTGGCCTCCAGGTGCGCCGGGAGGGTGGTTCTGCTCCCCGGCCGTGCCTTGGCAGTCCTGCTCTAAAGGTGCCCCGGGCTGGAAGTGCAGGCGGTTCTCGGGCAGAGCAGTGAACAGGTGGAGCTTGTCGGGAGCACCCGCAGAAAGATGGAGCTTTTCTAGAGCTGTGCCAGCTTCAGCCTCTCCATAATTTGTGCTTTCAGCATGAGCATCTCCTGGCCTTTTGTGGGACTGGGCGGATGCTTGCTGTGCGGACTCGGCTAACGCTAGGGCCAGCATGCGCGCTGCGTTTTTCGGAGGAGGAGGAGGGATAAGAGACACAGAACTGACGGGAACAGGATCCTGGGGGGAGTCGAGGGCAACTGCTCCTAATGGGGGGAAAATTGAGAGAGAGAGTGATTTTATGTTACCCAATAAGGAGAGTGACCTTAAGACTATTATAAAAAAATAGATGCTCTCCACACTTTCACAGTGGAAGTTCCTTCTGATGTGAAACACTTGTGTCTCACAGGCAAACGCTGCTCGACAGCACAGCAGTTCATCACAAAGAGGAAAAAACCCACGAGATTGTCTAAATCCTCTTGCATTTCTAGAGAGGTAGGAAGGAGGTAGCAGAGAATGAGATACCCTTACACAATTTTGATCATAAGGTTTTAGGTGGAAAGGTCCCTTCTTCGAGTGTTGGCAGATTTTTAATTTAAAAAAGGAAAGTCTTAGATGGTCTACTGGCTGAAATGATTGAGAAGGACATGCTAGAGATTTTCACGCATGACAGGATGGGAAAAAAAAAGCGGAATATAAAGCATTATGGAAATTATCCGAGATTTGTGTGATGTAGGGAGAAGGCAGAGGTTAAGACCTTACTGATCTGCACAGCCCTGCAAGACACTCGTGACCAGAACTGATGGGCAATCCCCTCTCCTAAAGGCACGCAGAGGAGGACGGTTCTGAGAGCAGCTCCCCTTTGGAACTTAAAGAAAGAATGGAGGAAAATGCACTGTACCTGGCTGTGTGTGTCCACCGGGTACAGTCTTATTCTGACTGCTTGGCATGGCTCTCTCCCCTTCTTCTGGCAACTCTGCTTTGCAAGCAGCCACTAGCTGGGGATGCTGCAGCTCTTGGTGGGCTCCTTCCCCTGCTCCTGTTTCACTGTTTTTCAGGGGCAAGGACATCTGGGTTGGGGACCTGTTTGTGATCTCAGTGATGCCAATCCCTTTGCTCCAGCTGGAAGCAGAGGAGTTCCTGGATGTGGTGGGCACTCCTCCCAGGGCCTCTGGCACACGGCTGGGCAGCACAAAGGAGGTGGGTTCTGTGGTCAGTGGTGGAGATTTGATAGGCTTTCGGGCTGTCTTGGGTGAGAAGCTGAGGGGTTTGCAGGCCTGCTCTTCCGTGGGGCTCAGGTCCAGCGTAAAGAAGGGACTCATCTTCTCCTGGAAAGGGGACACTGGCTCAGAGCTCGTGGCACTGCCCGGGGTCTGGGACTGGCTGCCTGATTCTAAATCCTTCTTGAGCAGGCTTGGCTTCTCCTTATTGATGTCAACAGACTCCAGCAGGGAGGTGCTGCTGTCCAGGCACTCGGACTCCGCCTGGGGGGGGCTGCACTGGAAGGACATGGGGTCAAAGTCCAGGCTGGCGACACCGATGTCCGGCGGGCTCAGGTCCACATCCTCCGAGGAGCGGGGAGAGATGAGGGCAGGGACATGGATGAGCCCCTCGTCCCCGTCGCTGTCGTCGTGGGGGAGGTTGTCATAGGAGTTGCAGCGGTTCATGTTCCCCAGGAGCTCCCCGTTGAAGGAGGCAGACAGGGCATCGCTGCTGGACCTGGGCCTTCGGGGCCGGAACAGTTTGGATTCACCTGGAACGAGGAGACACACATGGGTTAGTGACAGCACCTCCTGTCCAGGAGGCCAGGCCCTGTGGGCAGGGGTCAGAACAGTCCTAAGGCAGCAAGAGGTTCCCTGGTGATCTCTGCACACAAAGTAACATCGTTGGCAGTAACTGCTTATTACATTTGCTTAAACTCTTTTGCGTGACTTGATCTGAAACTAAGCTGTGTGCACAGGCAAAGACTAAATGTGCTGAAGCCCTTTCTCAGAGATGACTTTCCTTCACAGTGCTGTCCTATCAACCTTTAAATAGCGAGGGGAGGTGCCAAGGAATGAACATAAGCAGTGCCAGCTACACCAGAGCAAGAGGTTTGCTTTTTTTAATCTTCAAAGCAGGAGAAGCCATGAAGAGCATTTCTGTGAGACCCATCTGTGCTGGGAGCAGAAAGCTGCTTCATCAGTTAGCAAGTTCAGCTTCCCTGAAAGGGTGGAAAACCTGCCCTGTTTAATATCTGCAGCCAGAGATGACCAAGTGCCTCCCTTAATGCCCATTTCCTGGAAGTGCAGGTAGGATTCTGCCTTACCATCCACGGCATGCAGGGAGGTGAGGGACTCCTCGCTCTTGGCCGAGCGGAGCGTCCCGCTGTCTCCTCGTCCTCCTGAGGGAAGGAACCACACAGGGAAAGGATCAGTTAGGAAACGGGTTTACATTTAGCTGGGTAACGGTGGCAGGAAAAACATAAATGCGTTTCTAGCACCAACATCACTGTCTTGAGAGTAATTTTGTTTTGAGGGTGGGTTTCTGATTCTCATTTTACCTGGAAACCATAACTGACCCAAATGGTGACTGCTGCAGGTGACAGGTTGGGAAACAAATCCCCACAAGCAAAACCCCTCAAAAAGGGGGAAGGAAGGAACATTTACACACCCTGGTTTATGGGCACTAAACAAGTACAATTTCAGTCTCTGAGGAGACAGTCCCAAAGGGCATCACAGAGTGTGCGAGGACTGTGAGGGTAAGAATTTAAAGAGCGACCTGGGAGATGAGGGGATAAAAGTTCTCACAGGCCCACATTTTGGGATGTGTGGTGTGTTCTAGTGCAAAAACACGTTGGTATTTTTTAGTTTGGAAAGAGACAGAAAATTATATATGGAAAAGGCTGAGAATTCCACCTACATATCCTGGCTGTGGCTACAAAGGCTTGTTGGCTGCCTTCTCTGGGTACTCTGGTCCAGCTTTCGGAGGGAATGTTTGTGGGAAGGTGCCTTTCCCCTGTTTCATCTTCTGACAGCAGCAAGGGGAACCAGAACTGCATTCTCATTTCATAATGAGAGTGTCAGAAGGAATTACCCCGTGATTTATTACAGCAGCACCCACATCTTGTCTTTCCAAAGCTGCTCCAAGCAAAGCACGGAGGTGCAAGCCCTGGCAGGCTCCAGAGCTGCCTGAGATCCATCGGGAAAGAGCAGCTGCTGGAGGTGTCGTGCATGGCTTGGACGCTAGAAGGAGATAAAAGCCCGCTGCACACATCCCTCTGCACTGCTGAAATGCCCGGGTTTTGGAAGGGGGCCTCACCTGCCAGGGCTATGGCTTTCATTTCCGAGGGCTCGCTGGGGTTGCGCTGCAGTTTGCGCTTGGACACGGAGGAGGATTTTCCCAGGTTGAAGAAGGAACGCCAGCTCCCCACTGGAGACTTCTTCATCTTACTGGGAGGCCTTTTCCTGGGGAGAGAAAATGGAACACATGGATGGAGGGGGAGCTGCAGCTCAATCCTGGCTGCTTGTCATCAGCACTCTCTGCTTTCTGCTCAGAAACTCCTGGTTTCTGCTTGGAAACTCCCTCTTTTCCATAGCCGAGGACGTTTTCATTCTTCCAGCTCAGCCCTAAAGTCTTGCTAGGTGAATTCCCCCAGCCTCTGCAAAGCAGCTGCAGTGCAGGTGAGGAAAGGCTCCTCCTTGTCCAGTCCAGCAGCCAAGGGATGGATTTTATGGAAGAAGCCCCAGCTCTCTGGGAAGCTGGACAGCCATAAAGGTGTTCAAAAGCATCTCTCACTCCTGCTGTAAAACCACCTTTGTCTCCTCCACTGCCATATTTAATTTCTAGTGTCCTCAAGCCTGTCCAACTGCTCCACTTCAAGCGAACCTGGATCTGTGACAGGCACTTAGTCCTGAGATCTGGAAAACCCCAGCATCTGCAGGTGTTCACCCTGTTCACATTTCTGTGTGTGACTGGTCCAGGCATCTCTGCATCACAGACAACAGGGATTTATACATTTAATGATACCCCTGCTGAAAACAAGGGAGTAGAGCACAAATTATTTTTGTCCACCACACCACTGATGTGAGCTAAATCCTCCCAGAGTCCAAAGCAGGTGGAAAACTGGCTCCAATGCTTTACATATTTAACGAGTCTCAAGTCAATATAAGCAAATTCTTGCCATATTCAAAATAACACAGTTATGACACATGCTGGAAAGGAAACCTGTCTCTACCTTTCAGATGGGAAGTCTATAACTGTGTGGAACTTCCCCTGCAAAGCTGCTGGGCCTTCTCCCACTTCGATGTACTTGCTGTCTGCCACGATGGGAGAGTTGATCTGGGCCTGCGTCCGTGCCTGAGCCTCCTCCAGCGTGAGCAGCTTCGTGGAAGGGGAGGACACCAGCAGAGACTTGGGCCGGGACAAAGAGCTGTGCCCTGCAAGGAAAACCACAGGCAACAGGGAGAGTCAGCAAACAGCAGTGCAAAGATCAAAGCTCAGCTCTGTGTGTCTAGGGAGGTGCTGTGTTTTTCTGAACCTTTGTTATCCCAACCACCAAGACGTGGACAAAATGTGGTCACAATGTCACAGATACGTTGATGACTAAAAGAATAATGGCTTCGTGTATTAAAAAAAAAAAAAAAAAGCAGAGGGAAGCAGGTAGGATGGAAACCTTTGTGACATACTTTCCTTCATCTCTATTCAAGAGCATAAAGAAAATTATGTTTTCCTTTGTATAAAACCTGGGCCATTCCCAGATTCCACTTCTCGCTGCAGCAGGAAATGCCATGTGTGACTGAAACTGCTAAAAACCAAAGTGCACCTGGGCACAGCAAACAGAATCTGCTGTGTGCCCTGCCCGTGGCCTTTTACAGCTTGTGCCTGGTTTTGGAGACAAATGTGTAAAATTTCAAAGTAGATGCTGTTGCCTCCTGCTGCTGACAGGTTCAGTGGAGAGGAGATTACAGGGAGCCTGTTGTAGGAGCAGCTCTCCTGTGTCTGCCACTGCCTCTTGTACAGGTGTTTCTAAGGTTATTCCCAGGTGAGTTCGGGGCTGTGAGGGAGATGTGCCAGTGCAGAACATCCTGGTTGGTCCAGTCCCATGGCTGGCCCTGGAGCAGCACAGCTCTGTGGGAAGGATGCACAGTCTGGGGGGTGTGGGAGCTGTAAATGCTGTCCTGGGTGAAGTTCAGGTCTAAACAGGTCTGGCAGCACCCCTCTCACAGGTGGGTGCAGGAGCTGTGCTCACACCCAGAGGCTTCCAGGAAGCCATTCTGGGATGCAGAATTCCTGCACTTGGTCAATATGCTGCCCAACAGCCTGACCCTTCTCCCTGCCAGGTCTGTGTCAAAGCCACTGAATGCAAATGACCAAGTCATTAAACAATTAGCCGAATTTACACGGGCCATTCTAAGCCTGGATAATCATCTGGCTGGGATTCGGGGCATGCTTATCTTCCTTCCCCTGGCAGAGTCAGCCTGCTGGGGCTGGCACTGCTCAGCCAAGCTAACCTCTGGCTTCCATGGTGTGAGGAGCCAATTCAGTTTTGCTATGGCTGTCAGAGGCATGTGGAGGAGGGGTGCACATGTGCCATGTGCAGGAGGCAACCAGAAGCAGCCTGGGCTCTGGGGGGACTCTGCCTGGCAACACCTCCCATGGGGCAGGCAGTAGGACGCTGTGGAGGAGCTTCTCCAATCAGGTCGAGAAAGGTCTCCACCCATGGATGGCACAGGAAGGCTGGACCAGACCAGTGGTTCCCTGTCAGCAGGCGGACTTTGGGAGGGGCCAGGGGGTAGAAAAACCAACTGCACTGCTGCTCGTGGGGCTTGCTGCTGTTTGCTGGTGTTTGCCAGCTGGCTCGCTCGCTCCTTTGCCCTGGCCCCAGCCTGCCTTCTGGCTCTGCTGCCCTCGCTGGCTCGCCCTCGCACCTGTCCTGCCTTCCTGTGCCACTTCACCCCATGTCCTTGCCCGGGCTGCCCGCATCCTTCCCTGCCGTGACCCCGTCCAGGCTCCTGGTGCTCCTGGTGCTCCGTCCGAGCGCCCACTCGCCGCACGTCCAGGGCCGTCGCCCCTCGGGAGCAGCCCCAGGAAGGCAGCGAGCACGGCCCCCACCTGGGCACCCACAGCACTGCCCTGACCTGCTGGGGGTAATGCCCTCTTCTTCCCTCTGTCCCCTCTCTCTCCTCTCCCCCAATCCTTTTCCATTCTCCTTTCTTCTTTTCTGTCTCTTCCATACCTCTTTCGTTTGGGCAACTCCTTTTCCTTCTCTTTTTTGTTACCAATAAATGGTTCTCAGATACAACGTTTGCCTTGTTTGGCTTCATTTCCTTCCCGACCATCCATTTTTAAAACTCCTCGCAGTTTCGCCACAGTGGAACACAACACATGGACTTAGAACTGCCTTATGGCAGGAGAAAAAGCTGGACTTGGATCAACTCTGCCAGCCTAAGCAGAGGTAGGGTTTGTTTAAAAGAAGGGAGCAGCAAATACAGTGGAAACCCAGCTCTGTGCAGTCCCCAGGTGGGGGCAATTGCAGTGTCTGTGCATGTTCCAGGCAAGGGCAGGTTATCAAGGCAGATGGTGCAGCCTTAATGCTGCTTAGGAGCAGGAACAGCTTGTGGCAGCCACACTGACACAGAGTAAACTTTTCTCCCGGTGCAACTCTGCTCCTTCTCCATGGAACAGGTACATGGTCTCAGTTACTCCAGGGAATTTGTAGGTTTTAAGGCTGGATGACGTTCCAGGTGCTCCAGGTTCATTCCTCATCCTAAAGCAACACCAGCCTGAGCTGTGTGGCTGCTCAGCCCTGCTCATGAGCCCACACAGGTTCTGCAGAAGGAATAACCAGTACAGCAGATGTCAAAATAGCCTTTTAAGAGCAAGATTTAAGTTCCTTAACCTCAACATTACTGAATGCAGAGAGACTGCTTTACACCAGTTCATTCCTCTTTGTGCTCTAAGGTATGGATGAGGGTAGACAGACATTGGTAAGTAATACTGAAGCAGGAACATCAGTAAAGATGGTTTTAAAAAGGAGAGGGAGCAGGGGGGACAAAGATTTAAGTGATTCCTTGCAATTTCACGGTGGCAGGACATAGAAGTAGAAGCCAAACATTCATCTCTGCACTCCTGTGGCTTCTAAGAAAGGTACTGACAGCAATTTCTAAAACCAAGCCATGTCTGGGTTCTGACATCCCAACCCAGAAACGCGTCCTCTAGGTTAAAAAAAAAACATTTCAGCGTCCCAGAGGAGGCTCAGAGACCACAAAGTGCTGCCATTCCTGCCCAAGTGAAGCAGCAGAGAGCACGCACCTGCCCCATCCCGGATGACAGAGCTGAGCTTGGAGCTGAAGAGCACATCCACGTGGTTCAGGATGAACTCCACCACCACCGACTGGATCCGCACCTCCATGAAGGCGGCCGTGCCGCTGAAGCAGGCGGACTCGATCTGCTTGGACCTGCACAAAGGGACACTGCGTGAGGGGAGAGGCTCCTGCTGGCTGAGGCCGGGGCACCTGTGGGGCTGCAGGGCCTGGGGCTCAGGCAGAAAAGGCTTCAGGACAGTTCTGGGGTTCAATCTCAGCAACGCTCACAAATGATCACTGACTGTGGGGATTTATGGCCAAACTGCAGATCCAGGTGCCAGTCTTACTCACAGGGCAAGAGGAACACTGGGCTGGGAGGAAAAGGGAGTGTGGGACAGGTCTGAATTGAGGTAAATACACTGAACACCCACAGTGAAGAGCTCTTTGTTAACTCATTTCCATGGCTGGAACAATTTAAGGCAGTGCTGTTGTACAAACCTACTGTGGCCTCTAAGGGGATTTTCCCTTGAGCAGGGAGTGTCTCCAACTGATCCTGCTGAGTGAGTGCCCCAGGACCCACCAAAGCAATCTCAAACACAAGGTCACTCCACTGCTTGTGGAAGAATTGCCAGAAAGAAGAGCCCACCTGCATAAACTGGGAGTGTCCAAGGCCAGGACAGGGCTTGGAGCAATCTGGGATAGGTGAAGGTGTCCCTGCCCATGGCAGGGCTTTAAGGTCCCTCCCAACCCAAAACCCTTCTGGGATTCCACAATGAACTGCACACTCGGATTTCTCAGGTTGCTAACAACAGCAGTTCAGGAGTCAGTACAATAGAGGGCAGGGTGACACTCTTTTTTTGCTTTTAAAGCAAAATGTTTTAAGTTACACCATTAAAGTGCCCTATCATGCAGATTCAAAACCGATTTTAGGGGACAGATTTATCCAAGATCACTTCTGTAAGTTTCAATTCTTGCAGCCAAAAGCTGTCAAATTAGACTCTAGAGACTTATGCAGTGGGAAATCAGTGATGCCACTGTAGAAATTTTCCTGGATGATCAAAGACACACCAGTCTCATCTAACCAGGAGAGGAGAAATTATCCTCTAAAAGAGGGTTGAGGGAACTCTTCTTTGTCACTACTGACAGAACTGCAGGCAGTGGAACTGTGTTGTGTGAGACAGGATAATACAGGGGCTGGTTTACATCACTAGGTCAGGAACTTGCCAGTTGATCTTAAATCCTGCTTAGAATAATTTCCCATATTTTACAGGAGGAGAAGAGCACCCTGGGTGAAGAAAGGAAGAGCTCTTTCCAGCTGCTGAAAGCTGCGATTTTCTGCAGTATCTGTTGTTTATAAATGTGAACATTTATCTTCCATTGAAATGGGAAAATCCCACAGTACCTGAGGAGGTTTGGAGCCCAGACGATGGCCAAGTTCTTGGTGTGCATATTTGTGATGGAGCAATAATCAGCCAGACGAGCCAAGTGTCTCATTAGGAACTCCAGTGTCCTGGAAAACAGGAGAGAGGCAAACGTTCAGCACCACTGAGCAAAGCCAGGCCGTGATCCACAGCACAAACCCAGCTCATTATTTCCTTTTGGTTTGACAGCTCCCAGAAAGGAATGTTGAACTCTTTCCCCTGAGCCCCATGGTGGACATGGCTTCGGCAACAATGACACATGCTGGGGTGAGGGGAGTCTCTTCTGACTTGTCCAGGCTCAAGGAAAGGACAGCTCCAGAAAAAAACCCTCTGCAGGTGTGTGGCAGCCCTGAGGGGCTGCTCAGGGATGTGCGGGGAAGGATGTGGAATGCTAATCCTGGGAAGGGGGGGAGTATTGCTTCAGACACCCCAGGACACTGAAAACCAGCCAGCTGTATCTGAGCCCTACTTTGGAAATTCCTGGCTGCAGGTTTCCTGTGGGTGGGTAAGGCAGATAGAAGGTTAAACTTCAGAGGCTTCTGTTCACATTAAAAAATGGTGAGTTTTATATATTAAGCACTCTTGTGTTTAATACAGGCTGGGGAGGAGGGAGCAGGAGGTGGCAGTGAAAATGCTGCTCTACCCTCCTGGTGCCCCTGGCTTGTGTCTGTCTCACAGCCTATCCTTTTTTGGGGGGGAAGTGAGATGGAGCAGGGAGGGTGATTTGGGGCTCAAAATTCCACAAATAGACAAGACTGGAAGTGAAGAAAACAGCTATGGCTGGAAACCAAGCAGACACCTCCTGCCTGCAACTTCTCATCACTGAGTGGAAGAAAAAGAAAGTGTTTTTTCCTTTTTCCAAGTAAACCCCAGGAAAGGAGAGCAGCCCCCTGTAACCTACAGATTCTACATCCAGGTGTTGTGCCCCCTCTCAGAGACTGATGAGCTGCTGGTACCAGTGCCCAGTTTAACCAGCCCCATAAAGCAAAAATCATTTCAGGGAAGAGGTGAATGGAAAAGAAGGAGATCAGTCTATTTTTGCAAGGACCACACCCCCCTCAATTAACATCAGTGTTGCAATTAGTTACTACAAGCAGCAGCTGTTGCACCAACTAGCCAACCTTACAGAAAGAGCAAGTAGCACAGCTGTAGTTTATAACACATCAGTTAAATCCCAGTTAACTTTTACAATTAGTTATTTATACCACTCACTGCAGCATTGCAGTTGTCCAGCTAATCACCACAGATCACAGTAATTGAAATTTAAGCATTTATTAGCAGAAATGACTATAAAGTTATGGATAGCTGTCCTCATGTGTTACACCAGACCACTTGGACCAGAATTCTAACTCATCCTGCAGATTAACATACGTTACAATAATCAATTGATGATTGTGATGAAGTATTGTAATTTAGGTAACAACAGCCAAATATCGCCTGCATTCACCCCAAATGGGCACCTAAACCACGGGCACACATCAGGGCAACTGGCCCAGCCAATTAAAATAGTCACCAATCTGTAAATAACTTCCACCATACACTGTCATTAGCTGTTTCTACCAAGTGCAGTTCACAATTAGTGAATGCTACTTACCATGCATCACTAGTAATTAATATTAAAGTCTCATTAACATGTATTCTATGTAGTTATTAACGCCAATCACCAATACCAGTTTGTCTGATGCCTTTTCACCATACCCTGCCATAATTTTTGTTACTAAAGACCGTTAAAATGTTGTTGTTCTTAGTCAAGACTCATTACCATACAGCATGAGTTCTTACTACCACTTATTAACTTGAATACAGTATTTTAACTGGTGATTTTTAAACACCATATTATGCTCTCTAATATATAACACTAATATAACTAATTACATCAGTTATTCTCACAGAGCATTGTTGTATTTGCTCATTACTGTTGCTGCAGGGAGGGGCAATCTGGAGACAAAATACAGTTGACCAAGTTTGACTGAAGGCCTGAGCAATTTTTTGGCTATATTTCACTTTTTTTAAAGTGCTCTTAGCACTGTATTGTGCCCCCCCACAATGAAACTGTTTCCTTAGTCTGACATAACGAGCTCCTCTTTCCCTCCCACACGGAGTTTCCAAGGAAGTCAATTAAGACCATGTTTAGTGTACAGCATTTGGGAAGGAGCTAACTAAAATATAAATCAACCTTCTATAGCCATAACCATTTCAGTATGCAGAGGCACAGGGTGGCTGTCTGGAGAGGGAAACTGGAATTACAGAATTCCTCTCACAAAATGCCCACAACACCCCAAAGGCTGCACTCACCTGTAGTGGGGAGGTGGCAGCTGCTGGATCACATCATGGATCTTAACCAGCCTTTCCTCATCTGTAGCAGCAGAAACAGCATCCTGGAATGAGGCAGGAAAGGATTTAACTGCAAATAAACCCCCAACACACCAATCTTGGCAGTGAGGTGGATTTTGTTGCTCTTCTCCCCCTTGGGTGAGGGGTCTGTCTTGGGGACAGAGCAGCACATGGATCATGTAAGGAAGGCCAAGTAACTCATGACCTGGGACATGTTAATGGCACAGAGAATTCCTGCAGAAGGCATTCAGCTCAGAGAATCATTTGCTTCTCATCCCGTTCCTAGGAAATGGCAAACAAGATGGGAACTCCTGCAAAGCGTGGGAAGTGTGCCAGGTACCTTCTGCTGGGGCCCCTCAAGTGGAACCAACACAGTGTGGCACAGGGGACAAAGGCACCTGTGAGTAACCTAAAGGGGACACAGAAAAGGCCCCTCAGACCCCGGGCCACTGCCAGCCCCTTCTGGAATGGCAGGATGGAATCGGGAGTGTGGGCAGCACAGTGTCAGGCTGGGAATTCTGGTGATACACCCTTCTGATGGCTCCAAACCCCAACTGACACAGAGCAGAGAGGGAAGAGAGTGGAAGGCAGGTCCAGCTTCCAGGTTTTCTCTGCTCTACCAGCTGAAGCCCCACTGAAAGGGGAAGTGCCCCACATTTGCCTCATACTTACAGAGAACTTCTCATAGAGTTGGTAGGTGAGCAGGGGGTTGGGGAGCTCACGGAAGTACAGCTTGCACAGGGAGCCCACACAGTGGATGTCCTGGATGTAAATATCCTTGGTCAGGTCAGGAATCTGCTCGGAGTCGAACTCGTGGCTGGCAATGAGAACAGAGAAATGGGTAAAGGGGTTTGAGGAGGAGGAATGACATCAAACCCAGCACAAATTACAGCAAGGCTTTCCTGATTTACAGGAAAAAATAAACACTTAGTCACCAAAGCCACATGACCCACGGCTGTGGGGCAGCCAGTGGGGATTTTTTCCAAAAAAGAGACTTTTCTTTTTTCTAATAAGGCATTTTCAGCTAGTTTTACGACCAACTGGCTGCAATCCTTTTTGCTGCATCAGGGCTTTTCACAAAGTCTCCAGAGAACATCTTCCAAGACCACAAGAACAAGTTTAACTCCCAAGGGCTGTGCCTGGGATTGCCCATAGGAATGATGAAAGCTGCTGTCTCTCTGCATTTCAAAGGCCTGGAAATGGCAATGACAAAGCCATGCCAGCAGCACTGCCATCGGCAGCATATGGAAACCAGGGAGTGCAGGAATTCCTGGGGGATGAGCTGGTGAGCTGAGCCTGCCTCTGCTACAGGGAGAAGACAGCCAGGAACCACATGAAGAAAATCCCATAGCACTCCCTTGGTTTTCAGAGAGAGAAAAAACCCCAAATCACCAATGTTTATGAAATAAAAGCTGAGCTCAGAAGGCTGAGCTGGCTCACTGCTGGGAGTATGTGCTGGGAAGTGCTGTTTCCAATTAGCAGGACACTCCAGGGGGATGAGCGTGGTGAGCCAGGCCCTGGGAGCTGGAGAACCTCAGGGTCCCTGCCAGGGTCTTCAGGCTGCTCACAGCCATGGGGACTCATCCTGTCAGCACTGCAACCACAGCTGGGGCTAGCTGTGGTGGCCATGTCCCTGTCCCTGTCCTGTCCCCCACCCAAAGCTGGCAGGTTGTGCCCAGAGGGTCACACAACCCCTGAGCTCACTCTGCCCAGGGAGCAGGACGTGCCCAGGGCACCAGGCATGTTTGTAACTGGGCCCTCCCGGGACCAGGCCGAGCTCCTTCCATCCCTGGACACAGACACTGCTTGTGGGAAGCCCTTCACACCCCACACCAGGGGCAGGACAGGTCCCCACCTCCTCAGGGTGAACAGGCCATCCCTTCCTCACCCCAAGGACAGCACAGGAGGAAGGGAAGGATTCAGTTTTCCAAGCCCTCAGTGTCAAGCACACACCACTGCCACAGGCACCTTCTGACTCCCCCCTTGCTCACATCTGGGACAGAAACTCAGTTCCTGCACTTGGCTCCACAGAGAAGCTCAGGAAGGCACGAGCCCGCCCCACACAAACACACTCAGCCCTGGCTCCACCTCCCTGCCCATATCCTGCCCCACTCTGCTGGCTTTTCCTGGGAATAAAGCTCACACTGGGTCAGATGTTCCCCTGCAGAAGTGAATGTGGAGGGAAGACAGGGATGCCCCACTACACTCAACCCTCCATCCCTCTGCACTGACTGTTCCCAGTGCTACATGTTATTCCTTCTAACCCAAAGAAGAAGGATACAGGGATCCACACCCCAAACCAACAATGGCTCTGCTGGCCCACCTGCCAAATAAAGGCAGCTACTGCCCTACTGAAGAGCCAACCTCTGTCCCATTGAAATCCCCCATGTAGAATAAATTTTCTAACCTTCTCTCCAACCAAAAAGCCCTTTAAATCCAGGAGATCCAGTTCTTCTGTGGGAAACCTAAGCACAGTGACTCACTTGTAAGGATACTGCAGCCCTAGCTTTGAAATGCCCTGTTTATACAGCTGGGAACTGCAGCAAGACGTGTCTTACGTTCATCAAACACTCAAAATCTGTAGTGATTTACATGAACAGGGACAGCGTCAATAAGTTATGCCATGTACTCCCTTCCTTTTGTCCTTGGAACATCTCAGAAACCTGGAAAACAGGCTGTTACTGCATTCTCTGCACTGGAACAGGGAACGATGCCATTACAATTTTAGAAAACCATTTCTAAAGCACCTTCGATACACACTGAAGGAGAAAATGGTCCTGGCAACACTAAAGGGAAAAAATGGACTAGGGCAGAGATTAGAAGGATGGTCCAGCCCAAGTCAAAATGGGGAATAAAGGGATGTAACTGAAGCAACAGCAAATGTTTTATTCAGTCACAGCTCCAGTTGGAGCCTTTGGATTCTGGATATCAAAGTCTTGGGACCAGATTTTTAAAATGGGACTTGCTCAGATGAGAAACGGGATTAATCTGAAGCAGAACAAATCCATCCATCCAAGGGTTTGAACAGTCACTGTCCCAGCTCAAACCTGCCCACTGAACTGGGGGACAGCTGGGACCAAAAAAATCCTCTGCCTACGGAAAATCCCCCCATGCTGCCTCTGCAGGCCGCGGGCCCAGGACCAGTGCTGGAATGAGTCACGTCCACTCGGCACCCTCAGCGCTCCACAACAGAATATCCCACACCAAACGGCAGGAGGAAAACAGCCTCACAGAACAATAAAGGGTTTGCTGTGATGGGAACACAACCAGGACACACTCCTGGCCCTTCCCTGTGCAGCACAGCAGTGCCACCCCCCAGACTCAGGCACGTATCCTTTGCACATCACCAATTAACTGCGGGTAAAAGCCAGGAGCCCAGGGCAGCAGGGAGAAACATCAACTGCTCCAAAGGGCTCCCGGAGCGAGGAGGAACAGAAATGAAACATGACAGCACAGTGACACCATGAGCCTGATCCTTTACCCTAAAGGAAAGCTTCCTGCAGGATGACTCTGCCTGTGGAAGCCCAGGCTGTGCCCCTGCCCGTGCCAGGGGCTCCAAGGCAGGCCCTTACCGGAGTTTCTGGATGTTGGAGGCGATCCCGGACAGCCGGTATATCCCATCCACAATGCCGTGCTTCTCGATGAACTCAGTGCAGCTCTTGAGGACCTGGGGCACTGAACAACAACAGCTGGGGTTAGTGAAGTCCTAGTTCAGGCTGTGCTCTTGGCAGGTGCCATAAACTACTCCCAGCTGGGCCATGGCTTCAGTTCCTCCTTAGGGGAGAAAGCCTGTAGGAAATTTAACTTCAGGAGTTGGTGTGGAAACTGGTCAGAGGTGCTCCTGCTTTAACAAGAGAATGCCAGGATATGGATCAGGTCAAAAAAGGCCAATTCTGGCCAAACAGAGACAGTACAGGTCCCATGACAACTCGCACAGGAACTGTGGTGTGAAATCCCATCCCAGAAGAGCCTTAAAACGGAATAAATGCTATCTTTCAAATCTAGATAGGATTAACCTATCCTGCTCGGTGTAAGGAAATACAAACATCAGGGAGATGCTACGAGAGCTTTTATAACCGATAATTTCATCCCCAATAATTTCAGCTGGATGTGGAGAGCTCCACAGCATCCCACGCTCACAGAAAGTGCAGACAGAGCGGGGCATGACAGAATGGAAAAATCAGCCCAGGGGATATAATCAGGTGTCAAGTTAATATTGCAGCCGCTTCACCACCCCATTCCTTCCAGCTGGCTTCCCAGGCTCACGCACATCCAGTGCCGGGGCCGCGCGTCCATCCCTGGAAGCTCGAAGAGGAGCGAATCCCTGGATTTACAAAAGGCCATAAAACTGCCCCCAACACACAGAGAGCTCCTGTGAGCATCAGCAAATCTTCACAGAAAAAGCTGGGGTCCCTGTGGATCCCTGTGGATCCCTCTGCCAGCCGCCCTTTTGCAGCAGCTCCTCTGCTGATCTCGGTTTGTTCTGTAAATGCCAGGTCTGGCCAATGTGCCATGTGACACAGATTCCGAGCAGCTCATGTGGCAAATCCCCTTACCCCACGCAGCAAACGCCATCTGGCAGGCACTGCTCCCAAGGGCTGCTGCACTTGGGTGCTCCATGCTCCCCCCAGCCTCCACAAGGCTGCTTTCCCAGCCTGCAGCAAACCCTCACAGCTGGAGGAAAGGCTCCTTTCAGACGGCTCCCTGGAAATCAGCAGGTGTATCCCAGGATAAAGGCACGTCTGCTCTGCACTGGAGCACAGGACAGGGTGAAAGCTGTAAATCCTGCAGCATGTCAATCGCAGGCTCAGCTGGAGCAGATTAAACCCTGAACCTGGAATGCCCCAAGGCACCAAGAGACAGCCAGAACCGAGCCAGCCAGGCTCCAGAGTTACATTCCCAGGGATGTACAGCAGCTCTCACCATTTTCCAGTCAGGGGCAGGCTTTGAGACAAACAGAGCTGTTGTACATTAAGCAAAGAGCCTTGGAAACCCAGTGCTGCTTTTCTGGGGAACAAAAACCAGTGGAGGTGAAGCCTCCTGCTACCTCGGCACCGGTGAGCTCCGAGGAGGACCACAGCTGATGGCTTCAGGAACCAACCAGACACTCTGAGCTGTCTGAGCTGGGATAGGCAACAGGTTCTCACTGAACACACACCCAAAGCACACTGGGGGACACATCCATCAGTCACCCACAAGGACAGATTTGAGCAGAGCAAGTAGAACACGAGGCCCAGAATTCTCATAGTGTCTCAAAACATTTCTGGAGGACAACACTTAAGCCTTTATGCAAAAAGATTCAACGCCTCTTGAAAAAGAAAGTTTTTAAGGCTGGAAGTGGACAGGGAAGGAGTTCTATCCTACTCAAGCAGTGGCCAGAAAGGGCTGAAGTGTGCACTGTACTGCACTACAGCACTGGGAGATGAGTGGGGCCCAGATGTGAACTGTGCAGGGCAGCAGAGGTGCAACAGCTCCATCCCGTGCAGCAAAGGACGAGGACAAGGCTCTGTGTGCTGACACAGCCGGTGGTGTTTGTCCCCTGTGGGAGAAGAGCACCCCAGGCTGCCAGACACACCCGAATCAGACCCTGTGGATGTCCATGTGCACCTGCCCCACCACCACCCCTACAATGGTCACAGATCTCACCGGTGACCTGCACAGGGCTGAGCCCCCAGCAGCAGCATTTCCTGCATGCAGAGTCCCAGAGGATCGGGCAAAGGAGTTTTACCAAGTTTTAAAGTGTTGTGGCAACATCTGCTAATGCTGCAAATCCCAAAGACCTAAATGGTCCATCCTGCAGCCACAGGAGGGGGCCCCTGGAATCAGTAGAGCCCATTGAAATAAATAAATCAAGATGCAAATAAATCAAGAAGCAAACACATCAAGAGGCAGATAAATAAACAGCACCCTCCCTGTCTGCCCCATTCCCACCAGGAAACCTGGAGGGACAGTGGGGAGCAGGGCAGGGGAGCCAAGGGCTGCAGCACCAACGCTCTGCCTCAAGTTCTCTTTTGTCATGGAAGAGCCTGGGTACAGTGAGAATAATTAATACACCCTAAAAAGATCCCCCCAGGCTTGTTCCAGGCATTTCCTCATCTGGTTACCAGGATGATCTGTTCTTTAAGCTAAATATACCATACCAGCACCAAGGATATTTTGGGGGAATTCTGCACGGTTGGAGAAGGAACCGAAATTCAAGGAGGGTTAAAATTGTACCTGAGGGCCCTTTGCTGGAGTGGTGACTTCATTTTTCAGTTTCTGAATGAAGATGACACCTGGCCATCGGGTGTGTGTTTAACCTCCCTCTGCCCTTTGAATCCCCAGCCTTTGGCTGAATACCCATTTTAGGGATGTACATCCACACATGGAGGGAACAGTGACTGTTCCCTCAGAAGGAAAAGGCAGGATGACAGGATGACAATCCAAGACTTAATTTTGCAAATGTCAAGTGTGCCCTGACCATCACCTAGAGCAGCTCCTGACACCACACTGTGACTCTGTCGGGTACCTGTGTCCATCTGCTGCAGAAATCCCTCCCCTGCAGGTGAACTTCTCGGTTCAGGAACTGATTTTGGCTTCTAGATCCCAAACCACAACCCAGGTTTGAACCAGACAGGTGATGCCTTAGGTTTTAATTTTCTTACTTTTCAAATCCTGCACTGCCCAGTGTGTAACTCTGGAGTTTCTTGGAGCCTGTTCACTTCTGCTCTCTCGTGCCAGGCAGACATAACAAAGCCTCTCCAGGCCTGCTCTCCAGGGACACCCAGACTGTCCTAGGCCAAAATGTGTAAACCAAAGCCTCTAAAGGGGGGGGGGGGCAAGCTTGGGGAAACGACATCATTAACTGAAGCTTTAATTGGAGAACTAACCCTGATATGCAAATGAACCGAAGCTATAAAAGTGTGAAGAACTCATGACCTGGGGTCCACCTTGGGGTCCATCTGGGCAGTGGCCTCTGGCTCCCCAGGGGTATCTTTGAAGGCCTTTCAAATAAAAACCTGCTTTACTCCCTTACTCCTGTCGAGTCTCTGTTTTTAGGTGGCCTCAAGGCATCACAGGTACCTCAGCCTCATCCCAGCAGGGAACAGACACAGATTTCCTCTCGCAGGATGTAACAGCAGCAACACTAAAGTTCTGCTAATGGCAGTTAATTACTGTGGGTTCCTGCAATTACACCAGACTCGATGGCACACGTGGTTTGCATGAAGAGCCATAAAGGCCCACCTGGGCCAGCATGTGGCTCCTGGCAATGCCCAGGAGCTTTGGGAAAGGCAGGAGGAGGGAGTGAGCGAGCACAGGATGACACTCAGTGCACTCCTGCAGCCCCATCCAGGGAACTGGGTCAGAGAATCTCTGAGCCCAGAACTGGGGCTGGGTTCTCCAGCTGAGCACACAGCCCTTTCCAGTGCCACATTCCCAGGCAAGTAACAAAAATCACTGATCCTAAGCTGGATTTTAGTCCTTTTCTGAGCTGTGGGGTCTTCAGCCAGTGAGCCCAGAAACCCTCCCTGCAGGAAGTCACTGCCTCAGCTGCAAGCAGCTCAAACCCTGCCAGGTGCTGCCTGGGAACAACCAGCTCTGCAGTGGACACTCCTCCCATTCCAGAAACAATCACCTCTCCTCCTTCCCTCTGCTATCTCCAGTACCAGGTGGTTCCAGGAGATAAAGTGCAAAGGGCTGGAAATGTGGATGCCTCACCAAAGGGGACCCCAGCACATTTCATCATCACAGCAGCCAAAGGAATTCATTCGAGTCCTTCCTGAGCATCTCTCAGCTGGTTTGAAAGGTTTATTGCATCTCCAAGGGCTCGTTAACTGCTTAATTCTCTGCCATCAAGAGGAAGCAGAAGTTTTATGGTTTTCATTCTGAAAAACATTTTGATTCATCCTCACATCAGGCACATTTCCCTTCCTATCATCTTGTTGGGTGGGGTTTTTTTAAAATCTTTTGTAATGTTCCCTCCCTGGGCTTTGGGAGGCTTGCTCGTGTTGTGTTTTATTTTATTTTATTTTCTTAGCACATTACTGGAACCAGAAGTGTTTGTTCAGCCCGGGGCACGAGGCCTCCGACCAAGCCCCCCTCTGGCACTGGCGTTTTCCCAAAACACAGCAGTGGGGTGCAGGTCCCATGGGCCAGGCCTTGGGGATGGACAGTGGCCCAGAGCACCCGAAATGCTGCTCCTCACTGAATTCCACACGTAGCAAACCCACAAGGGAGCTCAGCATCCAGGAACACCGACTGCCCCCAGCTCCACCTCAGCAGAGGTGACAATCAGCACCCAGTGCCAGCAGCCTTGGGGAGCACACTGGGTATGGGGTCCTTCTGGGTAACAGAAGGTTAAAGGCTGTTTTGAGCCACCAGGGTAGAAACTGCAACAATCAGCCACCAGATAAAACACAGGTGGAGGAGCTGACCCCTGGCTGTCCAGGCTCCTTTGGGAACAGCTGGGAAGGACAGGCAGGGGCAGGGGAAAAGCACCCCAAGGATACCCAGCACAGCACAAACGGTGCCACTGCAGCAGCATGAGCCCCTTTCTTGGAATTCTGTGCCTGGCCCAGACTGACAACTTCCAGGCATCTGGAATTAGCCAATAAATCCCAAATCCCTTGCTATTAATGCAGGATTATGTAAAAACCTAACAAGGAATATCCTCTCTTGAAGAAATACAGTTGTTTTTACTCCAGTAATTTCCTACTTTAACTCAATTTTAGAACCATTCAGGTTGGAAAAGACCTCTAAGATCATCAAGGCCATTTTCAAAAAAACTGTCCAAGTATTTCCTTAAAAAAAACCAAAACAGTAAAAACCCTGTAATATTTCAGCCTGTGACTTTCAAACTTCTCATTTCTGAAGCTCTTCCCTCCACCTTAGAGTGAAGGTTCCAAAAAGGTGTAAAGCAGCAGAGGAGAGAGGTTAAGGATTTTCTCTTTATTGTTCCCTGTCATACAATATTGTACCTGCACGTGTCATTCCACAGGCGCCAGCCCCCTGCACATTCAGAAGAACATCAAACTCTAAAAGACTCTTTTCTCTGGACTTTTGTCTCATTCCTAAATCCCTGTCCTCATGTTCGAATCACCAAGAGAAATACAAGAGCAACCAGACAGACACTTTCTGTCCTTCAAGGTGCTCAAGGCCAGGTTGGACAGGGATTGGAGCACCCTGGTCTAGTGGAAGGTGTGGGGAAGGAAGGGGGTGGGACTAGGTGGGATTTGAGGTCCCTTCCAACCCAAACCAGCCTGGGATTCTGTGATTCTTCAATTCCCTGTCCCTCATTTCCAAGCCGTGAACCACATTTCAATTATCCACACTGGTGATGAGCGGTACAAAGTCCGAGCTGCCCCAGCTCCTGGTCACACACACACAGTTCTTATCTGGAGTGTGACTTTTGCACTTGGGAAGGTGCAACCACGGCAGAGTGGACCGTAACCCCTGAGCTGCGTCCCTGATCCACGCAGCGCCCGCAGAGGGATCGGCACCGGACTCTGCTTCCTCAGCCTGGAATTGGCTTTTATGGCAGCTCAGCCAGGGCTGTGCAAAAGCAAAGTGCAAAGCTCAGGCCTGGGGAACATAAATCCCCCTGGGCTGCATCAGGCAGGGCAGGTCGATAGCCACGTCTGTCAGGTCCTGGCAGATCAGCAATGTTCCCATGGCTGTGCCAGGACAGCCTGGAACCTGAGGGCTGCCAGGGGGCCCTCACTGCCCATTATCCACGATGGAGATGTTGTACAGCCAATCCCTAGCCCAGGCTGCACCCACCAGTTCCCAGGGTTTGGGTTTAATTGGTTTTAATACAAAATGTCACAGAATCATTCAGGTTGGAAAAGCCTCTAAGATTGAGTCCAGCTGCTCTCCCAGCACTGCCATGGCTGAACCATATCCCCAAGTGCCACAACCCCACAGCTTTTAAATCCCTGGGCAGCCTGAGCAGTTCCAATGCTTGACAACCCCTTCAGTGAAGGAATTTTTCCTAATATCCAACAATACCTCAGATTTGGCCAATGTGCTGGACCTTTTTTGTTTCAATCAATTACACTCCCTACAATAAATTGAGAGGGGGGAAATGTTCTCCCCGTGCTAAGAGCAGCAGGGTAAGAGCACAAGCAATTCCTGTACTTGACTGTGACATTGTTCCTCATGTTTGTTCCCCCCACAGCTGTAGTGTTTCGAAATGCAAATTAATTTTCAACTCCCGGCTGTCCTCAGGGTCACTCAGGCACAAAGAATTCTCCCCTCGCAGCTGCAGACAGGGTGAGAGAGAAGGGGAGAGACAAACTGGGTCTTTTTTAACAGCAAAGGCCTGTGCTCCCTGCTCAGCAACCCCAGGGATGTCCCCCAAACAAGGCATTCTCCACAGGGATCCCATATACCCCTTTGTAATGCTGACCCCATACCCAATAATCTCGAGTTCCAGCAGGAGGGCAGATGGTGAAGCAATAACAGTGCCTATTGTGGTTGGAAATGTGCCCAAAATAGCTCAAAACTCTCAGCCTTTGAAAGTATCAAGTTGTGTCCAGTTAGTTTGTGCAGCAGGGAACACATCTGCAGCAAGGGGAGTTCTCTACTCATCTCCATTTTGGGTCAACTATTCCCTTTTTTTCCAGGCTGCTGGATCCACCTTTGATGCCACACGAGACACTCACTGCCACATCCAGGAGGACTTCAGGCACCTAAAACACTCTGGCTTGCCACAGTTCAACATCAGAAATGTTCGGATTTGGGAAACCCAACCACGGAACACAATAAATACAGGGGGAACACACAGGGAAATTTACTTAATTCCCATACACATTCACAACTGGATGTCACATGCCAACCTGTGCTGGCACTTGGATAAATACTATTTGATATTTATATCCCACTCCTAATCTCCCAAGTACCTCCTGGGTATTAGGAATTTACCTCGTGGCACCTTGGGGGCAGGTACAGGTTATTAGTTTGATTGTACAAGCCTGGAGATGGAATGGGAGATAACAAACAAGTTCCCCAAAGCCAAAAACTTCTGGTAGAGACAGCTCAGGGCCAGAACTCTGAGTGCAGCCATGGCCATTAACTGCCCCAGTCCTCTGGAGATGGATTTTGAATTACTATATTGATTACTACAAATCAGGAAATACTGAAAGGAAACTGGTTTTGGCATGTTTGAGGCTGCCTGGTTTCAATATATTGCCAATTCAATTAAAAAAGGGACAGCAGGATGGAGGGAAGGGGATGGCTAAGATCACCTGGGAGCTCAGAGGTTGTGAAGCCACAACAGCTCCACAGAACTCCTGCCCCAGAACACCACTTTAAAACCTCTTTCCCCCCATTTACACCATGTGTGCACAGGGCTGTGCACAACAGGGACTCAGGTGCAAGTGACAATGCTGAGACAGGCCAGCATTCCTTCAGTGCATGACAGGAAACTGTTTATAGACACACAAACACCACCGAGGCAGGCAGAGCAGGAGGATTTCCAGTGGCCCCAGTTAGGTGGCCTTGTCAGGAAACAAAGATCCACCCCTGATTTGTGAGCTGCAGCTCTGTATATAAACAGCCAAGCCCAGATATCCAGGAGAGCATTACAGAAATTACTGGATGAGTAAGGATGCATTATTTTTCCTGCTGTGCCAATGGAGAAGTTAGGATCCCCTTTTTTAAAAAACCACCTGTAATAGGGTAGACAAGGTGAATCACCTCCAGACATCCCCACCTGCTTGGATAACAAGTGTAAAGGAGACAGGCCCTACTTTAAGGGACTTGCCAAAGTCACACAAGGAATGTCTCAGTAGAGAAGAGAACTGCAAACAAAAACTTCAGAACTCAGATTTGTGTCCTAATCACAAACTGCTTTAGGCATATAAATGCTTAAAAATAGAGCCAGAAGGAAAACTTGAACTGAAGCTACTTGGAGGTTTGAAACTTTTCAGTTTACATCCAAACTTGTCAGCTTGGACACTCTGAAAATACCTCCCGAAAGCACAAAAAAGCCCCAAGGGTTCATTCCCAGAGTGAGCACATCTAACACAACCTCCAGCCTCATCCAGAGCCAACATTCCCTCACCCTGCTGGAACGGCCGTGGCCCACGTCACTGCTCTGAGGGAAATGTCACACGCACGCCACACACAACCAACACTTCAATAAACCTTTGTACAGGAACAAGTTGTTATTGCCTGAACAAACCCATTGATGTGGCTGCCAGCATTCAATAACAATTCCAAACATACCTGGGAATCACAGGCCAGGCTGCTGAGCTGCCACAGAACTCCATGGGAGCTGCAGGTAAAAACTGAGGATCTATTTCACGTGGAAGCTCTGCAAATGTTCCAAAGTCTCTCTGAAGAGAAAATCCTTAGAGCAAAGCCAGGCCATCATGAGCAGGGATTTCGCCATGGTCATCAGAACACTGAATCCCAGAAAGGTTCAGGTTGGAAGGGACCTTAAAGCTCCCTCAGTCCCATCCCTGCCACGGACAGGGACAGAGCAATAACAGGGAGTGGGAACTGGTTACATTTGCCCTCTTGGAGTTAAAAAAGCAAGAAAACTGGAATTACTTAATCTGTAAGACTCAGCTGTCCTGAACTCCCAATCAAAGCTTCCTTCAGGATAACAGAGATTCCAAGCCAGGCAGGCAGATTATAACGACAATTCTGAGCTGGTTGAAGGGGCTCCTCACATCAATACCAGGAGCCAAAGGGGTGACACAGACTGCCAAACCTGTGCTCAAGCTAAGGGCAACCAGGCTTTCTGAGATCCCAGCCAAGAGGCTACCAAGACCCCATTCCTTGTGCTTGTGTTCTGGCAACAGCTCTCTCTATACCTAAATCTGCCATCAATTACCATCAGAGGCAAGTACATCATCCAGCTGCAGGTAGGGGATGGCTCCAAGGGATGGATAACTACTGAGGACCCCAAACAAGCCGTGATGTCACCAGAAACCCCACGGTGCTGCTACGGACCTTTCTGAAGAGCATCAGAACCAGCACAGGAGAATAAAGCACCCCTGGCAAACCCTTGCTGCTCCTGCCCAGTACATAGAGATGCAGATGCCCTATCTGCTATTTTCTGCTGTTCTCTTCCATTTTATTTTTTATTTAATTCTACCCACCTGTCCAAATTAATTCTGAATAAATGTGGCAAACTGGAAGAACAGGAAGGACACAGAGCAAGATCAGGCGTGTTAGTGAACTCTGTCTTTTGTAGGCATTTATATCTTCAGCAGCAAGCCAGTGCCTCTTCCTGCTGACCACACAGCGTGGGTATTTTATAAAAATATAAAAATAATGTATAGATCCTTCACTATGGGAAACTTGTCAATTAAAAATTCCATTTGTGAATATATCTTTTCCAGTGGTGGAAGCTGATGATGTATGAATGTGACAAAGGCATAAAGAGGTACAAAAAATGCCATTTGCCTTTAGCCTACAAAATCCTCTGTGGATCCAGCTGGTTGTATGATGGATTGTCTCTGGAGCTGAATCCTTGACACCACCTCACTGGGGGACCCCAGGGCTGGCCTGTGCTTCAGTCCAACTGCTAAGGGAGAAAGGGTCACTCTCAACAAGTGACAGGTGACAGGAACACTGCTGGCTTGGCAGAACAAATGGTGTCCCCATGCTCTGCAGCCCAAGCAAGCGCAGCACACGATGCCCAGCAGTGTTTGAATAAAAAGTATATTGGAAAGTAACCCCTCAGTGCTGAAGCTCAGGAGTCCCCCACTCCCAGAACAGCAAAGTGAGCTTTTTCCTGGTGAGTGCTGACCCTTCCTGCTGGGTGCTGACCCACCCTGGCCTGTGCTGACCCATCCCACCACACGGAGCAGCCCCAGCCCTGCCTGGGCTCCCCGTGGGCATTGGGGCTCCATCCAACCCCTCGTTGATCCATGAGCGCCTCAGGACCATGCCCAGCTCGTCGAGCCCTGCCTCTCCTGCAGCCCAGCACCATGTTCCCCCTCACTCCCACCCCAGGAGCCGTGGGGAGCTCCCTGGCCAAACATTCCAAGGCAGGATCCAGGGCACAGTGCAGCTGCTGCAATGCAGCACTCCACCAGCTCCCACACTCCACAAACGTCCTCTGCCAGCAGAATCCTGCTAATTGGGGTCGGGCTAAATTTAAGTTCTATTTCATTTCTTTCAAGAGAGAAAAACTTGGGGGAAAAAAAAGAATCTCTGCCTACAAAGGGAATAAGAACAAGGTCTCTTCAGGAGTCAGGGACTGGGGTGGATTTGCTGTATCTCTCAGCTCCATGAAATTGTGACAGGACACAGGGAATGGCTGGAGCTGTGTCAGGAGAGGTTTACGCTGGTATCAGGGAAAGGTTCGTCCCCCAGAGGGTGCTGGGCACTGCCCAGGCTCCCCAGGGAATGGGCACGGCCCCGAGGCTGCCAGAGCTCCAGGAGCATTTGGACAGCGCTGCCAGGGACGCCCAGGGTGGGATTTTGGGGTGTCTGTGCAGGGCCAGGAGCTGGACCAGATGATCCTGGTGGTCTCTCCCAGTTCAGAATACCCTGTGAATTTGTAAAAGAAACCAGCAAGGCAGGTGGCAACTGCACCAACCCAACTGGGAGCATTTCTAAGGGTGATGGAGAAACAGCAACTCCCTGCTGAGCCTGGTCTGCTGCCAAGAGACGCTTCCCTGGCAGGGAAGTATCCCAAGCCCAGCAGGAGCCAAGAGATGAGTAAGGCACTGGATGGGATGCAGACAGGACTCTTCAAGCAGGCTCCACAGGGTGTCTGGAGCTGACTGGAGAAATATTGTGCAAACCAACATACTTGAAGGGAGCATTACAACAGGCTCTGCCAACAGAGAAATCAAAAAGCCCTCGTATCAAAACTGGTTTTACTCCGGCAGGTCCCAGCCCATCATTCAGTGCTGACATGTGACAAGAGAGAAGAAAAGGACACCCTGCTGAGACTTTCACTGGAAGCAACACACCCATGCATACCCAGCCCCATGCCCAGGAGTCACGTGGCTCCCAATTCCCTCTTTTCCAAGCAGCTTGGAGCACAGATGACTTTGAAAAATAATCCTGTGATCTGCCCATGACTCAGAACCTCACCAAAGAGACTGGACAGCAATGCTTCCTTCCCCTCACCTCCCAGGGCCTTTGGGGAAGGACTGCCTGGCACCTCGTGGAGGTGTAACTCCTGCCCTGGAAGGGCTCCAGCATTGTTTGGCCAGCCCAGAGTGTCAGCACAAACCAAAGTGCAACTGAAAAGCAAACACACCAAACCCAACCCCCGGGACACTGCCCAGCACTCAGCACAACCCCCCCCCATGAATCACCAGGATCACAGGAGGGTTTTAGGGCGCACTGCTCACCCCTCACACTGTTACTGTAAACACTTGTTAAATCCTCACCTCCCTCCCTGCAGCTGCTCAGTGTTTCTGCTCAGACCCACACAGGACACTCAGGGAAATGACAAGCCACCTCCTCCCCAGGGCAGCAGCACCACCAGCCTGTTCCTGCACTCCTCTGCCTTCCCCAGACACCGTTCCCTAGGGAGAAACCTGGGCACAGCCGTATCATATCCTGATCTATAGAGCTGCAGGTTCTGTCCCGCCAGCCTGGGAGGCTCCTTCCAGCAAGGAGAGCACGGCCTCGGCACAGGCCCATCCCAAAAACTCAGATAACCACGACAAATGCTCTGCTAGACCAGGACTTGGCAAGTGCTGCACGTGGAGCTTTGCAGGATGGCATCCCAAGGCTCCTGGTCCCTATCAGCAAACCAGGGCACATTCCTGCATCACTTTCCTCCTGTGCATCCCATGGCAGATTTATCCTCCTTCTGACAGCGGCTCAGCAGACCCAGAGCAAGGGATTACTTGCTGAGCCCACAGAAAGACAAGGTATTGCAGTCAGTGAAACATCTCCTCTGTGTTTGTAAACCCCCCCTGGGTGCACAGCAAACACACTCTTCTCCTGGCTAAGCAATCTGAGCCAGCTGCCTCAGCGCAGGGTTTATTACAAAAATGTTACACTTATTGCAGTTTTTGTCCTTAGCCCTTTTATTCTCTCCTTCCACTTCCCACTCACTAAAACTAAGCCCAGTTTCAGAGACTCATGACTACAGAATTGGGGCTGCTCGTGTTGTTTCTCAGCAAATTCTTGAGAATTTGTCAGCTTCACAAAGCTTCTTAGCATAACTCCAGTTTGGTTCAATATTGCATTTTTGAGGTGCACATGATGCCTTGTCACTCACTGCAGTCACTGGGGACAGTGGCATTTGCTCCTTCAGCCCTGATAAATATTTTTGGGGGTTGGACATTGACCCAACAAAACTAACATGAGCTTAAACAAATCAATGAATGTATTGGGTTCTTTTTGTTCTTCTGAATTCAGATGTTGCAGGCTGTGATCCCAAAGTGTCATCAGCAGGTGCCACGCACACACTTCAGCCAGAGCATGCTCTGAGCTCCTGGAAAAAGCACTTGATGTTCTGACTGTGAGAAGGAGCTTCTTTAATTCACCTCAGGCCCCTTTCAGTAGGCCAGCACTGCAAGAGGCTCCACGACTGAGCCACAGTAATGCTACAGGAGGAGGGAATCTTAAAATGCTGTGCATGCACAGAGCTCTACTCGCAGGGACCCAGAAACGTCTCCACAAGCCCCATTCTGGGGATTACTCACTTGGAATACAGGTCAGGGAGCTGAATCACGTGGGAAACAACAATCCTGCTGTGGGAAACAGAGCCATGCCCCTATGGGCAACACTCAAATTGGATCTGCTTCACTCCAGGGAGTTAGGAAAGGGTTATTAAATCAAGGGTGAAAGCAGCTGGTGACTCCTGAGCTGAGGGACCTCGTTAGCACAGCACAGTCAGTGTCACCCCATTGTGTGGGGTAGCGGGGAGCGACCAGGAGAAGAACAGAGCTCCCAGAGACTGTCAAACAAGAACCTCCAGTGGAGTTAAAGCAGTTTAGTTCAGCTCAGGATGTGTCTCTGAATGCTACATAAACCACCCCTTGAAGCCAGGGGAAGAAGTCAGCGCAGAGGGCAGGGAAAAGCTTTGGCCATCGCTGACATGTGCCTAACGAAAACAGCCAGGAGGAGGGCTGGGGATGAAAGGGAATTCTCTCCTTCCCATTCATGAGCTCACTCTGCTGGCACAGCTCCTGCCCTCCAAGGGTGCTCCCACAGCATGCACATAAAACCAGCTCCAGAGCCACCCGGTGTGTGAATTACCTACCCCTGATGCAGCTCCACATGGGTCACTGTCTGTTCCTGACTCCAAACCATCTCTGGTGTTTTTCAAGCCCCAATAAAGATCTCTACTGGTTCCAATTAGGCTAACGAGCCTTGCCACCGGCCTAATTTCATAAGGACAAGCACACATTCTGCACCAGCTGCTAGTGAACACTTTTCTGTCAGGTGAGGGAGTGCACATAGCAGTTACCAACCAAATCAGCTGGAAAAAGAGCAAGAAATGGCTCCCTGCCCTTTGCCAGCCCTTTTTCAAAAGGCACTTGGATGAACAAGGAGTCTGAAGACTCACTGAAAACAACTTTAACAGAGAAACTCCCTTCCTGCCCCACACATCCTGTCACTTCTCCCTCTACCTGCACACAAAAGCTGGGAGACATCAGACGGACAACTCTGGCACAAAGGATCTGCTGCAAAGCCACCCAACAGATCCCATCACTGCTTTCCTGATGGCCTCAACTCCTGGGCAAACCACCAGGCTCCATTCCAGGCTGCATTCCCAAACATCCCTCAGTGTGGGCTCCCAACAGGAACAGCCCTGGCTGGGGCCCTGGGACAGCATCTGAGTGCTCTGGCTGCTCCTCAGCACTGCAGGAACCTGGGCTGGAGGTGGCACAGGGAAAGGGCAGGAAAAAGCCCGTGAAATCAGAGTTCGTGTTGGTAACAATTGTGTGATTTTTTTCTTGGAATGGAGAGGTTTTTTCCTCTGCCTCCCTGAGCTGCTGATGGGGAGAGAAAAGGGACCCAAAGGGAGACAGAATGAACAGAGAGGGAAAGTAAGCTGTGAGGAAACACAATATCCGGTTAATTCCTGTAAATTCTGTGAAATCCAAGGAAAAGGCAGATGAAGGATTTACACTGCAAATTGTGCTAGAATCATACAAAGGTACTGAGTTAGAGAATGTGGGGGTTTAACATGCCTGTTC
The DNA here is from genome assembly GCF_965178545.1 of Coloeus monedula. NCBI lineage: Eukaryota > Metazoa > Chordata > Aves > Passeriformes > Corvidae > Coloeus > Coloeus monedula. The sequence continues at coordinate 557,508 of NC_138805.1, read as the reverse complement.
ATCAATCACTGATGCTGACATACACATAAAGCTTATATACCTGCAAAAAAATATTTATTTGAAGATGTGAAGAGGTTGAAAACCCATCTGCAGGAGTTGCAGCCACCTTCAGTGTTCCCACATCAAACCACAATGCTTCCCACGTCAAAGCATGATGTTTGCATCTTATTAGGCTCAGTTTCCCTTTCAGCCACGGATCTGTACCACACATTTGTCCCCCAGCACGAACCCCGAACAGCTACGATCACCCTGACAAACTCCCAACAGAGGAAGAACCCAGGAGCAGGTTGTTTCTTACCGTCATGGCCAGAGTTGAGCAGGTGCTCCCCCAGGTCACAGCCAAACACCCTTTCCTTGAGGATCCCCCGCTGTTTCAGTTTCTGTTTCGTTGGGCGCGACTTCATGAATGTCCGGAGGAAGGTGATGAGCTTCCCGTGCTTCTTTGACACTGCACGAGACAGCAAAACAACCAATTCATTCCTGATCTGGCAGCCACTGAGCAGAACTCATTCTACAAAGCACATAAGAACTGTAGTAACGTTAATATCAATTATTTACAGGAACAGATTTTCCAAGGTTCAACACTAAGCAGAGACTTGGCTTTTGTCCCAACCCTTGGCTAGTGCAGAGTCACCAGGAGCCAGCTGGAATAGAAGGACTAACACAGAGACACATTTCTCTGCAGAGCAGCTTCAGGCGGGAGCGACCTGAAAGGCTGATGGTGGGCAGCACCTGGGAGGGCAATTTCATCTCTGGCAAAGGGAATGAGGCTCAGCTGAGAAATCTGGTAATCTCCTGTGCAAATCAGTGGGCAACCCACACACAGAAATAAAGCTTTGTGACTGGCCCTCATTCTGCTCTGAGGCCCCTCCAGAACAAAGGGCTGACTATAATCCCTGAGGCTGAGCAGGTGTAGCTCCCTGAGAGCCCAACCTGCCCTCCCAGCACACCAGGGCTTCACCGCCCCTGCACAAGCACCACCCCAGGGCCTCAGCAATTCCCTGATCTTCTCAAGCCATCGCAAAATAAAAACATAGAACCACGGAGTCACTGAGGTTGGAAAAGCCCTCCAAGACCATCGAATCCAAGCTGTGCCCAATCCCCACCTTGTCACCCTGCCCAGAGCACTGAGCGCCACATCCAGGTGTCCCTTGGACACCTCCAGGGATGGGGACTCCAGCACCCAGCCCACTGAACAGATAACTAAGGCAGCTGATTGAAGACATGCAGTTTATCCCCTCCAGAATTAACACAAGCAGCCTCCAAAGAGAGGAGGACGTGGCTCAGGAGCCACCCTCCAACCTCCTGCTCTCTCTGGGCTGTGCTGGAGAAACTCTGGTCCCTCTGCTAAAACCACCTGCTCAGGAGTGGAGAGGAAGGCAAAGGAGAGCAGTCGGTGACAGCAGTGACCTGGCCCTGAGAGGAGAGGCCGGGCCCAGGTTGAATGGGAGCAGAACAATGCCCTGGAATGTCAATGTTCCTCCAGAGGCCCTCGGAGCCTCCCCAACAAAAGTGCCATTGTGTACACGATTTAAAAGCAGTTTAATTCAACAGAAGAGCTCTGCTGAAGGGAACAAACCACTGGGTACAAAGGGCCCTGCTTTGTGAGGAGGCCTTTGAAGCTCGAGAAGTTGTAAAGGCTCCTGCAGCAGCAATCTCCCTCCCCTGCTCCTCCCTCTCATGCCAGGCAGGAAAAACAACAACCGTGTATTCCACCTGCATTAATCCCACAAATGCTGCAATCAAATATCAGCAGAGTAACACCTTCCAAAGCAGCGAAGACCCCTGGGGACAAAGGTCCATCCCTTCAGTGTCACCTCTGCTGCCAAAAGAAATGTGAAATACAGAGAGCAGCCCTGAAACTGGGACTCAGCAAAGCAGAGATGGATGAGCACTGCTTCACTCAGGGGATTTCTTCAACCAGGGAACGTGGAAAACCTTGTCCCACGATCGTGGTTCCACCACACAGTGCTTCAGGATTTAATCCCTTCACACCGCTGAGGATTTCTCCTTCCATTTCACCAGACACTGACACGGTCCCTCTACTGATATATATAATAAACTTGATATATTTATATATATAATAAACCTGATTCCAGTGACCTTAACAAATGTGTACTGATGTGAGGAAAGCAAATTTCTCCTTCTGCACAAAGTCCCTTTAGCAGCACAACACCAAACTGATCCTCAGCACCACCTGAATACCTGAAATACTAAAATCCCCACCAAAGCCCCACATCTGCATCCTTGGCAATCTAATCCAAATCATTTAACAACCACAGGAGCCTTGAGCATGACAAACTGTGGCTGTGGGGACTTTAATTAAAGGAGTGTTTGCAGTTTGATGGGGTTTTTAATTGCACGCAATAAAGGAACAGATTGTGCTGACCTGCCAAACAAAGTTAGGATGGGGTTTGGTTGTATCCATCATCACAGGAAAACAAGGGCTCGTTTATCACCTCCTATCAGCCCAGCTCAAGGATAAATGGAGACAGTCTCATCCTGACTAGTGTGGAATTTCCAAGGTTAGCACCCTCGGGCTGCTGTGGTGACACCACTGGAGGTGAGAGACCTGAGACAGATGCTTTTAGAACAGGCAAGCAGAGCACCTACTAATCCAAAAAAAGCAGTCATTAATAGGCGTGTATTCATCTGAATCACTTCACACTCTGTATCCTATGTACCTTGCTTGACAATGAAAAACAAGCCCATCAGAGAATGGATTTTAAAGGGAGAAAAATGCATCCAATTCTAGTCCCGAAGAAATTCTACTACTAATGCAGATCAACAAGTGGCTTTTGGGTGTCACCTCAGCACTAAAACCAGGAAAAAAAATGCAATGGATGCACTTCCATGGTCTAAAGATGTACTTGGCTTGGTACTGGCATCACCAACCACAAAAATGACCTGAGTTTTTAAAACATAATAAATCTGCTCTGCCTTTAAGCCACTCAGTGCAGGTTAAAATAATTGTCCTGCTTTCTGCACCATTAAGCAGACTCCCACAAACTCCCTGCCACAGAGAAGTGGTGCAGCAGTCAAGGACTCTGCGAGGGCAGGTTCAGCCACTGGAAATTCCCTCATCCCCAGCCTGTGGAAGCATTTGCACGGCTCCTTGGTCACACAGAGCCTGCTCTGCTCACCCCGGATCCCTGCCTGCTCTGCAGAGCCTCTTCGAGGCTGAACCCAGCTCTGAAGGCTGTACACATGCAGGAATGATTCACTCGGGCTTCTGCTGGGTGGGGGAGAGCAACAGCAAGAAAATCCAAGCAGTCATCTCCCTGCTGACAGGTTATTATGGAGAACAAAAGCAGGTAGGTGTCTGAGAGGGCTGAGCTCTGCTCCTGAGCTGTGGGAGCCACCTCCTGCAGCAGCAGCAGCAGCAAAGGTGAGATCCCCCATCCTCCGGCATCACCGACCCTCGAACCAGCAGTGCATCCCGAGGGACTCATTCCTGCTGCATCCTGGTTTACATGAATGCAGCACAGCAGATCCAGGCTCTGGATAACCAATGCCAAAAGCTGCCAGGAATGCTGCAGAATCCAAGTTTTCCTGCTCCAAAACACCCATCCCAAAGCTTTTCTGCCCCACAGGCGACAGTGACAGCAGCAGCACCAGCAGCTGTTCTGCACCCAGAATTGATGACTGCAGGAGAACCAGGGAATCAAGGCACAGGGTTTAGACCTGAAACAAATCTACAAGTGTTACAAACTAAGCAGACATGGATAAAAGAATTAACCCTTTCCTACCATTACTGTCCCACTAATAGAGCAGGGACATAATAGAGCTGACCCACTCACAGCTTGGGTCTCCACACGAGGTGTGCATTGAAATAAATTCAGGAACCAGAATTACTTACAGACAATTTTAAATGGTTGCTGTGCTCTGAGTTACCAACTGGAAGTCGAACCAAACTAAACAAAAATTCCAACACTTATCCATATTACTTTCCACCTCAGACTTAACCACTATAAAACATTTTGTTTACCAAGAAACAGAGACTTTCCTAGAAGGAGCAAGGGCTGCTTTTCCTCAGAAAGGCAGATTTGGCTTAACATCCTGGCCTGAAGAAGTAAAGAGAAATTCTCCATCCAGTGGAGAGAGCCTGGCTGCGAAAGTCCCCAAATGAAACCCAACTGAAAAACCCCACCTGAGTCTGGACCACTTCTGAAGTTTTGCTGGCACAAATGTGTCAATTAGGAGCAAGAAAAAAATCTCCCCCCCTTTGCTGTCGTAACTGTGCTGGCCAAAGCCTTTACACAGTGGAAAGGGGGGAAGGAGAAGGAATCCTTGTGCCAGGTAGCTCATTGTGGCTTGGGGAAGCTGCCCAGTCCCTCCCCCAGGAACATTTATGGATCAGGCAGTGCTGTTGTTGTTACACCACCAGCTTGGGTGGTGCAAGTGAGGCCCCCTGACACTGGCAAAAGCTATTAAATAACCATCACTTCATTAAAAGCAGGGCTCGCTCACCCTCAGGCCCTGCTTTCTGCAGCTTTACTGGAGAGCTGTGCCAGCCCTCAGCTCTTCATCAGCTCCATGCTCTCGGTCAGCACAACTTGCCCTCCTGGCTTACTTCAGGAACTGCTGGAAGCCCACAGGGATCCCCTGGAATACGCTGAGGACTCCTGAGCCTTCCTCTGAGCTCAGCTGCTCACTGCTGAGTGTCCCCACAACTGTTCCCTGAGGCTGAGCTGAGCCACCACTGTGACCTGGATTAGGAATAATCTGCTGCCCCTGATGCTCTTAGGGCAGAGCTGAGCCAGCCCAGCCCAGGTGAGACAACTCAGAACTGACCTGCTCCCCCTGGTCCTGATCCCTCCTGTGCTCCATGGATTCATTTGGGATTCAAGTTATTTGGGATTCACAGCACAGTCCAACACCACCACGTGGCTCAGCCCAAACTCCACAGGTGATGTCTGGCCATAAAATCTTTCCCAAGACCACTGCAACATTTAAGTGCTGCCAACAGAAGGAAAGGTAGGATGGCAAAGAGCACTGGCTCCTTCAGATTCCTTGGCTTTGGATCATGGAGACCAAACAGGAAGGAACCTTTTAACAAGCACAGCCTTACTGTGTCCCCAGATTTGTTCTGCTCAGCAAGAAAAACCCCATGAGACAAAGGCTTGAAAACAAAACACAATCCAGCTAACCCTGCAGCAGGACAGCATCTCCCAGCTGACTCCCAGCATGTCCCAAAGGCCAGGGGACATCCAGGCAAATGGTGACCCGGCAGCAGATTCTAACCACAGAATCCCAGAGTGGTTTGGGTTGGAAGGGACCTTTAACCTCATCTTGTTCCACACTCCTGCCATGGGCACCTTCCACTAGACCAGGCTGCTCCAAGCCCCATCCAGGGCAATGGCAGCTTCCTCCAGGACACCATCCCAAACTCCCTGCCTGTTTCCCAAGCCCTCTGTCTGTTCCCTGCAGCCTCATCAGCCTTTGCCAAGGGAAAACAAGCCCCTGCTCAAAACAAAGAGCACCTGTCCCATTCCCTCTTGGTAGCATGAGATATTTGGTGTTTGACAAAATCCCCTTCCCAGGGTCACAGCAACACATTTCCCGATGCAGGGTTAGCAAACTTGGGACTCTAAGAGAATAATCTTGGAGGGTGTTTGCTGACCCACATTCCCAGCACACGGGCAGCCTGTTTGTTTCTGTTTTTCCCAGGGACTTTACAGGTCACAGCACCCAGCTGGCCCCCGCTGTGAGGGGAGCCTGGTTCTCAGACCAAAGCAACAACACATGTGGCTGCAGAGCTCCACGGCCATAAACAAACTGCACTGGCAGGCACAAAATCAAAGATGCAAAAAGGTGTGGGAATGTAATAAAGAAAGGCATTACACAACAAAAGTGAAATCCATCCTCTCTGAAGGGAGATTTACAGCAAACCAGGCAAAAATTTTTCCAGGCTATTAGTCCCTCCAGAGCCATTCTCTTCTAAAATTAAACTGCTGCGGGGAGAGAAGGAGAAGCAACGACTCTTCTGAAGAAAGAGCAGCACCAGGAATCAGGAGATGAGAAAGTGGGGTTTTGCCACACATTTCCTGCAATCCTGATTCTGCACACTCAGGATCACACTGAAGGGTGGGAGCGGAGCGAGGTCAGCTGGGTCCCCACACAGCATCAGTTATCCCAACCCCTCCTGAAAACATCAGCCAATCTACCCGATATGCATCCCCTCACACTTGGAAAAACCCGCTCTGCAGACCCACATCTCACCGAGGAGAAGCGATGCCAAGCCAAGAACTGAGTCACATCTCCCAGTTCTCTGTCATGTTCCTTAGCAACAAGACATTTTCCTCCTTCCCTCCTGCCACAGCACATTCTATTTTGGAAGCTCATTTACACAGCCCTAAAAACCCCAAGCAGAATGTGGAACCACGCACCACCAAGCACCATCCCTTAGTCCTTGAACAGGATGCTGGGTTTGAAGAAGGACCAACCAACACAGCAATAACCTCATTAATCTCTACACTGGGCTCCTTCAGCAGGCATAAAGATTTTCAAGAGATAATTTAAAATTCCACAGATATGAGAGTCTAAAAATATCTATCTCCAATAACTTTTATAAATGTGTACTGACTGATTTGCCATAAACAAGAGCAAAATAAATGTGTGTTTTCTGATGCTGCAGCATCTCCCTTGTGCCAGGCTGCCATCAGTTAAGGCTGGGCTCTGAAGTGAAGAAATATGTTAAAGGTGATTCATTTCAGTGTCATTTGATAAAAACCATTCAAATTAACTGTGAAGACAAGAATCAGCCAAGATAAGGACAGATTTCCAGCTACCATGAGAGCCCCCCACACATGGAGAGTAAAGTAGGTCATTGATAAGAGCTGGTGCTGTTAATTTACAAAGCCCAGTAATAAGGAAGTTGCATCTCCTGCATCTGCCCAGGCTCCTGCAGCCATCCTTGAGGCAGTGTCTGGGCAATGACCTCAGCACAACTCCAACTATTCCCCACCCCTGCCAACAGCAGCCCTTGGCTCAGGTTGGCTCCTCTTGGACAGCACAGGAACATCTGGCACCAGAGATCCACCAGCCTGGCAACTCACACAATTCCTTCACCTTCTGCAGCATCTGGGTGTGGTCATTCCTCTGCCAGAGACAGACACTGCAAATCCAGAAGCTACCAGCATGGAGGCTACTTTCATTTAACTAAAATCACCTGTCTGTAATGACAGGCACGAGGATCATCCACAGTGTGAAATGCCTGGAGAAGTTTCTTTCTGGCCATGAGAATACACAGACATGAACCAGGAGCTAATGTACAACAGCAAAACCTCTTTCCTTGTTCTTCTGCCAAATTTTTTGAGTATTTGTAATGGCTTAAGAATGACAACCACCAGGTTAGTCAGATGCAAAAGTCTATCCACCCATGTCTTACACCAAGAAATCTGCGCTATTTTCCAGCTTTAAGACATGACTGATCTTTGACCAGAATCTAAGACCATAAAGGAGCCCTAAGATGGTACAACCTGACCTCCTGAACAAACAGACCCCAGGGCATCTTCGAATTAATCCCTGAAGGACAGCACACCTGTCCCAGGGCAGTGGGACACTGCCAGGAGATACAAATCAGTTATCTATGCAGCTGAAGGCTAATGGAGACATCAGAGAGGTTTCAAATGTTCAAGGGCTGGCAAGGTCAATCTATTAATTCTGTTACCAAGTTTGAATTGTATTGGGGGGAAAAAACCAGCAGCGCTGACTAACAGAGTGCCAGTGATGATGCAGCAGGGACAGGCTGGGACAGGTAACTGGGGGAGGAAATAATGATGGATGGGGCTGTAGTGCAAAGGAAACCAATTATTAGAGGCCCAAACTGGAAAAGGAGTGGGAGCTGAAAACACACCGATAGAGATTTAGCACACGTGGCAGTGGGGTCAGCAGCTCAGGTGACACAAAGAGGTCACAGAGCCAGCAGCGAAACTGGGAGACAAGAGGAGCAAATTGGGAAACATAGAGCTAGGAAAAAAATATCCAGAGAGACACTTGAAATGCCTTTTTTCTCTTTCATTCTAGCTAAATCTCTGTGTTCCAGCAGAGCTTAATGCAGTCCTTTTGCTTACCTCGCCTACCCTGGAGACTCAGGATCCTTTAGAAAGGCTGTTCTGACTCAGGTAACTATGACAGGCAGAACTGAACACCAGATCTGCCCATCAGGGACATGGTGTCAGCCTCCCACCCATGTTCACTTTGGCATCTCAGGGTTGTTTGACACCCAAAGATGGGAGATCTGACACCAAAATGATCCTCTGTGCCACCCTACATTCCCACTGAAGAGAATGTGACGCTGTAACCTGAGGGTATCTCTGATACACAATTTGCATGGTTTGAGAAGAAATCCAATTTCAGGACAACCCCAAAGGTTGTTCTGATGTGGTCCATGAAGGGTGCTATCGGTTAAAGGAATTTCTGGAACCTCAGCTGGGGCAGCAGCACCAGCAGCTGTTCTGCACCCAGAATTGATGACTGCAGGAGAACCAGGGAATCAAGGCACAGGGTTTAGACCTGAAACAAATCTACAAGTGTTACAAACTAAGCAGACATGGATAAAAGAATTAACCCTTTCCTACCATTACTGGATGGTCATTCAGGATGACCAAGGTAAACATCAACATCAACAACCAGGGCCCTGTGCTGGATAACTCTCCAGACACCTGCAAATCAGGGAGAAATGGAAGAGCACTCAAGAGACAAGATGTCACCTTGACACCAGAGCAGGGTCATCTCTGCCAGAAGCTTCTCCAACTCACCAGTCATCACCATCAGGAATGTGATCCACAGGGAGATGGTGATGGCAATGCCACACATTCCCTGCTGGAGCTGACTGGAGCCGCTAGCTATCCATACATGATTCCATGAGGTGGAACCTCAACCTCCCTTTAAGACAATCTAAACCAAACACTTTTTTTCCTGGCTCCAGCAGCCACGGCCTCAGGGAAGTCAAGAGCTGACTGTTCTCAAACTTACAGCCTCTTGAAGGCGAAGTGCCTTTACTCTGCCTCATCCGCAGCCCAGCCGTGCTCTGTGCAGCTCCTTCCCTGATTAAAACGCTTCCCAACAGCCCCGCGGAGCTGCAGCTCGGCTGAGCCTCGCCCACGCGATTCCTGCGAGTGGCAGCAGTGCTGCAGGAGAGCTTCCAAAAACTTGACAGCAACACAAGCCAATCCTGCATCACACCAAGCGCTCTGGACACAGGCAGGCAGCCTGGAGCCCTCCCCAGCCATTCCAACAGGAGTGTGGCATCAGCCGGGCCGGGATGGCCGGAGTGACGGCAGCACCGTGCTCCTCCAGCCCGGGCCACTGGGAGGAGGCGAGCGATGGAAAAGGATCTGACAGGAATCAACAAACAACACAAGTGGAGGAATGAGGAGTTTGGCAGATGGAGCCCGATCCCACAGCGAGAGGGTGTTTGCTCTTACGCAAGGCCTTGGGAAGGCACCGAGAAGGAACAAACCCTTTTGATTCCATGGGGAAGGGGCATGAGCCATCCCTCTGGAAGCAGGAGGAGGCCCGGGTCAAGGCCCACTGCCTCGCTGTTCCCAATGCCCATGGCACAGCCTTTGCCCCAGTCCTTGGGTACAGACTCTCCTGAGGTACGTGGTACTTCCAGTATGACAGGTTAACATCCCTGCTGCTCTCCCAGTCCCTTCCCAAAGACTGCGTCTCTCATTTTCACTGGCCTGAGGGCAAGTGTTTGCAGCCCAGGCCAGTTACTGCCTAACTGCAGTGACCTATCCTTCTCAGACTGATACTGCTCTGGTTCTTCTACTTAGAGCCCCGACTTCCTGAACTGTTCATACTTTAGCTGTTAACCCTTGCATTAAGCCCTGAGATGACTCTGCCTTTGGAAGTAAAGTTTCCACTCACCTGGAGTGGAAACATAAACGATACTGAAGACCATGGCCATGATTTTCATTCACATTACACTCACTTTACACAGCACAAGGATACAATAGCTAAAAGAGGATAAAAATTATATTTTCACATACATCCTCCTTACACAGCTAAAGAAGTGTAAAAAACTTCACTGAAAGTGAAAATTGGACCTAATAGTTTAGAGATTTGAGGTGAATTAAATCTGCTTTTTAAGACTTAGGAATGCAGATAATGTATTGTTTTGCCTGCTTTATATTCTTTTCCTTTCACTTCCCAATGCAGGGCTTTGATTTCAAATGAGCCTCTTTTATCACGCCTGTGTGGTGCCCAGAACAAAGGAGGTCAGGGAAGAGTGGAAAGGGAAGGGAAGGCCTCCTGTCTTCTCTGTCACAAATAATCAGATCCTGCAGGGCATTTAGTCCTTAAAATGGGCTATGGCTTTTAGGAGGTTTTCTGAACAAATATGAACAGACGAGCCATGGCTACTTGCAAAGTGTCTACTGTGATCACAGTAACGTCTCTCCCTGGGAATTTTATTTTCCAGAGTGTGCATTCCCTGCCCCAGGGCTTCAGCAAACAAAGGGCTGGCAGTTTTAAATAGGAAGCCCCTTTCTCCTAACAACAGCATCAATAATATTAATGCTTAGGAATGTGCCAGTCTGGGGAGGGAGGGAAGACAAAAAGATAAAGTGATATGCAAAAATCTATTGAAATTTAAATTGCAGACGTTCCCCTCTGTCAGCTGCCTCTTTGGGAGGGAGGTATAAATCTGAGAGGGAGGCACTGAACTCCAGCCCTGCAGCCCCAGGATCAGGGCCGGGGTGAAGGGGGCCTGCAGGCTGGAATTCCTCTTCTGCTGGGACCTGGGTGGGAATCCTCACACAAATCATCCTGGACATGAAAGACTCTCCCTTTAACAGCTACACACCCATGACCCGAGAACAAATCCAATAAAACAGTTTACAACTATGGGCCCAGTGTAGAGCAAGGAGGAATACAAACCGCAAGGCAGAGATTAATTAGAGGGAAACAGACGTAAAACAATTAACAAGGATGGGGAGAGGGGTAAGTAAGTAAATTTAATCGGTATTTGGTCACCAAGCCAGGGCACCTGCCCACGGGCACAGATCCCCGAGGATCGTCTGCCACTGCAGAAGCACAGGTCTGTAACTAGCAGCCAGGGATGAAAGAGGAATTACTGACACCAGGTATGTTCTACCTGTCTGAAAGCATGACCCCAGGCAGGGAGGCATCTGAGCACCCCCACAGCATCACCCCCGTGTAGGATCAGCTCTGCTCCAGGCAGTGTCCTGGGCAGGACACCCCAGCACAGCCCGGCACCGCTGGGCCCAGCCAGGGGGTGTTAAGTACCATCAAATAACGGAATAGTTTGGCTTGGAAGGGACTTAAAAGCCCATCTCGTTCCACTCCCTGCCACGGGCAGGGACACCTCCCACTATCCCAGGGTGTTCCAAGCCTTGTCCAACCTGGCCTTGGACACTCCCAGGGATGGGGCAGCCACAGCTGCCCCGGGCAACCTGTGCCAGGGCCTCAGCACCCTCACAGGGAGGAATTTCTTTCCAATATTTAATGCGAAGCATGTGCCCAGTGCCTCTTTCCTGATGCACCACCACCACCGGGAAAGAAGAATCCTCATCCAAAGCCACTCATTCCCCACACGCACATGAAATATCTGGCAAGTTACTAAGCAACAAGTGGCGCAGACACCTCCAGCCCCTCTCCGAGCCCCCGGCCGGGTAACCCGGGGTATCGCTGCCTCACCTGGCCCTGCTCCCGGCCGGGTCCCGCTCCGCGCCGGGCTGCGCTCGGCTCCGCCGGGATCCGCGGGATGCGCCGGCTGCTCGCAGCCTCTGCGACTCTGCCAAGCCCCTCCCCGGCTCCTCCTCCGCAGGTGGCTCCTTCCTTCCTTCCTTCCCCCTCCGTCCGTCCGTCCGTCCCTCCCTCCCTCCTTCCCCGGCTCCCGCAGCCGCTCCAGCGCTGCCCCTGCGCCGCGGGACCCTCCTGTCCCTCCTGTCCCCCTCCCGGGGCCGGGCAAAGGGCGCAGGGTGGGCAGGGAGCGATGGGGAGCAACACACGGCTGCTCGTCTGGGGGAGGGCTAAAACTGAAATTAAAAAAAATCCCAGGTATAAAAATCTAAAAAGGGGGTGCTGAGAAGATGAATCAGGCTGTGCTCGGTGGTGCCCAGCAATAGAAAGAGATGTCCGGGAAGTTCCACCTGAACACGAGGAGAAACTTCCGTGTGCAGTGACCAAGCACTGAACAGATTGTCCACAGAGAGGGTGTGGAGTGTCCCCCACTGGACACAATCCTGTGTCCTGTGCTCTGGGATGGCCCTGCTGGAGCGGGGAGCTGGGACCTGGTGACCATCTGAAGTCCCTTCCAGCCTGACCCATCCTGGGATTCTGTGAAGGTCTGACCACTGGTTTTGTCCCATATAACCCATGGCTGCTCTGTAACCTCCACCATCAGGATGGGCCCGTGCCCATCTCCTCAGCCTGTGAGCACCTCCAGGAAAACACACGGGCCGGGAAAGCTGCACTCACCTGTATCCACTTTCTCCTTCCTTGCTCCTTCATGCTACAAAAACTACAGAAGACACTGTGGTGAGGGCCACAGCCCAATCCCGCAGGGTCTGCAGAGCTCAGGGGCACAGCTGTGCCATCATCCCTGTCCCTCAGTCACTGCTCCCGCAGCAAATCCCCGAGTCCACACTAAAGATCTGTCTCAGCATGTCCAGAAGGAAGGGAGAGACACCAGGCATGCCCGAGTGCTCGGATGGAAGCACGTCCCAGCTTCCAGATGGGACACAGGCTGGGGCCCACAGCCCAGGGCACCGCACCTCGAACCCTGGGGACAGCACCCCACACCCTGGGGACCGCACCCCACACCCTGGGGACCGCGCCCTCAGTGTCCCCGTTAATGTAATCACAGGAACAATGCCCCCTCCCAGTCCGAGGGGCTAGTTCTCATTGATCAGATCACGGAAAACAAACCCAATTAAAAACTCTCCGGGAGTGCTGCTGTTTGAAAGCAAAGCCAAATGACAGCATCATTTCCCAGTGACCCACTTCCAGCCGGGATCCAGCCCAGGGCACAGCACAGAGACCCCGGGACTCGACCTGATCCCATCACTGCCATCCCTGCCCAGCCTCGACCAGCACCGGAGCAGGAGCAAGTGCCAGGAGGGCAGGAAGCCTCTGCCAAGGCTTTTCCTAGTGTCAGTGAAGCTGTGACCTTACCTGCATTTATTGCAGGTTTGAGGGATAAGTTCTGCCGTTGTGCTGTTTGACCCCAGCTCTCCCATTAACACCAGTTCATCAATTCCAATAATTGCTCTCACCTACTTTAAAATGTGGGCTTGCCAGCTAAAGGTGGGCAACCTCAGGGTCAGAAGGATTAAGGGGAATTTGCCTCTCTATCTGCAGACATCTTGATGAGCAGGAGGGGAAAACTCATTTCTTTCTCCTCCACGCTATTTTCAAAATCATTTGCTGACTCACATCCCCCGATAATCCTGTTCTCAGCTACTCCTTACACTTGGTATTTACTGCTGGACTTGTTTGCCCTGGACAGTGAGCACACTATTACACCAGGGTTTACCTCAGCAGCCAAGCACGACTCCTAAATCCATTTCTCTCTGAATAATTCCAAGTACAAACCCTTCTCCCTGGTACCAGCTCATCATTCTGGCAACGTTCTTCCCATCAAACCCATTGATCAAAGCCGGGAAAATCCCAGCACAGATGCATACAGCGGAAGCAATGCTATTCCTACTTAACATGCAAAATGCACATACAATTCCAAGCAGCATCCAGGACTTCAGAGCAACAACACTGAGCTGCCCAAAGCTGCCAGGATGTGTTGTATGCTCCCTGTATAATTTTTTTTCTTTTTACTGTAGGCCAGGCTTGGCTAGGAAGACTCGTTCAAGGCTGGTGACCCCCGCTGTGACCAACTGCTCCATTCACACCCTTTGCTGGTGCCCAGTTTCAAACTAAGGCCAGGGGTTGCCCAGTCCTGTTTTTGCTAATCAGGGCAGGAATGTAACAGCTGCATCCTCAATAACCCAGAGCTGCCTCAGCTTCAGGCTTGGGTTTTACCTTTGCAATTACTGCTCTGAGGAGGTATTTTACTACCTGGTGTACAGTGACACATCTTCTGCGCTTTTTTTCCTGTAAAGGAAAATCCTTAATCCTTCTTAGAAGCTGCCTTTCTTTTAGGAATGAAACCTGAGCAACCAAGATGTGGCTCTTCTGCACCTGGGACCTTCTGCACCTGCACAGAGGTCTCTGCTCTCCATTGCACTGAACAGCACTGCGATGTCTTCTTGCTGCTTCTGAATATTTGATTGGAAATAATAAAATAATCACATGAGTCTCATTTTCTGTTCTAATTTCTTTTGCCAGACAATTTTAAGCTATTATTATTATTATTATTATTCAAGTGAAAGAGATGCATTCCTCACTCCTAAGGAGCTGGTCAGCTTGCCATGGAGCGGAGGAGGCAGATAATGAGTATCTTTCAAACCCAGCAAAGAAGCCCAAGCATTTGAAACTACAGAAAAAAGGGCCATCCATGTGCCTGTTACAAATTCAATCCTGAAGTCCACCCTATCCTCCAAAACTTATTTCAGGCAGAAGAACTGGGAAGGCAAAGCAACCCAAAGAATGTTATTAGTGCAGCCTGTAGCTTCTTCCACTTTTTGGTTTTGCAAATGTGACCACTGAAAGAGGTTCAAGCCATCATTAGGAGTTGGACAGGCAGGATTTTCCAATGCTGCTTCTTACTCAGCTGGATTTATCCTGCAGTCAGCTGCTCCCAAAACACACACACATACAACACAAATAAACAAAACCCCCTTTAAAAATAAGGGGTATTGCTGAGAAACTATAGATTAAAGCAGACTGGGGCATTAAAAAAACCCCAAAACAACAGAGCAGCACATCATGGCATGGAATGCCTTAAAATGACTGGATTTGATTCAAAGCTGACAGCAACCAGGTATCTCATGTCACAGAGTATGGAATCATCAAATCCCAGAATGGGTTGGAAAAGACCCTAAGGCTCATCCAGTGCCACCCCTGCCATGGACAGGGACACCTTCCACTGTCCCAGGCTGCTCCAAGCCCCATCCAAACTGGCCTTGGGCACTGCCAGGGATCCAGGGGCAGCCACAGCTGCTCTGGGCACAGTGGTACCATGTGGTGACTGAGCTTTTGGTTGATGGAGCCATGGTCTGCCATGGCCTGCAAGAAAAATATTCCAACTATTCCATTTATTAAGTCTTTATGCACAGGGAGGTGGTGGTGTAGCTGCTCAGCCTTTGTGAACTTCCCAGGACCACGCTTTAACAGGAGAGTTGAGCTGTGCACTGGCACAACCCTTGATAAATCCAGAGGCCAGGAACAGATCAGAGCTTTGTGCCATCATCTATGGTTAAAGCTGCCCTGAAGTATTTTGAAGTCGCAATCTGGCTCCCACACTAATTTACAAAATTATTCAGGAGAAAAGAGGAGGAAAAGCAGAGCAGAACAAACTCCCTCTTGCCATGATTTCAGAGCTTCAAGCCAACTATTATTAGAGTTAAGTCCCATTTTGACAGAGCTTGTGAGAAAGGAAAAAACATCCTGTTTAAAAATAACAGCCCCCCCAACCTGAGTAAGTGGAGAGCAGGCAGAGTGAGAAAGCAGCACAGAACAAGTGAAAAGGAAAGTGGCCTCATTAAAGCACACTGGTGCTTCCAACACCCTGCACTCAGCCAAGTTTCACTGCTGTGCTTCACACCACTCTGCCTATTCGGAGGGATCCAGCCTCTCCAACACTGGGAATGTTCCCATAACAAACTTTAACACAGCTCTTTCTTACCTGCACAGAACACAGATCTCTGTAATTATTCATGAACTGATGTGTACAGACTGTGCCCAGATCCACACACCACGCTTGTTCCTTTTATTTTCCAATTAAAATTCCCCAGGAAACATGGCCACGGCTCACCACAAAATTACCTGTCAAAATGTGAGATGCCTGAAGCTGCTGTTTATGGGCTCAGCTTCTTCCCAAAGCCTTGGTGACCACACACAAGGAGAAACTGCACTGTAGGGAACACAGGAATTAACCTGGCTCTTCCCTCTACCGGTGTTCAGGCATTTCCCTGCGCCTGGAGGCTGATTTCCAGCGCTGTAATTACACCAGCAGTGCCTCCCCGTGGGGATGCAGGATAAGCTGGGATGGAGCAGAGGATGCTCCTCAACTGGCAGAGCTCTGCTGCTCCCCTTGCTCCCCAAAGCTACTGAAGGGCTCCTAGGCCAGGAGCCTGGACCCTGACAGGGGGTTGTGGTGGGCAGGGATGGGGTTTTTTGTGCCAGCTCTGTGTGGGATCTTTTCCATATTTCCAGGAGACTCAGCTATTCCATGGAAAAACCTGAATGCTTGGGGGCTGGACACAGAGGCTCATTCACTGACACCTCCACCTGTGCCTTACTGGGATTGTTCAGAGAAGGCAGAAGGTCCCCGGAGCATCCCCAGGCTCAGCCTGCACCTGATGGTCCCACAGGACAACACTGGTGTCCACCAGCTGTCCTGGGACCACTGGCTTTGCACTCATGGCACATTCTGAGGAGACACAGGATCCCTCCCCTCAGGGCTGGGAGGGCTCGAGCAGGGCTTTCATAGATCAGAAAACTCTATTTGAGTTCAGCTAAAAAATAAAAAAGATATAAATGAAACAGCAGAACCAAAGGGCACCTTCCTCTTGCCCCTGGGTCCCTGAGCCTCCAGGTCCCTTTTGTTTCAGTCCAGCTTCTCTCCAAAGGATGGATCTCCTGCCCTGCTCCTGCTGCTCCACCCCTGCTCCAGCTTCCCCTGGGCCCTCCAGACACAGCACTAATCCCCAAATCCTGCTCTTCCACTCCGGGCTTTCAAATCCAGGCCTCTTGAAGAAAATGTCAACCAACTTACTCACAAGTTCCTGAGAACCACCCAGACAGTTTCCATAGCACCCAGGAAATGTCACAGAAACATGATTTGTTCTCACTGCAAACACTGCATCACTATCACCTAAAACCTCAGTGTGGGGGTAAGGAACAGCCAGGGGTGTTCATAAAGCACTGCCAAAGTGCACTCCTGGGTCTCACTGCCATTGTCAGAAGCACCTGCACTGTTCAAGGATTAAAGGATTACAGAAGAAGAAAAAATACATTGACTCCCTAATGCTCTGCATCCTCAGGAACTTCGTGAAATACAATTTCTGCTCATCTCTCACCTTGGAGTTAGCCAAGGTTTAGAGATTTTGTTTAGGTAGACAGGAAAAGTGTTTCAGATTTGCCACTGAAGGCAAAAGGCAAAAGCAAGTTGCAAATAAAAACATGTCCCCATAGGCAGAGGGTGCAGAAAGAATATATTTTTAACTCTAAAACTGCTCCTTTTAAATCCACTGCTCATCCCAGTTTGGTGAAGAACTCCCAAAACTGCAATTCCCTGCCATCCTGTGTACCTGCAACTCTTACCATGGTACATTATGGAGACTCCTCAGGTGGATTTTCATGCAGGTCTAGAGGAACATCCAAACCCTGCCCCCTTGCAAAATGGAAATGGGACATTGAGAAGATCATTCAGAGCTTCAGCTGCACAGCTGGTCCTGGGAATGCTGCACCTCCATGGAATGCCAAGGGCATCCTGTGCCCTGTAGGGGAAGGGGGAATGGAGCAGCAGACCCAGATCCAGAGCCCTGCTGGTTTCTTCTCCCAAACTCCTGCTGGAAAAGCAGAACAACACACTTGGTGCTGCCTGGCTGGCTGAAGCACAGTGGGACTTTCTCCAAATCCAGTCCCCCAGAGAGGGCTGTAAGTGATTCTTCATCCCAGGCAGGACAGATGCTGCTGCTGCTGCTTTTGGGATGCTCCTACATCCCATCCCTGCTTGCCCAGGGAACACAGAATTTTTGCCATGTCTGTCCCCAGCACACAGGCTCAGGGAGCTGTTCTCTCCAACTCCTATTTTTCCAGCAGAATCACAGATTTTATGGTGCAAATTTCAGAGAGGACCAGATGAATCCTCTATTTAGCAGCACTTCCACAGATCAGCCCACAGCTCTCATCCCTTTCTATTTCTGCCAAAAAATGGGAAGGAACAAAAGACAAATCGTTTAAAACAAGGGAGGGATAGCAAAGAGAAAAAGACTCCAAGGAAATGAGAAACTCAGCAAAATGCTGCTGCAGTTCTGGTCTGCACTACAAATTTCAAGACCTAAAAAGACTAAACAGTCTTACAGTCCTGGGCAGTCCCTGCAATAAATCCCCTTCTCCTAAAACCAGGTAATTACTGGAGCAATTCAGGGTAAATAAGCACTTTCCAGAGCGCACTGCACTGAAATCCAGCAATGCAACTCATTTACAGAAGGTGAAGTTTGACATTCTTAATGTATCCAAGAGCCAAACTACCAGCAAAATAATACTATTTTTTTCAAAGCAAGCATCCAGCACTTCTGATGGCAGTGAAATAAAGCCCTAAAGCCTAGTTTAAAAATAAAGCCTCCTTTGGTGACCGGAGAAGGTACAACGGGAATCCAGACAAGGCTTGCAGCAGAGGCAGAGCTTTACACCTAAACCACAAGAAGCTTTGCAATCAGTTCAAATACAATTAGAAGAGATGCCTGGCACCTACCAAGCACTTCAGTCACTGAACTGCACAAGCAGTGGCTCCTTCATGAACTGAAATGTTCTACCAGTGCTGTTGGGTGTCAGGAAAAGATTCTTCCTCCCCCTGGAATGGGCACAGCCCCAGGGCTGCCAGAGCTTCAGGAGCATTTGGACAACGCTTTCAGGCACAGGGTGGGAGTTTGGGGTGTCTGTGCAGGGCCAGGGGTAGAACTGGCTGATCCTTGTGGGTCCAGCTCAGGGTATTCCATGATTCCATGGTTTTGTGGACAGCAGGACTCAAATGAGCTCTGACTGGCTGCATTTATCAGCATTGCTTTGATATCAAATATCCAATAATAACCTGTTCGTTTAACCCAAGGAACAGCTTGGGATGACCTCTAGGAAGGTACAGTTCAACCCCAATCCCAAGGGACTGGGTGAACCAGAGGGACACGGGGGACAACACTGTCTGAAGCCTGTGCAAGAACTCTGCCATGTGCCTTGGTGCCAAGCCCTGCCTAGAAATAAAGCTCCCACACATTGCTGCTCTGCCTCTCCTAAAATCCCACTGACATTCTCTTTCCAAGCACTTAGGAGATCCAGAGGAACAAAGTCCAGGTATGATTTAACACAACAAGCAAATCAATTGAAATGTCTGTTGTCAAATACCTCTCAATAACTGAGGATTAAATGTTTAATTACATAAAATGTACCAGGGACACATCTCAGCTCCTCAGTTCCATTGGAACACTTTAATTTCACCTAATGCCAGTTCTGATAGTGACAGCCACGTTGTCATGGCAATTACAACACAACACAGTTGTTTTCTGCTCTCACTGTGCACTGGGCACACAGGAGGGCTGTTTCCATTGCCATAAAACTATATATTTAACCACATTTCTTCCCTCTCTTATTCAAGCAAGCTCTTCCCTCCAGAGCGTGGTCACAGAGGGTTTGGCAAACCCTTCGGATAGTGAGGCTCAAACTGAAAGGCTGGGAAAAGAAGAACACTTTATATTTAGAGATGCAGCAGCTGGGGAGGAAAAGAAGCTGATTTCTGATACACAGATTACCACCCACATGGCTGCTGATACTGCAGGGTGTGCACAAGGCAAGGCCCAGGTGTGCTGAGCATCACCTGAAGATTTGGATTCACTCACTGGGTCTGGAAATCACTTGCAGAAAATCTGCCCCTGAGAAGGTGGGTTCTCAGAACCAGGCACTGGCTTTTCTACCCAATAGCTTTTTAATACTATAAAAAATTACTAATTCTCTATTTCACTATTTATTACACTACAGCTAGGTTCTGCCAGCAAGCAGGGTTAGTGAGTGGTTATTGCTACCACAGACAGGGTTAGATGTGGTTAGGGTGGCACAGAACAGGCTCTACCTGAGCTCAGGTGGGACTGGTTCAGAGCCTCGGTAACAAATGCAGAGCCTGGTTTTACACTATCCATCTCCAAGTCTGATAATCAGGGTCAGGGCAGGGGGCAGAGGGACAGACAGAGGGCAAGAGAGAGGACAAAGTTAAAATATCTCCTGGAGGGAATGCAGGAGTCCAACAATTCAACGTGGACAGACAGCAATTAGAGAGACAGAGCTGGAGAAATCCAGAGTTCAGTGCTGAGCATGCAGAGCTGGGGCTTCTCTGGGCTGTTCTAGGCCTGAATTGTTCTTCCCCAGCAATATCTGTGTGCAAAAAGGAGTGGGAGGGAGGGGATCCACTGAGCTCACAGCGTGAACAGCAAAAACCATGAGGTGAGCTGGACTAAGCTGAGTGAACACCCAAATCCCTGGAAAACTGAGCTGCTGGGGATGGAGTGGATGCTGCTGGTGCCTGAACAACTGGGCTTGGAGCTGGCTCAGGAGAGAGCACAGTGTGTGCAGGCCAGTTCCCAATTCCAGTCCCTGCACACGGCAGGGGGTGGAACCAGATGATCTTTAGGCTCCCTTCCAACCCAAACCAGTCTGGGATTCTGGGATGCTGTGCACAGACCACCCTAAGCAGAGTTTTCACTGTAAAAAGAGTATTAAAAATTCTATAAAATAGATGTCAGTTTGGGTTGGCACATGGAGAGGAGAAATGAGTGATGTTCAACACAGCACAGCTTGCACAGGAACAGCTTTTGCTGTGGCTGGGAGGCCAAAGATTTTGGGCTTGTGGTCAGGGGCACTTTGTCCCAGTTACAAAACCCTCTTCCAGCCCCTGCCTCCCTGTCCAGAGCTCAGCTCGTTTATCTGAGTCCAAAAAAGAACTTCTGTGCCTCAATGAGCCCAGAAAGGAACTTCCCCTTTGCACCAGCAAAACCTGAACAGGACCTCAAATCTGCCACACTTAAAAAGCACAACTACTCCTAAATTCCTGGCAGCAGAAGTCATGCAGCCATGATCTGTGGGACACAGGAATACCATAACCCAGCCCCAGAGCCTAGGAGTGCTCAGCCATGGGAGGATGTGGTTCCCCAGCTCTCCAGTGGTGCTCTCAGAGCAGCCACAGCCAAGTTTCCCATCTCTGTGGCAATTCCATGACTCACAAAGGACAGAGCTGTCACAAGGAATTAATTTCACAGGAAAAACAAGCAGAACCACTAATAAGCCTCATAGCTCTGAGCAAAAATATTGGAGCTGTTCTGTTGTCAGAATCTTCCTTCTCACAGCTGAGAGAGGAAGGGGACTCAACACTGACCACTCACATTAAATAACCAGAAATGTGGCCATCCCTTGTTTTTGTGTTAGAAACCTAATAAAAAAGCCTGCCTGAAAAAATAGACAGGCTAAAGCCTGCCTGTGTTATCTGAATTTAACTGCTGCTGCTCCTTGGCAGGAATTGCATCTCTGAAGGGCTCAGGGATCCAAGGAACTTGACTCTACAAATGGAAAAACATTAAGAAAAATCTTTTCCCCATATTTGTGTGCCCAAAGGGAACTCCCTGGATCTTACAAGATTCACTATACTGATTCCTCCCAAATTTTCTGTCACGTTATTTATCAGTGGACATGGCCAGTCATAGCAATAAATTCTGCTCTCATTCTTAAAACCTCCCTCCCAGTTTCAGTATTCCCTGGCTCTTGTGGGTTTGGATATGTGCAGTGGAAGAAGCCTCACCTCACTCTCCATGATATATCCCAAATACAAACCCTGTTCTCCCCCTCTGGAGTCTCCTTCTGCCTGGAGGGATCTAATCACGTTGGCATGTGCTCAGGAAGGTGCTCAGGAAATCAAATCTTCACACCAGGAACAGGTTTTCTGTCCCTCTGGAAGGAGCCCTGGGAATGGGAAGCACCTCCCCACATTCCAGGGACAGCAGCACAGTGTCTGTGCCAGCAGCTGGCAGTGGGTGTGTGCATAAAGGATTTATCTGCCTATATATACATGAATATTGTAGATTTTATAATTATCTCTCTACAGTATTTGCATATCCAGCTTTCAGACTGACTTAGGGGATCCAAACAACATCCCAGGGGGAGCCAATTTGTGCAAGTGAGACATCTGCTGTAAAAAATGATAAATCTACATGACCAGTCCCAGGTTTTACTGACACCAGGTTATTGCTGTGAGGTTTAGACCAGCACCAGCAGGATCAAAAAAAGACCATGGCAACGTGAAGCAGGACGCTGAATAAACAAGCCACAAGTCACAAGTTCACTTTGGGCATTGTCAGATGTTAAGCACAAACACCATTCCCTCATAAAAAAAAAAAAAAGGGGAATTTTGGCTTCTGAAGGTTGTCATGTTCTAACAAACTCAAGAACTATGTTTAATTCCTCCCCATCAGCCATTTTTACCTTCTCTTTCCTTCACACTGACATTCATACTTGGCCATCTGGCACTTAATTTCTTTCTTTTTAATCTCTTCAATCTTTTTATGGGTTCAAAATTATTCTATCACCCCCAGAAAAGAGCTATAACCAGCTTTGTTCTTTCCCTGCTGTATTATTTTAAGTCCAAATATCTTTTAAAAAAGCACCTTAGAACACAGGTTTGTTTTGGTTTCCCTAAATATCCTTCAGGGCATCACTGCTCCTGAGCCACATGTAGAGAAGAAGAAGGAAAGAAAAAGGAAACAGAGAAACGAGGCAAGAATGAAAGGAGGACAAAGGAATAAGTGAAAACGTACAAGGGGGGAAGTAGCTCCAGGACGCTGGACGGGCTCCATGGACAGGGGAGACTGGGAAGGGAGAAATAAAAAAATGGGAAAAAACAAAACAAAAAGCAGCTGGTTAAAACATGCTCCCACTGAAAACGGGCTCATTTCACACAAAGCTCGGCTGGGCTATGAACAGCACAATGCAACACACCCAATCCTTCAGGCTGTTTGGTGCTAAACACTTGGGAAATTCAGCAGGACCCAGGAATTCCCACCCTGTGTCCCAGCTCAAAAAACCCCAACGTTTTGCATGTTTGACCTTTCAGCACAAGGTGCATCCCTGTCCTGCCCAACAGCACGGGGCTTGTTACATATTGAATTTTGTTACATTTTGAATTTCCCTGCATTTCCACTGGTGCTAAAGCAGAAGCTGTTCTTAGGCAAAAAGCAGAGTAACTCTCAGTCTCGCGTTTTGCTGCTGTGTCCTTCCTGAAAACCTTGAACTGCAGAGGACACAGGCCCAGCTCTGCCCCAGCCCCATGCTCTGCATGGCAGGGCCCAGGACAGTGGGTGGATGTGGGGACAGGGTCTGCAGGTGAACGTGGCAGTGCTGGGGAACGGCGGGACTTTCCCAGCCCAACAATTCCATGAGCAGGCTGGCACGGACCTGCTGGGGCCTCTGCTGCCTGAATCCCAGAGCCTGGGAAATTCCCCTCACAGACATGGACACGGACTCTGCTGCAGTGAGTTTCCACACTCCCACTGTTGGCCTTTCCTCCTGCAATCCCCGTGTCCGTGCCCAGCTCTGCCCAAGGGATCAGGATTCCCGGCAGGATTTGGTCCCGAGGCCTGGCAGGGCTGTGAGCAGTTCCTGTCCCCTCGGGAGCTCGAGCTGGCAGCCTGGGCAGCTCTGGGTGCTCATGCCCTCTCTGCTTCCCCCCTGGAAATGGATCCCTGCCTTGGCTCAGCACATTTCCATTTCATTCAGCTTTAATGAGACAGTGGCATGGAACACTAAACAACTGCTTTGTTTACTTAAGATTAACAAGACTGGTACTAATTATGTACACTCTCACTTCCCCTGTTTTCTTTATAAAAGCACTGATTAAGACATGATGCTCTAATCAGTGTCAAATGGCTGCTCAGCCCAGGCATCTGCAGAATTTAAGCTCTATTTGCACTTTCTTCTTCTTGATTTTTACTAAAATGAAAAACTGACCACAATCTTTTTTATCCAGGGATTAGAAATGAGCCTGTTTCAAACCAGGCACGGCATTGTGATTGCAACAGCTCTAACTCAGTGAATGTGTCTCAATTTGCATTTCTGCAGTTAAAAGAAATTCCTCCAGCACTGAGCAGAGCCTGCAGGAGGTCAGGGCAGAGCCCATTGCCTGATCCAGAGCTAAATTTCAGTGGATTATTCCTATCGGGTGTGCTGGCCCAGATCAATCTGTTATTGATGTTTTAAAAAGAAAATTAGTCATTCACAACAGCTTGAAATACTGACAGGGCTCCTTTTAATGTTGTGTATCATAAGAGCACCTTCACCTGGCAAATCTAAATTAAATGGATGAGACAGGAATTTGAAAACTCCTCCACAAAGTTGGGCAGAGCTGGGTTATTCATTCTTTGTCCTAAATGAGGAACTGGTGAGAATGACTCCTGAGGCTTTAAAAATGCTTATTTTGGGGGCAGGAAAAAAAAGTGAAACATTACCTTCTTATCCCCCATTTCTTCTCTTCAGCTCTAATTGTCCCCCTGCAAACTGCAGCTTAATTCTGTGTTTCCCCACTGAAAGCAGCTGCTCCCCAGCAAAGACCAAGCCTAAAACCTTCCCCAAAATGACCCTGCAAGGCCATTGCAGTGAAGCTGGGTCACAGGAAGATGCTGCTTGTTAGGAAAAGACAAAAACAAACTGCAGGTACGAGGTAAGGTGTGAGATGTGGGTTAAAATATTGCTAAACTACGAATATCCAGAATTATGAGGAAGAAGGGACTGAAAGAGAGAGCTGAGACACTGCCTGTGACTGATGAGTGGGGACAACATGAACACATGGACATTAACACACTGTTCCCAAAAAAAGAGATGGACAGAGAAGAATGAGAAGAGTCAGCACAGCCACGATGTACAGGCAATTCCCAAATGTTCACTTCGAAGGAAAATCCAGAGCAGCTATTCACACCTTTGCTTCTGAGCAGCACTGAATATTGAAAAGGTTCACTTCTCTCTCAATATCTGAAATTCAAATGCAGCCTTTTTCCTGGAGCTCTAAAAATCCTCATGAATATGAGCTGATTCCACCTATTCTGGCACTGAAATTCAGCTAAATTGATAATATTAACTACGAATATTAGATATCAATTCAATATAATATTTTAGGCTAAAAAATTATCATTATTGTATCCCACTAAGAATACTGGGAGAATTTAGAGAAAAGGAAAGTGGTCAAGAAATGTGGGATTTGATGAGCCCAAAGAACCTTCCTAGATCTTCACAAGGTTTTTTACATAAATAGAAACAGTCAGGAAAGCATATACATTCCAGCTGGGAAAAAAAAATGCGTTTTCTTACAGGACTGAACATGAAAAAAAAGAGGGCACAGGCTTAGTCCAACATAGGAGGGAAAATACCTCTCAACAGGTACCTTTCCAAAACCTCCTGACTCCAAACTTCATTCTCAAATAAATTTGAGAGGTGACTTGGAGCAAAATTGACATTCTTTCGTATCACTCTGCCTGTTCAGAACTGAATATAAAGGCCAGTTTTTCTGTATGGCCCATTTTCCATCCCTTATCCCAGGCCCTGGCTCCATCACTGCTGGTACAAAGCACGTCCTGCCACAGTCCATGAAAATATTGTTTCCAAAAGCAGAGTTTGCCCTCAATCCCAACCCTGCTCTGCCCCTCCCCGTGTTTCATCTCCGTGGAACTGCACTCACTGCTCTGCATTAGAGACCACTGCAATATTTTATGGCTCCATTAAAATGCTGTCCCCATCCCTTGTGCACATCAAACCCTCTAATTATAAATCATAATAGAAACCCAGGGCAGGAAGTTCCCTGCTTTCCATCTGCTTTTCATCAGGTTCCTCAGCCCAGCCAAATCCAGGGACAACTAAGCAGCACGAGGAGTTCTGTGTTTGGAAATTCCTTCATGGCAAAGAGCTTTACTCTGCACATACACAATATCCTGGATGCTCCACACATTCTATTTTGATTAAAGAAATTAAAGTTGGCCTGTTGATAAGTGCAGCTCATCAAGGCCAAATCTAAAACTTCACATTAATTCAGGATGAAATACCCTGCTGATGTCAAGTGAGGACAACAGCTCCAAATGAGATTTTTAGGAAAGTCTCCATTCCCTGGGGAAAGCCAAACTAGTGTTTTAAATACAGGTAGAGGGAGAAAAGTAATTAATGTGGGTATTTACGTGCATGAGAAATACCCTGTGTGCGTAAGGCATGGACTGGGAAACACAAAATGCATGAATATGGGTGAGGAAAGTGCATTATCCTGACAATGCCATTCCCAGTGAGCCCTGCAGGATGCCCTTGGGGACATCCAGTTTCCCATTTGGCAGCACCTGGGGTGCTCCAGCACCTCAGTCCTGCCCCGTGCCACCCCCCTGGGCTGTGCTGGACCTGGAACTCCTTCCTGCCTTCCTCCTCTCACCCAGCTCACACAGGCAGAGTTCCCGGAGTCCTCCTGCACCCATCCAACATTCCTTAACCACAGGAACCTCCTCCCTGACTCCTGCTCCAGCCAGCTTTTGTAGTGTCCAAGGAAGGACTCCCAGACTCCTGTCAACATCAAGTGCTGTCACTTCCCAAGGTGCACAAACAGGGCACCAAAGGAGTGGCATCAGGAATGCTGCGTGCAGAGGAGGGGCAGGATGGCAGAATCAGCTGCACCACTCCTTACACCTCGAAGCTCATTAGTGCTCTCCTCGAGGAGCCTTTTAATGTACCCACATTTAATGTACCCACAGAACAGCCATCAGGGAAGGTCAGGGGACACCCTTGTGACTTGGTAGTATCTTCCAACTTATCACTTTTCATGGGACGTGGGCTTGTGGTGTCAACTTTATACCAAACACTTCCCAGGGCTGAGGGGAAATGCACCCCCCAGTGTGTTGTTAAAGCCAAAAGGAATCTATTGATCCCTTCTGCTCCATTATCTCCCCTAAAGCAGAGCAAGGCACTGCTCCCCAGCAGCTCAGGACACTGAACTGCCTGAGTCATGTTTAACAAACATTTGCTTGTGTATAGGCTGGAAGTTGCCTTTCCTGCTTTAGCTGATGGAGCAGTGACTGGGCACAGGCAGGTCCTGGATGCAGGGAATGCTCATCTCTGTGCCTCTGATTCCACCAAATGCATATTGCCAGGAATGTCACAGGCTGGGAACACCAGTGGCTGAGGACACCCCTGCCCTGCCCTGCCCTGCCAGCTCTCCAAAGCACACAGATCCCTGCAGAGCACTCACAGCTTGGGCTATCCATGACTTTCCACCAAACTCTCAAGCTCTGAGCTGATAAATGCTGTTGTTTCCTTTGGTAAAAGCCAAGCTTTTGAATCACATCTATTTGTTTTAAAGTATCAAGTCAGCAATCTGCCAAGATAAGGAACATCTTTAAAATAGAGAAGAGGGATGAAAAGAATACCAGTTCAACACCAACTCCACTTCCCAGCTGCTTAACATTTTAAGGAAGAACAGCACATTGGAAGTTCTCCTCGATAGTAAAGATACACAGAAATATCTTTATCTATATGAATATAGAGGTATTTTTTAAAAATTTCAGTTTCCCCACCAGTAAATTTTGCAGAGATTTCAGTTATGCCAGAACACCTAATGCCAATCACTTCCAGAGCACACTGAAGGGATGGGAAGGTTGACAGTAGACTCAGATCCAAAATCCCATTCTCTATCTGTTTTTCCTTCCCTCAGCAGAACTTTGGATGCATTTGCCTGTTTTTCCTACAATACAGAACTGTCCAGAAGGCAGGAGGAAGCAGATGGAGCCATGTACCCAGAGCACATCAGCATTCCAATTCTGTTACATCCAACTTCCTCCATCCATCCTCAAACAGAGAGAACTTTCCAGTACCAAGGTGATCTATTCCATCTGATCAGCACCAACATTCCTGCTCATCTATGTTCTGTATAGAAAACCCTGACATGCAACACTCCCTGACCACTCAGAACTGGGATGTTTCATGGAATCTCTCATGACAGACTGCTCAAAGTATGTTAAATTCTTACAAAGCTTAAAATCCTTCAAGTCAGGCAGGAGATGGACATGGATCCAAGTCTGTACAGCAAGTGAAAGACATTCAACAGTGGGAACTCCCCAGAAAGCGGCAACGTGTGGGTGATCGACACACAGAGAGGGGAATGAGGATGTGCAGGGGATGATCAACACTCATGACAATGTGAAGGAGGTATTAGACATGGAACACACAAAGAGAACTCCAGTCCAGTTCACTGCGTCAAAAAAAGCTGATTTACACACCTGGTTTTGGCACCGAATTGGTCACGGACTGAGGGACTTTGTCGTTGATGAGTTCAACACATTCACTGGGAAAGAATCCAACCTGGAGTAAAACAGAAGGACAAAACTGAGTGTTATGATCTGAACTGCTCAAGCAACATGTCCCCTCAACTCCCCTTGCCTGATGCTCCCCGACATTATCCAGCATCAAATGACCAGCAGTCAAAACACTGACAACTGCAGGTTCTGCTCTGCTGCCAGCACCCCGAGGGAGAACAATCTGAGAGCCCAAGGCACTGCAAGGTCCTGCAGTGAGTAACTTTAAATGTTATTTGCAGTGTCCCTGCAGTGACCTTTAATTCAGCATTTCTCCCTGCAGCCCCTCAAAGGCAGAAATGCTGGAGAGTCTCTCTAAACCAGAATAAGGGTTAAAGGCTATGGGAAGGATCCTAATGTTTTCTTGGAGTAGCATGTGCCTGCAGACATTGCCATGCCACTCAAGGGCCACTGTATCTGGGGAGAAGTGAAATTATTTCCCTTTCCCTGCTCGAGGATTCAGGCTAAGCTGTGACCAGAGAGGAGTTTGGCACCTCTCTGCATCCCTAACTTCTCTCTTATTTCCCAGCATCTTCCTTCTCACTCTCATCCCAGGTAAAAGTCAAACCAGAGCAGAGCTTTGGTAACTTTAATCCTTGGTCCATCTTTCTACACCTTTTCTCCATGCTCCTCACCCAGCATAGCTCCTGTCCTGTGAGATGTAACTCAGGCACCACCACCCTTCCCAGACTCCTCACCTAAGGTAGGGCAGGATTCCCTGTCCCGTGCCAGGCCTGTGACTGGGACAGCTGGAAGCACCAAGGCACCGCAGGCAGCCCCAGGCTGCTCAAACACCACAGGAACACGAGGCAAAGAGCCAGAGGATGGGCCCCGAGCTCAGCCAGGACATGTTGGAACAGTCATGTTGGAACATCCATGAAATTCTCTGGAGGCACAGGGCAGTCAGCACCAAACCTGGCAGACAGACTCTCCTCTATTAATTCATCTTCCACAATTCCCTTTTGTCTCCACGGAAAAAGATTGATCTCCTTCCTACTCCAAGCTGATTTTCACCCACCAACCTCCCAGCAGCTCAGTGGCAGTGCCATGTGTGGGGTGTCCTGGCAAACACTCCAGACTGAAGTTATTCCAAATTCTCCAAAGGAAGCAACAGTCATCAGAGCAGACACCTTCCTCTTCCACAGCCCCAACATCCAGCAGGGCAGTGTTCTGCCCAAGCACAAGGACAAGCTGAATGCCACACACTTGAAATACGATTGTTTTAAGACTCTGCAGGAGCAGCACTCTGGGCCAGCAGAACTTGGGCTCTGAGCTGGGCTTCCCTGGAACTGGGACTGGCCTGGGCATCACAAGTGACTCACAGAGTCCACCCCAAACCCAACACAAGGTATGGCTGCACCAGCCACTCCCTCAGCTGGGAGGCCTGCAAGGACATGGTATCCTGCAGTTATGGAATGCAGTGGGGATTTATGTGCAGTTTGCAGACAGAAATGAGCCAATTAACACGAGAAAACGAGCATGAACAGCAGCATCACATCCAGAGGCCCTTCCTCTGGCAGCTCACGGCTCAGGGATCTGCTCTGCTGGGAACAGGCTGAGTGACACTGACACAGAAGTGCTGGTATTTGAACAAAATACACTTCATGGATTTAAATCATGGAATCCCAGAATGGTTTGGGTTGGAAGAGACTTTAGGGGCACCTCCCACTATCCCAGGCTGCTCCAAGGCCCATCCAACCTGGCCTTGGACACTGCCAGGGATCCAGGGGCAGCCACAGCTGCTCTGGGCACCCTGTGCCAGGGCCTGCCCACCCTCACACAGAAGGATTTCTTCCTTATATCCAACCTAAATTTCCCTTTTTTTCATTTTGAACCATTCCCCCTTGTCCAGTCACTCCAGCTCCTGATGCAAAGTCCCTCTCCACCCTCCTCATAGCCCCTCCAGACACTGGAAGTTGCTCTGAGGTCTCCACACGACCCTCTCTTCTCTTCCCCAGGCTGAACAGCCCCAGCTTTAACACTTTACTGTAGCTGAGAGTCTCTGCTGGACCCTTCCTACATGAGAGATACAGGAGGCAGTTTTTAAATTAGGAAAAATGCACAGATCCAGGGAAAGTCTCAGCCCACCACACAGACATCATCTGGGAAACTGCACAGCTGGAGTGATGAAGTTTCTTTCATTCTCAGTAATTGCCCACATTGTCTGTGCCTGAGATGTGTAAAGAAACCTGAAGTCCTGGGACCTCAACCTTCCATTAATCATCTAAATCTGGATCTAAATCCAGCCCCAGATCCCACACTGTTGGACACTCAGTCAAATGCTGCACATGGAATCAAAACTCATTTGCCTTTGACTGTTAACACAATATTTCTCCTGCTCCTGCGTGCACTGTACAACACACTAACCAGGAACTCAGAAATGAAGGACCCTGGATGGTTATGTCACTGCTTCCAGATATCCCAGAACTTTCCCAAATCAAACATTCTACCTGCTGTCCATGTATCACTTTTGCCATGTTCACACCAATAATCACCATGGACTTTCTAGAGGCAAAGAATTGTGCTGGCTCCCTGGCGTTAACTCACTGCTAGAAATTAATTACATTTTCTGACTTACTTATTCCAGCTTTTCTTGCAAGATCCCCAGGAGATCCTCATCAGGGTTATAACCCACACCTTGTGCCTCATTCCTACCCACTTAAGAGATGCTGCTTCTCCTCCCATGGGAAGTTTTCCATGTTTTTGTATAAATAAATGAGCTTAGTCCAAGAGTTAATCTCAACAGATGTAGCAAGGCACTATTAGAGCTTTGAGCCAGGATTAAAGGATTTGGCAATGTAGGAAAATGAATAGCCAGGGCAGTACATATTTAGATAAATACAAGGTCATCTAAAGGTTAAATACACACTACACACCTTCAGCAGAGGAGGAAGGCACAGGCTGCTGGTGCATGACAACTGTTCTGCAACACCTACTACAGCTTTATCTTTTCACTTCTATGCCAGTGGCTGCTAAAACTGGAGGACACAAGAGGCTTTAAGGGGAAAACTCAGAGTAACAATGGTAATTTTCAGTGTATAGGGAGGGAATTCAAACAAATGAGGAAGTACCAGCAACATAAATGGCAAATGAAACACTGGTTGAGACATTTGGGTTGGATCTTTGGGTTTGACATAATCCAAAGTGTGGGCTCAATTTTAGTAAAAAAATTTTCTCTTTTCTTTTTAAATCTGATGACAGTCTAGCAAAACCTGACAGGGAAACTGCAACTTTTTATGGCCTGTTTGGGAGAATTTTCACTGAGTCTTTGCCAAGTGGCTACACAGAGAGCAGGACACCCTCACCTCGTTCCCAAAGCAGCCCCTGCTGAAATGCTCTCCCACTTCAGGGCACCACTAACAGGAGGAACGGGATTTGAGCTCAAATCCTGAGCTCTTGTTAAAGAGAGCTGAACACCTGGACATCAGAACTATTTTGATTCCTTTTATTCACAAAAAAAAAGTCTGTGTGGGATGTTAGTTGTTGATTATCCATTCCTGACTGGTGTGCCAGCAGCACATTGGGAAACCAGAGAGCTGGAGAGGGACTCTGGACAAGGGATGGAAGGACAGGACACAGGGAATGGCTTCCCACTGACAGAGGGCAGGGTTAGAGGGGATTTAGGTGTGATATTGGGAATAACTTCTTCCCTGGGAGGGTGGGCAGGCCCTGGCACAGGGTGCCCAGAGAAGCTGTGGCTGCCCCTGGATCCCTGGCAGTGCCCAAGGTCTGGTTGGACATTGGGGCTTGGAGCAGCCTGGGATAGTGGGAGGTGTCCCTGCCCATGGCAGGGCATGGCACTGGATGATCCCTAAGGTTCCTCCCAACCCATCCTGGGATTCTGTGGAGCTGGGACCTGCAGTACCACAGTCAGTTCAAGCTGCTGCAGTATCACAATCAGTTAAAATCAGCCCAGTCCCCCCTGGCTGCACACGCTGGTTTTTCTCCAGCAGGGCAGGTTTTGGGGCAGCTCTGCGCCTCAGGAAACCATTCCCAAAAACCAGAATAAGTTAGGACATCCAAAGGCAGTGGTGCATCAAACAAGGGCCTGTCCCCAATGACTCAGCTCCCTGACACAGAGCTACTGATTGAAAAGACAAAGCATGAAGCAAAAGCAGAGTAGAACAAAGAGGGTTGAAGGCTGTTAATGTGGAGGTGGCTGTAATTTAGGTAACAATCTTACAGAGAAAGCACTGACTCACACAGAGGGCACTGGAAGAGAAAAAGGCTTGAATAAAAATGTCTTAAAAATCATTTTACTTTAAGCAGAGCAAATGCTAAGAAGCCTCGTGGGCTGTTTTGTTCACCCAGAATTGGGTGTGGTGCAGTGCAGTGGGAGCTCAGGTGTGCAGAGAGCACAGGACCGTGCCAGGGAGGTGTGACAGACACAAACCCAGCGAGTCACTCCTGAAGGACAGCTCTTGCTGGCAGGAACACTCTGACTCCCATGCTGAGTCCAAGCTGAGGGTGCTTGCAGCCTGTCAGAGCTGATTTTTGGCAGAGCTGCCTCCAGTTCCCCACCAAAGCCCTCCCGTGATTTCAAAGGATGCAGCACAGGCAGGAGTGAAGGCACAAAAACAGGGGAGTTCCTTTAAGTCAAGAAGTAATTTTTTCCCTTTTCAGTGAAACAAGGAATTTCTTTCCCTGTTCTTGCTCATGATTTATAATGGAAGCTGTGGTTGGTTGATAAAACCCTGCTCCTTCCCTAACATGAAGCAAAAACCTGAGAAATAACAGGACAAAATGTCCAAACGTTTGGTGGCAGGACCTCCTCCTTCTATCTTCTCTCAGAATCACAACTATCTGCCAAGAGGGGCTCTGTTGATTTATTTTATTAACTCAAATGACTGGATCAACAGATTGCTATCACTGCAATGTTCCTCAACAGGAACAGAACTGTTTGCCTCTAACAAATGCTTTAGAGGCTGCACAGCTTCATCCATCCCTGCATCTACTGCTGTAACAACATTCTTCACCTCCACACTCCTTTTGAGCAGCCATCAAGGACACTTCTGCCTGTAACTCCTCTCTACGTCTGGTGCAGCTACACCAGTGATAAATTCCCTTTCTCTGAATTCCCACTGCTCGTATCATCAAAAGACTTCATTCCATCAGGAAATGTACATTTTCTGCACATTCAGAGCTCACGAGCCTTAAACTCAGCACACAGGTTAAAGCTTTGAGCAAACACAGCTCCTGGAGCTGGGGGAACACAGAGCTGCATCTCTGTGGTGTGTCTGGCTGTCACCTGCTCACACTGTGACCACTCCTGCTTGTAATTAAGGACACAAGATTATTCCACCCCTAATTTTCTGTCAAGCCAGAATATAGTGCTATATTTCTGCAGCTGCTCAGAAGCCTGACTGTACACAGAAAAAGCAAACTTTTCAGGCAGTTTGCTCATCACCATATTTTTATGCTGGGAAACAGGATCACTGTGATCTGAGAGGCACAAGGCTGTGACAAACTGCACACGGGCTGCCTTGCTCCTGGTGCCTTTAATCACCAGTGCTGTTCTTCAGACCTGGCCCCAGTGTCAGCCAGCCCGAAGGCAAGCAGGGAGCCCACACTGAATAATGGGATCTGCATCCCACACAGGAATTCCAAACCCTGTGCAGGTGTCCACACTCAGGCACAGACCACAGAGCAGCTTTGTTTTGCTTTACTGATTCACTTGGAAGTTAAACATGGCACAGGCTGATCACTCCAAGCAGTATTACAGCATTTAACTGACCGAGGGTTGGAACTGATGTCTAAGGTCCCTTCCACCCCAAGCCATTCTGTGATTCTGTTATAGTACAGCAAATACAGCTTTAGGGCTTCTACGATTAGAACACAAGTCCAGCAAAGCCACAACACAGCTCAGAATCACAGGTCTGTTCAAGCAGTACCAGTGTGTTGACCCTAGAAACAAATGAAATTTCAGAACAGGTATTCTATGTCCATGCTGCTCTGATTTTACAAATGAGATGTCATCTGAACTCCCACACCCGACACAAAACCAACAAAAGCTGTTTCTCACGTGCCCTGGCTGAGCAGCCAGCACTGGGACGGTGTAACTGCACTGCATCCAGCTGGGACTGGGAGATCCAACTGCTGGGCATTGACAACAGCCGGGCCACAGGCTGGGTCTGGCATGGAAAAGTCTGTCAGGGAGAACCTGAGGAGGCTTGAGAAGACTTTCCATGCCAAATTACACAAGTGTCTGGGCAATCCTGAGCCTCTGCAGAGCAAACTCCTCATCCCACCCACTCACAGACAGCAGCTGCAGATGGAAATCCCTGTGGCTGAAGGCAGCTGAAATGTGAGACAGGGCACAAGTCAGTCCCCCCAGCTCCAGTGGCTCTGGAGTTTGCTTGGTTAATAGAGACTTTTAAAGCTTTTACATTTCCTAACGGCAAAAGCAAACTGCAGATTAAAAACTCCTTGGAAGGAGTTGCCATTTCAACACCCAAGGTTTGGTACCTGATCCCCAGGTGCTTAGGACCTTCTGAAAACCCAGTCTCCATCTCTGTGCTGTGACATTTACAGGGACCAGCAATAAAACCACCACACAATAATCACAGACATGGATGGGTGGCTTGTCCAAGTCAGCAGCACTGGAATTCTCGGAATTCTCTATGTTCTGCCTGATCTGGTTTTAGCCACTGGAAGGAAGGGGATGATGTGAGTAACAGTGCCAGCTGCCTTGGAGGGGGTGCAGCACAAGCTTCCACTGCCATCAGGCGAGCTGTCCATCACCGGCCCGGCCAGCCCTCCTTCCTTCCCATGGTGAGGGAGGAAGGAAACTTCCAGTGGAGCGCCTGTTTCTGCTCCAGCCCCAGCCCAGAGAGCAGAGGAGTCCCCTGACACCAAGGCAGGGACACCCTGCTCGTCCCCTGAGCCACCCTGAGCAGGCTCAGCAGCTCCAGGAACACAGCACTGAGGCTCCTGCCTTCACTCCAGTCCCACTGGCGTGGCTGTGCTGGTGCCTACCTGGAAGCCGTGTTTTCCTCTCCACCATGAGGTCAGCTCCTTTGGTGGCATGTCAATGACAGACACGATGTCCCCCACCTGCAAAAGTTTGACAGCATCAGTCACAGCCAGGAGGAGAGCACAGTTCCAATAACCACAGTCTCAGCACTGCAAAAAACTGCAAAGCTCCGGAGCAGCTGCACATCTGCCTTTGCAAAGCCAAGCTGGGAGGTGAAGAGCTCCTGGATTATCCAGCACACAGGATACAGCTGTTCCTAAGGAAAAGGGCCCAAAGAGTGGCAGGCTCCCTGGCAAGGGGTACAGAAGGGTTCTGGTCAAGCTGTAGTGACGGTGCCAAACACTTGGGAAAACCTTCTCAAGTAGCTGAACTGATTTTTACTGCCTGCCCTGTCCATGTGTCTGCAGGCACTGAGGTGTCTCCTTGCTCCCTCTCAGAGCAAAGAGTGAAGAGCTGCCTCTGTAGCTCACAACCTGCCCCAGATGAGCTGCCCAGGGTTACAAAATGAACAGAGGAGAGGTGGTGTTACAGCAATGGGATGGAAAATGGCCAAGGACACCAGATAGGTTTTCTAAAGCTTTGCTCATTCCCATCAAAATGTAATACTGCAATAGTTCAAAAGGAAATCAGTATAATCAATACTAAATTTGGCTTAGTTTGAATCAAGCTCTGTGTGACCTCTATTACAGAAAATGAGAAGGGGCAGAACCTAAATAAATACTGCAGGCAGGTAGGGCAAAAATTTGTGCCAGTAATGCCCAACTTTCACCAGGCATTTTACACTGATGGATCCCAAAGTGTTTGACAGAAAAGACAATCCCCAGTTTGCAGACAGGGGTGAGTGAGATGTGGGGAAGTGATTTGCTCCAGGAAACAGTGAACCAAGAGCAAAGTAATTGTCCATGAAGGAAACTGCTGCCACCACAGGAGCAGAGACACTGAGGATGTTCCTCAGAACTGGGGAGCAAACCCCAGTCAGCTGTTTGTGCAACTGCCTTTCAGAAATTAAGAACAGTAAACATAAAGAGATCATTTGGATTAGGGAACAGGACCCAGCATTGTAAAACCCCTGATCCTGTTCCATGTCAGTTCTGTTGAGGTGTCTCACTGCACACCCTTGAAAACCACACGTGCCTCAGTTTCCCCTCTGCACAGAGCAAGATTTACAAGCAGGGAGTGTCACCTCAGTGCTCTCATGAGCTGACAACCAGCCTGGATCGTGTGCTGCTTGGATTCCAGCTCAGAGCTGCCGTGCCCACACGTGCCTCTGGTCACACAGTTCTTTGGGGTATACTAATAACTGCCTTGACTGGAACATGAACAAACCCCTGGCAGCACCAGACTATCACAGTTATTTTTCCTTCCTGTGCTGCACACCAAGGATCACAAAGCTCCTCAGGGCACTGTTTTCCTTCACATGTTTTATAGAAACAGTACCATTGCACAGGGCAACCAGAGCCCAGACTGCTGCTTTTTGGGTAAAACAAACAACTTCCAGACAGCCAAAAACTTCCCGGGTCTGATCTTCCAGATCTTGGATGGAACGTGGAGCAACCTGGGCTACTGGAAGGCGTCCCTGCCCATGACAGGAGGTGGAATGGGATGGGTTTTAAGGTCCTTCCCAAGCCAAACCATCCTGAGATTCAGGGATTTGCTCCATAGCAACTCCTGCACTGGATTTTCAGAGCAGTTTTAGCTCATCACCTGCCCTTTAAGTAGCAATCCTTTGCCAGTCTGGTTCTTTACTTCTCATGGGAGCAGAAGCTCTTACAAATGGTTACAGACAGGGACTTGCTCAGAGGAACATGGGTGGTGTAACCTGGGCAAGGAGAAATGACCTTGTGTCCACACACACAGGGACGGTCATCCTGAACAGAAAACACACGGACTCTGCTCAGGGACAGCCCAGAGGACCCGGCAGGAGCTGGTTAATCAGGAGATACTAATGCCAAGCAAAGCTGTATTTTAAAGATGACTGAGCATCTGCCCACATCCAAATCACTGCAGACCAAATATTTAACTCAATCTTCCAAGCTTCACCTCACAAAACATTGTGGAAGTGTCTGGACATATTCCTGATGGGAACACAGGCCCAGAGACACAGATTACACTCATCTGTAGCTGATAACAAGGAATGCAAGTGCTTTATTTACCTCAAAGGACAGTTCATCTGCTGCTTGAGCAATGTATCTCTTAATGACATGGGCAGCAGCAATAGCAGGGACGTTAATGGATGATTCCTCATGGACCAGCAGGTGATTCCCCTTGTTATCAATCTGCAACAAAGAGCACAGGAGACTGTGAGGCAGCTGAGGACAAGTGAGGAGGCATTTTAGTGGTGTAGAGACTTCAATTTGATTGAGAGAGACAGCTCAGCCCAGGGCCCCAGGAGAGAGGGCACAGCACAGACAGAACAACTCACTGGGGGGGTTCCAGAAGGTCGGGTGTCCCCATCCACTGAGAAGAGAAATGCTGGGTTGGTGCAGCTTTGTGCACAAACAGTGACACACAGTGAGGGTCTGCACCTCCCTGTAACACCAGATCATGGTGGTTTTCCATGGCAACACAGATGTGCTACCAAAATCCTCTACAAGGTGGAATTAATGCTGAAGGTACTGAGGGAAGGGGGAAATGCTGTCAAACCAAAAACTAGTGCTGCTTTCCATTTTCTCCCACCCTTCGACTCACTTTCTTTTTAAGAAAACATGCACCCCCCCTACAATCATCAGCCTACTTTCAAACCTCCCAGATTTCTCTGTAAAATTCTGTAGGAATCTCTGTGAGTCACAAAGGTTATTCTATACTG
The DNA here is from genome assembly GCF_965178545.1 of Coloeus monedula. Taxonomy (NCBI): domain Eukaryota; kingdom Metazoa; phylum Chordata; class Aves; order Passeriformes; family Corvidae; genus Coloeus; species Coloeus monedula. The sequence continues at coordinate 519,512 of NC_138805.1, read as the reverse complement.
CATGTGCAGCGGGTTTGCTGTGATCTCCAGGCCCACCCTGTTGCTGTAAATCCTACATTTTATTTCTCTCTACAACTTCCTCCCTCCCTCCCTTTGCAGCTTTCCAAGATTTTTCTCATCCCAAAGGATTTCAGGGTGAGAACGGTATCAGTGGGGAAAACTGCAGGAAAACACACTCAATCCTTATCAGAACCATTTAAAAAGGAGCTGCAACAGTCTATTAATAGCTGTTTCTATTCCTGGTGTGCAGGGATGGAAAGGCACACGTCTGCAGCCAGCCTGAGCAGGGACAGCTGGATACTCACCCAGCCCTCCTGCCCTCCTCCCCAGTGAGGGCTATTGTTTAAAGGCTACAAGACCATCAAACCTGAAAGCAGAGCTGCAGCTGCAGTTCACAACACACAAACTGTGTCACTGCAAGCACAAGGCTGCCTCTGTCTGCAGGGGAGCCAACAGGGGCATGGAATATTTGCTGCGCTTGGAGCTACCACAGGGAAAAACGATTAAAAAAACCCCAAGAGAGTAGGGAAACACCGTAACAGAGACAGCTGAGATTCAGAGATGTGCCACACTTGCAGCACTGCCTTGGTAAAAGGGAGAGCAGGAATACGTGAGCTTTGAAATAAGTGAGCCTTCTGCAACCCGCTACTGGGAGATTCAGCCCTGAACTGGGCGTTCCCAGTCCCACTGGGACTGCCACCTCCTCTGTTTGTGGATATCAGCAGGACAATATGCTTCTGAGAGACAAAACCCAGGTAACAAGGAAAAAAACTCCCACACTCTTAATGCTGGATCTGATTCTGTGTGTCCTACACCTTCCACGTGCTGGTAACAGGGGAATAGAGCATCCAGGATAGAATTCAGGGACATCAACAGGCCTGGAAAGAGCAGGCGTGTGCCTGCTGCTTTCCCAAGGTCAGGAGACAAGGAACACCCCAGGTTTGTGCTGTACCTCCATCCATGTGAGGGCAGGACCACAGTTGATCTTGTTGCCTGCGATGTTGGAGAGCCGAGCCAGGTAAGCCATCAGCATCTGGGTGACCAGCTGGGACACAAACACACACACAGTGGTTCTGTTAGTGCACCTTCCCCTGAAGAGCCTTCTGCAGGCTTAGGGAGACCAGGAATTACCCACTGCCACAGGCCAGAGTCACAGAAATACATTCCCTTCTGCAAATGAATATATTTCTGTCATTCAAAGAACAGCAAGCTACACACAGAGTTATAATGGTTACACCAAAAAAAAAGGGTAAAGAAGCAGCTCTCTGTGAAAGTAATAGTTATTATTATGATTTTGTAAGATTCATGCAGATTTTCATAACTTCCTTTGTCAAGATACCTTAAATCTAAAGCCTTCCCCTCATCATGGGCCTCACATACAAACAACTCGTGTGTCTTAGGGCCACCAAACACATCTGAGAACCACTCAGTGAACAAACCCCTGCCTGCCACTTCCACGCTCTTGCAAAGCCTTAAGAATGTGGCAACTCAGACTGACCCCCTGGCCAAAGAGTAACATTTCAAGCAGTAGAAGAGGGGTTTAAAAATACACTTTGCAATGTCCCTTCTGTAGCAGTAAACTGGTTTTTATTACAGAGAAGCCACTGAGGTCTTTCCAAAGCCTCACAGTGACACTGGTATAAAGCAGCATTGTAGCCCAGAATCTGCAGGACTGTTTAAAACATTGTTCTCCTCAACCATCTGTTCCGATGTGGCCAATTCAAAACAAAAAATATATGATGAGACACCCCACAGCTGCAGAGTTACATTTCACAGAGCAACAGAGTTGTTCAGCATCTTCACCTCCTCTGTGCTTATGGACAGAATGCAGATTTTCAGGCTCAAGCTCTAAAGTCCAGTTAAATCAGTGGTACAAATTAGGATGCAAGAGATAGGAATGCCTGAAATATAATCAAAAATAAACCAGGAATTAATTGTCCTGAGTATTGCTGCTTCTGCTGAATTTAAACTCTAAATCCTCCTCAGAAATACCCTGTGTGAAGCCAAAGCAAGTGATAAATCAGTCTCTCTGCTGAGTGATGGGGCTGCATGATCGGCTCCTAATATTCCATGGCAAACACCCTGTAAATTTCCGGGGGGGTACTAATTCCAGTGTCCACGTCCTCCAAAACGATGCAGCCAAGATGCACCTGCTGCCTTCCAGGAGATTTTTCTGGACATGAATAGATATTTCAATTATCAGCAGTGAGAAGCTGAGGTAATTCCAGCTCATCGTACTCCAGGTGAAGACAGTAAGCCAAGAAACGAAAAGGATCTCTTTGGGAAAAAAAATACCTCATTGAGGAAAAAGAGCTTTTTAAAGACCATTTAAATAACACACTAATGCAAATGCTCTTCAAAAACACTTCAGGAGCATTCAGTTTAAAATGGAAGTTTAGCTCTCCAAATGGGATTGCTCTTGCAGTGCTGCAGCCTTAGACAGCATGATTTCCTGGGAATGATGAGCTGGTAACACTAAGCCAGGAAATACCCACAGCATGGACAAAGTTTCCAAAGACAAAACCAAATTCACATTTAAGGTATCAAAGGACAGCTGCTTTCTTGATCCAGATTCGGGAGCATAATTAATTGGCCTGAACCTGGAGGACATTTTCCCCTCAATCACTGACATTAGGCGTGGAAAACACTGACTTCATTCGCGGTAGCCAATTTTCAAATGTAACCCAGGCTGCGTTAACACCACTCTCTGCTAGAACTACATGGAATTGCTGAGGCTGGAAAAGATCTTTAAGTCCACCATTAACTTCTGTGCCCACGTGCCACATCCACACACTTTTGAACACTTCAGGGACGGTGACTCCGCCAGTGCCCTGGGCAGCCCCTTCCAATGCTCGGCAGCCCTTTCCAGGAAGACATTGTCCCCGATACCCAACTGAACCTCCCCTGGAGGTCCTTCCTTGGACAAACCCCACTCCCTGCATGGTGCCTGTGCTCTGGGTTACCTCGGGGCTGTCCTTCAGGGCATCAGAGCGGGGCAGCTCTGCCAGCTGGGAGAAGCGGCGGTCGTAGATGCACAGGTGGAGGTGTTTGTCCAGCACCCGGAAATCCTCATAGCTCCTCTTCACGATCCAGCTCCTGCCCTGCACACACAGACACAGCCACACTGTCAGCAGCTCCTCACAGCACAGGTTAGCAAAGGGAAATCTGAGCACATACAGCACTTCCTCCTCGAAACATCTGAAAGCGATCGAAGTGCCTGAGTAAGATCTTCATGTTTTAATTTGCAAGTAACATTTTCATGTTTTAATTTGCGGCAGCCATTCATGCTCAAACCAGCTGTTAGTGGTCCTGGTTTAATTATTTAACCATGGGTTTGGATGTGGCCCAGCATCACGAGACCCATCCAGAGCTTTAACTTCCACCTGTCTTACAAGGATTTTGTAGCATTTTCCTACACAAGGTGTCCCTGCACAAATGTAAATCACCAAGTGGTTGCATAAACAGTGTGAAATTAGATTCCAAACAGATTGAAGCATATAAACCCAGGGATCTGAAGGCAGGATTGAAGCTTGCAAAATTTCTGCCAGGTGCCCCAGGCAAACCTTCAGCTGAATGAAGAAAACAATCCATGATGAACAACTCTAGCTGCAGATTTATTCTTGAGTGCATATCATTTCCCCAATTAAAATATAGATAAGATACAGACGGCTCCAGGGGACAAGGAAGGGAGCATGGCAGCACGGAATAATTTGCTTTGTGAAGCTTTTAATATCTAATGATGACTTTTAAATGCTCCATGGCCTATTATGATCAATAAAAAACATTGTAATAATGCAGCAGTTTACAGGTCAAAGCGCTTTATGAAGAGTCATTAATCACAGGATCCCTGAGTGCTTTGGGATGGAAGGGAACTTAAAGCCCATCCAGTGCCACCCCTGCCATTGGCAGGGACACCTTCCATTGTCCCAGGTTGCTCCAAGCCCTGTCCAGCCTGGCCTTGGGCACTGCCAGGGATGTGGAAGGAATCAGGGAATTCGATTGCTCCAGGTTACATGGGCACTCAGAGGCAGGGCCAAGGATTAGAAGTGACACAGGGATGCCTGGAAGTGGAGCAGAAAGCAGGGGATGGGGTGTAGGAGGAGACACAGCAGGAACAGAGCTGTAAATGGTGACCTGCTGTGCATGGCTGGTGGGGCTCTGACAGGTGCCTTCTCCCCTGGGATACAAAAGGCATGACCTACTCTGAATTCTCAGTCATAATTCCTCTACACTGACTTCTTTATCAGCAAAGTTCTAAGCATCAGTTTTATGTTAATATCCAAAGCCTGTGAGGCAGTTGCAGATATAAACCCTCCAATCCAGCTACATTCTGTCCCAATGATTTAAGACAACTCCACACTGTGACTGTGCCCATAAACTCTGCTTTCAGCTCATGAGAAATCACCATATTTCACAATCCTACAAAGAGGCACCTACACAGGATAAATGCTTTGGAATTTCCACATTATGTCATTTCAGTTTTTGTCTAAAGGAGAAAAATAAAACCAGGAGTGCAAGGCTAATTCTGTTCAGGGAGCTGTAAGCCTTCCCCATTTCTCCATCTTTTGCAGTTAAGGGATTCTTGCTCTGTCACCGAGCTGCCAGTGTGACCTTCAAGGTTTAGTCACCATCATAGGGAAGAGCAGCCTGAGAAATCCCTGTGATCCTGGACCTGCCTCTGTCACCAAACCACCGAACCAGGCATTTCATTCCTGCATGACCACCCAAACAACAAAAAGATCCTAAACCTGTCACCAATTCCATTGTATTTCAGTTCCAAAGGCTGGCCTGTAGCTGTGCAGTCTGGCTGCCACGAACGAGGGCAGTAAGAGTTAAAGGCACCCGGGAAGCAGAGCTGGGCCAGCCCCTGCTGTGCCAGGGTGTGCAGGATCAGCCGGGTGAGCCAGTCCCACACCATGCCGGTCACGGGGCTGACAACAGCAGGAAAAGGTGATGGATGAGCAGGGACAGCTTACCCCACACCAGCAGCAGTGTCTCTGGCCCCACGGGAGGCTCCTGGAGCAAGGGCAGGCAGCAGAGCCGGAGCACGGGAAGGGAACCGGGATCCTCGGCTCCTGCACCTCCGAACTGCAGCTCGCAGCTGCTAAGCAACCAGCAGAGCTCTCCCTGAGCTCTCTCTGAGCTCTCCCTGAGCTCTCCCTGAGCTCTCCCTGAGCTATCCCAGAGCCATCCCAGAGCAGCCCAGGCTCCAGGACAGGGATGGTGCACGTGCCTGGAGGCCAGAACCTCATCGCCATTCCCAGGTCACTCAGCCTGGGATCGTGGACGTCAGGCTCTTGTGTGAAAGGATCATAGGATATTTCATGGAATCATGGAATATCCTGAGTTGGACCCACAAGGATCATCAGTCCAACCCCTGGCCCTGCACAGTCACCCCAAAATCCCACCCTGGGCATCCCTGGCAGCGCTGTCCAAATGCTCCTGGAGCTCTGGCAGCCTCGGGGCCGTGCCCATTCCCTGGGGAGCCTGGGCAGTGCCCAGCAGCCTCTGGGGAAGAACCTTTCCTGGTACCCTGCCTGACCCTGCCCTGGCACAGCTTCAGCCGTTCCCCAGGTCCTGTCACTTCTCTCAGAAGAACTCACCACCTGCCCCTCCACCTTCTGGAACAGGGCTGCCAATTCCTGTCTCAGAGTGACCGCGCACAGGCTGTGCTGGCACAGAGCAGCACATTCCATAACACACATTTCCACCCAGCAGAATGTTATTCCAACGCCCTAAAGGGGAGCATTTACCAATATTCTACCATTTTAAGCCTGCCATAACTCATTTCAGAAAGCACCCATGCTTTAGGTTGGACTTGAAGTTCTATCAAGCAAAGTATTTTGCAGATTGGGGCCCTGAGTAACAAATTTTTAAGCCACATTTACATGGGATGCAATTAACCTCACAGGAAGGAATTGCTGCAGCAATCGAGGAAGGAACTGGACAATATTTAGTGCTTCCCCTCAGATCTCCAGCACAAATCACAGGAAAGCAAAGCCTGGATTCTCCCAGCCAGACTCCCAGAGAGGCACAGCCAAAGCAGCAGCAGCAACAGTGGCCTCATCCCAGACCCGAAGTACTACCAAGGTTTCCCTACACCAATACAAAAATTGTACATCCTGCCCCCATTTCCTGCAAATTCTCAAGTGCCAGAAAGGTTTGGCAAAAGGATTCTTTTTTAGTTTAGAGAATTAATAAAATATTAGACACAAGTAAGTGCCTGTTAAGTTGGTCTCATGTTGTCAGTTGTGTTTTATAGCAAAGCTCAACATTCCTGGTGCTTCAGGCACTCACCATCCATATGGCAAAAATGTCTTCTTCACATTTTCAATGATTTCCATAAACTGTTGCTCAAATAAATTTTTGATCAGCCTCTAATTTTCTAATTCAATAATTACTTTTCCTTAATTATTAATGGTCCTGATTCACAGAAGCACGAGCTTAAATCACATTCTCTTCAGTGGGACATAAGAAAGAGATGAAGTTAAGCACAAAGTGATTTTCCAGATTCAGACCTTCAATTACAAACCTGGCTGTGACAAAGTTCTTTAAAATAAAAAATCAAGTATCAAGTGAAGATTTCAAAAATGCCATTAAATAGTCTCAGGATATTTAAAAGGAAATATTGACCCCACTGACTTAAAAATAAGTTCCCTTGAAAAAAAAAATCACTGTATTTTTTGAAATTTCTTTTTACAGAAATGTTCACAACGAAAAGCATCATGACAAATCTGGAATTTCTCACAGAATGGAAAATCTGGTCTCATCCCTACTCTTTTTCCAGCCTGATCTGTTCTCCCTTACTCCACTGGGTCGGATTGAATGTACGACGAGAGCCTGGTGAGATTTCAGCCTCTGCACAGAGCTGCTGATTTTTTCCCGATTATCAAAGCAAGGAGAAATGTCATGCTAAAGAAATGACTGGAGATCACTGAACTGATGATTTAATTTCCAGTGAGCCAGAGATTTGAACCCTCCATCAGTGGCACCATCACTGAGAGATCAGAGACGCTCCCGGGCTTCACTTGGCACGGGAGGAGATGGGGAGGGACAGGGATCCAGAGCCAGCTCCACAAGGAGTATTTTTAGCTCTGCTGATCAAATGGCCTGAGGAGGATGATGAGCAGCCACAGCCTGCAGTGGTTTCCTACTCCCTTAAGCTCAGTTCAATCCTGTGGCACTTGGGAAGAGCAGCAGTGTCCCTTCCCATTCCCACTCTTCCCAACCCATCCCAATTCCTGCAGCTCAGGGGCGGCTTCATTACCAACAGACAGACATTACCCACTGCAAATCTGAGAGGAAGAGACTTTAAACCATTCCCTGCATTTTCCTTCCCAGAGTCAGAGCCTCACTTTGCTCCACCATCTCTTAAATGCTTCAATTATCAGTACAAAACCCGTGCTCGTTTCTAAGTGGGGCTCCTCTAAATCCAGGCCAGTTCCATACACGAGTATTTGTCTGTGGGTTTAACTGTTTCCACTCAGCATCTGGCAGCAGTAACTCTTCCTGCTGTGCCCTGGGCAGCACTCAGAGCACCCAGCCTGCAAGAGAGGTCCAGCTGCTGCCAGGATTTGTGGTACCATCCATTCACAAAACTGACATGCTGAATTTTTTTATTAAAGATTTACAGATCTCCTTGCAATGTAAGAAAAACTTCTGTTTGCAGCTGGATCTGTCTCCATGTCAGCAGACAGGACCCCATCCTGCCCACCAATCCCTGTCCAAGCCAGCTAGGCTGCCACTGAGTTCTGGCACACACAACCTTCCTGTCCCACAGTCTGACTAGGTTTGCTCTACAGCACTTAGGATTTATTTATTTTAAGACAGGGATAGACCTTTCTCTTCTGGTTCAAATGCTTATTTCCTCAGAGAGAACACATGGATGCTCTCCTGAACCTTGCAGCCCACATGGAGAGCGACAGCAGAAAATGAGATGAAAGTATGAGGCAAAAGTCACTTCATTTTGACCCCTCAGTAAGAAAACACCACGGATTAAATAGCTGGAAAAGCAGCAGCATCCAGCAGGAGAGGTTAACTCTGCCATGGGTGACTCTTACAGCTGTCTGGGGCTCGGGCTCTGTATGTTATTCCAGCCTGACCCTTCAGCCCTTTCCTGTTTCAAGTCACAGTGGAAAATGGTTTAGAGATTTAGTCAAAACAGAAAGCAACATGGATAAAATCCATCCCAGGGACTTCACCCAGGAAGTGTTTTTAGCTGGTGCCTTAGGTCACTTTATCTACACTTAGATCTGTTTACCAAAGTGATTCCATGACTTCTAGTGTGTTATTTAACTTGAAGAAAATTGTAAATCTTTAAAACACAAAGGGAGTTTGCACTAAGGCAACATAAAAGTACTTTATTTCTGAATGAAATGCTAAAACTTCAGCACTCCACCTGGAATCACAGGACATGGAGACAAGGGAGGAACAAGCACAAGATGCAGGCAATATACAAATGGACAGAGCACAAGGCAGAGGAGAAAATTTGGTATATTTACGTGGTGAACCCTTATTAGCCTTATTCCCCAGCAGAAATTAATCTCTCAGCATTAATTATCAGTTCATTATCAATTAATTGCAGTCACTAGGAAAAAAAGAGGTATTAATGGAAACCACTGCAGATTTTGTCCCCTAAAAATTAGACTTCCTTGTGCTGCTGGATTCCATTTACACACAGAAGCCCCCAAAGCACACGTGGGGACGCAGGGCTGGGTCTGAGTGACAGCATCCCTGCCTGCCCTGTTTGGGAAATCACCCCCTCAGGTGTGTGTGGCTCTCTGGGGGAGAAGGTGACACAGGCCATGAGCTCCAGTGGTTCCTGTGTCCCTCAGAGGAGCTTTGCCAAGAGTCAACACTTGGCTCAGGCTTTGGGGGTGAGTGCTTTTGTACAGGTACACAGGAGTAAGAGCTCAGCAAGACAACCCAACACAAGCAGAGTGTCTGAAACCCTAAGAGGCATTTTTCCTCCCAGAACCAGCCCATTTCTGAATGGCAGCCTGGCAGACCTTGAACTCAACCCAGGACTGACAGCCATCACCATGTGAGTGACATCTCTGCTCTCCTGACAGGCTGCAATTTAAACACTTCCATATCCATCATCTCTTTAGCAAAATTCCACCATGGAGCAGCAGGTCAGGGGTGAGGGGAGGGTGGGCACAGCGTGGGGGGCTGCTTTTCTGCACTTCAGAAAATCACAGTCGTGACACAACAAGAGCTTGGAGCCACAAACGAAACCCTTCAGAGCCACAGAGCATAGCTCAGGGAGCTGAAATTCCAGCACCCTCCAGGCAGCACGGCAGTGAGGGGGTGTATGTACAGCTAAAAATGGATGCATGGACACTGCAGGCATTAAATACAGCTCCCTCCTTACCCCACAGCCCAAACGTGCCATAAACTGCTCTGCACCTCACCGCAGAGAGAAACACAGTTCCATCAGAGCCCGTAGCCACCAATGGCCTTTAGAGCAAAACAAACAAAAAAACCTTTGAAAATTTCTTGCCTGAGGTTATTAAAACAAAATAAAAGAAAATCACAGAATCCCAGGATGGCTTGGGTTGGGAGGAACCTTAAAGCCCATCCAGTCCCCCCCTGCCATGGCAGGGACACCTCCCACTGTCCCAGGCTGCTCCCAGCCCCAATGTCCAGCCTGGCCTTGGGCACTGCCAGGGATCCAGGGGCAGCCCCAGCTGCTCTGGGCACCCTGTGCCAGGGCCTGCCCACCCCCATAGGGAACAATTCCTTCCCAATATCCCATCTAATCCTTCATTCTGGCAGTGGGAAGCCATATCCCCTTTTTTCCTATTTACAAGAACTTTCCAAATTCCTTGCCTGAGCTCACCTACAGCATCAGCAGCTTTGGCAGATAGAGATCTCCATTTTCTTAAGTCTCATTTCTCAGGCAGATTATGGAAGCAAACAGCTGACTTGTGTGTATATATATATACAGCTGGCCAGAGCACAGAAGCACATTTTTGTAAAAACAAACTACGAAGGAGAAAAGAGGTTTTTTGTAGGTCCAAACCCAAAAAACTTTATTTGAAAACCCCCCATGATCCTGTCAGGGCTGCTATGCCACAGACCAGACATCCTTCACCTCATTTACAAACGAGAGTCACTCAGGAGCACGGCAATAATGAAACGCTGCTGTGTCTGACTCTGCTCCCTTCCAGCCCCGCTCATCCTGACACCCCGGAACGAAGCAACACTCCCAGTGTTTGGAAAACATCACTAACAGGGTAAGAAATGCCTCTGGGCAAGGTTATAGGTAAAAACCATGAGTAATTCCAGGGAAAACACTGGCAAGCAGGGGTGTTAGAGATGTACCTGATCAAGCCTCAAGGACAGAGGTTGGAAGGGTGAAACATTATTTAGAAAGCACAAGAAACAGACGCAGCCTTGGGGAGGTTTTGTGAACAAAGATGGTACCAAAATGGAGAAATCAGCTGCTTTTCTGGCAGCTGCAGCCATCAGTTTTAAGAAGAAAGAGTGAAAAGTGGTGCCAAGACCCAGGAGATGAAATATTTAAGACAGACCATCTTCACTGTCTTACATCCCTGACGGGGACTTTTAAAAGCGTAAACCACAATGTTTGAAATAAAGGCACGGTTTTAAACCCACGAATGAGTTAAAAATGCACTATTTGGAAACAGAAAGTCCTTCCTAATCTGTCAGAACCTGAGCCCTTGGTGGCAAACCTGATCTACAGTCTTGGAAAATACAGTCTGTGTTTATTTCCGATGCCTCCGTCCGCGAGCCTGTGGCACATCCTCAGTGTGACACAACTCAGAGTGACAACACCTGCTCTGTGGATTTTAACAAACTTGGGGCCCAAACCTGCTCTGTAACTCTGGGAAAGCCCCAGGAATTTAAGGAACAAGCTCAAATCAGGTTCCCCCTGAGAATTCTGTGACTGACTCCTCTAAACAAAACCTATTTTTAATGTAACATCCAGTTGGGCAAAGCACCTCTAGCTACTGAGTGCAACAGTGGCACTCTCAGCCTTCTTATACCCAAACAACTCAATTACAAATTATCTTCAGAGTATCAGTTTAATAATCCACGTGCACTCAGAATAACTGGTAGGAGAGAACTTTGGGAAACTGCTGGGATTGTGTATTTTGCCACTTGGCTCTGTGCCAGTAAATATTTGCTACAAACAGTGAAAACGATGCATATTTGATTTACCACTGAAGTACCTTTAGGACAAGATGCCCTAAGGAGGGTTAGGTTGGATATTAAGTTTAATTTTTTTTTAATGGAAAAGGTTGTCAAACCCTGGCAGAGGCTGCCCAGAGCAGTGGTGGGTGGAGTCACATTCCCCGGAAGAGTTTAAAAAGCCATGTTGATGTGGCACTTGGGGACATGGATTGGTGGTGGGTTGGCAGTGCTGTGGCAAAGGTTAAACTCCATGATTTTGGAGGTCTTTTCCACCCTAAATGACTCTGTGACTCGATGATCCTGCCTTTACACACACACTGTTTATTTTGATGTGGTTTCTGTGCCTGGACAGAGCCTTTTTGAAACCATCCTTTCCTGACCTGCCTGCCCTGCGTTTTTTGTTCAGTGAATCTGCTGTTTGGAAGTGCAGATGTTGTTCCAAGGTCCGTGACTGTCACCTACCCTGAGGCTGAGCATCCCAACTGCACACCTGGGCTGTCTCCTGCTGCTTCCTCAGCCACCTGACACCCAGCATCACCTGCTGAGCAGAGCAGCTTGGCAGCCTTGCAGAGGGTGGGACTGGATGAAACTGTTTGAGGCGATTTGTCCTAACAGTGTCACCTTCCCCATGTAAACAGGTACTAAAAATGTGTGCATGGCAAACCTCCCCATAAGGAATAAACATCAAGGCAGGAAAGAAAAACAGAATATCCACCACAGTCCTCCTCTCATTCTGGATTTGAACCAAGCCCTGCTCTTGGAAAAGTTGTAAAACAAGTAAATTGAAGGCAAAGAGCTCCTCTGCAAAGCATCTGCACTTGCTCAGTTGTGGGGAGGACTCGGTGTCTCATCAGAACAACCCAAGTGTCCCCTTCCATTTGTGGCTGGGCCCAGCCTTGTCTCCAAAGCACCACATGAGGACCAGGAGCCCTGCCAAGATCCATCACTCACAGGGAGAAACCACAATCCTGTCCCCATGGATTTCTGCAGCAATCCTCAGTGCCAGAGCCCAGAGCACAGTCTGGGGACGAGCAGAGATCTCTAATTCTTGCTTGTTTTCTGTCTGAAGGCAAAACGCCCAAAGGCCACAACATTAACAGACTATCATGGAGCTGTGAGAGCCTCTGCTGCTCACAGACACCCTTTCAGGACAGCACTTTCATGTGATACTGCACTTTTTCCTGACAAGTAACCTTCCCTCTCGCTCATCATCTCTCCCTAGAGCATGGACTGGCCCTTCCCTTCAGCTGGGGGTTTCCACCAGGGAAAACCATCTGAAGTTGTATCACTCACATTCCCTCTGACCAAGAACCACCCAGCAGCTCAGCCTCAGGCAGGTCTGAGGAGCTGGGAGGCTCTTGCCTTCAGGAGGTTATTTCCAGATACCCTCTTTCCCCAGAAAAACCCACCCTCAAATAAATTCCCCAGAGCATTTCCCCACTGGAGTTTGAGCACAGAAAGCCTCTGTCCCTGGCACGTTGAGGGGACACCTTGAACTGCACCTACATTTGCACCTGCTGAAAAAACGTGCTTTAGCACCAACAGCTCCACGACAGTTTTGATGTAAAGAATTATTCCATTCAAAATCCACACATAGCTACAACACTGCTTCTGCGTCTCATGCATCCAGAGTTAAGAAGAGAAAGAGCTGACCCCATTTCTGTCACAATACACATTTAAATAATTAAATAGAGAAAAAAAAATCCAAAGAGAGCCATGAATGGAGCAGATAAAGACCAAAGTTTAAGGGCGACAGTAATTTTTGATGTCTCGTTACCAGGGGATGGATGGACACAGCAGAGCAGTGAAACTGCCCCTGGCTGGGGCTGAAGGACCAGTCCCACCAGCAGGGCCAGGGAATCCCAGAGCCCCAGGACACACGGATGCAGCTGGGACAGTGCAGTGCTGCTCCTGGAGGGGACAAAAATCCCTTTTGCCTCAAAACTGCCACTTCCATGGTGACATGTCACAACAGGACAAGAGGAAATGGCCTCCAGCTGTGCCAGGGGAGGGTCAGGGTAGACACCAGGAGGGATTTTTTCCCGGAAAGGGTGGTCAGGCATTGGAAGGGGCTGGCCAGGGAGGTTCCTGGAGTGCCCAAGGAACACCTGGACATGGCATTCAGTGCTCTGGGCTGGTGACAAGGTGGGGATCAGTCACAGAGCAGACTCGATGGTTTGGGAGGGCTTTTCCAACCTCAGTGACTCCATGATTCTGTGTGTGAATTAAGGATCACAGGGCAAAACCCCAGGCTGAGCTAAGGGTATGGTGAATCTGCTTTTAAAACAGGGCACAGCACACCCCAGTGTTAATCCTGCTGGATGTGAGTGCTGCCCTACCCAGTTCTGCTGGAAAACTCCAAACACCGGCCACTCAAACCCTTGTCCTTAATACCTATTACCCCAGTTACTCAGTGAATTTGTCCTCCAGTGTTATCATGCCAGCTACAGAGTAATAAACATTAATTATGCAGTTCAGATGCAATTCAACCCCTACAGATGCCAATTCACTTTCCCAAACCCTGGAACAGAGCCAGGTGTTTCAAAGCCCCTCCACCCTGGCTCTGGGATCTCCTGAGGTCTGAGCACAGCCCAGCAGCACCCTGCAGGCTGCCTGCCAGCTTCAGGCATTCTTGATTAATTCTCATTCCCACTGTCACTTCATTTTTATTTACTGCTGCTGGGAGCAGGAGGCACGGAGTGTGTGACCTCAGATCCACCGGAGCACAGCACGTGGAATGATGGATTAGCAGGGTGGAAACAAGGAATTCTGCTGCTTTCTTTTGCCTAATGTGAAACAGCCCTCAATGCCCGAGAAAAGTTTAGGACAGAGGTTTCAACACATGTGCACATCTGGAAGGATGGGGTAGAAATATCCAAGCCAGAATGGGCAGGTTTTCAGAAGGTTTCGTGGATTTATAAAATACCCAGGATTTGTTACCCTGAGAAGCTGTGGCTGCCCCATCCCTGGATGGGCCAGACTGGAAGGGCCTTGGAGCAACCTGGAATAGTGGAAGGTGTCCCTGCCCATGGCAAGGGGTGAAACTGGGTGGGCTTTAAGCTCTTTTCCAACTCAAACTCTCCATGATTCCATTTCCAAACACCTGCACACATGAGGCACCAAATTCGTGGGCAACCTGTCAGTGGAAGTTTCATTTCTCCAGTCATCTTCAGGCAAGTGGTGCCAAGAGGCAGAAAAGAAGAACAGAAAACAAGGCAGGGGAAAGGTCGTGATGGTGACCAGCATTTTAATGCATCTGAAAGCAGAGCAGCTTTTGTGAGCCCTGCTGAGCACACACAGGCTGGCCCTGACCACGGGGTGAGGACACACAGGGGGCTGCATCATGTGAAAATTTACTGTTTAATAAAAGCACCTACTAATTGCTTTTGTTTTGTTTAGCAAAATCCTAAATCAAGGCAGAAAATTGTATACAAACATGGAGAAGGAGCCATTTCTGAAGACAGATTTTGCACTGGGTAGGATCCACCTGGATGCTCCACACAGATACATCCCTTTAACAAACATGTGAGAGCTTCCCCCTCTCTGTCTTTCTGAAAATATATAAAGCAAATAGAAGAAGATCTGTGCGTTAGAATCTGTCCTTTAGTCATCTGTTTAAAGAGCTTTTCACAGGAGCAAAGTAGCACTTACTCAGTTCCTGTTCTCCAGGTGTTTGAGCTCAATCAGAAACTATTAATAAAGAACAAGCCTTCCAGACAAAAAACCCAGCCATACTTTGAATGTTTGACTCAAAAATCCTCCTGCAAGCAATTTGTGGTTCCAGCCTGGACCATTCCAGGCAGCCAGAAGCAGCAAACCACACTTGAGACATTGCTCCTCTGACTAAGACATCGCCCCTGGGGGAAGTATCTTCCACTCTCCCCTCCCCACAAATCACCCAGGGTGGGGAGTCCTGCCTGCTCTTCCTCCTTGGAGCCTGTTTTTCCTGGCATTCCCTCCTGTGCCCTTCAGGCACTCATTATTGTACAGGAAATGTGGGATGGGGATGCCTTCAGAGCTGGGCAAATCCTGCTCTTCAAACAGAAGGTGCCCAGCTCGAATCTCCCGCAGGGCAGAGCTGGGACAAGCAGCTGAGGTTTGGGGCAGTGTCTTCCTCTGTGCATCAGAGACCTGATTCCATCCATCAGAGCAAACACAGCCCAGACAGCAGCACTGCTGGAACCAAGAACAGGACAGGGCACGGCACTGGGCATCCCGTGCCACAGGAATGGCTCAGCTCCTGCCAGCCTGAAAATGGGAGCAGGAAAATGGAGAAAACCATTGGACCACGAGAATACCTGCTCTGGGAACAGCCTTAGAAACGTGCCAGTGCTGGAGCAGAAAAAGGCTTCCTTTGTTGGCACTATCCCCTGGAAAGCGGGAGCAGGAAAGGTGCTGTGGCTGGGCTGGCATCACAGCAGTCAGCCTGTGTTTAATCCCCAAGACTGTGCCAGCCCCGGCTCGTGCCCGTGCAGTCTGACATCCCTGCTCAGCAGGGCCTGCCAGCCCTGCCCCAACAACCCACCTGTGAGCATGGACATGAGCAGCAGAAGCCTTGGGAATGGCTGGAGGTTACGTGAACATCTCCACAGCCAGTCCTTGTTCTCTCCCTGCCACTCAAAATGTCACCAAAAATGATGCTTGAGGTGTTCAAACACCACAAATTTCACACTCTAAACAGTATTTACAAGTTTCTTTTATTTTTCAGAACAAAAGCTGAGACGGGGCATTCTTCTGTCGTAATATTGAAGTAAGTACACAGGGAGGTGCTGTAATGTCACACAGACAAACCCCAAAACATCCAAAAGGCACATTTCCAGCCTTCCTTACAAGCTGCCTGGATTAGCCCATCCCAGCCTTTCTGCAGGCTCCAACTTGTGCTGATTTATTCTCCATACACCAGGTAACCCCTTTTAAATGTTGTTCAGACCATGTAAATTCTTTGCTTATCCCAGTGGAAACTCGCAAGGATTGCAAACATTGTCCAAGGACCTTCACAGCACAGTACAGCATGAATTCCTACAGGTCTCAGGCACCCCCTGTGCTCCTTCAGGGACCACAGGGATTATCAGTTACTGTCTCCAGGTTCAGAGGGTTCAGTCCTCACATCATCGTTTCAGGACTTGACCCTTTTATTTTAACAACATCACTCTTTTCACAGCAGTCCTGAAATAGCCATCTTCTAGAAATGCAAGTTCAGTGCAATCTTACTTGGAAAAGAAAGGAAAATCCACCTGCATTGCTGAAAAAAACCCAAACCAAACCAAACCCTCCTATCATTGGCTCTTCCCAACAGGATTTAATTCCCTCCCTTTGTCATTTCCTAGTTTTCATGTTTAAATTTTTCCACAGGAATCAAAAGAAGAATCCTATCTCTCCTCTTTTCTGAAACAGCTCTCTATATATTCCCACTGCTCCTTAAGAGCTAATAAACTGGATTAATTTTTTGAGGTTTTTAAGTAGAAGAGAAGCTGAGCAGAGACTTAACCCCCCCTCCAAACCTTGCACAAAGCCTGGATTTCACAAGCTGACTTGCAGCACAAATACACCTCCCAGAGAATGCTTTTTCAAACCTTATCTGAGAAGGTTTTGCAAAATAAGCATCAAGCTTATGTAAGTGGTGTAATTCTCTTTACACCACTAAAATGATACTTACAGATGGGAAAGAGTGGGGTAGAATTCCCTCAGTGTAAGTAGCTGTGTCCTGCCAAACCCAGCCAAGGCTGAGATGGATGTTTGAAATATCTGCTGTTCAAAAGCTTTGCTTTGCTGCCTGCTGCAGAGGGAAATGACACAGTAAATGCCACTGATGGGCCCCAGCACACAGGGTGGGTCTGCACAGCCCAAAGTGGGCAAGGCCCAGCACTGAACCCCAAACCCACAGGTTTAACTTATTTCTCTAAGTCTGGAATCCAAAGTTGCCAGGATGGCAACACCCTCACTCTCTGCTATCTGCTTCTGCAACAAAGCACAGCTGTTTGAAAGCTTCCACATTTCTGTGGATGCAGCCTCACTGACAGAATTCCCTGTGTCCATCTGAGCAATCCAGGATATTGCTCAGGCTGCTGCAGTGGCTGAACACCAGTGCTGGAAGCACATCCAAAGGGTGAGGAAAGCCAAATTTGGTTTTCAGGCTTTTTTCCTCCCTCCTTCAATATTTTTGGCCTGATCCAGCTGCGTCCTGCCAAAATCTGTCCCCACTGCACCATCATTCCATGAGCTATTTCACACCTCCCATTCCATTCTCATGTGGAGCCAAATCCACGCAGACACTGCTGGTGTCCAACATGTGATGGAATGGAATCTTCCCCTGGGCACTGGGAGAGGCCATGGGATGTCAGGGGTGAGGTATCTCCATGGCAGAAATGGTGCTCAGCTGTGCAGTTCCTTCCATGCCTTCCTGGTCATTGGATCCAGATGTCACAAGCTTCTCAGCTTTCTATGGATCTGAGAGACAGGGACATGGAGTAATATGGGAGAGGGTGATCACTTGGGGGAGGGAGAAGCTTGAGCTAGCCAGGTAGAGTACTTTAAAACAGAAGAGAAAAAAAAAAGGAGAAAAAAGAAGAAAAAAATACAGGAAAAGTACGGAAAAAAGGAAAAAGAGAAAAGGGAAAGAGGGGAAGGGGGAAAGAAGAAAAGGTGAAGACGGAAAGGGGGAAAAAGGGAAAGAGAAAAAGGGGAAAGAGAAAAAGGAGAAAGAAAAAAGGGAATGAGGAAAAAGGGAAAGGAAAAGAGGAAAAGGGAAAGAAAAGAAGGTAAAAATAAAAGGAAAAAGAAAAAGGAAGAAAGGAAGACAAAGGTGGCTGGTTCTATGCCCATCCTTTAAAGGGATGAAGCCAACTCCCAGTGTTTCCATTTGAGTTCAGTCAAACACTGAGAGGGAAGGGGAAGGGGAAGGGGAAGGGGAAGGGGAAGGGGAAGGGGAAGGGGAAGGGGAAAGGGGAAGGAGAAAGGGGAAGGAGAAAGGGGAAGGAGAAAGGGGAAGGAGAAAGGGGAAGGAGAAAGGGGAAGGAGAAAGGGGAAGGAGAAAGGATATTTCTCAGGAGCTGGGCCTGCAGAGGAGCAATTCCCTTTGCCAGGCTCAGAATTTCCCCCACTGTCCCCACACAGATGAAATCCATCTGTACCCTGAGACACATCCCTGCAAAGCACTGGAGAGTGGGAGTGAGGTGCCAGAGGAGTGGGGACAGGCCTCACCTCCATCCTGCCCCATCCCAGCTCTCTGCTGCTCCTGAGGCTCCCTCCTGCACAGGGACATTCTGCAGGCTTTGGGACACACTTATACCTGAGGCACCCTGTGAACCTCTGCAGGTGTAGGGTGGGGGAAGGATCAGAAGTGATGTACTCTGGAGCTAGAGGAAAACTGCCACATTCTCCAGGCTCACCTGCAACAGCCAGGGAATAACCCCGGGCTCATCCCTCTACTAAGCACTGCAAATGTGTCCCAAATGTGAGTGCTCCAAACACTGAAATTCCAGTTTCCTACAGTCCCCTGGAACTCCCTTTCCCAGGCACTGCCCTGCCCATGGCTGGACACAGACGTGTGCCCGCCGTCAGGGTTTGCTGTGCTGCTTGCCAGCCTGGGCTGCTGGCCTGGGAAGTGCTGCTTTTGTGCCAGACTGGCTCCAGGGGGTTACAACAGTCCTGGAAAATTCCCAAACACTGGCAAATTTGAGAGATGTCTACTTGGAACCTCCCTTCCCTCTCCCGAGAGCACATTTATAAACACGTACAGGAACACATGAAAGCTGCCCACAGAGGGGAATTCCCTGCTGGAATTAACCCTGCTGGAGCTCAGCCCGGCCAGGCTCCATCTCCAGAACAGAGCGAGAGGCTCTGCTCTCCAGGATGTGGAATGCTGTGCTCCATAGGATGCAGGATGCTCTGTTCCTCGGGATAAAGGATGCTGTGTTTGTGTTCCTCGCTCCCAACAGCCCACTCTGAGCACAGAGCTGAGGCAGCAGAGCAGGGGCACTGCAGATTCACCCCATCTGTGTGTACTCCTTGAAAAGAGGGACACTCAGGTGCTGAGGTGAATCATGGAAAGAGCTGCTATCCTAAACCCAGGAAAGCACCCAAACCCAGGCAATAACTGCACTGAACCTGCCCCTGCCCTGCATCTCTCACAGAGAGGGACTCACTGAGCATATTAAAACACACCCATTATGTAGCATTTTACAAAGTCACACAGATCAGCAGGTGGAGAATTTGTGGGACAGAGCAGCAGATTCCTCTGCCCAAAGCATCTTGAGATGAGAATTCCACACCAGGTGTCTGGGATCAGCACACTGTGGTAACAAACCCCTGGCTGGGATTCTCCCTGTCCAGGTGTCCGTGTCCCCCCAAAGTGCCCTCAGCCTGGGCACACCCACTCCTGTCTCTGGGCTCATCCCTGGGCATCAGCAAGGAGTCTTTGCTTCACATTCTCCATTTTCTCCCCTCAATGCTTCTCCTCTCCTATAGCGTGCTGGTGGCAGCACCACAGGCAGTATCCCTGGGGGACTGAGCCAGGGAAGAGATGGAAAACCCCAACCACACCACAGGGAAGTGTCACATCACAGTATTCTGGGGCTCTGTTGGAAAGAGAATGAAAGCCAGGCTGGGGAGAGGAAAAGGGGCGTTTACCTGACACGAGATCTGCACCAGGTACACGAGTTCCTTGGACTCACAGCCATTCCTCGTTACTTCATTCTGTTCCTCCGGGAGCGAAAGCTGCAGAGACAGGGAGGGGAGAGAGAGAGGAGCAGGTCAGTGAGGGGGATAAACCAGGCACACCATGGCACATGGAGCACAACATCCACACCAGCCAGCTCCAAGACATGTCTGGTCTCAGGGAATCGGGGAATCATCAGGGAAGGGCTTGTCTGGCTGGAGCTGCCCCAGGGGAGACTCTCCTGGATTCTGGCACCTCACCTGACAGGTTAAAAATAAAAACATGGTTCAAAAATAAAACAATTATGGGGAGGCAAACTGTTCAAGGCAGGATTAAACCTCCAGCTTAGAAGTCTGCAAAATTAATTGTTCACTGAAAATATCTCTATAAATATTCATGGCTAGTGAATATAGAACAGTGCTTCTCCCTACCCCCTTCTCACATTTTATTTATTTTTTTATTTTATACATTCAGGCAGACATTAGGTAATAAAACGTATCTCCTAATTTCAGTGTTGTCAAGCAATTCACCCCAGCAGAGTTTTATGGCACCATTCATCACACCCAGAGTCATTAACTGCATCATCAGGATGTGTTTGTGTGAGAGTAGTGAGGAGAGATTTCACTGTCTCATTTCTGCACAGGGACCAAGGCCGGAGCATGCCACTCCTGGCCCTGTTATCCCCCTAGTCTTGATATCCTGCACTGAAAATGGCTTATGTTTAATGATCTTCTCTGAGAACAGAAATTACAAATCATCATAAGCAAATTAAGACTGTTTGCAAAGCAAATAAATAAAGGAAATGTGTACATAAAACTTAAAAGGCTGTAAAAAAATCCTAATTAGCCAAGAGTGAAAAAATCCTGAAACAAATAAAAGCAGAAATGAAAGAAAGGCTGAGGAGAAGAATCCCAAGTTGATGTATTCAATGAATGTAAGCAAGGAAAATCAGAAGTGGGGAGTGAGAGACACCTCATGAAAGAGGGACAAAGAAGGCAAAGTTCTCTCCACACAAATGACCATGACACCTGGAATTAATTTAATTTTGTTCTGCCACAATCTCCCTTCTCTCTGCAAGGAAGTCCCACAGCACATGGATTCAGCCTTCTCCCTCCACCAACCCAATACTAATTTCTTTTCTGATGGCTGTAGACAGGTAATTAACAACATTCCTGGACCAAAGAAGGTCTTTGGACTTGTACAATTTATTATCAGCCTAGGCTGCTGCCATTAATGTGATTAAACACAACCACTGCTTCTGTATTGCACCTTCCCCCCACCTTTGTCATCATTCTTTGCTATCAAATGTCACATTTGAAGTGCTACTGAGTTTTGAAACTACAGCCAAAGGAAACCCAAAGCAAGCAGTAGAGGAAGGCTTACAAATGCTGGAGATATTTTCCATGTTTGCCAGGCATGAGGAGCTCCAGTTCAAAGAGGCCACAAAGATGATCCAAAGGCTGGAGCAACCCTTCTGTAAGGAAAGGCTGAGAGAACTGGAAGTGTTCAGCCTGGAAAAGGGAAGGCTCCAGGGAGAGCTCAGAGCCCCTTGCAGGGCCTAAAGGGGCTCCAGCAGAGCTGCAGAGGGACTGGCGACAAGGCATGGAGGGACAGGACACAGGGAATGGCTTCCCAGTGCCAGAGGGCAGGGCTGGATGGGATATTGGGAAGGAATTGTTCCCTGGGAGGGTGGGCAGGCCCTGGCACAGGGTGCCCAGAGCAGCTGGGGCTGCCCCTGGATCCCTGGCAGTGCCCAAGGCCAGGCTGGACAGGGACTTGGAGCATCCTGGGACAGTGGGAGGTGTCCCTGCCCATGGCAGGGGGTGGAACAAGATGGGCTTTAAGGGCTCTTCCAACCCAACCCATTCTGGGATTCTATGAATTAAATGTGGGTTTCCTACTCCTGGAGAAAGGTTTCCATCCTTCATCTCCCCTGCGCTCACCGAGGGCATACAAGCCTCCCAGCCCCAAGGGAATTTCAGGTGTCCCTTCACTGTGTATCAGTGCCGAAGCTCATCACCACAGGCCCCCGAAAAAACAACAGCCAGGCAACAAAATCACCAGAACTCCCTGGAAGGAATTCAGGGCCTGATTCTGTGCAGCAGAACGTGGGGTAGACAAAGGCACGGGGCGAGTTAGGATGGGTTGAGTTCATCCCTGTCCCTCTCACACACGGCCACCAGGCCGGGCTCCGGCCTCACCAGGGCCCTGCACAGACTCCTCAGGAGAGCAGCAGTGTGTCAGCTGCAGGTGTGGGGTCCATGTGTGTAGGACACTGAGGTACAGCAAACCCCATTCCCAAGGCACACCCACCTGAGGACCATCCTGCTGATGCACATTCAGGGAGTTTGCACCCTCCCAGGCAGCCCCTGCTTCAGTCACTGTTCAGACAAACTCACTGTGTGGAGAGGTGACATCTCAGCCCACGGATGGGCCCTACATCCATGCAACTGTCTTGTTTGAGAGGGGAGTTGTAAAAACCAGCTGAACACTGCTCCCCTCCCACAGGCAGCCTCGTGCTGACTGAGACAGAGACAGAAACTGTTTACACAGGAAAATCTATTGGGTTTATCCTGCAATCCAGCTGTCCTCACATCAAAATGCCCCCAAAGATGAATATTCGCTCATGTTCCCGGTCCCCATGTGGCTCAGCTTGTATTTTGCTTTGTTAATAGACATGCACCAAAGCTCTCCCAAAAATTGTGGCTGTCCTGTCGTTTAAAAGCCTTTCCTGCTGCTGCATCCCTTGTAAACAGAATATCCTGGAAAGCACAGTGGCCCCCAGGCTTGATTTGAAATCCAAGCACAAAGCAAAGACCTTACTGGACTCTGAACATGACTCACAGGCAGAATTTGGTTGGCTTCAAAGTGGGACATTGATTTTTGTGTTCTTAAAGAACAGCAGGGCCTGGTGGATATCCCTGTAACTGTGCCAACGTGTTTTCCTGAGATAAATAATCTGTAAATAGCATTTATGGCAACTGATCAGAGTTAAACAGCACATATTTTATAATATATAATCTGCAATGTTCCTTCTTCACATTGAAATTGGCTGTCAAAGCTTCTGAGCCTGACGAACAATTATGATGCATTAGGTCCCATTAGGTTCATTTATTGTTGGAATACATATACTTAGCTAGGATGAATGGATGAAAACCGATTTCATAAATTATATTTAGAGTATCCTCAACTTTTCACTGGCAGCATTTCATGATATGCAAAGAAAGCCTTAAAAATGGTCACGCTACACTTTATGGATAATTGCAAACACCACAGAATCAGGGAATCCCAGAATGGTTTGGGTTGGAAGGGACCTTAAAGCTCATCTGGTTCCTTGGGCAGGGACACCTCCCACTGTCCCAGGTTGCTCCAAGCTGGCCTTGGACACTTCCAGGGATGGGGCAGCCACAGCTTCTCTGGGCAACAATGCCAAGGCATTGCTCAGATTTGCTTCTACACAGCTGGGGACAAGTTTGGGAGTCTCCCCCCTGCTTCCTGCACACACCCACTGAGAACTGATGATGAATTCAACACAGATCATTGTTCCTCTACCAGCAAACTGGTACCACAAGCTTTTGGCTCTTTTTGCCCAAAAGAGCAGCGCTTGCTGGCCAAGACTTTGCTGATCACATATATAGGGAGGTCAAGCTTAAAAATGCTTCTAGTTCATGTCTGAGACAGAGGCTCATCTCTGGCAAGCTGGGCGATAAGGGCACTGATTACAGGGGTCTCCTGCAGAGCAAAACTTATTGGTCATTCCTGTTGTAGGGAAGAACAGCGACAAAGAAGGAGGCTGAGTTATGATATGGCACATTCAGAATTAAAAATAATTAAAAGATGACCCTTGAGATCTGTGCAATCATTTTTTATTTCCAGCCACTGAAGTCTTGTGTGCTCCTCTTACAAACCACAAAAGCTGTGAAAAATCATCTCAGGGAAAGCACTACATAAATCTGTTGACAGGACTGGGATTGTTGGCTACTAACAAAGTGCCAAATCCTGGCCAGGTAAGACCTGGTGCCCCTGAGCCCCAGACGTCAAAGGAAGCTCAGCTTTAACTTTCATCTCCTTGTTTCCTGAGTGATGTCAATTCCATCACCCAGCTCTCCCGGTGAAAGGATAATTTGTGAGAAGCCTGGGAAGCATAGATTTAATTTGTCTGTGGGACTTAATTCAACTTCTGCTTCATAAAGCCATGAACACACTGATCTCACTCATGCACATCACAGCCAGTGAGTAACACAGAGCTGCAGCAGAGAGCTCACAATAAAATTAAAATATGTAAAAAAGAGAAAAGGAACATAAAAGAAAAGAAAAAGCCCGAAGAAATCCCCCTCCCCAACAGAATTAGAGTTAAGGTTAGAATTTAATGGGGGAGGCATTCGGTAATTAGATGACAATTAATGAGAACTGTGAGCTAGAAAAATAATCTTGATTCCAAATAGAAGGAGCAGATCATCCTTCCCAAACAGTGTAAACTTTTAGTAAACTTTAATTAATCTAATTCACTGACACCTCATCTCATGTCAGAGGTGTGGAGCTACACTGACCTGGGACACAGCCAGGGAATAACACTCCAGAGAGCAGCAAAACCCTGTAAAATAACTCCTACAATTCCTGGAGTTGATATCAGTCTCCCACACAGCACCTGCCAAGTTTCATCTCAGTTCCTTGGGTAACGATGCCTGAGTGGGAGCCAGCAGAGAGCCAAGACCTGGGCAGGTGATGCTGTGTTTGCACACCAGGGACTGCTCCTTCAAGAGGCTTTAGGGACACTGCTGGTGCAAACAGGAGCTTTTCCAGGAAAATACTGGGACAATCACAAATATCCACCAGCAATCTGAGCTGACAGAGGCATTTCTGGCATCTCTCAGAGATGGTGACAGAAACCTGTCCTTGGCCCTGACCTGAGGGTTTCTCGTGGAAAACACACATTTCGTGGCCAGTCAAAGGAATTATGAAGAATCCCAGAACTGTTGAGGCTGAAAAAGCCTCTGAGACCATGGAGTCCAACCGCTTCTCCAGCACTGCCAAGGCCACCACTGACCCACGTCCACAAGTGTCACATCCACATGGATTTGAAATCCCTCTGGGGGTGGGGACTCCACCACTGGCCCTGGGCAGCTGTGCCAGAGCTGGACAGCCCTTTCCAGGAGGAAATTTTCCCCAATATCCACCCTGAGCCTCCCCTGGCCCAGCCTGAGGCCATTCCCTCTCCTCCTGTCCCTGTTCCCTGCCAGCAGAGCCCGACCCCCCCGGCTGCCCCCTCCTGTCAGGGACTTGTGCAGAGCCACAAGGTCCCCCCCGGAGCCTCCTTTGCTCCAGCCTGAGCCCCTTTCCCAGCTCCCTGGACATAAAATGAACACAGCTGCTCTCTACAGCTCTTTCTCTATGCTTCAAAATATTAATTATTTAACATTAATTACTGCTATTTAACGCAATATTATTCACCTAATATATATAATTATATTGTAGTATATATCTAAATATATGCATATAAATGTGAGTACATTATTTGTATAATAAATATTATTATATTCATATAATAAATTACATATCTAATAGAAAAGACAATAAATATGTAATTATATTTATATCCTGAATATAACTTAGTTATTATAAGGTAAAGTCCAAGCAAGTTGAGCCTCATTAGCAGCCCCTCTCCCCTGTGATCTAACACAACCAACTGGCAGCATCTGGCCAGTGATCCAGGTGGGATGAGGAGCTCACATCTGTAGGAAACTCCAGGAGATGGGATGGCAGGAACGCTGACCACAGCTTTAGCCAGGAGTTTTAAGTCAGTGGAAAGGCTGCTGCTTTTCCTGGCAGAGGTTGTGTCATTGTTCCAAGGAAAGCTGGTGATCTTGCATGTTTTCCCAGGATGGAATTCCAGGTTAAATCCCCGGGGAAGGCAGCCAGACACAGGCAATGGGAATTACTGCCACTCACACTCAGCCATGGCAAAAGCTCATCAAGCCTCCAGAGCACTGTTACATCTGATAACTTCTTTCTGACAGTATTAGGAATAACTTTTCTTTCCCCTTCCTAAACCACCACACTTTAATGTCTGTTAATCTATGTTATTTGTGCACTTTAGCAAATCAAACGAGGTCAAAGTCCCGGGACCAGCGGCACCTTCACGCAATGTGTGCACTGGGTGCAAGCCTGTCTGGTGGCCAAGGCAAGGAGCAGGAGGCTCATTTCCCTGTGAAACATCGCTATGTTTGATTAAGAAACAGTAATTCTAAGACCCAAATATCCTTGGGACAAATCCTGAAGAAATTAAAAGCTAATTAAACTCCGAGATGCTGCCTCATTATAAGGAAAAGCTGTGACCACATATCTCAGCCCCAGTCACCAACAGCCAGTTCCTGCACTAGTTCCTAAATTATCCTGCTGACCCAAGACCCACTTCACCTTCATTACCCAGGCCATTACTCACAGCAGCTTGTGTGGTAATGGGGCATCTTCCAGACCTGCCTTTTGATACATGTAAAGATTTTATTTTATTATATTTGAAATTTTAGGTTGGCAAATCTTCTCAAACAGGGAAACATTTTCTACCTAATTACTCTGACAGCATAAATGTATTTATCTGGCCTGTTTTGACTCACTCCAGCTTTATCTTGCTAAATATACTAGTTATCCTCCCACACACTTCCTATCTTCTCCCGTTTTCCCTTCTAATCCTCAACTGTGGCTTCGGAGCAGGAAAAGAACATTTTCCACAGAGTGGTTTCTTTACCCAAGTGTAAATATCCTGAAGTAATGATCAAAGTAAAGACAAGAAAGCCCCGTTTAAAGAGTATTTTTCTATCTGACTCTCCTTTTTCCCCCTGCTATTCTAAATCACCCCTCTGACAACTCCAACACAGCAAAACTCAAAAGCAGCAAAAAACACACAGAAAATCAAATAGGGCTTGATAAGAGTAAAAAGGAAAATGCACCTCCTGTAATGCCACACAATCACTACTCCAGGCTCCCCAGGGTGTGAGTAAATCCTTCGCTGCACGTCGTCTGAACCATGTGGAATGCTGGGCCTTATCCCTGGACAATCATGGAGCACCAGGGGCCTGCCCAGCCACACTCAGCCACCATCAGCAGCAAGCTGAGCAGAGATCCAAGCACAGCTGCCCCTGACCAAAATCAGCTGGATTTTGATCTCTAAGGACTCTTCCAAACACAAGCATTCTGTGTTTCTTGGGTTTCCACACCTGTTTTGTATGGAGTGTGAGATACCATTGTGTGGAAGGGTTTGGATGCTGGAATTAAACTCCACAGCACCTCTGCAGTAAAGAGGCAAAACATCTCCATGGAGAGATCTTCTCTGGTGCCCAGTGACACCACACGAGGGAATGGCTGGAGCTGTGCTAGGGGAGGGTTAGGATGGATTTTGGGAAAAGGTTCTTCCCCCAGAGGGTGCTGGGCACTGCCCAGGCTCCCCAGGGAATGGGCACAGCCCTGAGGCTGCCAGAGCTCCAGGAGCGTTTGGACAGCGCTGCCAGGGATGCCCAGGGTGGGGTTGTTGGAGTGGCTGTGCAGGGCCAGGGGTGGGACTGGATGATCCTGGTGAGTCCCTCCCGGCTCAGGATATTCTGTGATCTGTGACAGGGTGATTCTGTGACACCCTGTTTTCTCCCCATGGGTTGAGCACAAAACAACAGAAGACATCACTGGAATGTGCAAGGATATGAGGGAGAGATGTGAAGTTGACTCATGGAATCCCAGAACGGTCTGGCTTGGAAGGGACCTTAAAGCTCATCACATTCCACCCCCTGCCATGGGCAGGGACACCTCCCACTGTCCCAGGCTGCTCCCAGCCCCAATGTCCAGCCTGGCCTTGGGCACTGCCAGGGATCCAGGGGCAGCCCCAGCTGCTCTGGGCACCCTGTGCCAGGGCCTGCCCACCCTCCCAGGGAACAATTCCTGCCCAATATCCCATCCAGCCCTGCCCTCTGGCACTGGGAAGCCATTCCCTGGGTCCTGTCCCTCCATGCCTTGTCGCCAGTCCCTCTCCAGCTCTGCTGGAGCCCCTTTAGGCCCTGCAAGGGGCTCTGAGCTCTCCCTGGAGCCTTCTCCTCTCCAGGTGAGCACCCCCACATCTCCCAGCCTGGCTCCAGAGCTGAGGGGCTCCAGCCCTGGCAGCAGCTTCGCATCCTCCCTGGACTCGCTCCAGCAGTTCCGCATCCTTCTTTCATGGCGGGCCCCAGAGCTGGACACAGTAAATCTCTTTCCCAGCAGACAAGAGTTCCCATCCAATCAGAGGTGTACTCAGAGGTTGGGTTTTATGCAAGAACTCACACTGAGTAAATGTAAGAGGTTGTGGGATGTGTGTTTTGCCTGCAGTTACTTCCAGAACTATTTTAAGCTTGCAAATCACACAAGACAATTTCTTCCTATGGCAGGATGATTATTCAGCAGTCAGCATCCCTTCATCTGAGCTTCACCTTCAAGACTGACAAATCCTAGCATGGTTTATAAATATGAACAGCTCAAGAAAAGGGCAGATCCCAAGCCCAGTGGGACCCTCGGGGTGCTTTACTGGTACTGGATGCAGCACTGGCTCCACATGTGCCTTACAAGTGCAAGAACAGGTCTCCTTTGGGCTATTTGGCTATTTTGTTTTTAATATCAGCTTCCAGTGAGGTTGTGCACAAGTGCTGCACATCTTGGTGCTTCTGAGAGAGGTGAGAACAGCTGGGACACTCCTTGAAGTCCTCCAAAATCAAAACTCCTGCAGAGAATAACTTTAAAATCATAGAATCACAGAATTCTATTCTAAGGCAGGGACACCTTCCACTAGCCCAGGCTGCTCAGAGTCCTATCCAACCTGGCCTTGGACACTTCCAGGGATGTGGCAGACACAGGTGGAGATGTATGGACACTGAGAAGACCCTGCTGGGCTCCCATGGAAAAGTGGAGCTCCTGGCGTGGGACAAACTGCTGCAACTTTTAAAATACACATCCCCTGAGCTCTGCCCAGAAGGATGGGAAATGGCATCACTTCGAGGTGGCAGCAAAGACTCCTCTGCAACCACAGCAGCTCTGAGATCTGACCTGCTGGGTTTTCAGTTTTCCACAGACTGGACAGGTCCACTCTGGCCCATCAGACATAGGGTAAAAAGATAAGGCAGGTTAAGGGATATCAATCAGCTAAGAGAGAAATCTAAAAACACTTGGCCAGTGCCACACTTCTCTGGCACACAGCAAGAGGAAAGGGAAGGCAACTCCTCATGAATTTTTACCCTTTCCAATCTCACACACTGCTTTGGACAGGAGGGTCCTCCCCATGCTGCTGCTGTAGAGCTGCTCTGAGACACAAATCACAGGAGATCCAGCCGGTGCCTCTCTGGAGAGGAAATCAGGAGTAACCTTGACCTAAGTGCAGTCAGAAATGCACAACTTGGAACGATCCCCCTTTCAATCCCCGATCCCAGGCGGAGCTGCCAACGCAGGCCGCTGGTGTATAACTGCTGGAGTCTGTTCTAACTCCTAAGCCAAGTCTATTTGATGCCTAAGCTTGTTGAGACACAAAATCTCAGAGTTATATCAGAGACACTTTCCTCAGATTTTCCCATATTAAGCTGCAAATGTTTTCTCAAGTGGTCTCACCCTTCTATTTCCGCTAAATGTATAAGAAGGTCAATCTTCAAAAGCAATGAAATATTGATAAAAACTTCTTAGATGCGGCCACTGGAGACCCCATTAGGCAAAAACAACTTCTGAGCGTCTCCAAACAGAATGTTTGCATGGAATTAAAATATCGGAGGTTATTAAAAACAAAGCAGGAACACCCCTGCATGTGGCTGCAGGCAGAGCAGGGCCTCGGGCACTGGGGATTGGCACAGAGCACAAAACATCCCGGATTGCTCCATGGGCTCCATCTGCCACCTGTGGGGTTTCTGGTTGGAATTTCCTGGGTTTGTCTTCTGTCTCTAAAGCTCTCTATGTTGAGAAACTTCTGCGCTCCTTGGATTCCAGGCTACAGAAATCACGGCCTTCAGATAAACAGTGTTGAACTTCATCAACTGAAGCCACTGGGCTGAGAACTGCTTCTCACCTTAGCTGGGTAAAGCCTGGATTTTATTGGTTTTTACGACACAGGATCTATGTCACTTGGAATGGCATTTGGGAAGACATGGGAGAAACAGAACTACTGACAGATTTGCTTCATAGATTTCCTTCCTGTGTTTTTTTGCTTCCACGATGACCTCATTTCCTTCTCCTCTGGGGGGACACGACTTCCAGTCTCTGGGGTTCAGGAGACAACATGGAACACAACACTAAGCACAGGCTCTCAAACCAACAGCCAGGGGCATGGGAGGCTGTTCTCTCACCAGACTTACAAGGGGTAGGAAGCTACAAACAGTGACAAATTGGAAAGTCCCTGCACTCAGTAACTGTGACCACAGCTGGGGCATCACTGCCAGAGCCTGGCTGGGAGCGTGGAGTGGTTCAGGCAATCACATTCCTCCTGCAGCCTTGCCCCCAGGGAGGTTATCAGGCCATTCCCACCACTACAGGGGCACAGGAGTGAACTTTCTGTGCTCCCCTGTACGGACACGCTCTCCAGGGACTGAGAACTAGAAAATAAATGAGCAGAATCTGTTACTCACTCCCATCTATGGCTTCTGGCCACCAAGAGACATCCCATGGGATCAAACACAAAGCACAGAGCTCTGCCAGCACACCTCTGGTGGGAATCCAATCCACAGCTGCTCCAAGGAGAGCTGCCAGGGTCAGCCCAGCCCGGGTGCATCTGGCTCAGCACACAGAGCCTCCATTATGGCACACTGTGGATGCAATGACTGTGTTGTTGTTTGGGGAAAACAGCCCATTCCAGGAGGACGTGTGATGTCCTGCTCTTGTTCCCAGAGCTCCATCCCAGCATCCCTCGCCAACCTCACCTTGAGCTCTGCATCCCCTGGGGCTTTGCTTTTCCCAAGGAAAGGAAATAACTGTGGTGCAGCCACAAGGAAATGCAAACAATCTTGGGGTGCACAACTTATCCCTTCTAAATTCAATTTCCATAAAAAAATATGGCATAAATGAAACATTTCCTTAATGAAAGCAATTGCAAGGCTGGGTTAAATGACTGCGGGCACAGGTTCCTGTTAACACTACACTGCTAGCAAAATCTAATTACAAACAACAGCAATCCCTGGCACAGACACCTCCAGGTACCAGAAACCAGGTCCCAGGCAGAGAGGTTTGATGTAAAGAGTTTGAAGACATATTTGAGTGACTTTACAAAAAGGAACTTTGGGGGCATTTCAGGACCAGGCAGAAGATTTTGAGCTTCTTGTTTTGTTTCACACTTCTGAGACTTGGCTCTCATTAAGCTGCACAGTACTTGGAGGAGCAGGAAGGAAGGAAGGAAGGAAGGAAGGAAGGAAGGAAGGAAGGAAGGAAGGGAGAAGAAGGAGAAGAAGGAGAAGAAGGAAAAGAAGGAGAAGAAGGAAAAGAAGGAAAAGAAGGAAAAGAAGGAAAAGAAGGAAAAGAAGGAAAAGAAGGAAAAGAAGGAAAAGAAGGAAAAGAAGGAAAAGAAGGAAAAGAAGGAAAAGAAGGAAAAGAAGGAAAAGAAGGAAAAGAAGGAAAAGAAGGAAAAGAAGGAAAAGAAGGAAAAGAAGGAAAAGAAGGAAAAGAAGGAAAAGAAGGAAAAGAAGGAAAAGAAGGAAAGAAAAGAAAGAGAAAGCCTGACTATTCACAGAAGTGTGCTGCAAGGAATCAGTGTAAGGAAAAAGCCACAAGTCAAACAGATCCCAAATAATTAATTTAAATTGCAGAGTGGCTGAATGTTGTGTGTGAGAAGTAGTGCCATGCACACTGTGCAGGAATTTGAAAGCTGCCAGTCCAAAAAATCCTGGTTACTCTGCTCAGTCTGCTCCGCCAAACACACACAGAGAAATAAAACACAAAACCCCCTCAGTTTCTTTAACTCATGGCAGACATTAAGCTCGGAGTTCTGAGTGACACGGGTGCTGTATCAGCAGCACCACCAACCAAATGAAAGGTGTCACTCAGCCTGACCAATTTATGGGGGGGGAAGAAGTCTGGGAAGAGATTCCCTCTCTTCACATATGCAAATCTGGGTAGAGGGATGAAGGGCTCAGTAGCCCTTAGGATAAGCAAGGAGCAAAGATAGGCAGGAAATAGGAAGTGGTTTAAGTCCAACTCTCCCACACAAAAGCCAAGGAGCTGAGCCAGCACAAAGGGAGCTTTGGGACACATCCTGACAGCTACAGAGACTCAGCCTGCCAAGGCAAGGAGCAGGGGAATTCTCACAAGGGTTTAGCAGGAGTGTTGGAGATGCTGAGCACCCCCTTGTGCTGCTCACTGAGAACCTGGAGTGGCACTGAGCTCCCAGGGCACGAGTTCCAGAGGTGGCACGGGGACAATGGCATTCCTAGAAAGTCCAGATGCTGATTTTGTCTGGTTAATAATTTACTGGCTATGACTGAAGAAATGCATGCAACCTCCTAGGATTGCTCTGTGGCTCCTGTCAGCACAACATCCAAGTGAGCATTACGTGTCCCTGCACCTGATGGAAGATTTATCCCAGTCTGCTTCACATACCCACAGATCTGCCTCAGAAACATGGAATAAAGGTCTACAATTATACAGGTAAAAGTTCAGAGTCAACATGCACTCACTTTGACAACAGATACTCCTTTATGTTCAAAAGATTCTTTATAAAGGTACATGGAAGATCAAAAAAGAGAAAATAAATGATAAAATCTCCTTTGCTAACCCTACCCATGTAACAAAGGGCATGTCTTAGGAATTATTAGCAATAGTTTGGAACACATTTAGCACCAGAAAATGCAAGACACTCCTTTTATTACTGGCCCCTCCTTTCTCTACTTAGTAGGAGATGCACTAGAGGTTTAAGAACATTTATCTCAAAAGCCATTCCCTTCTCCTGAGGCAGGAAAGCTCTGCTGGGATGTTCCCCACTCCACTCCCAGCTAATTCCCTATACCTCATTAATATGGCTTTTAGACTGACTTCCTCACTGCAAAAAGATCTTGCCAAAGGCCACAGGTTAATCTCTAGGAGGAGAATCACAGTTTGCATTATCCTCAGCTTTAAAATCTGTCATGGAAGACAGTGTGCACAACAACACAACCACCTCCCCCCCTCTGAACTACCTCTGAAGATTCTGCAAAGAACCCTTGTTAAACTGGAATCTGAATCATTCTTTATTGCCACAGCAGCACTTGCTGCCACCCTGCAGGCACTCTTCCAGCGGTTTTATTTTATCTTGATGACCACAGCAAACAAAAAGGATCTCAGAGCAAGCCCAGAGGGTCTCTGAGGCTGTGCACTACTTACCCCTGCTACAACACTCCGTTCTTTCCATGGACGGGCTCCCTAGCCAAGGCCTAACAGCTCCAGGTCTCTCTGCAGCTTCCCAGCAGCCGACTGAGAAAACCTTCCCCGCATCAGCTCCGGACTGCAGCGCTCCAGGCTGGGAATCAAAGCCAGCTGCCCACGGCAGGGTCTCTCGCTCCACAGCCGAGCGTTCCTAGGGCCAGCACCGGGCTCTGCTCCACAGCCGAGCGTTCCTAGGGCCAGCACCGGGCTCTGCCCCCTCAGCCGATCGTTCCTAGGGCCAGCACCGGGCTCTGCCCCCTCAGCCGAGCGTTCCTAGGGCCAGCACCGAGCTCTGCCCCCTCAGCCGATCGTTCCTAGGGCCAGCACCGGGCTCTGCCCCCTCAGCCGAGCGTTCCTAGGGCCAGCACCGAGCTCTGCCCCCTCAGCCGAGCGTTCCTATCGCCAGCAGCGGGCTCTGCTCCACAGCCGAGCGTTCCTATCGCCAGCAGCGGGCTCTGACCCCTCAGCCGAGCGTTCCTAGGGCCAGCACCGGGCTCTGCTCCACAGCCGAGCGCTCCTATCGCCAGCACCGGGCTCTGCTCCACAGCCGAGCGTTCCTAGGGCCAGCACCGGGCTCTGCTCCACAGCCGAGCGTTCCCAGGGCCAGCACCGGGCTCTGCCCCCACAGACGAGCGTTCCTAGGGCCAGCAGCGGGCTCTGCTCCACAGCCGAGCGCTCCTATCGCCAGCACCGGGCTCTGCTCCACAGCCGAGCGCTCCTATCGCCAGCACCGGGCTCTGCTCCACAGCCGAGCGCTCCTATCGCCAGCCGAGCTCTGCCCCCACGGCTGCCCCGAGCGCCGCGTCCACGCTGCCCATTTCATGCTCAGTTGGCACCGCAGAGAAAGCCGTGCTGTGCCTCCCGCTGCCGCTCGCTCTCTCATTGGAAAGGTCCCGCGGGACGAGCCGTGGAGTTCAGCGGGAGCCAAGAGAAACAGGGAAGCAGGGAATGCATGCAGGGATTGTGCTCAGCGCGGCACACGAGAGGCTGCACAGCCCCAGAGCAGAGCAAAGCAATGACAGCAGCTGCCAGCACACGTCTGAGAGCCAGCACAGTCCGGGGAAGGATTCCTCATGTCCCTGCTTTCCCACTGCTGCCGGCCGGCTCCGGGCTACAGCTCCATGAAACTCCCCTGCAGCCCCTGCAGCCCGCAGGCTGGAGCAGTGCAGGATGTGCGCCCAGCGCCGGGGCACAGCGGGGCTCTGCTCACTGCACACTCCCCACACAAAACAAGTGCTTGATGATGAAAAGTTTGCTGTCAAAGCCTTCCCTGGCCGGTGAACAGCCTGGACACGTCTGTGTGTCCGAGGGGCCTGTGTGCGACACAGAATGAATGAGACTCATCTGCAACATCCAATATTGCAGATCATTATTCACTGGCTGGGTTTTATCATTCAGCACCTGAGACCCGATCAACACTAAGAGGGAGGTCACCTTCCCCACAGACCCAAAAACTTGGGTTCAATGTGGGTTTCAATTTTTAAATTTGAGCGGTAATTTAACTGAGCGATTATTCTGATGAACACCACACCAATGTGCTACTGCAATTCCACAACACTTCTGCCAGTCCAGAATATCCAAGCTCAGTCCTTTCTACGGAGAAAGAGGCATTTTGGGAATCACTGGCCATGGAAGTGTTTCTATCCCGGCCAGCCCACCCCTGCCTGGTGATGATTGACCACCAAAGGGAGGAAATGCCATTAACTCCCTTTTCTCTGTGAACTCCAGGGTAATATGGAAATATTAAGATCTGACACTTTCCCAGCACAGCCTCGTGCTTTCATTACATTTGGTCACAGAGGTCCCTTGTCAAATTCAGGTGTAATTTTGCAGTCCAAGTCAGGGAAGTTTTAGAACAAAGTCAGTTCTCAAAAGCTGTAGGTCCCAGTCAGAGCCTTCATCTTCCACAAGCCAAGAAGAGCTTTTACCCTGAGTATGTCAGAAGTCAGACCTGTATTTCACTTACTATTTTACTGTAGATGATGCTCTGTTTGAGACTGTCAGTGTCAGAGATGGGCTGGGCAGCCCAAAAATGCCAGGGAATGATCACCTCAAAGTTCATGTTTTAAGTCTGCAGAGAACAGATTTTCCAAGTCTCTTGCCCACTTGGCAGATTTATTTC
This sequence comes from Coloeus monedula, assembly GCF_965178545.1. Lineage (NCBI taxonomy): Eukaryota > Metazoa > Chordata > Aves > Passeriformes > Corvidae > Coloeus > Coloeus monedula. The sequence goes on along the minus strand of NC_138805.1, from coordinate 484,197 downwards.
TGTATCAACACAGGGAGGGGACAGAGAGTTCTGCCCCTTCCAGCCCTGATACCTCTGCTCCTGCCCATGGGCAGTTCTCCAAATTTTCCCCATTTGTTGCCTACACTGACAACAACTTCAATCTATTTTATGTGTCCCTTGTCCATATCCTACATGATAAACACCCTTGAGGCCTAAAAAGCATCTTCAGGTGGCTGTGAAGACAATTAATCAGCTTTTCTTCCTCACAAATGTCGAGTGTAGCACAGCACAGTGCAGGAACATACATTTTTAAGGCAGTAAAATGGATTTTTACAATAGGAACATAAACTTTTCAAGCCTTCTTCATCAGCTGATAGCAATTTCCTCCTCTTCAAAGTTTCTCTTTGTTCTTTCAGCTCTGAAAATACCCCCGAGAATTTTTAATGCTCAATGCAAGCTGTCTAAAGAATTGAAAACTAGCATTGTTAGAAAGAAACTCTATTTCTTTCCTACCCAATGCCCAATTTCTCCCAAACCTTGGAAATTTCCTGTCCACTAAACTGTCAAGAAGGCCTTTAACTGTTACACTGGAAAATGTGCCACTGCTTGCTGTATTTTCAGGTATGACAAGCTGGGAAAATTTATGAGATGGCTTCTCATATCCCCAAATAAGTGAGACTGTGGGGTGCTGCAGCACAAAGAAATAAACATTTAGGGAATGTTTATGAAGGAAATCAGTGCCTATAAATTACACAGCCTGGGCCACCCCTGGAGCAGCCTTATTTAGTGCAAACAGGGTATAATCAGCAAGAATGAGCCTTCCATGTGCTGCTCTCCCCTCAGGGTCCCTCAGCCCATCTGATTCCAAATCCCCTCCTGCACCTGGTTGTTTCTGATAAAATCAGAAAGCAATTCCTGACACAGAGGTGGTGCCACTACACATCACTATGTGCAGCCTGGCCTGTCATGGACAAAGGGATTAGAGAAAGTGACAATGAAGAAAATCTTTTCTGAGGATGGAAACATATTTGCTGAGGCCAGAAGCACCCTGAAATGACCTGTAAGAGGCAAGAGAGGGATGTCTTGAGTGTGGTCCCTACCACACACTATCACAGAATCATTAAGGTTAGAAAAGACCTCCAAGACATCAAGTCCAACCTTTGAGTGAAGAATCAGCATTTACGGTTTATAAACACATGGAGCTGGAAAGGATCTTACCTGTGTAAGACCAGCCTCATTACAAATTTTGCTCCTTCTGATAAACAAGTTCTGGTACTTGATAACGTACTTCCTACCAGAGAGCTGATTTCCTTCTAAGTGGGAAAAAACCCACCAGCAAATAATCAAAATATTCTCATTCCCTCTACTGACAAATCACATTTTAACCAGCCACGATATGGACTACTCTCTAAGTTAATTTGAGTTCATTAAATGAAATCATTGCTCTCATCCTCACAAACAACATCCAGCTCTCACTGGCACATGCAGATCAGAAGCCTGCTTGAATTTCCAATTCTGAAATAATTTCCCTTTGATCTCCTTGCTGCTGTGGGTGTTTATAGACTCAGGGATGAGCTGAGGCAGTTTGGGAGTGCACACAATGTGCTTTACACCCCACCAGGTTGGTGTCTCCAGTGTGAAGTTCTGTAGAGGAACAAAGCAAAATTTTCCTTGAATTTGCCTCAACTCTTTCCCAGAAGAAACCACCACCAAACCCAAGAGCTTCCCAGGAACCCAAGGCCAGAGGATCATGCAGGAGTCACACTGTGTATCCTGTGACAAACCCTTACCAGCACCCACAACACCCCAGCACCAGGCACTCGCTGTCCCCTCGCCCCACAGGGCTGAATTGAGCAGGTAACTAAAAATTCCTTGGCTGCAAACCAACCTCTGTTTCCGACAGAAATTCCCATCAAACTGCCAATCCAGCCCTGCAGAACCAGCAAACCCAGGCTGTCTCCAGAGGAAACCACCTTCAGTCACTGGCTGCTGGACCCTGGTGGCTGCAATGCCATACCTGTGGGAAAGACCCCGGATACTCCTGGCACATGTGGCCACCCTCCTGTGTCAGTCCTTCCAGCACAGCCATGCCCCCACAGGGCAGAGCAAATGCCTTCCACATCCCTGCTCAAAGCAAAGCTCACGCAGCTAATGATGGGTTACAGCCACACTTGGCATGGCTGGAACACAGGAACTTCAGGGCTCTGGCACAGTGGGTAATTTAAAAAAGAATATAAATGCCCCTGACCTTCCAGCTCTCCACAAAATACACGTTTTTCAAAGTCCTGAGCCAAATCTGGAGCGTTTCAAACCCTCTGAATGGCTCCAATTTAATTTGTTGTTGTTTGGGTCTGTGTTGATTAACACATGTAAATAAAGGCAGCTGGTGTTACCTCTCTCTTTTTCCATTTCACACTCTATTAAAGCCTGGTTTCACAATTAATTGAAAGCAAGGGAGATTATTCAGAAATGAATCCTCTATGGCAGGTCTAGTCAAAACCTGGGGAGACCCAGCCCCCCTCCTGGCAGCATCCAGAATCCAACATCTTGGATACCACACGACACCAAAACAGTGCTGGAAAAGGAAATCAAACCCCTCACGTTGCACATTCCTCAGCACAGGAGAGGGGAGGATTCTTCTGTCCTCCTGGCAGGAAAACTGTATTTGTTCATGTGCAGAATTTAAGAGACCAAAGTACCAATGAAGACGGAATGAAGAAATGCTTCTCCTGCACCCAAACTATCCAAAAACAGGGCCCAAGGAACAGCCCAGCCATGTTCAAATGCCTCCAGCTTGCTGCAGGAGGGATTTGCCTCAGTGTGGAATCAGAACTGTAGCTCATGAGCCATGAAAGCACAGCAGTAACAACTGGATATAAATACCTGACAACCTCTGGACATGCTCTGAACCCCAAAAACTCATTTATGACACATGGATAAATTATACAAAGTCAGCCCATGACCACAGAAATCTCCTCCTTGGACTGCCTCACGGTTTCTCCTGCCCTTTTCTACACCCCAGCCCATCCCCACACCCAAGAAACCCCAAGGAAGCACCAAGATGAGAATTCTGAAGCTCACAATGCTAGAATTTTATCAAACCCATCTCCACCAAATCATAAACTCATCAAATCCCAGAGTGGTTTAGGCTGGAAGGGACATGGAATCCCATCTCATCCCAGGGGCAGGGACACCTGCCACTATGCCAGGTTGCTCCAAGCACTGTCCAACCACTTGGACACTTCCAGGGATGGGGCAGCCACAGTTTCTCCGGGCAGAAATGCATGTCTGGAATTAGATGCAGGCAGGAGACCGCTGCTGTGCTGAATTTGCAGAGCAGGGCAATCCTGAGAGCCCTGTGCACACTAGATGGCATTGCACTACAAACTATGTCAGGGACCGGGACAGGATCCTGGGTCCTGAACAGCAGCACAATCATCCTCCTGCTCCCAGAGCCCCGGGTTTTCCTGAGAGCACAGCCCAGCTGAACTGCGTGAATATTTACAGGGTCAAGACAATGGAGATGGCTCAGGAAGAGGAACCAGCACTTGGTGGCTTCAGGCTAAAACAAAGAGGCAATTAAATTAAAGAACCTGCCTGATTTATGTAGAAGAGAAGTGGCCTTGCCACAAAACAAAGCATCCTTCCTTTCACTGTCTTCCCCTGGACCAAGCAGGATTCTTCCCTCAGCTGTTGCCAATCAATGTGCACAGACACAGCCCCTGTCAGCCTGCGAGGGGACCATAATTTATATTTATTTGGCTCATTCAAGAACCACTTACACAGAAAAGCCACATGAACACACCAGGAATGAGGTTTTCTCCAGTGTTTGTCCATCATTTTTTCACAGATTGAGTTTATGTGCTGGTGACACAGATAAGGATATAAACCACTTGAATCCATAACACGTGGTTTAAGTTTATTGAGAAGTGTATTCATCCACAGTCAAAAAAGTAAGACTAAGGCAGTGAATATGATTTTTTATACCGCTCTATAAGATGTATACAGTTTTTATCTTCCTGCATATAGCATTTCATAAAACTGCTGACTTTCAAGGAAAGTGCATTAAAATCACAAAGTCTTTTTTTTCTCGGAGCTCCAAAATCCATTACATTCTGTGGGAGGCCAGTGACAGTTTTACTCATAGTCTACTTTTCCATTTGCTGGAAACAAGCACATTATTCCTCTGAGGGAACTGAAAATTGATACAGCCCTGTCATTCCAAGCTATTAGTCTCCTACTCACTTCTTCTGTTTTCTCCCCCAATAAATCAATATTAACTTCTTTTTTTCCACACTGATAAGAATCAAAGTCACTGGAAAAAATGCCTTATATACCCGACATATCAGCAGGAGTGCCAAGGGAGAAGAAAAAACAACACAGAACTCCCAGCAACAGTAGTTTTGATGGAGGGAAGAGTGCTGTGGCAATGAGCAGCTTAACTGGCTTAAGGGAGTCATTGATCCTGTCTCACTGTCACAGATTCTAAGCACCTTTTCTACTCCAAGTGCAGCTACATTTATGCTGTGATTTCTCAGCCTCCTGTCATCCACAGAGAGGTATTTGTATTCGAACTGTGCTGTGCTGAGTAAGATTCGGGATTTTTCATGTGCAGAGAAGCAGGGCCAAGAACTGAACTCCTGAAGCAAAGGCCAGAAACACAACTCACCAAAGCACACAAGGGACAAACAAACGTGCCCTGGAGAGCCTTGGCACAGGAGCCTGGTGGTACCATGTGTGGAGGTGCAGGATGTGAACAGAGCTGAATTCCCATTAGGAAGGGCACTCCTGGCTCTCCTGGCAGCAGTTCTGCTGGAGCACAGCCCCACCAGACCCTCCCACAAGCAGGGCTCGGTGCTGGGCGAGGAAGGCTGGAGGAAGCAACACCAGCTTTCCGGACACTCCAAAGGTGGGACACTCTCCCCTCCCAGCATCAAACACCTTGCTGCAGGAGGGATTTGCCTCAGTGTGGAATCAGAACTGTAGCTCAGGAGCCACGAAAGCACAGCAGTAACAACTGGATATAAATACCTGACAACCTCTGGACACGCTCTGAACCCCAAAAACTCATGACACATGGATAAATTGTACAAAGTCAGCCCATGACCACAGAAATCTCCTCCTTGGACTGCCTCATGGTTTCTCCTGCCCTTTTCTACACCCCAGCCCATCCCCGCGCCCAAGAAACCCCAAGGAAGCATCAAGATGAGAATTCTGAAGACTGGAAGTTCACGATGCTAAAATTTTATCAAAACCATCTCCACCAAATCATAAACTCATCAAATCCCAGCGTGGTTTAGGCTGGAAGGGACATGGAATCCCACCACATTCCACATCTTCCACTATCCCAGGTTGCTCCAAGCACTGTCCAACCACCTGGACACCTCCAGGGATGTGGTGTCCAGAACCTCTCTGGGAAATGCCAACAAAATGTGCTTTTTCAAATGATGAAGTAGGGTCTGGAAATAAGAACAAATATTGCTGGCCCAACTTGCACAGGTTTATCTTTGCAGAGTGTGCAGGGTCTCCAAAAGCCTTGTCCATCAAAAATGCACGTCCCTGCCAGCCTGCAGTGGCTGACACCCAAAGATGACACATCCCACCCACACCTGTCTGAGCAGGAACCTGCAGCACAAGGCCCAGGCAGAAGGCAGCGGGGGGAGATCAGTGTCACCACAGCCACACCTGGGAACTCCTTCCCCATGGTTTATTATCTGGCTCAACACCAACTTCTCTTGCTGACAAGAGCAGCAGCAAATGAAGGAAAATCATCTCCCCTTACCTGGCAGGAGGAAGTGATAAAAGCTGAGGGGAAACTTATTGCATTTCCTCCCATGACCCCACAAGTGCGAAAGATCAACAGCCACTCGAGTGGACAAACCAGGCTGTGTGAAAGCCAGCCCTGCTGGCACTGAGGCTGTGCCTACATTCCCTGGCATGAAGCAAAGGTTGGGCTGTGACCAAACTGACTCCTGGATGCACTTTGAGAGAACACAGCCACAGCAAGAGCACTTCCCAATAAAGCCCTTCAGCTTCCCACTCTGCCAGACGTGAGCTGGGGAAAGGTGCAAGCAGGATTTTGTGTGTCCATGCATGAGAAATACCTCAAATCTTCACATCTCCAATCTCCCCCATCCTGCTTTTTTACCCAAAGAAATAAAAAGTCCTTGTCCCACAGCTGGGACAAATCTGACAGATGTTTTATAACCCACTTGCATTTTTGTACAACTTGAGCAAGTGCCAAACATGGAACGGACTCGATGGAAGCTCTTCCCTCAGCTAAAGGGGAAAAGGGGGCTGGAAAATGAGTGGGAGAGCTACGTGGCCAAATTGATTTTCTAAAACAAAAGCTTTTCTAGGAGTAGAACCTAAAACTTCCCCTCTTAGCTGAATGTTGCATAAAAACTTCAGCCAGACTAAAAGTATCTGGCATTAACAGGAAACTCACAGGTCTGGGCTCTATTGCATCTCCTCATCTCTTCCCGTGCACAAACACATCCACACACGTGGTCCTGTCTCCTGCTGCTCACAAATCCCCATCCCCACAGCTCCAGCACATCTGCCCGTGTCACACCTCACCAGCAGCTGTGCTGGGGAACAAGAACAAGCTGTGCCCTGCACAACTTCTCCAACTGCTCTTCCTTTGAAGAAAGAGGTGTCCCAGGGAACCTGCAGGCTTTGGGCAATATTCAACTCACACAAGCATACAAAATTCAAAACATAGCTGACAAGTAATTCAGGTGTAGTGGGTCTAAGAACTAAATATTTTCTACGTATTAAAAAAAAAAAATGACCACACACTGCAGGTGTTTACCTGCTCTGCAAAGTAAATATTGCCCAGACTGAAGAGAAACATATATACAAGGTGCAGAACAAGCATAAATCAGTTAAGGCACCATAACCTCCCTCACACACACATACATGATGTTTTAATATGAGATTTTACGTTCATCAGAAAATCCCAGAGTTGTTTGGGTTGGAAGGGACCTTAAAGCTCACCTCATTCCACCTTCCACTAGTGCAGGTTGCCCCATCCCACCTGTAATCAATCCTACAGCTACAGGACACAGACAAATTAGGGTGGGAGGGAACTGAGCGTGTTCGTGATGAAAACATCCAATGACATTTCCAGGAGTTAAATGATTTAAAGAAACTCCACTGGACCCCATGAAGGAAGTTCTCCAGAGTACAACCAGGTGATTATTTACACTCACAGCCACTACTGTGTGCTCAGCAGTGACGGGGATGGGGGAGAAGAGGAGGAAGAGAAAGGACTGAGACAAGGCCTGTTTCTGCCACATCCTGGGAAACTTCCAGGATTCTGACAGAGGAAACAGGATTAATGTCTTTATCATCAGTATTAACAGTCTTCCCACCAAAACAGAGATGCCCAAACCTCGGCAGAGATCCAAACAGGCACCAGTACAAGCCCTAAAATGAGTGGTTTGGTTTAGTTTTATCTCAACCCAATTAAGAAGGAAAATCTCTAAGAAGATACTGAAACATAGATGCTTCATCTGAGGCTCCACAAAACTCAGGAATTCCATAATGGTTGCTATATAAGGCTCCAGCCTCTCTAATTTTGGCAAAAGGCACTTCCCAGCAAACACAAAGCTGCTCTAACTCAGGCAGTAAGAACAAAACAATTGATACCACTGTCACTGATTTTTAGTGCTGAAAAGAGATTCGTTTGGGAAAGAGACTGAAATTATCATATTGAAATCTTAGGTCTTAAGCAATTATGGGATAAACTCAAGTTTCTTGAAACAAACAAGCTTCTTCACTCTGGTTGAGAAAGCCTTGAAGATACTTGTACACTGAAGGGATTGCAGAGAAAAATCCCTAAGGAAAAGTGAGACTCATTTTGAAATTTTTAATCCCCACAATCTTTTATCTCATTTTATAACTTGGTGATATTATTTCTTAGAGACATTATGGTGGAAAAACTGGATTCTATTGTCAGTGGTTGGTCCTGATGATCTGGGAGGTCTTTCCAACCTCAGTGACTCTGTGTCAGTCCAGGGCCATCAAACTCATGACACTGCACTGAAAAGCATCCCATGGTCTGAAATATTAATTGTAACCTGCTGACTACCAAAAAGTGAAGGCAGTGGGGATTTTAGAGCTTTTCTGGTCAGTCACAAGATGCCAAAGTTGGATTCCTCCTAAATTTTGCCTAGAAGTGAAGCCCTTGGTTCATTAAATAAGCCCCAGTCAGGACTCACAGCCAGTCAGTGGGGTACAACACACAATCCTCTGGAGTAAGGAGAGAAGGGCCAGGAAAATCAGACTCTCCTGAAGCCAGGAACACTGTGCCATCCAACCTCCCACATCCCCTGACACTCCACACCGAGAGCACTTCATCAGCACTGGCTTTTTTCCAGGGGTTACATGTAAATGTACAGCAACCCCCCAGACAGGCCAGCTGGAAAACATGAAGCTGTATTTTCCAGAACACAAGTACACACAGGAATTACCCCGTTACTTGCCTGTCACAGGTTATTTATGTCCTGTGTAAAAGCACTATATCCTGTATGGATCCAAAATGCCAGGGAAGGGAGAAAAATGCTTTCACAGACAAAAAAATGCAGCTTCTGTATGTTGACTCAGTGAAGGGCAGCAAGAACAGCACAAAAAAATGCCTGAAATTCATGGTATTAAAGAAATTACCTTGGAAACCTTTAATAAATAGGATGAGCTTTAATTTTGTGAAGCAGTTTGTAAACAGTGTCTTGGTTTTTTTGATCCATGTGTCAAAATCTTAATTGGTTGTGTCCAGAGGATGGACTTGAAGAGTTAAAAACCTCCAGAGGATGAACTTGAAGAGTTACAGGATTAACTGCATAAAGGGCCACAGACAGATCTGTAACTGTTTTCATTTTTAATTTAGAAAATTCTGCCAAAATGCCAGAGGCAGGAGATAAAATAGTAGAGATGTGAAAAGAATATTTTCACCTTTAAATTTCCCAGATGACAGTTCAGGGAAGGTGGGTTGTGAACAACTCGGGTTACACTGCAAACAGGTTCACATCCTGGGAACTGCCCAAGAGTTTCTCACTGGAATTGGAATTGGGCTTTTGGTGTTTAAACATTGAATTCACTCTCCAAAGGGGTGGGTGTAACCCTGCCCCTGTGCAATGCACTCTTCAGGAGCTCCTGTTCTCCACAGAGAGGCATCACCCTGCAGCGCTGCCCTGGTCCCACATTCTGCACATTTCAGGGGAAAAGGGTCTGTGGGACTCAATTCTTGCTGGTGTTCAAACACACAAGCACGAGGACAAGAGTCATGGCACAACCCAGCCTGGGACAGCACCCTGGGGCCACCTGGGCTGGCACTGCTGTCACAGGGAACGTGGCTCATTAACCCCACGATGCTCATTAACCCAGGTTACACGGCAGAGCCCTTCAATCACCAGGCGAGGGAATCAGCGGTCACAATGACAAATTTGGGACTCACAGAGGACAGCTCTGCTTCACACACCAGGACAGGCACAGGAGTTGGACCTGGTGATCCCTGGGGGTCCCTTTCAGGGTATTCTGTGATTCTATGGAAAAACAGAACCTTTCCAGAACAAGCTCCCAAGCTGCTCCATACTGGGGACAAATGAGATATGTAAACCCTTATTTTGCTTTCTAATATTGGTATTTCAATTCAGCTTTGTACTAGTAACTTAGTCATTTCCAAGAGAATATAATGAAATAATGAATTACCGACCGTTCTGTGTAAAATAAACATTCCTCTACAGCAAACACTGCTACAATAACTTGTCTAAATGAGCACACAAAGGATGTAAAATGCTCCAGCCCTTCCCACAGCTCAAACCACCTTCAGCCATGGGGCCAAGCACATTTAAGTGTGAACAAACTGTGGTGGAACCCTGGAGCACACACACAGAGCCTACAAACCTCACAGCACAGGGACGTGCTGTCATCCAGATTCATTATTAATTCTGCAGGCAATTCAGCTTCTTGTTACTGTTGCAGACACAGTTTTGTTTCCAGGGGCTGCTTTATCCTTACTCTGATCATCACAATTTGCAAGACACAGACACTCGTAATCCTAACAGAAAACACATCATCCACACCTTAGTTGTTTTTGTAATGGGAAAATAAACCATTCATCCATATGATGCACCACGAAGAATTAGAAGAGCATGTGGGTATTTTGTTGTTAAAAATCCAAGTCTTCCCTCTCCCCTGGGTTATCTTAAAATCATAAATGGTAAATTTGGAACATTATTTTCCAGACTCTCTGAGTGAATTGATTGATGGCCAAAGTGCTGCATCTTTGTGACATTGGATAGGCCTGAAAAGTTCAAGTCAGCTGGGAGAGGAAAGCAGGGCTCCAGGAGCAAACCCTCCCTGTGCCTCTGCTCAGCACCGATGCCAGCAGATCTGCAGGATCCTCTGCTGCCTTTGAACTCCACTTAGTGGAGTAGCTGGAAACTGAGGGATATAGGGAGGCTTAAAGGACTTCAAAGGGATGAGGGACCAGGGGAAATAGAGCCCAACACAGCTGTCCAGGGTGTATTCAAAGTGCTCATCAGAGCTCAGTGCTCCTGCTAAAACCCATCAGTAATTCAAAGTGTACCAGCCTCACAACTCACTCCTCCACAAAGAGCTTCCAAATCCAATCCAGCTCTCAGTTAATTTGAAAGCAAATGGCAAAGCACAACACTGAATGAAACCTCGAGCCAGGAGACTCTGAACCAGCTCTGATGCTTCTCAAGTCTCACACCTTTTATCAAGCCTCAGTAACCCTGAGCTCCCCTCACCTCAGCAAGGCAGCACCCTCGTCCTGGTACGACATTCCCTTCCTTTCATGCAAATCCTTTCCCCCCAAGGCTCCAGCTCCCAGTGGGTTCCCTGCCCATTCCAGCACTGCTACACCTACAATTATTGCAGGACTTAGCAAATGAAGAATTATTAAATAATTTAGCAACATTGCAAAGTGAATTCCTGGGCTCAAGCTATAGAAATAACAGAAGATGTTTTGATTTTTGAACTACTTCAAGCCGATAAATGGGAACCTGGTCCAAAATCAGTTCTGCAAGGTAAATCAGAACAATTTCTGTTGGGATCCAAACAAGGCAATGCCACCTCCCCAAGAAGTGCATTTTTCTACTCAGTTTGGTTTATAACCATATTATTAAGTTTCATCAGATTTCCAATAGAACAGAATGGATTTTAAGGCCTGTTCAAGGACTCTGAACATATATAACATATATGGTACCATGTCTTTTTATTTCCAGCTCATATAATACCGGATTTGTGGGTGTCTATTAAGGAATCATCTTCCCTTTAAATTATTACTTACATAATTCTAAGTGTGATATTGCCAAAAGTTCACTCTGCAGTCAGAGCTGTCAGTTCTGACTGCAACTCTCAAACCAAGCCCTGAGCCTCCAAAAAACATCTGATGGAGTTTGAAACACCTCTGTGCAGATCTAAACAAGCTTCTCATAAAAGCTCCTTCTGGGAAACAAACTATTTGAAAGGAAGAAATTCAGGACGGTGGTAGGGAATGTCTTGCACCTTAAAAATATGTCCCAGAGCAAGTTATTATTAATATTTCTTTTACTCATCTGGTAGGGTGGAAAGAAGAATTGCTGAGTAGAATCAAAGTTTGTTCACTTAGTTTTAAGAGATAAAAGAAGTTAAACTTTAGGGGAGGGAGTCTGGAAGAGGCAGTGAGAGAATCTCATGCTTCTCCAGGTAAGGATTTGATTTTCAAAGCCCACAGTCACACATTCACAAGTAATGGAAGCATTCCCTTTCCCTTTGATGCTTCTTTGCCAGGAAAACAGCAGCCTGAGTTTGCAGGTTCTGCTGAGAAAATGGCCAGAAATGACAAGCCAGAGGAAGTAATTGATACCTTTGGAATTCTGAGTCAAGATCAAAGAGCTCTCTGCTCTGGATGCTCAGGAAAGCTGAGGGTCAGTGCCTCGCCTGCAGGACAGGGAAGCTCACACCCCACAGCAAGGGATAAAATAACAAACCCATCAAAGCCCACAACCTTCTCCAAATGCCTTCCAGACATCCAGCAGTCCGTGTGGGGGGAGTGTGTGCCTGTGTGCCTGTTCCTCCTCTGAAAAAGAGAAATCTGCCTGAATCCAGACCCTTGGGAACATTTATGTTCGCAGGAAATCCTCTGCCCAAATCTCTCTGCTGCAAGTAAAACAACCATAAGGGTAGTCTCAGCTCAGCAGATCCAGAAACACCCTCTGTGATCCCTGTGCAGAGCCCTGGCACGGGACAGCGAGCACCTCCACATGGAGCATCCCAACACCAGAAGCCCAAGGGCTTCCCCCTCCCCACAGGACAGCTGGGCACAGAACAGGCAAGGACAGGCTCGTCCTGGGCACTTCAACAGCTCTTCCCTGATTTTATCTGAGACAACAACCTTGAGCTCACCACACCACAGTGAGACACTGTGGTTCTGAGTGAAGCAGTGCTGATGTTCCAAGACTGGAAATTACCTAGAAACCAGATCATGGAACCACCACAAGGAACAGGTCACAAGGCTCAGGACACAGAGCACACCTGGAGACAGAGGTGGAGCAGGTCTGGTGTGCTCAAACCCTCAGCAGAAAGATGTCAAAGCCAAGACAGTCAACAAATGTTGCAGGATCAGGTTATATCCTGTTATGATAGACACAGAACTACAGAACCCCAGAAAGGTTTGGCTTGAAAGGGACATCCAACCCAAAAGCTCATCCAGTCCCACCCCCTCCCCTGGGCAGGGACACCTCCCACTATCCCAGGTTGCTCTGTCCAGCCTGGCTTTCAACACTTCCAGGGATGGGGCAGCCACAGCTTCTCTGGGCACCCCGTGCCAGGGCCTCAGCACCTTCCCAGGGAGGAACTTCTCTCAACATCCCATCCCTCCCTCCCTCTGTCAGTTATCCCAGCCCTGCTCCTTCGGCAGGGAATGAATGAACACTTTCCTAGGGCAGGGCACACACCCCAGGGAAAGCTGAGCTGATGAATGAACATTTAACACCCCCAGCCTGCCTTGCTGCCCCCGAGCTGCCAACACTGCCATCAACCCTCTGAACTCTGGCACCCGAGCAGGGTCTGAACAAACTGCCCTTTCTGTAGGCAGGTACAGTTTAAACAGGATGGGAATGTTCCCACAGAAGTTTGGTTTCACAGCTCATCCATCCTCCAGCTTGCCAAACCTCCACGGGAGGGGAAACACAGAGCCCTGCTCCTGTAAATCTCAGGGATCATATCTACAAGGCAGTTATTAAATCACTGCAGCCTGGCATGCTGGCAGATCCATGAGCCCAGCATTACGCTGCATTTTAACACCATTCCTGGTAACAGCATGGCTGGCTACACACAGAAACAGAAGGGATTTCATCTCCCTCCAAACACTACCGAAGCAGGGATTATTTTTCTGGAGCCCACAGAATTTTTTCAAGTTATAACATATTTTAATTATATGGATAATACAGCTTTCCGTTCTTTTCAGGTCGTTAAACTGCAGAGAAGAAAAATTTTCCAACACAACTCTGTTCCAGTTACTAATTAAACCAATTTTAACACTTTTCTGCAACATGTTGGTAAAGATGATTTATGGGGCTGGAAAACAGCAGGAGGTCAATGTCAAAATAACAGCTGGGCTTCTTACAGCCACTTGAAGATTTACTTATGCCATCAAATACTCACAATGAGCCAAAAGCCCTACAATTCCACAGACAAGCTTGCTATATTTCCAGTGGTAAATGCTGGGGAAGGGAAAATAAGCTGGATTCTTGCAGGAGGTCTCTGTTTTCTGTCCCAAATGGGTCTGTTCTCCTGTGGAGATAAGGATTATTCACTATAAACTCATAAAAATATCCAAGCGAAAAAGGAGAAGGTAAAAAAGCCCCAAAAATACCTGTTGTACTGAATCAAGAGGTTAAATTCTCATTTGCTTGTAATACCTCTTTGTGGGTTCTAGCCCACCCTTCCATGGGTACAGCTTCACAAGCATCTTTCTAAAATAAAGAACACAGATGGAATCAGACAGAGCTGATCAAGATAAATAAATCAGGGAAATACGGAGTGAGAGGCCATTCCATGAGCAGCCAGCTGAGCAGTGCCAGCCAAACTGCCTTTCCCTTTATAAAAAAAAGATCAAGTATTGATTTCAGAACGGTCAGTCAAAGGGAGCAAAGTGTGTAAAACACCTTCAGAATGATTTAGCAGTAAATCCACACGGGAACACCAGCCTGGATCTCCCTCCTGCCCTGTGGATCAGTTGAAGTTATCCTTCCATGACAGGACCCACGCTGGATTTCTTCCCATTTTACCAGGGGAACAAAACAGGCAACCTGGAATTTCACAGGTGTGATCTCATTCCAGGGAAGAATTTTTTCTGAGGAGCTTGTGGCAAGCTGGAAGCCACACCAGGAAACAGCAGAATCCAAAAACTGAGATGAACTTACTTGAATATTTTCCTAACTCCTTTGGCAGCAAACACCTTGGCCCAGAGACTCCAAATTTTTAAAATTTGTTGATCTTGGCAGGAGGCTGTGCCAATTTTCAGGGAGTTGTGGCTGGAATTATTAAGCTAATAGAGGCAGTTTCCACCTACACTCTGAACAGTTGTTTTTATATACCCACGTCCTTAAAACAGCCCTTGCAACATCCCCAGCAGCACTGTGGAAGGCAATAGGAAAGAAATCACATGGAAAAGACAGGGAATGAGAAGGGAAGTCCTCGGTTTAAAGAAAGGGAACATACCAGAATCCAGCGAGGTAATTCTGGGAGGAGATTTACAGCATCCAAAGATGAAGGACTGAAAAGGGGCCCCTCTTCACACATAATCTGGGTCTGCATCTCACTCAAATTATTCACAAAGCAAAATGCAGTAAAATTGTCTTTCAAAGCCCCAATACACACCAAAATTCAGGCCAATGCTTTTTACTAAGAACTTGCATCTTTTAGAGGGACTGAGGCGGGGAACTGCTGGTTTATGTTTTGCCTTTAAAAATCAGTATTTGTTCCTTCTTAAACACTTCACAAAGTGAGTGGGATAAATGATATTGCAGCCTGGAGCTACTCATGCTGCTCCTGACAGCCATGCACTGAAAGCATCATACCCACAGAAGAGCTGGGGACAAACAAACCCTCCTGCACCACAGGCACTGAGCAGGCTTGGGATCAAACCCCTGTTCCACCTCAGGCAGACACAGAGCAGGGAGCATCCCCATCCCTGTTGTTTCCAGCTCATCCACAAGACTCCTTTTAGCTGTGGCACCTGAAACTACCCCAGCTAACCCCAGCCAAGGGCATCTGGTCAGGCTTTACCAGTTTTGTTTCCTTTGCAATCCATCTTAGGAAAAAAAAATCACAGAGACTCCTTCATAAGCACATTCCCCCCATGTTCCCCCTTCCTTGGAATATCATTAAATACAAGAAAAAAAGGCAAACCAAAAGAAGATGACCTCGAAAAAGATCTTCTCAGCAGGCTTTGCTGACAACAGGCACAGAAGAACTGAGCTGCTCTTTGCAATGTTTCTGACTCCCAAGGCACGACAGGAACATCCAATTCCAGGGGCAGAGCCCAGCTGCTGCTGGAGGCAGCCCATCAGCTTGGCTGGAGCGTTGCAGAGGCATTCCCACAGCACACAATTCCTAACAGGAATTCCTGGCAGCTGATGCCTGTGCAGGCGGAAGTGATTCTGCCTCAAATACTTCCTTTACCACTGATAACACAATTCCTGCCACTGCCCTGCCAAGGCTGCGCTGATAAGGAGAGGATCTGCAACCCAGTCCTGCTCCCACAGGGATTTATTTTTAGAAGTCAGATATTGCAAGGCAAACAGATTGTGCTGTTTGAAGGAGTAATTCTGTGTCAAATGCAAGATGCTGAAGTGATATGAATGTGCATTACAGCACTTTCCTTGAGCAAATGGCTTTTGAGGGAGCAAAGAATATTACCTGGGAAGTGGGGAGCTGATCAGCTCTCCATATTCCATTACCAAAACCTACTCAGCTGAAGATAATGTCTTAATTCTTTCAAGTGAAGAACTGAGTATTTATTCCTGGCAGGAAGTAAATATTTAAGGAATTCCTAACCCCTTTTTCTCCTGTTTATATTAATGGCATATAGCATTAAGTAAAGTAAAACCGTATTTCATAGAATCACAGAATATCCTGGGTTGGGAGAGACCACAGGGATCATCCAGCCCAGCTCCTGGCCCTGCACAGACACCCCAACAATCCCACCCTGTGCACCCCTGAGAGCGTTGTCCAAACACTCCTGGAGACCTGGAGCATATCGGTTTTTAGCATAAAGTGATTGAATTACATGAATATCTTCTTAAATTATAGAAGAAATTTAACTCTGTCTCAGTCTAGAGTCAGTTCTTAATGCAAACAAAAGGATATGGGACTCTATCTCACATGTTTAAACTTGGTGAATTTGAAGCTGCCTCAATAGATCCTACAGAGTTTTGTGAGTTTTTTTCAGTTATTTACTCATAAATCTGATAGAAAACCAGCAGATATAACACAAAGTTTGCACTTGCTACATGCAAAGTGCTGCTGTTGGACAGTGTGCATTTTTACCATTTCCCAGGTGTAATTACAGACTCTTCTGCACAAATGCAATTTAACCACTTGGAAATGACCTTCTGTTTGTACAGACATTTTTACATAGACTTACCACCAGTGTGTTCAATCAGCGGGAACCAGGTCAAAAAAGTTAAAGGGCAGATACCTTGTATTATTTACTGAAAAAAAGCTAAATTAAGAAAAAGGTAAATTGAGAAGAAACATTGCATCTCCTCCAGAGACAGACCATGAAGAGGCTGAACCACAGTTCTGAACATTGATCCCATGTCAGACTAAAACACATCTATGAGGCAGAACCTGGCTTTTCACTATGAACTAAAAATCAGTGATGCAGCCCTTAAAGTAAACACAGCAATGAACATAAGGTATTTTGGCAAAATGCCAGTGAATTTTGGGCACTGATGCAATCTGTGAGGCTGAACCTGTCGGTGCAGCTTTGACATCACTGCCTTTGCCTGGTAACCAGCAATTTCCTGGGATGCCACACGTGCCTGGCCAGCCAGCCACAGGTATGGGTAAGATCTTGCTGTTGGAAGCAGCGTGGCAGGAGATTTCTGAAGAGAAAAAGCCCCCCAAAATGCACCCAGCCTCACTAGCACGGTGCAAGGATAAATCCCTTTTTATACCTCTCAGCAATTTAATTTAAAATGATCTCATGAGGTGAAATGCCAGGCTATTAATACCTCCTGCACCATGAGACCATATTATAAGTGCATAAACGTTACAAAACAACCTGAAATTCGGCCAGGCTGTTAATAGACAGCATTACACAATTCCTGACATGGACAGATAATACTGTATTTCTCCTATGCAAATTTCTAACAGTGAATAGATTTTGAAAGCAGTTTACACCCA
This sequence comes from Coloeus monedula, assembly GCF_965178545.1. Lineage (NCBI taxonomy): Eukaryota > Metazoa > Chordata > Aves > Passeriformes > Corvidae > Coloeus > Coloeus monedula. The sequence goes on along the minus strand of NC_138805.1, from coordinate 466,812 downwards.
CCACCCCTCAGATGCAACTCAGTAATTCTCTATTAGGTGCCAAGCTGTCACTTCCCATCACTCCAGCCCACTGCTATTCTCTGTTCTACCTTGGGAGCACAAAGGAGCCTCCAACTTGATTAAAATGCATGAGCCCTGTGTGAACCTATTTTTAAATCTCCCAACTAATACTGCTGTTGTATTAACAGCTTTCATTTATTTTACCATTAATACTGGCATTCTAGGGATGTGCTGCAATGCTTTATCTTTTTGCATTTCAGCAGCAAAGCTCTTGCTCTCAAAGAGATTTTTCACCATATAAAGAAGTCCTGACACTGTGGGGATTTATCAGAAACCTTGCTTACGAAAAGGAAGCAGTGAGAGACACAGAGGGCCTGAGTCACCTTATTTAGGCACAAATCTTGCTGTAGGTACACAAATAGCTAAATATGTAGGGCTTTTCAGAGGCAGATGTGGTGGAAACAGAGCACTGACCCTACAACACACACAGAGTCTCAATTTTATGGCAGTTCTTTTCATGCTGCCCCTGTTTTCTTCCTGGTTTCATAGCACAGACATAGATAACAGCTCAGGGCTGAGATAACCAATAACAGCTCAATAACCAATACCACTTTTATTTCCTGTGCTACATCCTTCCACAATTTCTGTTTTTTGGGAAGACCTCCTCTGGTTACAGCCTCTGGTCTGGTTGTGCCAGGGGACCACAGAGTAGGAGCAGGGAAAGCTGCAGGAGCAGCAGTGACACCACAAAAAGCCATGCTAAACCACTCCTGCATGTGGGAACTTCCCACTAGAACGTGCTCCAGGAAAACCTGGAAAGGATGCATTACCTGATTTTGCTTCTGCCTCTCACAAATGTAAAAATGAACCCTGCAGGTCTGCCCTGCCCTCCCGAAAACATCCCAGGAAATGCTTAAACCCACAGAAGAACTAATTGCTGGCCATCAAAAGGATGTGCCATGCACAGCTTGTGCTCCCTCTCCAGCTGCACATTGTGCTGAACATCCCTGGATGATGCATGGAGAGCTCAGAGGAGCACAGGATGTAAAAACCACACCTGTGTGGACACAGACCTGCTCCAACATAAAACTCCTCTCCAGAATGACTGAAAAATTAGTTCTGTCGAATCAGCAAATTACCAGGAGACAGAGAGCAGGGACATGGATCAGTCCTGCTGCTCCTACAGAAAATGAAAATAAAGAGCTTTCAGCAGAGTGAGGACTGCTCCTGTTTGCCCATTTCCCAGGGACCCCCACGGGAACTGAGCTCTCTGCAATCTATCTCGTGCCCAGTATTTTGTGTCACTGGCTCTGCAGAGCCCACAACACCAGAACCAATCCACCCAGAGCCACCACGTGTGAGCAACAGCAGATCCCAGCCACAAACAGGACCCAAGCTCCTTCCCAGCCGGAATTTTACAGAGACAGAGAAAAAACCCAGCTGCATAATTCTGCTTGCAAAAGTGTCAAGTACAGCAGCATGAAAGACTGTAAATAATTCACTCAGTATTACAGGAAATGTTTTACAAATGAAAAGGTTGTAACCTCCTTTTGGCTACAAGGCTGGCAGATGCTGGAGGCATTCCTGCTCCTCTAAGTGCAGAACAAAATGCATCCTGTTTGTGAGAAACTCCTGGGTGTCAGCCCTCCCTGGAAAATGCTTCTGCCTGTATTCCTGAGGGAGGGATCACAGAGGAGCAAAGCAGAAGTGCAGCTCAGGCTGACGAGCAGTTTCTGGTATTTTGATGACACAGCTGCTGCAATGCACAATGCAGAGCTAAGGGAAGGGGTAAATTTGATTTATTTATATTTACATAAATACATTCACACAATTGTTTAATCACACACACACGCAAACCAAAAATACGCATGCGGTGATTACAGATGACTCAAGAATGAATGTCTGATACAGTCTTAAAACAGTGACATCAGCCAAATCCAGTGGAAATAAAACATCTCCAAGCTCAAAGGAGAGCTCCATATGACTGAGTGCAGCTTCTGCCCCAGCACATGGAAGCAATTCCAAATAAAGTCTCTACAGCTTTAACTTCTTATCACTAAACATTTGGCAACAAACCAAATAAGCCTCAGTGAGGTCCTTCTACGCCTCCCCACCGGGTCAGCCAGCAGGAAGCACAAGGTGTTTTGTGTATAAAAGAAATCCAAGACTCACCTGTATGTTGCCAAAGTCCACGTTTTCGTAGTGGAAATGTGCACACTCAGCCATCTTCGGGAAGTGCCCCTTTGTAAAGGATAACCTGGAGCACACCAAGAGCACACCATCAGATGGATGCAGATCACTCAGCAGAGATAAACCACAGGTACTGATACAAAACAACAACAACTTTCTCATCCTAAAGCCGAGGGAACACAGGGATTTGTTGATGTGATGCACCAAAACAGGGGGAAAGGAACCGAGTGAGAAAGGAAAGCTGAAATGCCAAGTGGCTTTTCCACTGCAGCCCTACAGAGCCGTGTGTGACATTCCAGCAGCACCACATCCCACTGCAGCCCTACAGAGCCGTGTGTGACATTCCAGCAGCACCACATCCCACTGCAGCCCTACAGAGCCATGTGTGACATTCCAGCAGCACCACATCCCGCAGGATTCCGGACACGGAGCAGGGACAAGCAGCTGCACCTCACAAATGCACACCCACAGCCTTACACGAGACACGAGGAAAGCAGAACTTTACCTGTGAAAGGCATCACAGCCCATCAGTCCCGGGGGGATGTATCTGAGGGTGCAGAACAAACTCTATTTATCCTTTGCCTTTTGAAAATTCAAAAGTCAGGCATAATTATTCCCAAGTGTCTCCAGTCACACTGGTGGCTGCCGGGGAGCTCCTCTGGCTCTGCAACATGCTCCTGCTTCTACTGAAGCTATTATAGACTCCTATAGATATTCCTGGTGGTGAGCCAATGAGATTGTCATTATCTAGCTCCCTCTTCCCACGGGAATACAAGTGGGAAGTGAGATGCAGCATCTGGCTGCTCAGCACTGGAACAAAGAGCCATTTCCCTCTCAGTGGAGCACTAGAGGAGTGAGCTGAAGGCTCAGATCCATCAATCTCGGGGAGTTCTGCTCCTCAAGTCAGCATTTTTAGCCAAGCAATATTGATTATTTCTGATCCCCATTGCTGCAAGCATAATGACTTGGTTTATAGTCTCTGGGAGACAAGCAGAGACAGAAATACAGCATGAGCCCACAGGAAAAAAAAACAAACTGTGAGATCAGGGAAGAAAAAATATCCCTCAGAAGGGAAAACTGTGCAAAATCCATTCAAATGAAGTTACAGAGGGCAGAATGCAAAAAGAAAAGAGAAAAAAATATCAGATAAAAGATACATCTAGGCCACCCACTTGTCCTGGTTTAGCTTTCCAGAGCATAAGGAGACAGGGAAAATTATCTCATTTACACATTGCCTGGGCTTCTTTCGAGATTTTTCTCTATATATGTTCTATTGTGGGGTTTTTTTTAGTAATCACTTTCAGGAAGAATCACAAAAGAAAATTAAAAACACTGCAACAGTGAGGTTCAAAACTCTGCCTAGATTTGTCTCTATGGCCAGAAAGAGGAGAGAGAGCCAGCAAAAGCTCTCATGCCTAGTTTAGCTCAAACTGCCTTTGTTCCACACGGATTTTGGTTGCTCTGCTGAAGATCCACCATCACAAATTGTTGCTGAATGCCCTGCACTGCAGCACAACAGCTAAAACTCAGCACCGCAACCAGAAGCCCAGGAAAGACACGAAAAGCACCGAACTCTGCTCTTACTTTTTCACATTCTTCACTTTCATGCTGGCCGTGCTGCCGCAGGAGCGGAGCGGCAGCTCCCCCGGGATGTCCGGAATGTCGGCTCCTCTGGCCTGCAGGGAAGGAGACAGGAAAAGCACAGCAGTTAAAACAGGGCTGCAAGCTCTGGACTCTGCCTGCTGAGCAGGAGCCCCTCTGTTCTGCACGGGAGTACAAACCTCAGTGTGCTCAAGTTGAATTCTGCCTTTTAACCAGGGAAAACTGACCCCTGGGATGGGCATCAGGGAGGTGACAATCCCTTCCTGCCCCAAGCCTTGCTAACCCTTGCTATAACTGTGAAATCCAGTGTTTAATTCATTGCTACTTCGGCTTTCTAAAGCAGAGATTTTCAGAGGTGGGAGTGAAATAGATATTCACAAACTCCACACTTGGACTCCTCATTAAGTACCTGATTTCCAGACATCTGTGCATTTAGACTCAGGCAGAGGCACTGCAAAAAGCTGGATTGCTCACACAGTGGAAAACAAGTTAATGACAGAGCTGCTTATATGTGGGAGGTGAACTTCCAAAATAGATGTTTGAAGCTATTGGTTTAAGTGCTTGAGGATATTAAAATTCCTTAATCACTAAAATTCATTTACTTCTGTGAGGCCAGAACTCCAAACTCCCTCCTTTCTGTTCTGTCATACCTTCCCATCCCCTCCTTCTTCCAGCTGCCTTTTCTAAGTCATGAGCTCTGCTGGGGTTGAATTCCCCATCACAAGGGACACAAACACTTGGCTCCATGGTTTTCTCCCACTGTGATCCAGAGGAATGAGGGGGTTCAGTGAGGCTTTTATGGAGAGAGCAGTGATCAAACAGCAAGACCAGCACAGACTTCACAGAGCAGGAGGAGGAAAACAAACCCTAATCCTGGCCAGACACTGCCCATCAGCGATGTGGGTGACACCAGCTGAATGAGCTTCTTCTGCTTTATACAATGCACTAAAAACATGAATAATATTGCAAAGAGTGAATGCTGAACCAAGAGGAAGAAGGGCACTTCAGTGTTACCTCTCTTACAGGCCTGGAACCAAAAGGCATTCCATCAAATCCCTTTCCTAACGACAGCAGCAAACAGGTGATTGTCCTGATGCTACATCAGTCCCAGAGGTTCTGAGCTGGTCCAGCAGCAGATCTGAACAGCTGGATCCATCCCAAAGCTGTGACTGACAACACAACACAGCTGCACTCTGCAGTGTGAAATATGGAGAAATTGGTCTCCACCCCCAAAGCTTTAGAGTTGGACCAGCACAACCCAAGCTGGCAGCCCATGTGTGGGAGGAACACCAGCACAATTTCTGTCACCCCTCCCTGAAGCTCCCATTTCACCCTGACATGGGTCACCTGTACCTGAGCTTCACATCACCAAGGACTGCAGTAAGTCCGTGGCATTCTCCTGCTTGTTTTCATCAACCAGAGCAATGCCAGAGAGAAAGGGATTCATCCCACTGAACCCCAGACAGGCACAGGGGTGAGGCTGCAACAACGTTATCCATGTGAGGGTCCTGCTACAGTCACCAGGGACACTCTGGTACTTTGGGTCCATTCCCCTGCTTCAGACATGGGAGGAGAATCCTGGAGTGGTTCAGCTGGGAAGGGACATTAAAGTCCATCCAGTCGCATGGGCAGGGACACCTCCCACTGTCCCAGGCTGCTCCAAGCCCCAGTATCCAGCCTGGCCTTGGACACTGCCAGGGATCCAGGGGCAGCCCCAGCTGCTCTGGGCACCCTGTGCCAGGGCCTGCCCACCCTCCCAGGGAACAGTTCCTTCCTAACATACCGTCCAACTCTGTCAGTTTGAATCCATTCCCCCTTGTCCTGTCACTCCAGGTCCTTGTCCACAGTCTCTCTCCATCCTCCTTCTCAGACCCTTCAAGCTCTGGAAGGCCACAATTAGGTCACCCTGAAGTTTCACTTCTCCAGGCTGAACAATCCCAATTCTCTCAGCCTCTTCTCACAGCAGAGCTGGCTCCATCCCCCTGATCGATCATCCTGGTGCCTCCTCTGGACAAAGCCAAGCAGGAGCCCCCATTCCCCTGGACACAGGGCTCCAGGATGAGCCTGGCTCTGAGGAGATGAACACCCTGACACCTGCAGCCACCCACCAGCAGCTGCACCCATCCAGCTCCTGGTGTTTCCAGCACTGCCCTTGGAAAATCTGCTCTGAGAGAGCTCCACCCTTTGAGCACTGAATAAACCTGAGTCCAGGTCAGCCACTCTCCCAGCTGCACCTCCCACAGCCCTGAGCGTAAGCAGCGCTCTGACCCCACTGTCCCACAGCTCTGCACAACAGGCACAGTGGCTCAGCAGAGGAAAACAGGAACAGTATTTGTACACTTAAATAGACCTACCCTGGGCTGACTGACTTACTGAGCACACAATCACTTCAGGATGTAATAAGACACTTGAGAGTCTCATTGTGAATTAAGAGGATCATCAATTTAATAAACCTTACAGGTCTTTTACGTAAGAAAATAACTAATTACAAGAATAAATGTGTCATTCCAATAAGCTGCTTTTAGGCCAAGCTGGATGTGCTTGCTTAACTTTCTAAGGAACAGAATTTCTGTAGGAAGAAAAGTAATTTTTCTTCTCCATCAGCAGTAAGAGCTGGTGGGATACAAAAATGGATAAACAATCTGACAGAAAACGTGGGCTTCAAGCCAGTTTGCAGCAGTGGGCAGAGAGCTCCCTGGATCTGACTCAAAGCAGCGTAGGCAAAACTCACACCTCCAGGAGCCCGAAATGCCAGCACCTCTCTTGGAAAAGTTGTATTATCCTCTCCTTCCCAGTGGAGCTATGTCCAAATCGAGCTGGATCTCTGCCTCTCCCATTTCCTGCATCCAGTTAACTGGACAACAGTGAGATGCAAAGCAGTAATTAACTCCAGGGGCTTTTCCAATTAGACCTGAGCTCCATGGACTGTGCTGCAGAATAACCATCTCTCCAAGGCTCACAGGTGAGGCAAAAGCACAGAAAGGTGAGTAAGGGCACAGAACCTGTGCAAGCTCAAATCCTTATTAAGAGGTACCAACACCAGAAAGAAACTTGGTGAAGAGGCAGATACCAAAAAAGAAACTTACTGCAATTTTAGAAACTGTATTACTTCTAAATAGCCACAACTCCTTTCCATTCAAACCAGACATACACAGCTACATAAAATAAACTTTATTCACTATTTTCCACCTGTTTTGATGCAAAACTTGGCATGCAGCATGCAGGTTACTCTCCCCTCGAAACACAAACAAAACCCTCCAAATGAGATTTGTCATCTTTTGTGCTTTGTGTCACAGTAATTTAATTTAAAAAATCATTTTGAAACAGTTGGATTATTTACATCTGAAAATTAGCTACCTGGCATCATCAGTGGCTTCTCACTTCCCTATTCTCTACGCATCGCTGTGCTGAGGAAACCTGGTAATTGCTGAGCAAATCTGTTTATGCAAATTGTTTAGTCCCATTTTCACAGCTGAGTGTCACTGCTGTATCAATCTGCTCCGGTCCAAATCTTGGTAAACAAATTAGAGCTCAAACCAGAACTCAGTGAATTGATTTATCAGGAACCTCAGTCTCTTACCTTTGCAGGGAAGGCTTTGGAGCGACACCACCAGCTTGCCCTGAACCAAGGAATTCTCCTTCCTAAAGCTGCACTTGGATCAGTAGCAGTTGAGACAATATTGCAGAAACTCAGTATTTTGTCACAGACACCGGCAGGGATTGCCAGGCAGGGAGATCCCACTAAACCCTTCCTCCAGGGAGGAGGAAGAACGCCTGTCTGCCTGTCCAGCCCTCCCGTGGATCACAGGATCACAGAATCCTTCAGGGTGGGAAGGGCCTTTAAGATCAAGATCATTACTCACTGCCACCACTGTGTTCACCACTAAACTATGTCCTAAGGTTCCATATCTACACATTTTTTAACACTTCCAGGGACAGTGACTCCAGCCCTGACCTGGGCAGCTGTGCCAGGGCTGGACAGCCCTTTCCAGGAAGAAATTTTCCCCAATATCCACCCTGAGCCTCCCCTGGCCCAGCCTGAGGCCATTCCCTCTCTCCTGTCCCTGTTCCCTGGCAGCAGAGCCCGACCCCCCCGGCTGCCCCCTCCTGTCAGGGACTTGTGCAGAGCCACAAGGTCCCCCCTGAGCCTCCTTTGCTCCAGGCTGAGCCCCTTTCCCAGCTCCCTCAGCCTCTCCTGGGGCTCCAGCCCCTTCCCAGCTCCATTCCCTTCTCTGGACACATTCAAGTGTTGCTCCTAAACTCCCTGGGAATCCAAGAGCTCTCACAAATCAGGCTGTTTGGCTTTAAGCATCTGAAATTTCTAGTCTTTTTATTTATAGACATGATTTAGAAAACTTCAGCTTTGTGCTCTCTAGCACACAAAACCTTAGTCATAAATAATTTATATCTAACGATTCCACTGCATAATAAGAAAGGATCTTCTCCTAAAAAGTCTCCTTGCATTTATCAGAAAACATGTCAACCTGTCTCACTCACATGCAGAGACGTAACACAATCTGAAAATACAGGTAAAACCCAATACAACAGTCCAGTGAACACAACATGATGAAGTTTCCACCTTGGTATCCTCCACAGGGGAGAATATTGAACCAGTGCAGAACCCACAGCCCTCCTCCTGCTGCCTCTGACTTACTCTGGGATGCACAAGAAACCCTGGAATCCCACCGTAATCCCACAGCTGGTTTTCCACAGGACAACAGAAAGACCCCTGAGGAGGCAGCACAGATACACCTTGGCAGGTGGCTGAATCCAGGTGGGATTTCTGAAAGCAGGAATTTAATCCAAGGTTATCAGGAAACAAGAATAACTATTAAACAGGCACTAACATTTATTCATCTTTCCACTGTCAGTCTCTCACCAAAACCAGTTTGGAGGGACCAGATTGCTCTGGATTCTGTCAGCACATGGCCGTGTTTCTAAAAACAGCAGAGCTGATTCTAAGTGCTGCCTGGTTTCCATGACAGTCTTTCCTTTACATCATCTTCATTTCCCCTCAATTTTCTTGGAGGGAAAAAAATACAAAGAGAGGAAAAAAACCCAAACACCCTTCAGAGCTCTCAAAAAACCCAAAGCTTTGTTTCAGTTTTACTTTTTTGCTGGAGAACAGCAGGGAACAGAAATGTTGTTTCAGGAGAAGTCATTGCTCTGTAGGAAGCAGTAATTTCTTCCCTCGGCACGAGGAGGAATGAAGAGGCCTGAAGTGGGAGCTCACATCCAAGGACATCAACAGCTACCCCAGATTCTGGGTACCAACTCACTACACAGCTGGCTCAGCATCCACTCCTTCAGAGAGTTTGCTCTGCAGCACTAAAAAGAAAGTGTCCCACAAAAATCCCTGCTCCCAGAGGTAGAAGGTGACTGCAGCCCTGTCCTGCTCTCAGGAATCACTGCCCAGGAATTCGCCTGGAGCACAATGAAGGAAGAAATTTGGCCATCTCAGCTTCCACTGAACAGCCTTTTACACACTCCGGGGAGAGATGTTCCTCTCTGCTCTTCCTTCAGATGTTGCAACAACTACCCTGTTCTCCACAATAAAGAAGTCAACAAAGGAAAGGGAAAATGCTTCACTAAACTGCAAATCACCATGTCCAAGCTGCTCCAATTAACTCCAAAGGAAAGGTCCCAATTCTGCAGCATTTATCCCTAAAAGGATTGAGATGTACTGAGCACATCAAGGCTACAGCACTGTTTTGAATGGCAGAAATATGTGGGAATGGATGAAGAGACAACATTCATCCCAAAATGTCAGAGGTACAGGGGCAATATGATAGAAATGCAAACACTTGCCAAGTTCTTCATGTTACCACTTTCCATGGATTCATTTAGTGGAACCAAATTAAAATATAAAACAAATACAGCATGGCTCTGTCACGTTAGCACATTGCAGCTACATTTTTCAGAGCTGCTTAAGATATTGGACACATTTAAAATAAAGAAGCAACACCCAGTTCAGGCACCCAGGTCTGACAATGACATCTTAAACAAAAATATGTGCTTATTATACTGCAGCAGCTTTACCAGAGAAGTTAAAAATAACATTAAATATCCCACTCCAATCCTGCACTTCTTAATTGACCAGGAAGGCTGTGGTCTCCCCATCCCTGGAAGTGTTGCAGGCCAGGCTGGATGGGGCTTGGAGCAGCCTGGCACAGTGGAAGGTGTCCCCGCCCATGGCAGGGGGTAGAACTTGATGGGCTTCAAGATCCCTTCCAACACAAACCATCCTGTGATTCTGTGATTTTAAGATTAATCCTGTGCTGTTCATGTTCTCATCAGCAGAGCGCAGCACAGGCACATTCAATAACACCCAGCACAAGGATGTCTTTCAGAGTGAGAAACACTGGAACCTTTTACATTTTGTAAATTTTTTTTCAATTAAAGTCATCACTTAGCTCCTTCCTTAGTGCAAACATCCTTTCTGGCTGGAGGGGTGCTTTAGGTGCAGAGCTCAAGGCCAGGATGGCTCAAGTAATTAGGGGCAGTACTGACTTTTTAATTTAGATCTCAGTCTGGGGATTGTGGAATGTGGAGAAACACTCACCCAGCCAGAGATGCCTTTAAAATCTCATAGCAACTGAGATAACAGGATAGAGGACAGGAGTGAAAAAATGACAAGTGCTTACAGTAGAGAAACTTTGAACATTGGCAATGCACGTTCTTAATCCCATATCTAAGAAATCTGCATTCAATAAAGACATTTCAACGTGTATCATTTTGTGAGCTTAGAACTTTTAATTCCGATTTCCATGTTCCCAATTCTGAATTGCTCCAACTGCATGGCATGCATAAAAGGGAATTCTCTTTTTTTTTTAAAGGACCGCACAGAATGTGCTTTTTCTACTCCCAGCATCTGCACTAAAAGGGGAGGGGGGGGATAAGAAAAAGCTAAACAAAAAAACCCCAACACTTTAAAGCATTGCCATGAGCTGGCAAATTCAGGGAAACCTCTCATTCCTAAGACTTTGCATCACACAGGAGTTAGCCCAGGGCATCCATTTACCATAGTTTAAAGGATCAGCCTGGAATGAGCAAAGAACAAACTCTTAACTATTTGTCTACTGTGTTTTCAAATAAAGATCTGCAGCTCATGGATATGCAGTAAAACCTCCAGCTCCCATATGAAACCACTGAAGTGGAATCCAAGACATCCAACAAGCAGCTTGGCAGCTCTGAGCACCTCCTTTGGCACTGCCACTGTCACTGTGACCAAAATTCACCTCTGCACAGCAGCTTGATTTTGTGCCATGGCAACATTTCCCCAGTGAGCCTCAAAGACATACACGGATTTTGGATTTTTGATGATTCTCTGCACGTGAATCCAATGCACCCAAGGGGTGCTGGTGATTCCCAGCCAAACAGTCCCACACTTGTGTTTTCCTTCACAGAATCCACAGTTTTAGGGGCTAAAACAGATGCAACCAAGCACAAGTGAATGGTCAGCTACTGAGGGCAGCATTAGCATGATAACTCCCCGACAGCCCTGAGTTTGGATCTGACATTCCCATAGTGAAGCCTGATTTCCATTCCCAAAGCCCAGGAGCTGCAGGGTACAGTACACAGCCTCACACAATGGCAGAGTGCCTCAGGAATGTACTTTCTTTAAGAACAAAAATCCCACATACGATATGCGTGGGAAAGGCAGCCAGGGTTAGAGTCCTGCTTCCGTACAGCCTACAAAATAAACTACAGAGAAAAGCCACAGAAAATAGAACATCCAACGAGAACAATACTTTTGATTCCACTTTCTTGTTGGTAAAAAAAAGACCCCAAAGATCCCAGCTACTGCTTGATGCACAGAGGGAGGAGGGGTTCCTAATTATGGCTTGGATATAAAAGGACAATTTGGACCTTTGGGTTGTTATGGTGGAAAGCAATTTCTCATCACACAAAACCCAACAGAGATCGATTCAGGCTCAAACAAGTAAATCCCACTCTGGTAAGTCCCCTGGCCACTGCCAGTGATTATGCAAATAAGAGTGATATTATGTTATAGGTATAAATCGGATTAGCAACTCAGGAGCTGTCCCAGTGCAGCAGCAGCAAGATGGGGAAGGTGGAAAAAACGCAGCCTGACGTTCAACCCCAGCATCTGAGTCAGTACAATTAACAGGAATTTATATTTCTGTGTGTTAAGCCAACGTGGGCTCAGCTTTTGTTTACAGAAAAGAGCTGTTTCCAATGGCATGAGCACAAAACTGGGATCCCCTGCACTCCCTGCCCAAAGCCCTGGAACAACACAGCAATGTGAGGAATGTGTCTGCCTGCAGCATGCAATTTACACCACACACTGTCCACAAACTTCTGACCAGCACAACAAAGAGTGGCTTCATTAACTCTGTCCAAGGGTGTGGGGAAAGCTCAGCCTGGGATCACACACCAGGCTGCACAAACTGGGCAGGACTCCTCAGTCCTGCCTTCCCACCAGGAAAGGTGACACATGCTGGAAATGTGAGGTGACACTGCTCTCCAGAAATGACCTGGTGACACTCAGGTGAGGTCAGAACAGGACACCTGATGTCACACGAGCTGGGAAAGTGAATAAAGACCATGGAGCTGCTGCCAGGGCTGGAGCCCCTCTGCTCTGGAGCCAGGCTGGGAGAGCTGGGGGTGCTCACCTGGAGAGGAGAAGGCTCCAGGGAGAGCTCAGAGCCCCTTGCAGGGCCTAAAGGGGCTCCAGCAGAGCTGCAGAGGGACTGGGGACAAGGCATGGAGGGACAGGACCCAGGGAATGGCTTCCCAGTGCCAGAGGGCAGGGCTGGATGGGATACTGGGAAGGAATTGTTCCCTGGGAGGGTGGGCAGGCCCTGGCACAGGGTGCCCAGAGCAGCTGGGGCTGCCCCTGGATCCCTGGCAGTGCCCAAGGCCAGGCTGGACATTGGGGCTGGGAGCAGCCTGGGACAGTGGGAGGTGTCCCTGCCCATGGCAGGGGGTGGCACTGGATGGGCTTTAAGGTCCATCCCAACCAAATCCATTCTGGAATTCTACAATGACCTCTTCCCCACATCCCCAAGCACATGAACTCTGCAGAAACCAACCGTGAGAACCTTCATCCACCAAGGATGTTTTCTTGCATTCATAAAGTTGTTAGCTAAGAATTAGGAATATTTCCCCCCATAGGTCAATATTTATGGAGAAAAAGAAACAACCCAGAGACTGAGACATAAAAACACATGCACTGAGAAATTAAACCCAAACAAATTAAGAAGCCATTGCTACATGGGAGTGCACCTGAGACACACCAGATGATCTGTGCAGACCAGCCCAGGAGCAGCCAGGGCAGCACATACAAAGCCAGGGAAATGCTGTGCCACAGCAAGAATCCACAGTTAAACCCTGAATTCTGCATCCACACCACAGAGCAGCTTCAGGTGCTTTCAGGCTGCAAATATTTGGTTGCAGTACAAGACACAGAGCAATACAAGAACAAGCAGACCCTAAAATTTCTTTAGCAGTTAGTGAAACAAGAGGCTCACCAGGAGCACTGCGGGCCTGAGGCCGGGTTTGTGATAGCCTGGTTTGAAGAGGCACAGCCGGTATTTTGAACTCCCACCCCAATCCTTCAGCCCCAAGCCACTCTCTCCTCCCTCCCCTCATTGCAGCTGTAACTGGTTCAGTGGTGCAGTACCAGTCCCTGAAACAATCCAGATTAAAAAAGCAAAGCTGAACTTCCTCTGGGGGGTTACTCCTGAATGAGATTAATACAGTGATTCACTTCCCAACTCTTCCTCCCTGGCAGTGTCCAAGGCCAGGCTGGACATTGAGGCTTGGAACAACCTGGGATAGTGGAAGGTGTCCCTGCCCATGGTAGGGGTGGGACTGGATGATCTCTAAGGTGCCTTCCAACCCAAACATTCCATGATTCCATGAATAATCTGTGCCCTGGCAACCACAGTATTTGATCAAATCCCAAAAAACATCGTGCAGCCTTATGCCAACACAGCACTGACCAATACTGTGCAGCAAGGCAGAAATGTAGGGAATGCTTTAAATAAAAAAGTCAGGCTAAAGATTACCAACATTTTCAGGGAATAATTCATCACCTTATAATTAGGAAGGCTGAATCATGGCAAAAAAAAATTAATGCCTACAACCTTCAGAAAGACAAACTCTGACATGATTTGTTTGTCCCTTGGGCTTAAACTGGGGTGGGGAATGGAAGGGGATGGTTGACCAAACTATTGATAATCCTTCAAAAACTGTTCCATCTTTTCCCTGCACTATGATAACTAAGAAGACCTAGACACTTACTAAAAAAAAAAGCCATTATAAATAAGAGACTTCTTTCCCTTCCTAGATGTTCCACCTTATTTTTAAGCAGCTGTGAGTAGGGAAAAGTGATTGACAGTAAATAAATTTTAAGTTTTATCCCCCAAATAAAATAAGTACATTTCAAACAACTGTGGCATTTCCTGTAATCTGACAACAAAGCAGGCACAGAAAGAGATCAGCTTTGGAACAGCCTGGGAGGGAAAGAGGTGGAGGGTCATGACAGTGTAATCCTGACTCCAGAGCTCAGGGGAGGAAAGAACCTGGAGTAGCTACAACAGCATCCCAGCACCATGGGAACAGCAGCACCAGCAAGAGCAGCCTGGCTGAGGCAGAATTAGGAAAGAAATGCCAGACAGGATGCATTAAAATTGGTGATCATGGTGCACAACAAACTGCACTGATCCAGCCTTAGCAAATCCTAAATCATTCCTTCATTTTGTTGTACATAAACAGACTTTCAAACAGGTATTTACAAAATATAATTTGGATCTCCTGGCTCAACACAGCAGTGCCAGAGTGCACACACTGTACAGGCTGTAAATGTAACCAGAAACTATTGCTGCTCTTGCCTATGAAAACTAAATGATTGCTATGAATTAATACTTCCTGCCAAAAATACAGTAACCATTCTGGACTAATTGAACTTATTTAATTGGCAAACCCAAATGGAAGCCAATGTGCCAATTAAGTGATTGCCCCAATTTCTGAAGATTCTCAGGGACAAGCTCCGTGCTGGGAGTCAGCCTGTGAAATGAAAAGGCCCCTCTAACCAAGAGGCAGAGAAAGAACCTCACACAGCAACAGAAGCCCTTGCCAAAAGCTTAACAAGGGGAAAAATGCTCGATTCATGCAGCAATAACAAGGAAAAGCAAGTTACGTGGATTGAAAAGGAAACACAGGTTACTGGTGCAATGCCAGATCAGAACTGCTTTGATCAAAATATTATTGTACCTGAAGCCTGCCTGGTGTGCTGGCCTCTCCCAAAACATTTGTGTCAGATCAGTGCCTGTGTTGTCCACACTTCCTGGATTTCCATCCCATCCTTACCTCTGCTACACCCATTCCCTGAGCTGCAGCAATTCACATGGAAATGCTGTGCTGGACACAGAAGACACGCTGCAGTTTCTGCAAGATCAGCAAGTCCTGACTCACTACTCCAGGCAAGTCAAGAGCCTGAGGACCTTCACAGCACAAAACCAACCTCCAGACTTACAGGTAACATAGGGAACATTTTCTGTAGCATTTAAGAAAGGCAGTGACCCCTCAGACTTAGAGCCAGAAGCCAAATGCTGGAGCATTTAGGTGGAGAACCATCTAAGCCGGGCTCAGAGCCTGCCAGGGCTCATGGAGACTTTGGACAATGCTCACAGAACAGGGTGGGATTGCTGGGATTCTTGGCCCTCCTGTGCAGGGCCAGGAGTTGGACTCAATGACTTGTGGGTCCCTTCCAGCTCAGGAGATTCCATGATCCTAAAGTCCATTTCTACTGAATTGTCCAAGCCCTTCAAAAATAGCAGAAAAAAACCCCAAAATTTCAGCTTCATATCTCCCAAAACTTCCCCTTGCACCTGAGAGGTTAAAACTTTACACTTTTAAAAAGAACTTGCATCTGGGCAGTCAGAGTTCAAAAGCACTTTTTCCCCCCAAGAAACTTCCTCCATGCTGGGGAAGCCATCTGAGAACAGGAGGAGTCTGACAAAACTCTGACAGTGACTTCAGAGCTCCCAACCACATCCTCAGCTGTAAAACTGCGGCCTTGGTTCATACACGTACAAAGCATGAAAAGGCACGGAAAAAAAATACAAAATGTCAATTTTAACATGTTTAAGGGTATTATATCTACATAGCTCAGAAGCTAAAATTAGATCATTTCAGTAAAAATTTGGAAATCACTACAGCTGACAGGGCCAAGCAAATGGGTTCTCCACGTTCCCTTTTTATTCAGATTTTGCCACAACTCCTGGAAGTATTCATGTTAGCCTGCATCAGAAACAGGCCTGATGTTTTGTGAACTAAAAACCAACCAATGAACCAATACTAATTTTAAAAGAAGCCCCTTGTATTCTATTTTTGGCATCTATTCTTGCAGAATCCCCACTCAAGACCTGGGGCAGAACTGACTGAGTGCTGCACAAAGAATGAGAAATAAACACTAAGGACATAAAAATCTTTCTTTAAACCCCTACAATGCCCTAATCTCTGCACACATTCATAATTGCATTTAAAAATAGTTTTCTCCTCACTCATGTCCCAGATTTAACAGTGATATATTGAGGCCTCATTAAAAAGCCTTTATTACCTTCACAAGCCACGGTACTTTCCCTACCTGGTACCAAATGCTGAAAATACTACAGATCTCAGAATCCCTCTGACCTAAGAACTAAGATTCTTCCAGGACCTCATAGGACAGGCTCCAACCCCTGTGCCTTTCTAAAGTTTGCATTTTTCCTAAGAAAATTCCATCAGCATAAGCCTAAAATGGTGATGGGTACCAGCTGCAGCTGCTGCCTTCTTGTGCACTTGTCAAACTCACAGATTCAGGAGACTTTTCCAATTGTAATTTAGGGGTTCCCCCTTTCCAGGCAAACTGGTTCTACACCAGTAACAGCTGACTCCAGCTGTCACCTCACGACCCTGTTATGGACAACAGAACTCCCAGATCCCGTGAGATCCCAGCCAGAGGTGCCCCAGGGGGGAATAAACCTTCCATGGGCTCAGAGACTCATGTTCTGAAGGCTTCCAGAGCTGAAAGAATTGGAAAAGCGCAGGGAAAGTGACTCTTTCAGAAGCACACAGAGAATCACTGAAAGGCTTGAGTTGAAGGGACCTTAAAGCCCATCCAGTGCCACCCCCTGCCATGGGCAGGGACACCTCCCACTGTCCCAGGCTGCTCCAAGCCCTGTCCTGTCCTGTCCTGGCCTTGGGCACTGCCAGGGATCCAGGGGCAGCCCCAGCTGCTCTGGGCACCCTGTGCCAGGGCCTGCCCACCCTCCCAGGGAACAATTCCTGCCCAATATCCCATCCAGCCCTGCCCTCTGGCACTGGGAAGCCATTCCCTGTGTCCTGTCCCTCCATGCCTTGTCCCCAGTCCCTCTCCAGCTCTCCTGGAGCCCCTTTAGGCCCTGCAAGGGGCTCTGAGCTCTCCCTGGAGCCTTCTCCTCTCTGGGTGAGCACCCCCAGCTCTCCCAGCCTGGCTCCAGAGCAGAGGGGCTCCAGCCCTGGGAGCAGCTCCGTGGCCTCTCCAGATTCATTCCAGCAGCTCCCGTCCTTGCTGGAGTGTATTCCCCTGAGCTCCAGTGTCAGGTGAAGGCAGCTTCACGTGGCACCTTTCTGTGTCAGCACAGTTGCAATGGGTGCATAAATGAAGATTTTTGTATTTATCTCAGCATTTTTATCCTGCTTCCCCACAAAACTCAGCCAGGTAGAAGACAAAGGCAGCAGGCACAGAGGGTCTGTAAGCACAGCAGCCTGACGGGGGGAGAGCTGCTGGCTCAGTGCTTTTAAACACTGCAACTTCCTGGACTCACGGAGAGGGGGTGGGAGGAACTCAGGAGGTCAGTAACGTGTGGTAAATGTAATATTAAGCACAAATATCAATTTATGCCAAAGTTAATGCAGGCTGAGGACAGCTGTTTTGTAGGCTCATCTGAGAAATATTACATAAAGGCTCTTTCACAACTTCATTTCTTGTAACTTAGAAATAGAGCACTCAGCAGGGCCTGACAAGGAAAAGATACCCCTTTCCTTTAAAATAACATTATTGTCTCAGAGAAATGTTAGAAAATCCATAAACTGCAATTTTCCTTGGCTCACACAGGGCTTTTCAGCCCCAGAACTCAGAAGTGTTCTATGAAGAACGTCAGTATCATCAACTGCATTTTCTTAAGTGGAGCAGAGGCAGAAATCCCGGGATGTGTGAAGGTTACCCAGCAGGTGCAGCACAGTGGGAATTGGGGCTGAAACAGCCAGAAAAAAATGTGCCTGATACACCCAAATTCTAAAAATACAGAGCATGAGCGGGGGGGGGGGGGGGGGGGAATACAAAATACAGCAATGCTTGAGGAGCACACAGGCAGTTGCCACATCACCCAGCTCCTGGGAGCCCTGTCCAGCCATGGCTGCCTCCCCTTCTGCCTGGACCTCACCTCCAACACAGAACTGCACCAGAAACACTGAGGACGAGGTGTCCCTGGATCCCTGCAAGTGTCCAAGGCCAGGCTGGGTGGAGCTTGGAGCAACCTGGGATAGTGAAAGGTGTCCCTGCCCATGGCAGGGGGGTGGCAGTGGATGAGCTTTAAAGTCTCTTCCAACCCAAACCATCCCACAGTTATGGGATTTCCCCTACATAAATAAGGTCTCCAACACAAAATCACTTGTCCTCCTGCTAAACCACAAACACAAAACAAGCAGTGTTAAAAAGCAGGTGGAAGTATAAATAATAAACTAAAGAAGACAGGAGGGAAGAAGGACTGAACCTACTCAGGTGCCCAGAATGAACTGGCAATGACAGAAACATTAAAAGTAAGAACTTCTGTCACCTTACACTTACAGTATAGGAGGACATTCAACCTCCACACATTTAGAAAGACCTTCAGTTTATTTCTTGTTAAGAAAAAGCTCTGGAAACAAAGCACTTACATAAATTAATAATAAGCACTTTGAAAAATATTGTGGATAAAAGCAGGGAGGAAGAGTAGGGACGACTCATTCATGTAACTGTGAATGCATAAATTGACTTTTCCCAATAAAAGCATGTACCAAGGCAGAGTTCAGGAGACAAGTGCCAGGTGAGTGCCCAGCTGCCCGCAGTGTCCCTCGGCTCAGCCTTTGCTCACCCAGCAGAAGGTGAAATTCATGCGAGGTGACAACGCCTGGTGCCTGTCAGGGCTCCAGCAGCAGCCAGGGGAACCAATGGAGAGAGCAACTTCTTCAGCCCTGCAGCCTCCATTCCCTGGGGCTGGGGCTTCAAGCAGCAATAAACCTAAAAACTGCATCTGCAATGGCCACTAAGCAAAACTGAGGTGTACTGTGGCACTCTGAGACAGTCACACAGCATGGAAGGAGCAATCTCTGGGACAAGGCTGAACCAGAGGCTGCTAAAAATGCAAAGTGAAGGAATAGAGTGAAGGGAGAAATCTCAGGCTTAAAATGATCAGGAAAAAGGCAGAATATTGAAGATATGCTGGTTAAACAGAGAAGAACAGTGACAGTGCTGAACAAGGTCCTGCAAATATTTACATCTAAATACTGCCCCTGACTGGAGGTAAGGCAGAGGTTGAAAGTAGAAATTTGATTCGCTCAACAGAGTAAACACAAGCAAGTGAGATTTCCCCCCCCCTCTTAAAACTGTGTTCAGAGGACCCTGAGGTGAAACCAACACTGTGAGCACAAATCCAGCCACTCTAAATACAGGTTCAGTAGCTTTACTGTCCCTCATCACACCAAGTCCCGGTGCAGTAATCCCAGCTGGGAATTTCCCTGTTTATCATCCTCTCAATCTCTTCTCCACTGGACCAGTCAGTTTTGGCATTGCTGGCACAGAGCTGTGTGCCAGCAAATGTGTTTTAAAACCTGAATTAATGAGAGGAACATGATGCAGGATAAAATAAACACTGAAGAGTGTCCATGAGCACAACAGCCTCAAGCAGGTGAACATTCCCTTCACTGCAAATCAACCAGGAGAAAACAAATGAGATATGCCAGGAAACCTGTGTCACAGGTGAGGACACTGAATTACAGCCTGACAGCTCTGAGACATAGCTGGGGGTCACAGACAGCAGAGAGGTGTCACACAGCGACTCCCACCAGACTCCAGGGTGTGGGAAGCTCCGAGCTGGGAGCAGGTGCTGCTGCCTGAGCAGTGCTGATGGGAACAGACAGTGCTCCCAACGGGGCCAAGGTGGAGAGAAGGCAGAAACAGCCTCACACGAGGAGGAAAAAAATTACAAAGTGAAAACTGCAAAAATTGACAGGCTGGGAGAGCTGGGGGTGTTCACCTGGAGAAGGGAAGGATCCAGGGAGAGCTCAGAGCCCCTGTCAGTGCCTAAAGGGGGCTTGTAAATAGGAGGGTGAGAGACTTTATACAGGCAGAGGGTGACGGGGGGGGGATGGCTTCCCACTGCCAAGTGCAGGGCTAGATGGGATATTGGGAAGAAATTCCTCCCTGTGAGGGTGGGGAGGCCCTGGCACAGGGTGCCCAGAGAAGCTGTGGCTGCAAAAACCCCCATGTATCTTAAGGTAATCCAGGTGTCTGAGGCCCACTGCGCACCTGAGTGCCTTCTGTGAGATGAGAACAGCACCTTTGTGTGTGCTTTTCTGCAGCTCTGGTCCCTCTGACGGCAGGTTTGCTCTCAGGCTGAGGTTTTATTTATGTAGACTTAGCCAGCATTTTGCTAAAATCTCATTCCTCCACAATGCTACATGCTTCAAAGAGCATGTTTTTACAAGAAGTTCCCTTCATGCTCAGAAGTCTTGCTGAAAAAGAGGTTAATGCAGACTGAAAATCGTTGTGACATTATGGACCTTTTAATTGGTTACAAGACCTGCTTTGGGGCACGCATTAATAGAGCAGAAGCGTTGTGAAAGCTCCTTCCCTCTCCTTGACAAACTGCCAGAGGAAGGGAAGCATTTTGGCCTTGTTCAAAGTACTGTGCAATCCATTAAAAAAGCTGAAACTCGGGGAGTATAAATGGAGTAGAGGAGCAGAGTGTTCAGAATGGTGAATAATGGGAGGAGGAGATGTAAGCCAGGTGTTTTACCATGGCGCTGAGCGTCTCCTCCCAGTCCGGCCTCTCCCTGGGATGGATGCTCCTCTGCAGCTCTGGAACAAAGTCATCTTCTTCTGTGTGGACAGAGGACTTCATCATTCTGGAAAGGAGGACAGAAGTTGGACATTCAGTGACAATTCCTAGGTAATTTCACACCGAGTCTGTTACAGTGCTCAGTTATGTGACAGCATAAAATGATTTTCACAGCCAGGACTCCTGAGTTTCCCCCACTTCCTCATTATACAAGCAGGACAAGAGTGTAAATCTGATGGAGAGAAGTCTGCACTTCCTAACCAATCAGTGGATAATTTTGTTTAATCACTGCACAATTTGCAAGTCTCACAACACAGAAAAATGCAGAGGACTAATTTTCAGTCCACTTCAGAAAAATGGTTCCTATTTGCCCAGGCAAACAGCAAGAGAAACACACACTTGTAAGGAGAAATACGCACATTTGATTCCTCCTCCTGGAGGTTTTGCCTGAAATGGGGAAAACAGTTTCCAAATCTTAGTCTGACTCCACATCCCAAGGCCTGATCCATCAGCTCTCATCTCATCCCTTCCTGATCCTATCTGAAGAGTGAGCACCTCAAATCAGCCTGATGTGACCAAGTGAAGCTTTTCTTCAGATAAGGAGCCATCTTCCAAATACCCTGTGAAGGTTATTCCAAGGCTGCACAGAGATCAGAGGCTCAAAATGAAAACTGAGAAGGAATTCATAAAAGCTCCTCAGCCCCTCCACATGACAGCACTCTGCAAATATGAATTCTTTTTTCACTTTGTTTGTATAAATGTGCCTTTGCAGAGATCATGGCATAGACTTGAAGTACCAAAGGCCTGTTCATAGTCTGGTATCACCCATTCCAGTTTCATTAAATGTGATATTCAGGCAGGCTTTTATTCCCTTAATAGATCACCACTTATTTATTTAGGATAAGCATTTTGATAACCAGCAAGGGCTGGTTTCTAACCCTGCTGATTTATGCACCACTTGACTGAAACACGCCTGGTGAAAGCCAGTTAATGAAACTCCTTTGCTTCAGATCCAAGATTTGAAGTTCTGAAACCCCAACATGCTGCTTGACACTGGGCCAAAGCATTTAACTCTGCTTTGTTCTCTCCAAGAGGGTTAAGGATGAAGTAATTAACACTGCAATAATAGCACGGCTGGGTTAGGAATTTCAGCCCGTACAATTTCATCTCCCCAGCTTTGTGATCATATTTCTGCTCCAATAAAAAACACATCCCAGAGAAAATGAGCCTCAAAACCGAAAGTCACAATGCCCCAGGGAAATGCTGCTCACCGGGCTTGTGTGTCCTTCCCACCCTAAACATCACCCACTGTCCTCAGGAGGGAAAAAATGCACCTACCTGGGGAAAGCTGCAGAGAGCTGAAAAAAATCTGGATGAAAGTGCCGTGATTTAGAATACAGAGGTGCAATGTCAGCTCAGAAAGGAGACCCTCACCTTTGCAATAGATGTTTAAAAAAATTTGGGGGTTGAAAGACTAAAAATTTGCTGCTTCAATTCTCCTTTGCACATCAAGAGGAGGAGACCTGGCCTGGCTCTCACAGCCCCAGCTCCACCACAGGAGAGGTTTCCTACTTAATTTAAAGCAGAGGAAACCAAGTTGTGCAACTCAGAAACAAGAGACAAACCAAAAAAGAAAAAAAAGAAAAAAACCTCAACTTTTTAAATCAGTGCCATGATTTTGAAAAAGGCTCATCCTGAGGATTTCTAGACGTTGGGGTTTGACCATATTGCAGCTGAATAAAAAGATTCTAAACAAATTATCCCACAGCAGCTTCAGTCTAATTCCCTGAGGTGACGGAGTGGAAGGAAGGGTGATGTGATCAAGACCCACCTTCTAGAGCAGCTAAAACAATCAGCTTATCAAAGTGCTTGCTCAGTTTGAAGATTTGAAAATAACAGGACTGCATTTACATCTTCATCAGCACTTGGGAGTACAAATGGATTCACTAAACAGCTTCTCAGGCTTCCAGCAATTGCTGCCAGATTTCTCCTCCGAAATGTGTTGGCTGCAGTGGTGAGAGTGAGTGCAGAGGATAGTATGTCCTAATTGAAAATAATCCTGGGAATCAGGAGCATGTTCAGGGTCTGTATCCTCACACTGGATCAACACGGATGTCACAGCACCCTGCTCTTTTTACCACACTCCATTTCTTTCATCTATAAAATTCCATGATAAACTCTTCCCAAACCCTTCCCACTGAGATCCCAAAATGCAGTCCCATTATTCTTCCTGTGAAGGTGTTCTGGACTTTTACTGCAAATTAGAAAAGCTCTGCATGCAAAATTGAGCCTTTAAAACAGTCAGTTCTTTGAGCTTTTGCCAGACTTGGAATATTTTACTGCTGCGGGAAATTCAAACTTAGTCACAGTACCACAGAAATATTGGAAATGATACCGAATATTTTCTCTCTGACACAATTATCAGCACTTGATAACCATCTGTGCACACTTATTAATCTTTAATAGCCCCTACTTAATTGCCTGCCATCTGAGACAGAGAGCAAGGAAGGCTGGAGATGCTGCAGGTAATATTAGTACTTTATGGATTAAGTCTGGTGGCTTTTTCCTGCCCATCAGTGGCCTGGATGAAGGAAAATAACTTCGTGAACTTGCAGCAATGAAGCAGGGAGAGGAGCAGGGCCAGAAAGGGGGGAGAGTTGGAAGAAAAGCAGCTTCTCAACACACTGTCCTTTTTAAAAGGTTTCCTGTGGGCTTGTAAAACCTCAGAGCAACAGCTGGGGAAGGAGCTTTCCTACCAGCCAGGCACAGGGAAAACCCTGGCCTCACCCCAAGACAAGCCTGGAATACTATCTATAGGTATAATCACATTCCCACATTTTTATATGCATGTGTATTATGGATGTTTGACATTATTTTAATTTATAGAGCAAATAAATAGCACAACATACATATGTCTGATTCACCACACATGTCAAGCTGTAACAAGACAAATTGTCTTGTTTCTGCCATGGATTCTTTTCCACAGGAGGGGAAAATACCTCAAATCCCAGGAGGGCTTACACAGAACACTGACACATGGACCTTGTAAACATTAAAGGCCAAACAAACTAAAGGAGCTGCTCTATAATGGCTCCACTTGGGTATTTCAGGAGAGATGTCAATGAGTGAGAAGCCACTACAGAATTTAATCCTGGCCATTAGAATAGAAATATAATTTTACTTAAAATGCCACTTCCTCAACCTCTCAGCAGCTCTGCCCTTGCAATGAAATGTGACACCGTTATATTAATAAAAGTTCTGGTGTACAGAGGCCATTAAGCAATTCCTCTGCAGATGAATGAACCCTTCTTCATTGTAAATTGAGAACCAAATGTACTGGAACAAATGTTTACAGGACATTTCGCAGAAGGCCCAGCCCACTTTCACACCCACCCTTTGAAGTTCTCTGGTAGGTCAAGTTGATTAATTTAGTCAGAACTTGTACATTTGTACACGACACAACTGTATTGAGAAAACATCTCATGTCCTTTTCCACCTTCTCAAACCCCATTAGCTGCTCCCATCGTTTATGGTATTTCCGTGCCCTATCAGGAATTAAAACCCTCTGGTGCCTTATCAAGCATCGGGTCCTGCCTGCTCACACTCAGTTGTGTCACAGGGCAGGAAACACCCACAGGAGATCTGCAGGGTGATTTGTATTAAGTAAACTTTATCTCAAGTAAACTTTATATTAAATAGATGAATATGCAGCTTGATGTCCCTAAACTCTACAGTTCCTGCTTGTTTATAAAATTGTAAATTTTAAATACACCTTTCACTAGACAAGAACCTCCCCTATGGTTTTGAAGGAGTTCCACATCCACAAATCCAACATATTTTCACATTTCTGTTTGCACAAGAGAGAAAGAAACACAAAAAGGGGTTTGTGGAAAGAGCTCCTCAAGTTAAACAAGGACAGAACTCTTAAAACATTGTGGGACCCCTACAAGAGTGTCTGTTCCCATAATTCAGGTTCTTTGGCACAGCCCCAGTGCCACAGCAGAGGAGTGACACAACTGTCATGGCTCTGGTGCCCTGTGACACCCGGTGAACGGCAGGATGTGAGGGGGTGACAAATTCCTTCCCGAGGTGCCAACGGTGTGAGAGCCCTGCCAGGCTCCTGGCAGAGAGTTAATTGTCTGCCTGGCACATCCCACTTGGGCAGGCAATGTGTTCCTTAGATTAAATGCCAAATATGATCTGGAGCTGTTCTCCTCCGTGGGGACATCGGGCACTGCAGCCTCTCCTGGCTGCTCCCCCCACCCGTGACTTTTCTTCCTGACCTCCACCTGAGAGGTGAGAGCCGACCAGAACTGATTTATTGGTTTCTTTATTATTTCTATCACACTGCTGTTGTGCCTGGAGATTGCTCCCCTGATGGAAAAGCACAGGTCTGCCCTACAGAACCAACAATTCAAGAGGATTTAGCGCTCCACAGAAAATTATGTTTTCCAAGACATAAATCTTACCCCAAAGGCTACAATTTAATTAAGGCCTGTGCTGACACCAATCTAGACTGAAAACCAATGAGCTTCAAAAACTACCTGATAAAATCTCGTGTTTGTTTTGCTCAAATAATTTGCACAAAAGGCAAAAATAACCCATCCTAGCCTGGGTGGAGCATCCCTGTCCTTCTGAATGTGACGAGTAGAGTTTTAATCCCATAACTCTCAATCACAGCTTGGAAACGTAATCCAGCAGTGAATCAACAGAGAAATACCTTGAAAACTCTGCTTCAGAGGGTTTAAAATAAATCAGTCAAGATGTAAAGTGCTGTGGGTGTCACCCTACAATATATGACAGCAGAATTAAGTCAACTTTTCACATCTCATGAGCCACCCATTGCCACCAGGAAAGGAA
The DNA here is from genome assembly GCF_965178545.1 of Coloeus monedula. Taxonomy (NCBI): domain Eukaryota; kingdom Metazoa; phylum Chordata; class Aves; order Passeriformes; family Corvidae; genus Coloeus; species Coloeus monedula. Next base: position 441,070 of record NC_138805.1, on the reverse strand, counting down.
GAAAAATTATTAAACAAGAACTGAAATTTGACCCAAAGTTTATAAACACTTGGGCAAGAAGTTGGAATCATGTGACAAACAGATACATCTTCATTTCTGACCTCAGACTTCTACCACAAACACACCCAAAAACTAGGAAATTACATTAGGGAGATGGGGAAAACACCAAAATGCACATACCCCTCTCAGCCCAATTTTCTGAGTAAACTCTGTGTCCATGAAATTAAAGCTAATACAGTGGAAAGGAAGAAAATAATCACACAATATGGAAAGGAGAGATAGCTCACGAGCCTCAGGAAAAATGAAAGAAAGACAGGAATTGCAGGCTGACAGTGCTGACCTGATGAGGATTGCATTTAGCGTGTTTCAAATCAGCTTTGTCAACACCTTCCTGATTACATTATGCCCATCTGTATTACATAAAACAAGATTTCTGAAGTCTGACTCCAGGATCACAGAACATGAAGCTGGAAAAGCCTGGCAAGGTCAGCTCCAAGCCCACCTCATAAATAAACAAATGCTAAATGGATTGTGTTTAATCCTTGGCCACAGAGCGAGAACCTGGCACAACTAAAGGGCTGCTGTGATTGATTGGACACTGTTGAAAGCTGTAATTGCTACTTTTGATGGAAGTTCATCATCAGAGAGCCCAAATTCAATTATGTGGGAAGGCACTGCACAAGGAAAATCAGGAGAGTAACAGTATATTACAATAGGAGAATATCGAAAAATCACTGGAATGAAATGTCATTCAAATATCAGCAAACTGCATTTCTGTGCACTCCAGGCTACTCAGGATGCATTTATTGCCTGGTTCTGAGCTGAGCTCAGTGGGTTTCAGCCTGGGGGTTGTGGATGTGTGAGGGTCTCAGAACTGCAACTGTGGGCAGCAGAAGTCAAAAAATTAACACAAGCTCACTGTGCTGTGCAGCTCTTTAGTTCAGGTGCCCTTCTCACGGAATGCAGGCTTCCCTGGCAATCTATCCATGAAGGAGGCTGGGAATCTCTGAACTGTGGGAACAGAGGTCTGAGCAGGATCTGCACTGCTACAATGAAACGTTGATCCCATCCTACTGGCTGCGATGGCTTTCAAAAATTAACCACCTTAGGTACAGCCACAAAGATAGCTTTAAAATACTTTAAGCACCAAATTGTCTGGTTTTCCCAATGTTCAAATTCCAAATTCATGGTACACCTATGCCCAGGGAGCCCAAGATCACCAATGCACTAAGATGGCGTGGAAGGGCTGTGGGATCCCCAATGCCAATTACTGTCCTTCAGCTACAGAAGGCAATTGGTCACCACAAACCCCTTCACACAAACTTTTAGTTCTGGGGTTTCTATTCCTACAAAGTATTTTTTTTAAGGAAAGAATCACTTCCCATTTGATGTGCATCTCCACCTGCTAAATGAGATTCTCAGCTGCCTGAAATCTCTTTCTCTAAGGAAGGAAAAAAACCTTTTTTTTTCTTTGCATTAACTTCTCTTCTTAAATGAAGAATATATGATGTTAGAAAAACTTTTTAAAAATTAAATATAGGAAGTTTTAAATAAAGATCTTTTAGCAATCAGCACTATCACCTGATTAATTTTTTAAATGCCACAGTGGACATGACAACCCTTCCACTATGAATGTTCCTCTGCAGAGGTAGGCACACAAGGCCAATGGCACTGCAGAGATTAATTAATATATTGGTTTCCTGCCCTGCTCCTGCTCTCTGGACATGCTTTAATATGAGCTCCAATACAGTCAGACAATTATCTCTGCTCAGGGGCTTTACTGTGGTTTCAGACTTCCAAATATACATCTTGTTTATTAATTTGCAAGAACATTTAAACCACATTTTCTGAGCTCTCAAAGAAAAGTTGCACAAACAAGACCAGATTAGCTGGAATTTAAAACCTGCGGGCAAAAGGGCAAGTCTGGGCAGGACAGTTCCCATTTTAGCAGAAAAAGGCATCTCCAGGTACCACAGGCAGCCCCTCTCACCTTGGGAATCAGCTTTTTATTCCCAATTGACTTCTTGGTGTCCCCAACGCTCTGAGAATCTCCCAAGCCCTCCCTAACCCTCACTGCACAAGCAAAGCCCCTGAGCCCAGGGGAGAATGTGGCTTTAAACTGAAAAAGGATAAAATTAGACTAGATATTTGGAAGGAGTTCTTTTCTTTGAGGTTTACACTGGCACAGGGTGCCCAGAGCAGCTGGGGCTGCCCCTGGATCCCTGGCAGTGCCCAAGGCCAGGCTGGATGGGGCTTGGAGCAGCCTGGGACAGTGGGAGGTGTCCCTGCCCATGGCAGGGGTGGCACTGTCCCTGCCCATGGCAGGGGACCACTTTGAGGTCCCTTCCCACCCAAACCAGTCCGGAATTTTGTGATTCCAGAGCTTGAGGGCACTGCCTACGTTCTCACACAGCCACAGGGTTGTCCCAGCAGGACCTTGGCACCACCAAGCAGGCTCCAAGGCACCAAACAACTGAACACTTCTCCCACCCATTGAGGGAAGGAGGGAGGATGGAAAAGGGGAAGCCAACGCTGTACTATAAAACAAACCCTCTGATTGCTTCCTTTCCACCACGCACAGTTCTGTAGGTACACAGTAAAATCAACCCCCAAGCCACCTTCAGTAAATCTCTAAACCTAAAAGCAGCAACAAGGAACTGGGGGTCAACAGACTCGCCTCCTTTTTATCCTGCCCTTCCACCATAGTTTTCGCAACCTCTTGTCTCACATGGGTGTGTTTTATGTCTCAGCTCAGTAACATCCATTTCCAAGTACAGTAAGTGGGTACAGAGAAATGGACTCCATGCTCTGGAAGGGACTGGAACATGGAACTAAGAGCTTTGTGCAACTGGGATGTAAGAATCTGCATTCACGTTAACTGGCATTTCTTTAAGCACTTTATGAAAAGAATAAGTTCTTGGAATATTCAGCTTTTACAAGCTCTGAGACATGTTCTTAGTTATTAAAAAGCTTTACAAAAATAATCACAGAACCCTCATGCTTTTGCATATGTATTACTGAACAAACCTGCTCTTTTATTTGGCAACACATAAAAGATGTTATTTTAGTAGGTGTTCGGCATTTTCTTTCAGAAGAACACAGTGACAGTCAATAAAAAAAATTCCTCTGGAATAGGTTTCTCTCATCACTTTGCCCAGGATAAGAAAAAGAATTAGGAAATCACTGAACAATCAGAATCACTGAGCCCTGGCTTGGATTTCTTTAGTTTGACTCAGAAACAAGTATAAAAGTATTTAAAAAAATACCTCTAGGGAAAAGGGCACGAACCTCTAACTTACCATTAATAAACTGCCACAAGCAGCTCTGAAGTTGAGATGGGAAAACATGCTGCTGCCACCTTCCTGCTCTGCCCAGGAGTCTGACCTCGGGCACATCAGCAAAGGCTCTTCATGGGGCAGTGGGATGTCCTGCCTTGGGGCCTTTCCCACTGCCACTGGCTGTGGTGGGAATGATCTACACCCCACAGCAGGGCTCACCCTCGCTCCCTGCCCTCACCCAAGTGACACCAACAGGGACCCTGTCACCAAGCTCTCAGTCAGAACCTGTTCCCTGCACTTCCTCTGCACTCTCCTCTTTTTGTTTGTCTTGGTCAGACCAAGCTTTCTCCCAGCCAGCCCTTCTCAATGCCCAGCAAGTGCTGTTCTGCCCCTTGCTGGACCCTTCAAACTTCACCATCACACAAAGCAGGAACAAACCCCACCTGCTCCCAGTTGATCCAAATGAGGCACTTGCCAAATGAGACCCCAAATTGTGAAGAATGACCTAAACCTAAACCAATGGCATGCATCTGGGCTGATCTGGGGTTTCTTTGTAGTTCAGTGCCAATGCAAAGCCATGGCAAATTTAGTCTTCCCTCATGGAAGCACATCCTGGAAAAATGATGCTTTCGGCACATGGAATGATGAAGAGCAATCATCAGGTTTTTTACCTCATCAGTTACAATCAGCCTCACCTGCTGCTGAATGACAACTGCTCATAACATGAAACAACATTCAGAACTTGCCCAGTCAGACAGCTGCTGAGCAGGGAAACCTTTCTCCAACTAAAACATTTATATGGAGCCAGTCACCCACCCAGAGCTACACTTTCTATCCATCCCACACCTTCTATCCATCCAATACACCCAAACTGTCATCTGTGTGGTTATGGGGCGCTCTGTGGTTGAAACCAGGGAAAAAAAACCCACCCCAAGTAGACTTGCTAGTGAATTCTTACAAGGAAATGAATGGAAATGAACTCTGGGACACCAGAACCTGAATAGCTGAACAAATAATAAAAGATAAGCATAAGCAAAGAAATAAAGAGTAGCTCCAGTTACTCTGACTTAAATAAATAGTCTTAAATGATGGCTGGTCCTTGCATCATATTTACAACAGCCCTCCTCCTACCCTCCCATTATCACTGCATCTCAAAGCAAACAGGAGGCTGCTCAGTCCTTTCTCCATCTAGAAATCACTACTTATATATTTCAGTATTATTATTCCTACTGGACAACTCCTGACCAGCTAAATGGAATTAAATGGAGGCCTCCAACTGCAGCAAGTCATCATCAGGGACAGATTTAGGCAGGTGGGGGTCACACGGGCAGGGAATGTGCAAAGCCACACTGTAATTAACTCTCGACAGCAGAGCCATGAATCCAAACAATTCATGATTCCCTGGGCTCACCCAGCCCAGGGACAGACCTGCCCTGCCACCCCTCTGCACGGGTGTTTGTGATGCAGGGAACAGGAAGATGGAAGTGGGAGGGGTGCAGCAGATACAGGGGGGACACGGAGGAGTAGTGCCTGAGAGCTGCAGATGAAGGGGCACAGGGGTCAAACCCTCTCACAGGGTGCCACTGCACACTTCCCTTCACCGCCAACACACCCAACACTGATGAAATCTGTAACAATCAGAAACACATTTACTTTGGCTTTTGGAATAATTCACAATTGTTAATTAGCATTTTCAGTGAATGATAAAACCCCCAATAACCAGGAAAGAGCTCCTCACTCCCCCTTGCCTGGCTCTCAAGCGTCCAGCTGCAGCCACTACTGTCCCTCTTCCCCTGGACACCCACAGGCAGTGCGGGACAAAGGCAGCCGAGCTGGTGCACACGGCTGCTCTCAGTGGAAACCCTGCTGCTTGGTTTCCTGCTGCCTCACAGATGAATACAGAAAAGAACAATTAGCCAAGCCTTCAGTCTAATTTAGATGTATTTTTCTTTTTGGAGGGGAGACTGAGAGATGGTACATCATAAACCCAAACCTTAACTCTAAAGCTGCTCAGAAGAGCATGATACTGAAACACCAGGTGTAACCCATATTGTACAGGCTTCTGATAATAAACACTGACCCCAGTTATGCTAAAAGCTGTACTTGGATATGCCAAGAAACCATAAAACATTAATACAAGGACTGTCTACATCAAAGCAGACAAGAGGTGAGCAAAGAGAATATCTCCATCCATTTTCCAAAAACCAAAGTAACTGACAGCTCACCTAAGTTGTCCAATGTTTCAGAGGAAGACTGGCCCTAAAAGTAGGAAATAACTTCAGTTTCCCAGTCCATCACACAAGGAAATATCAAACACCTTATCAGGGCCTGGAGAAACAGGAATTGAGGCCCAGGAAGAACACCACTCTCCTGTGCAGGAGATCACACTCTGCTCTCACTCAATCCTTGCCATGAAATGTTGTATCCTGGTGGAGCAGAGACAAGAGCCAGCCCAGCTCCCAGCAGGCAATCAGGGCACTCTCCCGAGGAATACGAGAGCCTCTCGAAGAAGGCTCAGGAGTTGAGCTATGCCCTTTCCAAAACTGTGCCTCTGAGCATGGAGGGCTTATGCAACACCTCCTCCTCACCCATTACTCTATGAACTCCTTTCAAAGAAGAGAAAATGAGAAAGGAAAGCAACAAGCTACGACAGAAAGACTGACCAGGACCACTGAGCAGGGAAACTCTGGGCTGCAGAGAGCAGCATCACCACAGAGCTCAGAGACAGCACCTCCACCAGCCAGGAGGCTCCGGGGACAGAGCCCTGCCAGGGCCAAGGGAGCAGCTCCCACCTTCACCTGGTGCCCAGCAGAGGGGTTTGCCCATCTCTAGACACTGCCCTGAAGGAAAAGTAATCCCATTCCAAACAGGGCTGGCGTTGTGCTGGACCAGGAGAGCTGCCAGGCCTGGGAGCTGCTGCCGGGCAGATCAGAGCTCCAGGGTGGGGACACCTTGGGTCACCTGCGCAGAGACGTGATGAGGGACATCACCATCTCAGAGACCTCCTTCTGACCTGGGCCACCTCCTGCCCTCTGAACCTCAGGGGGCTTTTGTAGATCAAAGAACGCCGGAAGCTTTGGGGTTGGAAGGAGCCTTAAGACTCATGGAATTCCAGCCCCCTGCCACAGGCAGGATGCCACTCACTGGATCTGGTTGCTAAACCAGACTCAGGATCCTGCCCTGCTGCCAGCCTGTGTCTCTTCCTACTAACTGAGAATCTGGACATTTATCTGTGCTTTGCAAATACTGGAGCTGAGTCCCTGGGCATGTAAGGGTGCTGCAACGCCTCATCATGCAACATCATCTTAATCCCCTGGCAATGCCAGAGATCAGGAAAAAAGAATAGTTTTGTTGGTTGTTGTTATTTCTAATTAACTAGGGGGGAAGCATCTGAAACCAACACTTTGGAGAAAAAATTAGAGGTCATATTTGTGTTTTAATTTTAAAAGCAAACTATGAAAAACAAAATACAAGAATTACAGAAACAACCTGTGACTGAGGACAATGACATTCTGAAACTGAAAAAAAAATGTAAACCAAAACATTTTAACTGCACTGCTTCAAAATTTTGTGGGCTTATGAAACCTCTTTAATTTTATATCAAGCCAGACAAGAAAGTCTCTGAAATACCAACCTAATTTTAAAAGCAGAAGGAAGGAGGGATAAAGAAAGACAAAACCAGTGAACTATATAATCATAGTCAAGTCGAGATTGGAAAGATACTCAAAGAACAGAGGCCCCCTCTAACACATTATAGGGGATGAAAAATATGAAAGATGTTGAATTGCCTAAGCAGATGCCAGCGGTGCAATGCATGGAAAATCAAAAGCAAACAAGGTTTCCTGTCCCCTCAGCTCCAGGAGAACGTGTCTACATCCACCAGCTGCCTCTGCGCACAGAAAATGAACAATTCCAGAATGTGAACATCACAGGAATAACAGGGCCCTGAGCACAGGACAAATCCTGCCACTAGACCATGCCCCACTCACCCTGATCACAGAGGGACACCATGGGAGCAGCTCTGCAGGAGTGCTTGCATAGAGTGCAGCTACACTGAAGGCAGGAGGAAAGCAGAAAGGGACGTGACAACCGAGTCAGGACTCCAGAAAGCAAAGCTCACAAATGACTGGTGAGTTGTGCAATGACTCAGCAGGAAGGAAGAAAAAAGGAAAAAAAATACAGCAGCTGATAGGAAAGTTTTTTCAATAAGGACAAGTACCATAAAAAAGTCAGTAAAGAAATAAAGAGACAGAAGCAGAGCTCCCAGGCTGGAATTCTGCCTGTGTGCACAGAGCTGTCTCTGCTATTCCCGCTCCCCTCCCAGCACACCTGAGCAGGCAGAGGAGCAGGAATGCCTGGCTTTAACCCCTGCCTCCCCAGTACCTGCCAGGCTTGCTGTGGAGGTGCTTTTCTTGGTGAGCAATGTGAGGGGAAGCTACAGCCCAGGCAAAGTCAGGAAAGCACAGAGCAGACAGAATGCCAGCCTGGGGAACCCAGGGAAAGGAGCAGGAGAGTCTGCTGCCCTGCCAGGCCCAGGAAGGTGGTCAGGACAGGAAGGTGACAGAGAATCTCTGCCCCTCCTCTGTTGTCCTCCTGAGCATGAAATTCCAGCTCCTGTTTCTCTCCATAACTTTCCAGGAGGGCTCTGCCATGGCTGTTGAGGCTCAACAGCTCCTCCTGCAATGGTAAGATTAAATGTAATCTGTTAAACAGAGATAACGTGCTCCAAGCAGATGGATGAGGAAGCCAAGCTGTGCAGATTTCACTGCTCAGTTTGAACATATTCTCACTCACACTCTCCTTTGCAAACCTTTATGCAAATAGCTTTTCAAGAACATTTAATCCTCCACCCTCCCAAATTCCCACAGCAGCGTTGCTGTCCCTTCAGTTTGGCCCCAGAGAGACCCCAAGGCACTGGGCACCTGCCTGGCCCAAGCCAGGTGGCATTCAGTGACATTTGAGCAGATGCTCACATGCTCTGCAATGCAGGGAGAGAAAGGAGATGGCTCAGGTAACTTCAATTCCTTTCCACCATTCCTCCCTGGCAAACCCAATCCCTTGAAAAGCACTGTGTCTTATCTCTGCCTTTCAAATCTCGCCTGGCCTGGTTCCACTGGTGTCAGTTCTGCATCTCTGCCACCATTCTGCTTCTGCACCAGCGTAATAAAAGAGGAGAGGATGCCAACAGCTCCTCTGTGCAGCAGAATAACTCTGTAGAACTGTGCTGGCTGCAGCAGGGAACCATAAAACCAGAGGGCAGGGAAAAGAAGGGCAGCTGAAAGGTAACAGCATTAGGAATGACACTCTGAACGTTCTCCTCTGCCATCACACCACCCCTGATGGCCAACACAAGCTGAGAAATTAACTACTGAGAGAATTAACCCCTGCAAGGCAAGGAAAGCCAGGGCTTCATGACTGGCACACAGAATTAGGTGTGTTAGAAGAGCTGGCAGTGAGGGATCAGGGGGGACCCTGGCCTGGTGTATCACAACCAGTTTCAGTTAAAAACAGGAAACCAGGGTGAAGGCAATCACAACATCTGCAACATCCTCCTGACATCTGTGCCAACATCCAGCCCCCCCAGCACCTCAGGCACAGCTCAGGGAACTCAAGGGGTTGGGATGAACAAGGACAATCCTGCTGAAAATACAACCCACCTTTCAACCCTGTTTCAAAAGGCCAACAGGAATAAAATAAAATTTTGCCCTGAAGTAATTCTTCTACTTGAGCCATGCAGCCCTTCACAATTAAGTCAAAATGTTCCTGTAAAACACCTCTTTTTGTTACTCCTTCTTTAAAAATGGTGTAAATAATGCACAAGAAGACTCAGCATTGCCTGAGTCAGTGAAGCCTGGAGTAAAACCCAAGAGTGCCAGCTGCTGCCTGTCCTCCATAAAAGCCTTCTCTCCATAAAACATGACCACAAACACTGTGTTAACCCAAGCTGACAACCTGTTTGCACACAAACGCTGAGGAACAACACTCCCCCTCCCAGGAGCTCCCAAAAGGCTGTGCTCTGGGGGAAGGACTTGCTGGGAAGGGCTAAGGCAGCACACAGTACATGAATTGTTTATTCTCAGTATGACTAAGGTAACACTTCGTTTCAGTTGCATCACAGTAGAGGCTGCAATATTTCACTGCAACCTTTAATTGTCCTGACTCATGCTGTCAGTAACAAAATACTCTCTTGGGAAAACAAATAAATAGACAAATAAAACCTTAATGATTTGGTAAAGTACCTACCAGTGAAAGCACACTGTCCATTATTTTGAAGGCATTAAAAAAGGTTGCAGGTGTGATGTGCTAGAGCAGGTGATGAAGGGATTTACAGCTTTGTCACTTTGACAGGGGGAAAAAAAAAAAAAAAAAAAAAAAAAAAAAAAAAAAAAAAAAGGAAGTGTGGGGCAGCTTTTGAAAGCATTTGTCTGAAGCACCCAAAGGGTTGTCTGGAAAACGACAGCATTTCTATTCCACTGGCACCTGTGCAGAGCAGCAGGATAATGAAGTGACTGGGCTATTGCCCTTCCCAAAGCAATGAGATCTTGCTGAAAGCAGCACACATTCATTTCAGTGCCCAGGAAAAGGGCACTAAACAGTGCTCTGCCAGCCTCTTCCCCCCTCTCTCAGTAACCAGGATGATTTCAGAACTGACACCTGAAACAGAGACTTTTTAGTGCATAATGAATAACTCGGCAAAAAGAGAAGGCTGTGAGAGAATGGGTAAAAATAAAAATATAGTGAACAAAGGAGTACAAAATTACAAGATCTAATGCAGCCTCAGGGAACAGAGCAGCCTGCCAGCAGCACTTCCAAAGACTCCTGGTGAGGATGTGGCTTACGGAGCCACGGAACAGGTAACGAACCGTCCTGGGAAAGCACCTGCTCCTTGCTCCCACATCACTCCCACTTGGAGTGGAGCACTTGGAAAAGACAGTTCTTCTTGTCATCAGGGCAGGGAAAAGCCCAGTGCAACAAAAATGAGCCTGTAACCATCCTTCAATCTCCTTGCCAAAGAGGACTGGGATTTCCTATGGCCATGGCTCAGGCGTTAGAAATCTGCCCAGGCCAGGAGCTGAGTCCCTCTCAGTTCATGGGAAGGTTCATTCCCGTGCCAGGCTCCTCTCCCTGCTCTCCCCAGAACGGGGCTGGTGGCTTCCCACAGGGATGTGACTCGGTGATCTGTGTTTCCCTCTCTGCTTCTGGGCACTTCACAGAATGAGACTCCATTCCATGTGACAGCCCAAGCCACAGCTCCTTCCCCCTCTGAGGTTTTTGGTTCCCAGAGACAAACGAGCTCACTGAAATGTTCTCTGCAAACTTTGTGCAGAAATTGGGGCGGGTTTCTTAAAATATTTTTTCCTTATTTGGAAAAACATTTCATAAACCATGGAAACACAAAATGGGTTGGGTTGGGAGGGAGCTTAAAGACCACTCAGTGTCACCCTCTGCCACAGACAGGGACACCTTCCACCAGAACAGGGTGCTCCAAGCCCCTGGCCTTGGACACTTCCAGGGACAGCCACAGCTGCTCTGGGTACCCTGTGCCAGGGCCTCCCACCCTGACAGGGAGGAATTTTTCCCCAATATCCCATCCAACCCTGCCCACTGGCAGCAGAAACCATTCTCCCTTCTCCCGGCACTCCAGGATCTTCAATTTAACCATGAAAGTCCTTCAAGCAAAACCTAAGTGATCTCTAGACTATATAAGTGACCTCTTCAAGCCTGCTCTGCTTTGTATTTTATGCAGTAACTGAGCAGGCAACACCATCCAGACCTGATGCCTCCCATTATGTCATGGAAAACTCACAGGAGAGAGCACAGTTAGTGAAAAAGACAAACATTTCTGCTCCTGAATGGAGATTGATATCTTTTTGTATTGCCATTATATAATTAAAGCTTTCAACACACTTGTTTTATTGTAAATGCAGCAGTAATTTAATATGTTCTCTAAAAACAACATGATTTTATTTTCCGTTGCAAACAGATCCAGTGCACACCTAAAACAGAAGACTTCCCACCACACAAAATGTGTCTGCACGTGAAGCTTCCTGCTAGGCCACACTCACACCATGCCAACACTTCCCACTTCCCCAGCTCCCACAAACAGCCAGCACCAACCCTCTGCACCACAGCCAGGAATGGTGACAGCAACCAGGGAACCAGCCCCCTTCTCAGGTCTGATGTTCTGTTTTCCCCTGACATGCTGCCACACACTCATTTCTGCAGAGAGCCAGCCAGGGTCAATTCACTTCTGTTAGCACACTCAAGTAACAAAAAGCAGGATTTTTATGAAGTTCTGAGGTTCATGACAGTGGCAAAAGGTATCCCTTGGTGTGCTTGTTCTTCCTTCCTGTTCTGTTGGCACAGAAAGTGTCAAACATCAGTGGGTGCTGTTTCTCTGATTTACTGACTTAGGGAGTGTTTTAGGATAGCTGGGAAAGGGGGAATGTTTGGGAAAGGATGTTTGAGTGACAAGGCATCACTAGCCTTATAAATACTTTATTTATGGCACCAGCAAAAGCAAGGATATTTCGCCCATCAAAGTACACACTGGGACGTATTCTAATGTACTCACTGGCTGTTGGCTTCCTTTGAATTCCTTATTTCTCCAAAGAGAGTCATATCCCAACCTTTATGAAACACATGCAAAGGTAAAATCAAGAGTGGGCAAACAAGTACCCAGAAGGACCTGCAGTTTCTGTTTCAATATCCCCTCTCTCTAACAGTGCTGAACACCATGAAAGCTTCTTCCCAAACCAGTATTTCCTGTTTGCTCCCTGTGCAGCACAGGTGACTGAGCTCCCTCTTCATCAGCACTTCCAGAACCTGATGGATGATGATAAAACACCTCTAAAGCCCCAGCTACTGCAGGAATATCAACACTCCGGCCACAGCTCCCCAGACATGACTTGGCAGCCAAAGGGGCTGGAGCACAGAGAGCTCAGCAGGTGACACCTCCAAACTCCATCCAACACCACAGCATGCATTTCAACCACAATTGCACAACTCCTTTTTGCCAGGAAGCAGCAATCTGAGGTTATTTCCTATGAGCCTTCCTGTTTCTGTGCACCCAGACTTTGCTTTGTCCTTAGCAGGCACCAAGGAAATTCTGCATCTGCACAAGAGAGAATGGGCCAAAAACGTTCCCTTCTGTTCTTTTATGAGCCACTGGGGATTTGTCAAAAATGTTCCCTAAGCAGAGGCACATCCTGATTCAAAAAGAAGCCAGGTACTAATTAAACATCCTGTGTGGGCAGCAGCAAGGGCTTTACATCTGTGGGTGTCTGTTTCCAACGCCATATCCAGTGTCCATTCCTTGTTAGCTGTAATCAGATCCAAAATCTCATTTACAAAGTCTGCATCAGGCAGAGCAGCACCTTTTCTCCCTGTGATGCTGTGGAGTTCATGAAACATGTTACACACCACAAAGTCAAGGTGGTATTTCAGTTATTTCAACAGGATACACAAAAATAATCAAAAAAATACAGATCCATGTTGCTGTCATTTCCCTGTGGGAGGCACAGAGTAACTCTACAAGGCAGAGAACATTATCCCAGTGCCTCTTCCAGTACCTGAAACTCCCCCTTGACCCAGGCAGAAGGGAAGATGAGGTTACCTGCTGGTCCTCTGCAAATATTTATAAAGCCCTACACAGAGCAGGAGATGCTGCCACAGAACCTCACAATTCTGTGTGAAGTTGTACTTAAAATCCTCTCCAAAGAGAACAGGAAAGGTGTGCACATTTATACACATACATGCAGAAAAAATGCCCTGCTGCTGGTTTTCAAGGAGCTGAGGAGAAATGGGGAAATATTTTTTACTGCCAGACCAACTCCCAGGACTTACAAGACCTGTACAAATGTCCCTGGGACTGGCCATGACCTTGATATAAGCACATTAAAACAATGTTAGAATTTCTCACCATTTCACTGCAGATCTCTCAGCATTTCATATTTTCAAAGCTCCAATGATGGAGTCAAATAGTAATGAAATATTCTCCGTTTTCAGTATAATTATTAAATTATCTTGTGGAGGAAAGGTGAACAACACGACCCATCTTGGACTTCAAAACTCAACTGGAGGACAAATAAAATTATAATCAAAGCACACCTTGAAAAGCATCAGTTTTAAAGTCAGACTTGTGATTTTCAGTAACTTGACTGCTGTTTTTTAAATGCTGGAGGGGTCAGTCCTACGACAGATGAAAAATCACCGTAAAAGGCCATCATTTCTTTAAAATGAGTCCTTGGGAGCAGAACTGAAGTGGTTTGCTCCCTCTGCTCACACTCAGGGCCAGGAGTCAGTGCTGGACCACAGGGACCCTTGGCTCCTCTCCCCTGAGGTAGCCACAGGCAGAGGAATTTCAACATCAACGGGCCCTGGGCAGAGGAAATTCAACATCAACAGGCAGAGGAAAAGCCAAAACCCTGCCTGGGAGATGACAGGAACACATTTTAACCAAACAAACCTTAGGCCCAAGTGCAACCTTATAAAAGGTCAGTTCACTGCAGTAGAAAAACGAAACAAGTACATAAAGGAGAAATCCATACTGCTTCCACTCATGGACTTGTTTTCCATTCCCGAAGGGAAGGGGGAAGGGGGAAAGGGAAAGGCAAAGGGAAAGGGAAAGGAGGAGATGTAGCATATGCAACTGCATTTATCTTTTCCACTCTACCCTTGTGTGTACACGTAATTTTAGTAATTTTTAGTCTGTCCCAAAGGTACTGCATTCTCCTCACAGCACTGCATGGCAGCTCTGAGACAGGCCCTCTCTTTCAGCCAGCTTTATCTCATTCCTTGATCTAACAGCTGCTCCAAAAGCCAGTCAGATCTGCCAATGCAGCACTTGTGAAGGAAGAATAGAAAATACATGATTACCTCATACTACTCCAAATACTTTTTCCCTTCCGATGCCTGGCTGTGCTATTTGCCAGGAGAATTAACCCCACTGTACACAGATCTGAGGATTGAAGACAAAGAAAACTCATGACTGAAAGTACACTGGAATTTTCTGTTGTTAATTTCTGCCATGATGGTTTATAAAGTGTGAAGAGCAGAGTTCACAGGGTGTGAAGAGGTGAGTTTATAAGGCATGAAGAGAGTCAAATAAAAACCAGAAAAATAGTTTACTAACTCAGCTTGAACTTTTCTCCTTTTAGTAATGCTTTCCAGCAATTTGCCATCACAGCTAGGTGCCATTAGCACCCAAATACATAATTTTTAACATCCTTCCTACTGCTCAAAGGAGCAGAAAGTGCTACAAAGGCCAGAAGGAGGTCCCCACCCCATGAACCAGCAGGGTGTGCTTCCACCATTGTTCTCAAGCCACTGAAATCTGCATTTACAGAACATTCCTCATGTGTCATTAAACCTGTCTCCACAGAATCCAGAGGAAAAGTGCGTGGTAAAACCCCTGAGTGGTACCCTGCTCTCTCCCGGGGTTGTGCTCCAGGAGGCAGGAGTTGTTCCGGAGTTGTTCTGAAGCACATTGCTGCTAGGGCACAGGGAGCAGAGCCATTGATAACCCGTGGAACCATTCGTTCTGCATAAATACACTCCTTTTTGGGCCCTCTGGCTGCAAATTAACCCGTGCTGGCTTTCTGGACCCACACAAAATTCATCCTCACAGCAGCAGGTTGAAAGCCCTTCCCTCCAGCCCCGCCAGCCCAGGGGCTGAGCCCCTTCTGCCTCAGCCGAGGGCAATCACTCGGGGCCCTGCTGCTGGCAGGGCTCAGCACCAGGACCAGATCCAGCACAGCTGCATTCCAGCTGGCATCCCTGCTCCTGCTGCTCCTCACGCAGGGCCCGAGGCTCCAGCCCTGGCCTTGTGGGGCTTTCCTGGCTGCTCCTGGGGCAGCGCGGTCAGGCACAAACCCCACTGCTCACTGACTGCACCTGGACTCACTGAAACTAATTCACCACGTTTGTAACCACTCCTGCTCTGGCATTCCCCCAGCAAGCAAGACATGAGAAACGAGGAAAATCAGAATCAAGGAGCTGAATTCAATATTCCTTGGAGGGAAATCTTTATCTTCACAGAGTCCTGTGGCCACGTGGCTCGGATTTCCCCCTGCCAATGTTTCCAACCTCAGCATTTTAACTGAGTAACAAATTCTCAGAGGAATAAATTTCTCTCCTGAAATTCATATGCAGCAAAGCCAAGACCAGGATTGATGTTGTTTGCACACCCAACAGCTCTGCAGACCCTGCAAATCCCACAATTCTTGCTAAAGGGACAGTGACAGCAGCCAAGCACCTTCTGTCTGCCAGCCCCAAATGGAGAGAACAGAACAACAAATAAAAGGAATTTTGCCTTTTGTCTGTGAGTTTTGAGACTTTAAAGTGTCATGAATATGTATTTTAAATGAGCAAAGAGGTGATCCTGAGCCTAAAAAGCAAGAAAAGGGATTGGAAAAGGTCAGCACAAACAGGCCCAATACAAAACAGAACATTGTATTCAGGGTCTGTCGGCATCTGGAATTATTTGTGAGCAGCTGCTCCTGAGAAGTTCCATGTGTGGTCAAGCACTGAAAAGGGAGAATGTGCTCAAACCCAGGGACATTTGCTGGAGAAAAGGTTTTTGTGTGATTTGTGTGTCTGCAATATTTGTTAACACTGAAGAGTGGAGAAAAGCTGTATTATTCCTTCAAGTCATCAGTCCTGCACACAAGGGAAAAAGCAACATCTCCACCAAGGTTCTGCTGCTCCAGAACTGGGGAAAAACCGATTCTGTCAACAGCAGAGACACCACTGGGAAACTGGGGGAAATTAATTAAAATGAGGCATGGACTTTGCACAGAACGGGCTGTAAGCTGGGGAGATGTCCAGGGAGATCTAACACACAGATTTGGGCAGGGTTTCCATGAAGTGTGTGACGAAACTATTATCACCTCAACAAGGCTAAAAACACTGCATAAACAAAGCCCAGGAGCACAACACAGCTTCACAATTAATACTGAGTTGGAGTTTTGGTTCATTGTCTGCTGCTTTTATATATATATATATATATATATGCACACAGAAACTGTGAGAGTTCTCCTTCTTCGTTTTGGTTCTGTTTTAAAGAAAAAGCTTCCCATTTTGCACTCAGAAGCAATCAATCATGGATGCTTTTATAAGCAGGGGAAAATACAATTCAAGTGTCCATCTGCATTCCCAAACCAGACCATGCAGTGTGTCATTTTAAAACAACAAACTTCATTAGAAACAGCAAACTTTATTAGGGTGAAGCTGGCAAGGAAAGCCAAGGCGAGGAGGTAAGGAAGTTCCCAGTGCTCCAGGACAACACTGTGCCTGCACAGCACATTAACTGGGAGAAAAGGGAAGGAATTGGTATGTCTAACAAGGCTTTTTCCCCACAAGAACTCCACTTGTGGTGCTGGGAGCTGTCACAGCAGTTTTTCCAGTAGCGCAATTATCTCCCTATGAAACTTGCTTCCCTCTCCAGAGTCCGGCGGGGGAAGGAGGGGGTGTTTGTCTTTTCTTTCCAGTAATGAACCCCTGGCTGGCAGCCTCAGCAGCTCTGCTCTGTTTCCCAAACTCACGCTGGCTCCAAGGCTGCAGATGGAAGCTCAGCTCCTCCTCCATCCCAGCAACCACATCCCAAGGTGTCCCATAAAGGATAACTCTGGGCTTTGCCAGAGCAGCCCCCACACATGAGCAGCAGAGCTCTGACACTTCCATAACTTCCCTGGGGGATTTGAGGATCAGATATGGAAGCGATCAGAGGCTTGTTAATCTCATTATATTGCTCCTGCAAAAAGCTATGAGCAACCATGGCAGTATTAAACAAATTAGTTTGTACATGAAAAAAGTCAACACAGCTTTGGTTAACTTTCAGGGCACGAATTTAAAGGCTCTCTGCAACCACAAATACCAGGATTTAAGAACAACCATCCTCTGAAATTGATATCTGGTGTGTGCTGGCCTTATTTCCCCCCCACCATTAATAGGGGATGGAGATTCCCAGCCCATGAAAATCTAAGTGTTCTCACGTGTGCCCAGAAGCAGCTCTCCTGGTAGCACAGGGAGCTGGGAAAGTCCCTTTAAGGCAAGCTGTCAACACTGAGCATTGGATGAGACCCTGCAAGATGAAGACACTGGTGTAGTTTCCTTTCTTGTTCTATTTTTCACAAGCCATGCCTTGTTTCTGGTGAGGCAAGCCCTCCAGCCAGCCTGCTCCTCTGTCAGTGCTCCAAAAGAGACCACTTTAACCACAGAAAAGGCTCAGATCTGCTCCTACACTCTGGCTGTTCCCTGGGCTGACACCACCAAGAGTTGGTTTCGCAGTAGATTTTGCTGATGCAAAGGGATGTTAAGAGGTGTCACTGCCTTTACCCTCACAGGAGAGTGCCTGAGTATCAAACACGTAGTATCAAATTTGTTAGGACAGATGCCCAAGGTCAAAACCCACTCTAATTTCACCTGTAGCAAGGGGTTTGCTGGGTGTTAGATGCCATTCCAAGTCCTGCTAAAGGAAAACATGAAAATATGGTCATGGTCCCTCTTCCCATCACTCCAAATTATGAGATTTGCTCAGAAACTGTGACAAAAAATGTACCAAGTAGTTAACTGCTCTTTTTATTTACCTTTTGACTCTCAATTGCATGGACTTTGGGTTGTCAAAAGCTTTCTCCTAGCACTTCTTTATTAGAACACAAACAGATTTTCACACAGCCTCTGTAGGCATATGCACTTAAAATAGTTGGATATTTCCAACTTAAATAGGTGGATATTATATGTAAATAATTTTTTTAAAGCATGGCATGCACTGGCCCAGCACATTTACACTCCCAAAACAGAAGCCAGCACAGTGACACTGAACACTGCAGATACAATGCACATTTACAAATGACATTTATCTCATACAGCAAGCAAAGCTGCTCCACTGAAGTATCAGTAAGAGCAAATGCACAGAGAACAGCAGACTGAAAAGGCTTGGAAATACTGTATTTATTATTTCTGAAAAGGGTTTGTGTGATATCTTGTTATGTTTCACTTTTAAAAGGACAAAACCTTCTGAAATACACAAATGAAAACAAGTGGCCAGAAAATCAAGCCTGTTTCCACGGTTAAAATACTGCTTAAGAGCTGAAATCTCATCTGCCACATTCCAGTCCTGAACAAGATCTGGAGCACTAATTTATAAACCCTGGGGGGCGGGGAAATGCTAAGAAATCCTTGACTATTCAGTAGCCCTGTGAATAGGAAAATCTCTGTATAATGCACAAGGAAAGGGAGAAAGCCCAGCCCGCCGGTGTTCATCAGTGTCACACTCGAACAGGGACATGCACCCGGTGATCCGGATCCAGTGAGGAGCCACAGCCACAGAACTGCCCCTTCCAAGGGTGGTTAAACCCCACCAGGGCTGCACACTGCCCTAAATCCATCTGCCAGGAGAAAGCAACCACCACCACTGCCCATGTCCAGGAAAACATCATCTCTTACTCCAGAAAAGCCACAGGATCCCCCTGCTAAAACTGCCCCCAGCTTGAACTGTCTGAAGCAAGAAATGAAGAGCTGAGTTAAACTCTCATCAATGCTCTTGGACAAGGGCTTTCTGGTCTTTAACATCGTGGGAAGTGTCAGGTTAGAAGTCCTTCCCCAATCTGGATTAACTGGAGAATTTAGACCTTGGAGAAGCCTCGCAGTGACCCTGAAGTAAATCTGTAACCCAAGGAGCTGAAATGCTCTGTCACCTCTGGGTGTTTCAGGAGTTCAGTCAGGTGTGGGACGGGAGAGGGGAGGCCCAACCCTTTATAAATGCAATAATCTGACACAAATGATCCAGCACATCCTGCCTGCTCCTGAGCACACCTGGCTCTGCCCAGTACAGCCACTGCCCCTCGCAACCAAGGGTGGCCTCTGCCACTACAGAGCTCCTCGGAGCAGACTGAAGGGGAACTGGAACAGATCTTTTAGCAAGTATTGCACTTTTACTGCTGTTTTACCCAGAGGAGGAAGCAAACTAGATTAGATGTGGATTGCATAAGGAAAGGCAACTGATGGAAAAGCAGGTGTCACATCACCTCCAAGGTGTCTCCAGAGGTGCTGAGATAACTAATTCCACAGTCACACTTTCAGAAGGAGGGAACACGGGATCTAAGAAAAGCTGGAATATAAATGGCACTTTAAAGCAAGGTACCAAGTTCAAATTCCTGCCCTCCTTCTCCTGTCATCCCCACTCTAAATCACACTGGATCTTCCCACCAGCCAAAGGCACAGCTGGGAGTGTGAAATGCACCCAGGTGCTGAGGGTTATACTTCAGCTTCTTTCTGGATCCCCAATTCAGGCATGTTTGCAAGCTCCAGAAACAGTACACACAACCTCCTTCAACAAATGCACAAGAGCGAGCAGCTGAGCAGCTGCACCACTCCATCCTCAGGAGCTGGATGGAATTCTAGAAATGCCCACTCCTCCTCAGCCCCTGCCACTGCATCCTGTCACTATTCCCAATATTCAAAAACACACACAAAAGGTGTACATCTGCCTGGTTTTGCTTTTTACATGAAAACACACCGGAGCCTGCCCTGCTCTGACTCAACAGCTAACGAGCTGCCCGCTTTGCCATTATCCTCAGGACTGGGAAACTCAGATCCCATCCCAGTTCTCCTGCCTTCTGTCCATCACATCCACCCTTTCAAAGTCACCTTATTTCTCCTTTTCACCAGGGATTCTATGGGGTTTTTTTTTCTCTTTTCTTCAGGCTGACAACTGAATGGAAGCTGGGAATAACATTCCTTTTTTCAACATAGGTGAAAACTAAGGGATTTAATTCCCTTTAATGATGACTATCAGGAGCAGAACATCAAAAGATTAAACTGTGGTCCCTGACACCAGGGCATGAAGTTTTCATAAAATATCAAATAATGAGAAACATGGTTTAACACAAAGAAAGATTAAACCAAAAAGCTCAACAAAGGGGGATTAAATTATTATTTCTGTATTTTTGATATAAATACCGAGGATATGTCACACAGGACATTGCTACACTGGTTGTTACAAGACCCGGGGGAGCCAAGGACGTGCTCACCAATGCTCTGATAAAATTGTCCCCTCCCTGCATAAGACAAAACGAGGGGGTTTTTCCACAGAAAGCATCCCGAGGGGCTGGAGCCTGGGAAAGCTGTGTGCTGGAGCTGGAGGGCGCTCAGAGGTCAGGAGGAGAGGCAGCTCAGCCACGAGCAGAGGACACGCCGTGACACCCAGGTCACCCCGAGCTCCCTGTGCCGAGCACCAGTCCCGAACACCAATCCCCAGCCTGGCTTGGAAGATGTTCCCCATCCCGGGAACACACTCGGCTCTGTCCCTGTCCTCCCAGCCACTGCCCTGCAACACTGCTGCTTTCTGTCCCTCTTCCCCCCAGCCCCAAGGCCAGTGTTATGGGTAGGGCAAGGACTCTGCAACCCTTGGATGTGCCACTCGGAAAAGGACGTTTTTCCTGGAGAAAATCTGAATCAGCACAGCACATTCACTCTGACATCAATAACCAGCTATCTCCCTGCACTCCAAGCATCCATCAGGAGCACTGGAGTAAAAGCAGAAAGTTAAAAATACTCCTATAATCCTGTTAAATGCAAGCTTTGCTTCTAAAAAACAATACCAATTTTATCTCTGTTCTGAAAGGCAGGACATGAGCAAGAGATCTGCCTTCAGAGAGGCAACCATAGTAAGCTCATCCGGAGTTCTGTCATACTCTGGACTCTCTGCACAAGTGACAAAAAGAGGGGATGTCACTGCCAGAACCGAAACCTATTTAATCTGCAGACTTCATGGATGACAAGAGCCATTCGGAGGAAAACTGCATAGATTTTATCAAACCACTGCTAAACTTTGTCTGTCTTCAGCCAGAAACCTCATACAGCACATACTGACATTGCCAGCTTCTCACAAATATCAGAGCTCCTGTTCCCAAGGGAATTCACACCAAACACAAATCCTGTAGCTCCTATTTACAAAATCTGCTCTGGCAAGCATGTGGCTCTATCCTTGGGTGACAACACCCTGCCAATACATTGCATTTTGTGTTTTTTCCGTGACGAAGCTGGGGAGTGTAAAGCCTTCAGCATTAGCACACAAGACACAGTTAATTTTTAAATACAGTTTTGTTTCCAAGTAAGAGGAACCAAAATTTTCCAACTACCTTTCTCACAGTACCCAAGTCAAACAATGAGCAGATATCCAGCAGCAGCTTTCCTAAGGATAAATACTTCAAGGAAGAAAGAAAACACAGACAAATTCAAAGAAATGTTGCAGTGCTGGTAGGAGCTACTCTCCTTCAGTTTCTGGCAGTGTAAGTGAAGTAGGAGGAGTCAGCATAAATTACCAAGACTTTGTTGATAATGTGTTAAACAGTGAAAAAAGAACCTGCATCTCCAGCTCCAGGCACCTTGGTTCATAAATAACTTCTGGTGTGGTAAAACCGCCTTGATCTGTAACCCAGGTGGGTGGTAACAGCAAATTTTAAATGATACTGGGTCCACAGCTCCCTCCTTTTTTTCCTCACTAGTAAATACTTACTCGCTCTCAGCCCTGAAGTAGAAAATCCCAGTTGAACTGCAATAGCACCAAGCACATTTCCTATCAGCCACAGCACAAACCCGAGCCCAGGGTGAAAGGGATGATTTGCCATGAAGATAATCAGCACTGCCTCATTCCACAAGAATTTTAACGACACACACATGATAACCTGGCCCTCCAGAACTATCACTCCTAAACCCATATCCTATCAACAGCTCTTAGTTATCCATTAGAAAGGAAAAAAATACTCAGCACAGAGCCCTTGTGACTATTGCTGCCTTCACACGAAGCAGACGCTGTGTGCTCCTCTCTGCTATGCGCAGGGTAGGGTGCATTTTTTAATAGAAAAAATGCATTTTCTGTCATGTTAATAACCACATTCCACACACTTCACCTGAAAATGCCTCAAGGACTGCTCTCACAAAAACGGACGGGATGCAAAATCAGACTTTGCCTTCTCCATGCTGGTGGGAGCTACACAGCGTAATGTGGCTGAAGCAGGCAATTAACCTTTCTCCATTCAAACGCTCAACCACTTAAAAGACACACAGTCATTTACATGGGTTTAAAAATACAGCAAATATTAAAATGAACTTGCATTTGCTGGATGGAAACGCCACGTTCGCCTTTCCTTAATCCCGCTCTACATATTTATTAGGCATCGCCGGCTCTGACCAAGTGTGAAACAATTACATCCCTCGGAGACACGGTCGCAGCACTCCATCGATGAGGGTTAAAATAAAGGAGGGGAAGGGAGGCTCGTCCCGGAGGAGCGTCCTGAGGGCTGTGGCTGGCACTGACCTGTGCGATCCATCGAGGCCGGTCCCGGCTGCGGCTCCGGCTGCGGCTCCGGCGGAGCCCGCGGCGAGTGCGACCGAGCGGCTGCGGGGGAAGGCGGCAGCGGCGGTCCCTCCCTCCATGTTGCGTGTACGGCCCAGAGCACAGAGCAGAGCACAGAGCAGAGCACACGGAGCCGCGGGAGCTGCGGGATGGAGGTGCCCGGGTAAGGAAGGGGCAGCGGCTGCTCCCGCGCCAGCCCCGCCGCGATGCTCCGGAGCCCCGGGTTCAACCCCCCCACTAAGGTGTGCTTATAAAGGAAAAGCACAAGGCAGCTCGCGGGTCTGGGTTCCCATCCTGCCCTCCCCTCAGCAGCATCGATTCATGTTTTCCTGAGGCTGCTACAGGCATTTCAGCTGTAACCCTTTCCTGGCTGCAGGAGGAAAAGGCATCTCTTTGTCCTGAGCACCTCCATCCCGGTCCCTCGGATCCACGCAGGGATGTTTTCACCTGCCCTGCATGATCTGACCCCTAAATAATACTTAAACAAGTGACCAGTAAGGACCATAAGAGCAGGAGTTATTCCCAGTTCTGCCAACTGGTTAACCTTGGATATATCACATTATTGTGTTCACTGTTCTGCTTCCTCCTTTTGGAAAACAGGGTAATATTTACTGTGTTCCCAGAGGAGACTTGTAAGTCTTCATTTATTTCTCTGTTTATGCAGCCAGTTTGAAAAGGAGATGTGTAAAAACTGCTATTACAATTTCTAGTTCATACACCAAACCAGAAATGAGAAATAATTATTACAACCGAACTTTCAGATCCCATTAAAAGACTGAAATCCTTCACCAGACCACCAGTGCAGCAGTGAGGATGATAAGCTCTCCATCCGAGGCACTGAGGTCTAGCAAATAATAGGAAAGCCTGGATGATGGATGACTCTCAGTCCTGACTTGGCCATCAGCTTGTTGTGTGACCTTCCTCAAGTAATTTTAATCTTTCTGTATCAGTACAAAATGCAGAGCTGTTCTTATTTCTGTGGAGCGGCCCAAGATTTTCTGTATTGTTATCACTGCTACTCCTGCCTGAAGCTCAAAGGTACAAGCTAGAATCTGTAGCAACACTGGATATTGTCTGGCCGCAGCCCATGGAAACTCCAGGTGGAATCTAAAGGTTTTGCATACAGTTCCTTTCAACTCAGCAGTATGCTGAGGGTTATCAGTGTAAGTGAAGATTTTGGGGGGGTGAAATTCTGTATGCTCTTTGGACTCAGCAAGACACCAAGTTCAGAAAGACAAGAAGATTTCCAAAACAACATCTTTTTGTTTAAAATTCAACAGAAGAGGCTGCACAACCCCAAATTATACAGAACAGTCAGTATAACTGTTCTTTTTTAGTCTGTAATGGTTGGATCAGCACTGCTTGCTAAGTGCTGTATAACCAAGTGACAATAACCCCGTTCATCAGCCCTGATGCCTGAGGACACAGCCAGGCCAAGCATGAGCTCAGCACTTACAGGAGACAGGGAAGATTCAAGCTTGGCAAAGCTGAGCAAAGTCAAACAGGTTATACCCGTTCTGTGCCTAGAAAGCCTAATGATTCTTTCCAAATCCCTCTTTCCCAATGCTAATTTTTCTTTGTTTCACCAAAACAGACAAGAATGGGACAAGCTAAAGATAGAACAACTTAATAGGAAACAACATGCCCATTTAGGAAAAAAAGCTGTTCTCTTTCTGCATCAGTGGCTGCTGGGCTGCAGGAGCTGTTTGAACGCCCCTCACCTGCAGCTCCCAGTGCAGAGACCAAGGGATACTGGGTGGATTCATCCCAGGGATTATAAACCTCAGCTGGTGGTCTTGACCTCTCTGACTTGAGTGGGGAAGTTAATTCAAACTCCAAGACAGGAGAAAAGTGAAGCACACTGAGAAGTGAAGGGTTTGCACAATGTGATGAGGACAGAGCCAGGGCAGAGGTCCCCAGTGGTCCAGGACCCCAAAATGGAATGAGAACACAAGGTGTTCTCCACCCAGGTGTACTACAATAAAATACTGCACCCTAACGTGACCACAGATAGAAAATAAACCCCTGCTTAAAGGAGTGAGGCTAAAACCCAGTTCCATAGCTCCTGGAGAACAGTGTTCAATCCAAGCTGAATGAAACAGAACCAAACAAAGCAAACCCAGAGCTGTCACATCAGAAAGTGATAAAGCATAAAAACACAACAGACACTGTCCACAAAGCATCTGTAACAGCTTAAGGTCTACTACCCTGCTTAGAGGAGTAGAAATAGCTGTGGGGGAAAATGAGGGAAATGTATTCACTACAGCTCCAGCAGGCTCTTCCAAGGACCTGGAGCCTGTGACAGAGAAGCACAGAGAAGGTGCATTTCAGTGCACAGAGACTGAGCACAGGCACTCCCTGCACAGGCAGGTGTTGGGGGCACGGCAGAGGATTGTGCCCTGCTGCTGCTTCCTGTGTTTCCATGCTGAGATCCCACCTCCAGCTCCTCTCTCCTCACCCAGGGCTACCTGTTCTTCTGCACTTTGGCTGCAAACCGTACAGCTAAACAATAACAAGGATTTGGTTTCACAGCTAACTAGAATTCACCAGTTACTAGGAACACCACTGTGCACATCCAAGTGTCACATTTAAAAAGGTCTTTAAGAGGTCTCTTAGACAACCAGGCTCAAAATTGCTATGGTTTGATGTAACCTCACAGGCTTCCTGCGCATGAGCTGGGTTCTTTTTGCTGCAGATAAGTTTCAACAGCAATGGATCATTTTTCTAACACAGACAAGTCCCCCTCCCTATGCTTTCCCCTTATTTAGGGCTTGAATTATCACAATAACAAAACAAAATTAAAAGTGTGACTCAAATTGGGATTTTGTTGCTGTTTTTTCAACTAGGAGAACAGACCAGAGAGGTATCACTAACTGCTCTAATTTGCTGTTAAATTAGCAATTGGCCTAGGAACATTTTATTTCTTAATCCTTGGGGTAACAGGGAGTGGCTCAGAACCAAATTCAAAACAAATCTCCAACCTGGACAGCTGCTCTATGACACAGTTGCACCCATGACCAATTTATTTAACTTCAGGTTGATAGAGCTCACACGGATAATTTGATTTACATAATGATTCAGCTTTCTACCACCTAAATAAACTTTGGGAAGCTGCAACAGCAACTCCTGTTTCAGACAATTCTCTCCTAACAGAAACTTCTGTCAACCAATTAAAGAACAGGATTAGGCAATTCTTCACCACTTCTCACCTCTGCCAGTACTTTCTTTCTACCTTTGATAGTTTCTCTGAGTTTAAACACTATTCCATTTAAGAAGATAAAAGTGCCAAGCAAGAGAGGATTTTGAATATAACCTCTTCGATTGCTTGAGGTTATCTAGGCAGAGAAAGACCAAGTATGCTGCAAGCCTTCCTCCCTTGCTCTTTGCATAATTTTTCATTAAATTAAAAATGGATTGCCACTAATAATGTATGCATGATAAGACACTGTAGGATTGCTTTTTTTTCCAAAAGTAAACTAATTTAATGGGAAAATAGTTCAATGTTAAGATATACAACTTTTTGAGTAAATTATTTGAAGCAACACCATTTTTGTAGGGTATTTTACAACCACAATTTTAGGTGAGGTGCTGCTCAATATGCAGTGAAGCAAGTTCAGGAAACAAAGACAAACTGGACAGCTGGAACCAAGAAACTAAAATATTTAAGAGAAGATCTTACTGCTAGCCCAAGATGAGAACTATTTCATTGCTAATTAACGATATAGGTCACAAACTGCTCTCTCCTGAGGATTATGACAGGACATTTGCCTCCCCCAGACACAGAGTGCAGTTGTTCAGGGCCTATGTAATATAATTTTATATGAAAAATGGTGGTTTTATACCAGAAGGACTCGGTGAATCACAGCACAAGAAAGAGAAAACCAGGTTGCACTTTGTGACTGACAAAACATATGTAAAAGCCTTTCAAGCTGTGCCCACATCAGAGGCTCCTCCGGCAGGGTTAGGCTGGATGAGGCTCCCAAGGGCTGCCTGCAGCCGTGCTCCCACGTGAAGGCAAAAGTGCTGAGCAGGCACTCCCAGCCCCTGTCCAGAGGGACATTCCTGTACATTCTCCCGTGCAAGAGCTACGCCCAAGGCTCCACTTTACATACAAGTGTACTGCCACTGCTGCACACCTCCCAGTTAATCATCTTAAGGGCCATTTACCCAGCCATGCATTACTGCATCCCTGGGACAGTTACTGCACCTCCAGACCTCTGTCCTGCTGAATTCCTTGGATAGACCTTGGATTTGTGATGCCCAACCAATCTGCTGCTGATGTTACTGATTTCATAAACTGCAGAGTGAATGTGTTTATCAAGGGAAGGAGAGAAGAAACAATTTAGGATCTCAGTGAAAACCCAGCAAACAAAAAAAAGAGGGTGATTGGGATGTGGAGACCAAGCTCCACTCACACGGGGTACATAACGTGGGACCTCTTCAGCTCCTAACCAAGCCTTGTGTTACAAGGAATCAAATTCAGTTTTTGCTACAAGACAGGCTGTAAAAGCAACACTCAGCAGCGCAGCCATTGCTAGAGATGCCAAGCAAACACATGGAACTGAGTGTCCCACCTCCCCTCCCTAAAGCCGAGCCAGGCTGAGCCATCAGGTGCTGTACCTGTGCAAAGACATTGGCACATTCTGTGGCACTCCTGCACAACAGCAATGCTGCCAAGCCTGACACTCCACAGTCAAACCCACACTGAGAACTCAGATCCTTTCTTACGAGTTTGCATTGTAAAATGTGTAAGTGTCAAAAGCTCCAATAGGACACTCGGACTTCAGACACAGCACCAGAAAAGGAAGCTAAGGAGCCCCTACCTGGCTCCAAGTCCCTCATGGGACACACAGCATGTGTTTGTAAGTCATGAACCACAATCTTCACTGGTGGAATCCCTGTCAGAAGAAGAAATAGGAACTGCCTGCAACTTACTGTTAGTGAAACCTTATTCCAGGGTAAAGGGGAACAGCCTCGTGGAGCAGACACTCAGCTAGATGAGTAATTCCAGCACTCCCACACTGCCTTTCTTCCTCCCCCGGAACAGTCTGAGCAAGCTGCTGCTCAGGACAGGTTTGAGCTTGTCCTGTGGTACTGTGCCCAAGGTGTGTCTCTGTGTGTGATCCACCTGCTCTGTTCAGCACTGTCCATAACCCCTCAGCACCTGCCCTCAGGGAACGAGCAGGCACTCAGAGGTATTCCCCTCTAAAGTGTCTTAGACATGACAAAAGAGAACTCTGCAGTGCAAAGGAAACAGCAACCTTGGTTAAAAATTTACATTTTCACAAGTTCACTGTGGAGACATAGATCATCAGTGTCACAGCTGCTCAGGAGTAGCTCATTCCTTGGACTTGTTTCCACCTGGCTCAAGACTTGAAAATCTGTCTCACTGAGCCTAGAGAAAGTGCAAGATAAGCTGCAAGGACAAGAAAAACTCCTGAGGGATGGAGAGCAGAGATGTGAGAGAGGGAAGCAAGCACAGTAATTACCACACACAAGGTCTGAGTTTCTCCAGCCTTGAAGAAAACAGGAGCAGCTTTAGCAGCAGGGAGAAGCAGAGGCAGCTCAGGGGAAAGAGGTGTTTGAGCTCCTGACACTGCTGTGAAGAGTTCTTGCCACGCTTAAAACTCATGGCCAAAAGAGAAACTCTGTTCATTAAAGCTGGATGATGGAAGGGGCCCGTGAGGGAGAGGCACAGTTTGAGCCTGAATATGGTGGAAAGCAGCCAAGTCCGAGCAGTGGGGGAACAGATCAAATGGCAGCAGCACAGACACATTTCACTGCCCTCAGGGCACAGCTCCCCCAGGTAACAGCATCTGGCCCCCAAAAGATGGCAACTCATGGAGCAGCTTCTTCTCCAGAGCAAGAGACACTAGCAAGGACACAGAAAGAACATCTTGCAAGTGGTTTGAGCATCCATGTATCTATAACCAGAGGAGACTGCACAAGAGTTGAAAAATTCAAACGCTTCCCCCATCTGTCCATCCCTCTCCTTTCTGAGCATCATTCCACACTTCCCCATTTCCACTTTTCAGCCCAGCTGCTCTTAAAGTACAAGCTGATCCTCTCTTTTGTCATATGAACTGAAAAATGTGTGTCAATTGTGAGTGCTGTGGGCAGTCCAGACCACCAGAGCAGTGCACTTTTGGGCTGCAGGAAGGTATCCCATGGGATTGCACAGTCCATCCTCTGCAGCAGGAGTGATCTGACTCCACACCTGCATAGCAGGGAGCTTCCCATCTGGGAGAGCTGGGAACTGCATTAAGCATCTCTGCTGTAGCTGTCAGGCACTCGGTGGCTAAATACACAGTCCTACAAAGGGCTCCAGTTTGCTTCTTCCCCAGGTGTAAAGCTGGCAGTGAGCTGCTCTGGTTTTTATATTAGGCAACCACGATTTGACTCACAGGGATATACTGTAATAGCTCTGGCAATAATTCTGCCTCTATCTCACCTCAGTCCCCGCCTGGATGAAAGCTTTTATTTAAAATATCCCCCAAAACAGTTGCAAGGACAGAAAGAGAAGTGAATTTCTGTCTTCTGTGTCACTGCCTGCTCTTATCGCAGCCATCATTCTCCTTTCACTGACTCTCTCTGAAACAGGGCTATGGTTTTGCCTGTTCAGACATTAAAGTTTGCAGATACTGTGGTTTAAATACCTCCATCTGTACAATTGCTCAGTTCTACTTTTTCTAATCATGTGCAGGCAGTTAAACCTTCCTTCTCCACACTCAGCATACAAGTACTTCATCTAGGAAAGGATATTGCTGATGTCCTCCCTGTGAAAAGCAGGGAACTGAAAGTCAGAAGAGGAATGATTACTCAAACATTCCCAAACCTGCCTGTGTAACCTCTCAGAGCTCACACTCAGTGTCATGCCAAGTTCTCCACATTAACCCATAAAAGATTTCCTCAGAGATCAGTGACTTGGGACTGATGAGGAAGTCAGGGCACACATCCCAGGAGGTGAGCCTGTGAATCCTGCAGGAAGCTTCACTTGACTGAAGCTGCATTCTGCACAGACACTACTGCAGCAGGAAGGTATCTTTAAATGACCTCTGCCTTGCTCTCATTATTAGAAGGCATTTTCAGAATCGTTCCTCCTCTACTTCACTGTGTTTTAAGCCATATCAAATGCCCAAAAACCTGACACCCAACTTCCACTTTGCCCTGCTCCTCACATCTCCTCACATCACTGCTTTACTTCATCAGGTTCCTGCTCAATTGCTTTCCCCTTTTCAAGTTCTCATCCTTTGTTTCCTGCTCTCCACTTTATCACCCTGCTTTCCCACTCGAATCCTTCATTGTCCTGCTGTTACTTCAGCCCTTCCACAACCTCTTATCCATATTCTTCTTTCCATTCTTTCACTCCTTCATTATCACAAAATCTCCTGTATTCTCCTTTCCCAAGCGTTGCTTTCTAAGAAACCACTGTACCCTGCTACAATTAAAAAATCAAGTCTTTTCAATCAAGTCTTGCAATTGTTAAACCCTTGGAGAGAGGTTGGAAAAAGCTGAGGAACACTGCTTGGTTTTAATTTTTAACACTGTCCTTCTGGTGCCCCTAAATCAACATTTTATGCCCACAGCTTTGATGGGCAAATGAAATGCTAACAAAATCCAGCCAAAGTTAAATCAATTATCCAGAGGTCTTGACACAAGCATTGACACCTTGACACCAAGAACACTTAGTAAAGTACAGGATTTTGTCTCCCAGGTCATTTATCCAGACACGGGACACATTGTTATGCTGATAGAGATTTATTTTCTTGTCTCTGGAAAAATGGCTATGCAAAGCATTCCCTCTCCAAGCACAAAAGAGGTGACAGTCTCTCCCCTGCTCTGCAGCAAGTTTGGAAGCTGAAGAAGGGAAAGAAATCCAGTTAAATCAGCTGAGACTGCTGAAGGGAGACAACACATGGTACTGTCAAGGTGGGAGACACAGGAGAAGCAGCAGGAAGGATCAGCTCAATGTCTCACACAAAATCCAGACAGTTCTGCACCACAGGGTAGGACTGGGAGAGGAAATTAGGAAATTCTAGAGTGTTGTTGGTGTAAAACTGGATTTAAAGCTTGTGGGTCAAGCAGCATCACACAGGGAACCTCAAATTGGGAACTCACCTTTATACAAGGCTTTTTCCAGCTGTGCAAAGATAATGGGGCTTTTGGGAGGTAAATAAATGAAAGCCATGACGGAGCTACACTGGAAGCTCAGGAGTGACTCGGAACAGTCTGTGATACCTGGATGTGACTTTCACAGCTTTGAGAAGGGCTGGAGCTACACAGAAAGTGAAGGAGCTCAGAAAAGCTCAGGGAAAACCCAGCAGCACGGATAGGAGAGTTAGAGCCCTCTGGAAGAGCCCATGCTCTGCTCCCAGTACTGGAGCACCAATTACTTCCAAATGCAAGTAGCTGGAACACCCCAGATAAATGAGGTGTGGAGTTTGTCCTTCACAGAAGGTGCTGCCTCAACACAGAGAAACAGCCAACAGGACAGAAACCCAACATGAAGAAAGTTCCAAAATACAGCTGAAACCTCTCATTGGTCAGGGATAGTCTTATCTTTGCCTGAAGGGCATTTATTTGGTCAGTCCCAGCTCTGTATCTGCAACTCCTCCTCCACCCCAGTGCTAGAAACACATGAATATTCTGTTTTATGAGGCTTGAGTAACAATCATGGAAGGTGTCACTCTGCACCGAGAAGGACGAGATCACTGAGATCCCTGGGACAGGATTGTTCTGCTGGTACTGGGGGCGTTATTTTTGTATTTAAACATTGGAGAAGGGGATGATGCATGGAAATATAGATCTTATGTTACATAACACAAATGTTGCAAAGCAAGAAATGCTGCTCCTGCTCCTACCCCCAAGGGAAACCACTGCACCCCCAAGCTTTAGCTCATCCTCTTATGTTCCAAGGTAAGGAGCAATTCTGGCTAACACTCAGAAAAATATACAAGCAAAACACAGAATGCATTTTTATCCAAATCTTTTCACGAAAAATCACTGATTTTGTTAAAAACTGGACATAAGGGCTTTTTGTTAAAATATAAGTTCTGTATTTTCTCAAAGTTCAGCTTCTGGGATTCCTTTCAACACCACTGAAAGCTTTTTAACACAGCACACTGTTAAATGACAATAAAATGGCTGTTTTGAACATGAAGGAGATTATACTTTTTCTGAAACAGAAAGAAAAGAAGATGAAAGACAAATCTAATTTTCTCTCATTATAATCCATTGGCGCACAGATTTTTGTTAATTGCTTTCCTTATGGGTATAATCTAAACATTTTAAGCTATAATAAACCTACTAAGCACCATAGGAAAATAGTAGAGAAAGAGCTTGGGGAATCTTTTAGCAAATTTTTCATTCGTTTTGCATGGAGAACACCATGTGAGAAGCCTGGGTGTGTGTTATGGCCAGGGAAATGGACACACAGAAAAGGATATTCCAGCCCAGCTCCCCAGTCCCATCATCCAGAATTCCTAACACTCCCATTATTCCTGGAAGTGTCCAAGGCCAGACTGGATGGGGTTTGGAGCAACCTGGGATAGTGGAAGGTGTCCCTGCCCATGGCAGGGGGTGGGACTGGGTGGGCTTTAAGGTCCCTCCCAACCCAAACCAGTCTGGGATTTCATGATTGGTTTGGTGTGAAAGGGAGTAACAGAAGCTGTTAAACACGTACTAGAAAAACGAGCTGTAAGATGTTCCAAAATATCTCTGGGAAATAAAAACCAAGGTGTGTCCAGTGTAATTTACCTCAGAGTCAGGAGAGCCCAGCCAAGCTGGTTTGCACTGCAAGGCTGGGGCACCCCTGGCCACGGCCTCCAAACCAGCCCTGCTGAACACACAGCAGGAAAGCTGGGAATTATCCCCACCAGGCTAAAAAGCTGCTTCCTCGTTAAGTTTCCAGAATATAATGAGCACACAAGGTGTAAAAACAGCCGTTTAAAACCCAGTCTCTCCTGTCTCCACAACATAACACTTCTAGATATCCCCACACCCACAGGTAACTGAAATTAAACACAAACTGGAAAATAGATTTAAAGCATTTTCTCAGTAATTGGAATGAACTGAGGATTTAATGTGCTTTTAGTCCTCATGCTCACAGTTCTGCAGCAGGGCTGGGTTTTACTTTAAGCACAGCCCTTAACACTCCATATTCACACAATGTAGCAGTTGATCATTTAGCTATGAGTAAAACCCAGTATTTTAGACACATGCAATGCCCTTTTTAACATATACTGGATATATTTCACTCAGCAAAAAGGTGCTATGTTTACCATTATCACCACTCCTTCCCCCTCAAGGGGTTATCACAGATTTAATGGGAACAGCTTAAATCACCAGAGCTCAGGTTAACAACCTGAAGTTCCCAATTGATGATTCAAGACCCTCCTCCAGGTACAAGATGAAGGATCTATAAGGATGCCCCACTGTTGCCTGCCTTGCTGCAGCTGGTCTCACACAGCCTTTTAGAAACACGTCTCAGAGTTACAGGCTTGTGAGCAGTGCTTGAGAGGATGGTGCTCTAAGGGGAAAAAAGAGACTGCAGACAAACCCAGCCTGAGGAGCAAAAGAGGACACTTGTTTGTATCCTTTGTAACATCCTAAAGATGGGAAAGCAACATTCCCCTGAAGCCACCTCGCTGGTCAGGCCACCCTCTCTTTTAGTTCACAAACTCACTTTCCTTATTTCACAAAGAACTGCTGCTGGCATAAATCAAGTTCTTCACAGATTAAAGAGAAGGAACCCAACATTAGCTGCTAACTACAAGCTTTTCCTGAAAAGCACTACCTGAACCTTGGCTTAAGGCTTACCCCCCAGTCTTTCAGGGGGACAGGATTTCTTAGACATCCATTGCCAGTTATTTTAAACAGAACTCCAGCACCTATTCCATGGACATGAGGGCTCAACAGCTTCAAAACTTCAGGACAAATGATGTCAGTAAATCAGAAAAGAATACAGGAGAAGAGTCCAGCACCTGAGTGCTTACTATCATTAAAGAAAGCAATAAACCCACTTTTCTATTCAATGAAAGTTAATTCCACTCAGGTCTGGGAGTCCCAACATTGACTGAACTCCACGGTTCCAGCAGAAACATTCACCAAACAGAGGAGTCTGCACAGAAAAGGAGAAGAAATGAAGGGGTGGGGCACTAAATAACTTGCCTGAGCACACAGTTAATTACTGTGGGATATCAGTCAGGTTTCCAAAGTCCCAGCTCTGTCTCCCCATCCCTCACAGGCCATGCTGGCTCACCGATACAGATTCCTCTTCCTCAATAAAGGAGGAGGAAGAAAAATCATCATGTGGGGTCAGCAAGGAAGGCAGACAATGTCCTGCACATTTTGTTGAACCAAAATAAGCCCTTCAAGCTCACCCCTGAGCACTCACAGAAACCAAACAAGTAACAAATTTTTTCCTAGCCTGTGAAAGGAAATGAGTGTTTCACTGAACCCAATATAACACGACTGTAAATAGTGTAGCAGAGCAGCACGTTACACACCAGCAGAGAGGCCCTCAGTGAATCACGGGCAGCTGAAGATCAGAGCTCCTACACCAACCACCAGCACTTGCTACTGGGAGCAGGACACGACTCCCCAGTACCTGCCCAGGGTGACACGGCAAGGGAAGGCCCTTGTTGCCAGGGGAACACACAGGGATCGTGTGGAATCACTTGTCCACTCCCACTAGAGAACCCTCAAACCCAACACCTCTGATTTCTCTCCAGAAGGAATAGGCTGTCCCTTTTTAAAGTCTCAACAATCCACACGTGGCTTTTAAGATGTCTTGGGACTCAATTTCTGTAAGGGGAATGGAGGGAAATGAGTAAGTCACCACGTTTAAGTCAAACCTATAAAAAGAAACACGAGTGTCAGACTCCTGGGTGACAACTGTGGGGTGGGCAGGTGACTCATGCCCTGGCACAGGCACACTGTAATTTCGTGTGAAGAAGTCATCAAAATCAATATTTACAGGTGGGTATTTTTATAAAAAAGAGTGTACATTTGCCACAATAGATTTAGAGACTGCTCTTTGAATATAAATAAAAGCATCAGATGAAAAATCCTGCACCCTCCTCAAAAGTAAGTATGTCTTCAAACATAAAT
Organism: Coloeus monedula; assembly: GCF_965178545.1. Taxonomy (NCBI): domain Eukaryota; kingdom Metazoa; phylum Chordata; class Aves; order Passeriformes; family Corvidae; genus Coloeus; species Coloeus monedula. The sequence continues at coordinate 406,321 of NC_138805.1, read as the reverse complement.
ACATCTTCAAACCTGATCATGCAGGTGGACATTTACCCCGGGTCAAAAGCATCACTGGAACATCCCCACTGGCACCAACACCCAAAAGCACAGGGTGAGAGAATTTCTTCACAGAAAGGGTTGTTAAACACTGGAAGGGGCTGCCCAGGGAGGTTTGGAGTCCCCATCCCTGGAGGTGTCCAAGGAGGGCCTGGACATGGCACTGAGTGCTCTGGGTTGGGGACAAGGTGGGGATCAGGCACAGGCTGGACTCGATGGCCCTGGAGGGCTTTTCCAACCTGGATCCAACCTGATCCTGGGGATTCTGTGACCCCTCCGTGGGGGAATTATGAAACTTGTTTATAAGGATCAGCACTATTATGCAACTGTTAAATACATTCATATTTCCAGCATGAAAACAAACACTGCCAACAACTCCTCAGGAATGAATCTTGGGAAGCACCAGATAGATTTCAAGCACACGAGGTGATTACTTGGATGTTTCTGACAACTTCGTGCCTAAGGGCTGTGACTGTGAACCAGAACTGGTGCCTCTGCTAAGGGCCTCAGATCTGCAGTGGCAGTAATTGTCTTTTTTCTGTGTCCTATTATATGGAAAACACACAAGAATTTTACAAATAAAATTAGAAAAAAAAAAACTAAACACACGCAAGAAACTTAAGAAAATCAAGATCTTCTAAAAGAAAGAAAATTTAAACTCCACTCATTGCACCACAATTACATATAGAACACATTTATTTCTCAGGCTTCTGATGCCCAGTGCAGGCTCTCCAAATGATCAGCTTTTGCTTGTGGATTTGCTTTCAATATATAACCTTATACATAGGTTATGCACAGGGCTTACCTGCAAGAAGGCCCAGTATTTGCAAATTAAAAACAAGACTATCCCCGTCATTTTAAATCACTACAGAAAGGCTCACAGACACATCTTTTCCAGATCAAATAGGAGGACTCACAGCTGATTTCATTCCAATTCTGTTAGTGCCAAACACCCAGCATTCCAGAACTAGTAAATTGTGTGTCCAATTATCACTCATAGAGAGTTCAAGAGGCTGCATTTAAATGAAGATTATGAAAACGAAAGGGACTCAAAATGCCATTCTGACTAGAGAAGTGAGCACTGAAAGTGATAGCTGCTCAGGGAAAGCACTTCTAAGAATGTTAAGTCTTAACCAAGTGTGGTTTTGATAAAGATCTAAAGATTGCCAAGGGTTTTTCTTGTTGTCCCTCACTCCCACCCCATGACAAAGTAACCTACAAGACACAAAAAAAAGGCGGAGAAACAAAGATTTTCAGTAAGAGTGGCTTTGTGCGTGAATGAGTGGGGGAGGAGGGGAAGATGTATTAAGGGGGAGAAAAGGAAAAAGGAGAATAAATGTTAAAAAAAATAGAGAAAAAGAAACAACAACAGTGGAAGTTCAAACATTAGAAAAAGCTTGCCTCTAAATGGGGAGCAGACACTGCAGAAAGAAAAGTTTGGGCATGCTGAAACACCGTAATTTATGGAAAAATGCAACTAGGCAGGTTCCCTAAGTGCAACCCCACACCCTTGTGAACCAGCACATCCAGATGCCTTTTCCTTCCTTGACACTTCTGGGGCAAGTTCTTTCTCCCAGAGTACACAGTGACCAACACATCAGCCCTAGGTTACAGCTACAGAACTGCTGCCTTTTGTGTTTCTATTCCCAGAGCAGCTGTGGCTGCCTCTGGATCCCTGGAAGTGCCCAAGGCCAGGTTGGACACTGGGGCTTGGAGCAACCTGGGACAGTGGAAGGTGTCCCTGTCCATGGCAGGGGGTGGAATGAGGTGGGCTTTAAGGGCCCTCCCAACCCAAACCATTCCTGAACAGTTCTAGGGATGGAGATCCACAGCTCCCTGTTACCCTGCTAATTCTAAACAAACAATGTGCCACAATCTGAAGTTCCACACAGGAACAGAACTTACATTTCATGCCTAGAATAGGATTTTGAAAGGGTCAGATGGGTTAAAAGTGACCCACTGGGCAAACCACTAGCTAAAATAATGTTTCCATATACATTTTTTGGCAAAAGTTTGAAACCAGCAAGTCATGTTCCTCAGCAATCTCAGTCCCAGTGCCTGATTCCCAAATGATTTCCCAACATTGCTTCCAAAGCAGGAAAAGCACAGAAATATTTATTACAAAGTAGATCAACTTGGCATAATTTTACTATCACAGCCAGGAGAAAGACAAGTGAAGAAGGAAAATGGCTACAAATATTCCTGATTTAATTTCCTACACAGCAGACAAACTGATGGATTTGATGCATTCAGCAATATAACCTAACAAAATCTACTCCAAAAACATTCCTGGGACCGCAAAAGCAATGTTTGAGCCCCCTTGGAGATTGCAAGGAGGTTTTCTCAGTGGGAAGGCAGTAGCAGAGCTGAGCTCAGACTCTGGGGCAGCTGAGGACTCTCTGCCTGCCAGGACAAAGCACAGGAGCCCAGCCCAGCTCCAGGGAAGCAGCCGCAGTCTCGGGGCTGGCACAGAATCCTGAATCACCCGAGTTGTGCCAGGCAGTGTTTTCCCTCGGGACGATGCACAAAGAAGAGCACAAAGAAGAGCACAAAGTGCTGTGTACACGAGCCAGCGTGGTGCATCAGCCTTGTCTGCCTTCAGTCCTGTCACACAGCCCATCTACTGGCACAGGATTTCCCTTTCATCTAAACTAAAGCTTTTAAAGCAGACTAATGCAAATGTTATCCTTGCTGTGACTGCATTCCTGGGCATGGGATACAATAAGCACTGATTTAGCCACAGATCTCAAACGAAAACCTTCACGGATTTCCTGTCAAGTGATCCAGTACTTAATTTAGCCCTTTAAGGTGGGCTATATATGAGAGTACTACAAGTAATCACATTCTGGAGAATTATTTTGGATCACATTCCTGGTCACAATCAAATAGATAGAGTTCCTGCTCTGCTCCTCCAGAATTATTGCTACCATATAAACTCAGCCTCTTGTTTTCATGCCAAACTCACTGTTGTCAACAATGAAAGCAAAACCCATATTTAGTGCTGGACTGGTTCTGCTCTTTCTTGAGACTTGATCTAGATGCAAGGGGTTTAGAACTAATAGTAATAAGAACAATAAAATAATGATAATTAATAATTAGATAAATAATCCTATTGAATATTTAAGCCAGCAACCATCTCCTTAAAAATTTCTCCTGGATGTCTCACAATGCATGTAATTAGGAATCTTTGAAAAAATGATCCAAATTGTCAAAGTAAGTTTCTGTAAGATTCCATATGTTTTTATCATTGTTGAATATCATAACACTCCTACAGGAAAAAGAAAACAGAAGAAGAAGGAAGAGGAAAAAAAATAAACTAGAGCTTGCAAAAAGGAGAAAACTGCTCTTCTCCCAGTGCTTCTTTACAGAAAGGCTGATGAAATTAAGCAATATATTCCAACAGAGGCTTGAAATGCCAGAAAAAAAGAAAAATCCAATAAAGCAACAAAAAAAGCCTGTATTACTAAGAGACTAATTTTGTTTTCATAATTGGAGTTGTAAGCTCCTGCTTTATGTGGCACCTGAGGACCCAAACAGATTATTTCAGTGTTTTCCAGCATCCTCAGTAGCCTGTGTTCCTCCACCTTCTCCCTTGCACATCGTTCTTCAAACTTGCAGCTAATCAAAAGAAATTTCTGGGATCTTCACTTCCATTTTTAGTGCTGGCCTAGTTAAAAAAACAAAGGGAACCCAGCAATAACTAGTGAGACAGGCTCCTCTTTTTTTGTTGAAAGAGCAAAGAGAAAGAATCTCTCTGTTCCTCCTTGATCAGACTCTTGAGGCAAACAGGCTCTTGAAGAGCTGTTAGCAAAGCAAGCACCCAGCCTGGTGTGAAGTGTGGAGGGAGAGGAGATGGGGAAGAAGGCCCTCCTGGAGCTGAAATGCATTCAGTGCACACACCTGGCCATGGCATTCCTGGGAAGTGCTGGTGGAACGCCTTGGCTGGGACTGAACTTCTGGACCCCTGCCCAATTCACTTTGGGTGGATTGAGTTAAATTCTCTGTGTGTGACTTCCTGAGCAAGCAGGTACATGTCCAACTGTCCCAGCTTATTATTAACGTCCATGAAGTGCAGTTCCGTGCAGGAGGGGGATTTTTGGAACCCCCAGTTGCTCACAGCACCCTGATCAGTTTTGCCAGTGGTCGAGGATGAATGGCTGATAACAGACCCTGACAGGTCACATGGAGGCAGCTGGCCTGGGGCAAGTGAAGCCTTGGAGAAAAGAAACTGCACAGGTACCACCAGGTCCTCCCCATGGAAATAACTGAAGACTCAACTCTGCCTGAATTTGCACTGTCCTGAATGTTCCTTTTCCACAAGAACCAGCCTGCTTTATGCCAGTGTACATCCAAGATGACTGAAATAAAGACTGAGTGACAAATTAAACGAGAACACAAAAGCTTGGGAATTACATCAAGAATAGATTCCATCACCATGGGATTTCAGCTGCTCAACAGCACAGTGGGATCAGGTATAGAGATCAGACACTCTGCATGTAAAACAGCCTGCACCCGATTTCTTGGGCAAACTCAGTTTCACAGTGACAACTTGAGGCTTTCAGTGTTCTGGAAGAGACCAAAGTGAGGCTTCTGAAGATGGATTTGCTGAGTTGTTCCCGGTATCCTGAACTGCAGAGGAGAGGCTGTGTGTGTGCTCAAATAACCCTGAGTGAAGGGGCCCAAACACTGCCAGGTGTCTCTTCTGCAGACAGCGCTGCCAAGGAAGTCAAGGACTGTCCTACTCTACTCTGCAAATCATTGGAAACTGGAGAAATAACACCACGGACTTCCAAAGCCATCCTGAGTGAAGGTGACAATCCCTGCATCAGCTCTGAGAGGCCAGGACACCCTCTCCCTCCTGGCACAGCACAGCCCCTGTGCAGCACCCCAGCTCCGCTGCAGCCATCCCCACCCCTTGTGCTCTCTGCTTAAAGTTCAGGGGTGTAAAATGCATTAATTACAATGTTAAATTAACCTGCACTTGAAGGGGGATCAGGGCAGGGAGGAAAAACTGATGTGCAGGTCCCCATGGCAGCAGCCTGAAAGGACAGGCTTTCCAATTCCGTGATCATTTCACCAAGGCAGCTCTCCTGCCTCTGAAGCATCTCTGCTGCAGCTTATCCGATGTGCTCAGCACTTCTATTTATACAGACGTGACTCACCTTACAACTGCCTCACACAAGGCTCCTCTTCCACCTTCCCTTCAGGAAACAACAACAGCAGGAAAACACTGTGAAAGTAAGATCTCTCCTAGAGTTCATCCCGAGCTGGTGACAGGCCTGTAAAGACAGGGCTGTAAAGGGTGATACATGAGGTTTGGAATGCTCCGAACTGCCATGGGGATCTGGGGTGAGCACAGAGGGGAACCGCTGGACCAGAAACCGTCACCCTGATCCCACCTGACACTGCCATATGCCCAGCCCCACAACAGCAGCAGGAATGGGAAGATCCAAACCTCACATGCATTCAAAACATCATTTCAAAGGGCAGACATGTCACAAAGTCATTTTTTCACTGCATTCCCTGAAGTGAATTGTTATGTTGCTTTTATTATTATATTGAGGACATTCCTTTAAAATCAGAAAAATAAGGAAGAAAACAGTGAAGCTTGGCTGGAAAGTTGGGCAGACATGTCCCTAGAGACCTCCCATCTAAAGTCTGAGAAAAAGCAGCTCTAATCTCCTCTGGTACTTCTTAGACTGGAAAAGAGAAACACTTGCAGATGGTGTTCCTGAGGGGGTGTGGGAGGCAGGGAAAAATAACTTCTCCAGACAGCCTTCCTACAATGCGTAAAGGTAAAGGGAGTCAGATTTCTCTCTCTTCTTCAAATTCTACATTTTGGGGGTGTTTTTATTCACCCCTGGTTGCTTCCTTCTCCCAGTTCCCTGGATTCCCATCCACATGCTCCCTCTCCACTGCACCTCATCCCCCCACATCAAGGCAACACCATCCCAGGGCTGCAGCACCTCATCACCCAAGTCTCACAGACCCCACTTCCCAACAGCTCTTTCCTCCCAAGAGCTCCTCAGCAGCTGTACCAGGAGGGAATGTTGCCTCTTTTCTCATCTGTGTAACATGGTCAGAAGAGCCAGACTGACTCCCAGGCACCAAAATGGACATTCCAGTGTATCAGGGACTCTTGGATACACATCCTTCCTCCCACAAAGGACTGGGAGCTGAGTTCACAGGTTCAGCTTAACTGAAACTGGGAGCCACAAAAAGTCACAATGAAACAATTCACAGGTTCATTATCAGTATCAACTACCAGCAAAAAGGCTGATTTGATCAACAACTTCACACCAAAAATGCAGTTTAGACAAAAATAAGCAGAAAACTTTCCCATCCTGTCCTCTCTCATGTCCCAGCTCTGTCAGTTAATTGCAGATGATCCTCATCTACAATGTCTTTTGCTTAAAATTATTTAGTGCCAACTGCATTGCTGGTAAAACTCCCATGTTCTAATAAGAAAAGTGTTTTGCTTATTTGTTTTAAAAGCCCAATACAAAAAGATCAATTTCTTCCTTTATGCTGATCTAATGCCCCAGTGGGCAAAGCTTGATAGTAATCACCTTCACTGGGAAGAGGCTGAGCTGTTCTTCCCCAATTCTCCAGCTGTAAGTAATCCTATGTCAACCACTGAGAAAGAAGTGAAATCCAGCTTGTGCCCCAAGTGAGCTGAAGTGTCAGCATTCCTCAGTGAGGGCTGGGGTCACTGGGAGCCACTGGGACCCTTCCGTGCAGGTAACCATGTGCTGCAGTGCTGCTGTGAAGTGAAAGGCCAAGACAACTCCCCCTAAACAAACCATTTCTCCTGCTCCCTGTGTGTTACAGTGTAAAATACAGTCTTCTTGGACGCTGAGACTTCGCCATCGGCCCACCCTGGAAGAATTCAATGTGAGCTCTCCCATTTCAGCCCTGCCACTATTGCTAAGCACATTTTAAAGGAATTCAGCCACAGATACATCACTAGACAGTTCAATGTGGAAACCAAAAGAGCCCAGACCTATAGGACTAGGAAGGAAATGCTGTCCAGCAACTCTCACTCCTGTCTTTTCCAGCAGGATGGAGTGGAATTAAAGCTCTGACATCACCAGAGCGATTAAGGAACCAGGAGGTGCTGCAGTGACCTGCAGACTCACTCAGAACACAGGATGACTGTTCTGGTATAGAAACTGCAGAAGATGACCTTGGATTTCCTCCTGAGGTGAAATCCCATTTGAGCATGCCTCACCTCCCAGCTGCTCCGACATTCCCAGTGCCATCACTCAGATGTCCTTGGCTTCCATGGGCAAGTCCTATGAATGGAAACAGAACCAGGGCAGAGGCTGTTGAACACCATTTTTGCTTAGCTGCTGCCTAATTAGATGATGCTGACTAATCCTCTGCATTACTTCACAGTGAAAGGAACCCAGCAGGAGCGTTAGGATGGGTTTGAAAGAGCTAAAAGCCATGAATTATTTCCTTTTACAGAGAGCAATTCACTTGTACAAGTTGCTTCCATCAAGTGTTCCTTTCTGAGATTATATTCCCCACAAAATGTCTCTGTGGCCTCCAGTGTTGCAAGTTCAAAGAACAGCAGATGGAAACAGAAAAATGAAGAGAAAAAAGATGGATGCATTCCCCTGAAACATTTTCCATCTTGAAGCAACTACAACGAGAAGTGATTTGCAGGACTGGCCTCTTGACTTACCACTAAGTAAACAGGGGCTATAAATGTTTGTTCTCCTCTTGCAAAACTGTAGATCTGTGGCTAATGTACCCATAATGCAGCCCCCGAGCAAGTTCACAGAGAGCAGCTCGCAGGTTTAGAGTGGGACATGCACAAGCACCCCTTGCAAAGCTCAACCCCACACTTGTAGAGTCCTGTTGGACTGAGAGAACCTCAACAGACTTACCACTGCCAGAAATTTAAACCTAAAATGTTCAGATTGTCTTTGTTTCCTCAGAGATCCTGCTAAACCACAGCTGCAAAAGACACAAGGTGAAAAGAAAGGCCACAGACTGAAATATTCAAGGATAGGAAATCTTTTGTAATTGTCATAGGTTAGCAAGCATAGTCCCGGAAGGGACGTCCTTGCTAAGGGGTGCTTACAGTTTCCTCTGGGAACTGATAGAACCTATCAGCTGGCCAGTTTGAATATGGACAATTTTCTAAGCCACTTAAAGTTGTGAACACCTCTGTGATCCACACTAAAGAATAAACAAACTCCCCACAGCTCTTTCTCTCTCGTTTCCGGCGCTGGGACAGGTGGCTGCAGGCCCCGTGTGGGGGCCAGCGGGCCCGGCCAGGCCCTGCTTGGGCCAGGCCGGGCTGGGCCACGGCCATCCTGGAGCCATGGACCTGTTCCAGCCGTGGAACCCCCCCCACTGCCTTGCCGTGGGCAGCCGGAGCAGCTCGGCTCTCCCCCCTCTCCACTGCGATAAGAAAAATTCAACATTCCAGCTGCAAAGCTGCAAGGCCAAGGTGAGATTAACCCTTTTACTGCTGTGAAGAGCTGAAAACCTGAGGGAAGAGAGAGAGGAGATGCTTAAAGCTGAAATTCTGTTGTGAAGCTATGATATATCAGAGTATCCTGTTGTAATTTCATGAAGATCTGGGGGGTGGAGTGTTCAGCTCATAAGCAAAAGCACCTGTACTGAGATAGGCAGATGCTGACGCAGCTGTAATTTCATGAGAAGTTTGGACAGGGAGAGATGGACCAGATGAGGACTTTTGCTCCAAACGGGAAAGGAGAAAACCTCAGTCCCTAGAGATGCTCCCAGAGATAGTCCTAACGATGAAGATGAGGAAGACCCTTTGCTCCCAGGGAAGGAGAAGGGCCTCTGTTTTTGTTTCTGAACGGCTCAACCTTAAAATTGTACCCCAAAAACCTTCAAGAGTGGACCCTCGAAAGCAGTTGCGGGAAAAGCTGCAAGTCGGGGGAAAGGACTCACACGCAGGCAGAGAGACTCCTCTTCCTAAATGGACTGAACAATATTTGGAAGTGGGCGGCTGGCTCGTTGTGATAATGTGTTCATAGCATGAGCAGAGAGACTCCTCTTCCTAAATGGACGGAACAAGGTTATTATGGAAGTGGTGAACAGACTGAACATCTCAAGGGTTGTCTTTTCAAATTGTCAGTGGGAGAAGGGAGGAAGGTGGGGGGAGGAGGAGAGTTCTGAAGGTGGTATAATTTTTTTTTTCCTTCTTTTAGGTCTGTTAATAAACTTCTTTATATTCTTTCAAGTTTGGTGCCTGCTCTGCATTTCTCCTAATTCTTATCTCACAGCAGATAAACAGTAATGAGTATTTTGGACCAAAAACCACTACACTAAATTGGTGTTTCTGCCCAGTTACAAACCCAACCCGCAACAAAAATCAATTTTTTTGAAGCTTTAACAGGATGACATCATCAGCTACCTCATGACCTGAGCTGGTTCCTACGGCAAGGAGAATTCAACTGCTCAAGCCTTTTTTTTTTCTCCAGGCTTAGCTTGTTAAGTGATGATCCATAGGAAACACAGCAGTGCTACTGAAAAGATAGGGTAAACAACTGCAGCTCAGTCAGCCAGGGTGTAGGACGGCTCTGCTTAGGAACTAACAGTGCTCTACAGCCATGGGGAGTATGGAAAACATTCCCCATTTTCACGGAATCACAGAATATCCCAGCTGGAAGGGACCCACAAGGACCACTGAGTTCAACTCCTGGCCCTGCCCAGACATCCCAACAATCCCAGCCTGTCCCTGAGAGCACTGTCCAGTCGCTCCTGGAGCTCTGGCAGTTCAGAGCAGAACGTGATGTCAGCAAAGGAAAACAAATGCACTTTGTTGGTGAGTTTTCAATAAAACTCAAAGTATAACAACCTCAATGCTCCAATGTTTTACTTTCTGTGATGCAGATTTCCCCAAATCATTCAAGGGTACATCAAAAGCAGCCCCCACTGCCCTGGATGGACAAGTCTGAAGAACATTCATAATGCACTTCTGGTGCTGGTGACTGGGAGAAATTCTACCCTCTCCAGTCAGGAGCTCAAGGCCTCCACACCGTATCAGCCTCCTATCAGCTGCAAGTGAAAGGCTGGGGTGGAGAGTACGTTCCTCAGGTTCCTCCATGTGCATCTCAACCTCTCTTAGAAAGACTTAGTAAGTCTTTCTTAGGAAAGAAAAGAGTTTGAACAACAGTTGAAAATAACTCCAAACAAACATCCTTCTGCCCAACAACACAGCTCCTGAAAGCTGTCCAAGGTCAAATGTGTTCCTTCCTTTAGTGACAAAACCAGGTCCAGAACAACTGCAGCTTCACCTCCTTACCCACAGCGGATCCCCCAGGATGGGCCAGGGCTGCACCACTCACCAAGGGCAGGTTTTTAGTCTCAGCCTTACCTGAGCACAGAAGCTGGCTGAATATTCCATTACCAATTACACAGAAATTTGGGTCAGTGATGGAGGAGAGAACAGGAGCAAAAAGACAGCTGGGTTTACAGAGCTCCCAGGTTTGTGCAAGGTAAAGAATAAAACCTCTTCTACTTACACCGCAGCCACACTTGGTCAGGAAGCAGAATGACTAAGCTCAGGTCCACAGTTATTTTCAAAGTAATTTGCTTTCCAAACAGCTTCCCAGGTGTACCTGCAGGTCAGTCCCTACTGCACGTACCCTTTCAGATCTCATGTTTTTATTGGCAGATGATTTTACAAGTACCTAGTGCAATAATGCTCCAAAAAATGTAATGCATAAATATTCCTGCATACAATTAAACTAATAATTAGTTCCCATCAAGGACACGCATGCAGGAATGTGAAACAATAGCTGAACAGTGAAAGTGTGCAGGCATTCATTAAGTCACTACATAAATGCAGGAAGATGCGCTGCTGGAAATAACTTTTCCTCAAGGTCACTGGTGAAGTTGTTTTAATGTAATTAATTCAGTAGCATTCAGAATAATAAAAACTGGTGTGAAGCACTGATTCAGCTGAAGGACAACAAGCAGCCAAGGACTGTGTATCCTCCACAAACAAAACCATGACAGAGCTGGCAGTGCTGGGCTGGGACAGGGTTAACCAGCCCCTGCTGACTCTGCCACCATTCCTTCCAAACAGGGGGGACAGCAAATGTCCCCTGAAAGTCAGGACCCAAAATGCAATTCCAAGGGGGAAAAAGAAAGGAATTCAGTAAGTTTGCTGCTAGCTGATTTTAGTAAATAGCATGTCTTTCCCCTTGGTATTTGGATAATGTGACAACACTGAGGAAGAATTTTGGTTGGTCTCAAATGAACAGGAGTGAGAAACCATTGCAGCCTGTCCTGGCAAAGACAGAAGGCTCAACAGTCTCACACCCTCCTCCTTTCCTTCCAAGGAATCTTGTCACTTTATTGCCCAGCCAGCAGACCTGCCATGGCACACAGGAGGAAGATGGGAGAGCAACAGCCAGGAGAGCATCAAACACCTTGGAATGGACTTCAGGCCCAACCAAACAGATCTAATCATTTTCAGCACATTTTATTCCAAACAGCATGTGACCTATTTTAGGCCTCACTCTGAGCTGACTATAATTAACTGTAATTTGTACAGATTTCAATTTAATACAGGAACTGGCTTGCTAAAAAAAAAAAAAAAAATTAAAGCAGGGCAATTTCTAAAGTTAAAAAGTTAAAAGAAACTCATTTTTAAGTTAAAGTGTCAGACAAAAACACATTGTATATTGGCTACATATAATAATCTTTCCAACACAGTTCCAAGGTAAATATTTAAGAGGCTTTTATGGTGTCTCAAACTTAGTACAAGGACAGAATGTGATTTCATAGACTGAAAAACTCAACTTCCCTTTAATAAAAATGCAGTTAATATTTGCTTTCTTAGCAGCAGTGGAGGCTTATATTTCAGAATTTGGCTGGGTTTGGGTTTTTTTGCTGTGACATAAAGCACAGTTATGTTTATGTTCAAATGAGATCTCCAACTCTGGTGAGACCTGTCCTTATTTCCCATCTCCAATTCTCTTCTCCTATTTCATTACTCAAGAAAACACCACCATTTCCAGCCTCCCCTTTCACTGCCACCCCCAGTGTCACACAAAATCCCAGCAGGGAAGATAAAGAGAAGAAAGCTCTGTTTCAGAACCTCATGTGGACATTCCCCGAGGGAAAAAACCCACAAGAATAAATTCTTACTCATTTATATCCAGGCCTCTCTTTTTCTCTCCCTCCCAGGCACCCTTATCTATGCTACAGAATTTTCTCTGCTGTAGGTGAGTTATCACAAAATCTCTTTTATAAAAAACATGGCAAAACCAGAAGAACCCCCACAAGGTTTTGAATCAGAACTTGACATACTGTACAGCTCAAAAGGGGTAAATTTGTCTGTCCTGCACCTCCCTTTTGCTACTTAAATTGCACTTCTGTGCTTTGCATCCCTTCTTTGTTGAAAACTTTTATTTCTCTGGTAACTTCTGAAAGAGACAGCAGCTTGTGGAACAAAGAAGAAAAAACCTGTGAATTTTTTTGTAAGGGAGAAAAACAAGAAAAACTCCCAGCACCCTTTTCTGTGTCAGCACCTGCATAAAAACACCCTTGGATTTCTCTCCAGCACATCCCTCCGATGGAGGCAGCCTGCCTCGGAATTCAGCATCAAGCTGGTGCCAAAGTTGTCCTGACTAATGCTGCAAAGCCTGGCTGTGAGCTAAGCTGCAGTGACTTCAACTGGAAAGCAAGTCTGATAGCTTTGCAGTGCTGTCTGGCAGGCCAGGAAAGACATGAGGGATGGAAAGAGTGACAGAAATGGAATTAAGAAGTAGTAGATGAGGTGACATTCAAGAAGAGAGAGATGATAAAAGCAATGACACGATTCTAACTTGACACACTTCAGATAATGTAACTGCAATCTGACAGAGCATAAATAGTCACTGATGATGTAAAAACGCAGTTAGGAGTACTTGGAAGTATTAACTTTCCCAGGGCAACTCTTATTCCTACAGCCCAGACAGAACTTTTTTGCCTCTCTGCAAGTTAAATGGTGCCATTTTGCCTTTGGCTTCCAAGAAAACTTTGTTCTAATTCAGAACAGTCCCTTGCAGAGCAGAGTGAGTTCCCAGCACCACAGTGAATGAATAAATGCAGCAAAGGCAGATGCAACTTCCACCTTGCAAGGGTGTTCAGAAAGCTTTGAATTCATTCAAACACAAGAAGGCAACATCCAGCCAAAGTCATCATGAAGCCAAGGAGAAACACAAGCACAGCCCAAATTCACCAGTGGAGTATAAACTATGAGCTGAAGAGCATTGCAGAAGTCTAAGACAGTTGGGCTCCAAAGCATCCACACCCCTGTGGCTCCGAGCTGAGCTTCCTACCAGCAACACAGAACCACTGAGTGGGAAAACACCACTGGGATGTGCCTGAAAGTGCCAGAGGATGCGCACAAAAAGGCACCAAGCTCTGGTACTCCACAGAATAAGTGAACTTCCAGCACACTGCAAGTGCAGAGAAGCTGAAAGGAATGATTCAGTGAGAGCCAGGGCAGGAACAGCTGGATGACCCCAGATGTGCCCAAATTCCCAGTCCTTCCTCGCCCCTTGCAGCACCTTCAGACCATGAGAGAGGATCTTCCCCAAAGCTCCAGAGCTGCCGCAGCAATTCACCTTCTGCTTCTGCTCCTGCTTCCACAGCAGCCCTCTTAGACAGGGAGGAACCATGAAGGGCTGAAGTGTCCCCCAAACATCCACTCACAGCAAAAGTGTCACCCCAAATAAATCAGAGGGAGCAGAGAGCCATAACACAAAAACATCAGGAAAAAAATACAGCACTGGAACAAGAAAAGAAACCCCAAAGAAAGCAAAAAAGGATCCAGAGATCAGAACCAAGGACTGTGCATCACAACATACTTGGTATGGTTGCTTGTAGAGGGGTGGTAGGGCAGAATCATCCTTTTCTTGAGAATGCTATGATTGGGCTTTATCCAAAATGAATAGTGTTAATTGCTTACACCAGCAGCAGTCGCTGCCATCACCATTTTCTATTCCTCCTCTTTGGTTTCCAATTTTTCCTGCTGTGGTGGCAGCTACTCCTTACCCTAAACAACAAGGAATACTCCTATTCCTGACTGCTTCTTATTTATGCACTCAACCCACCACTCCCAAACACAGGGCTTGTCATAGGGGTGTTTAGTAAAGAATAGTGACACTTGAAAAGGACCCCCACTGAGGACAGTGTGGGGATTTTGCCCTTCTAGAAGCAGCCACCAAAGAAAAAAGCTTCTTTTAAAGATAGTAGCTATTAAAAAATATCCTTGGTTTTCAGAGCTTGAATCACCAAAGTTTTGCCTTTCTGACAGTTGACCAAACTAGTGCTGCCTGTTCTGAATTCCAGCTACCCCCTTATCTCAACCAAGACAAGATTTTTATCTTGCCAGCCTTTAGACTGATACCCACATAAACGCATTTTCATCCAAGTCAAATGAGTTTTCGGCTGTTTTTCTGGGCTGTAAAGATTTACATACCATGTAACAGTGATGGCATTGCAGAACTGGGACAACAGATAGGCAGAAGAGCAGTGCCATTAATTCTTTAACATGCTATAGCCATGTTGAAGAAAGGCAAAGGGGCTTCCCTTTTTGAACATCCCAGAAAAACAGCATGCTCTTCCAAACGGATCATGTGGCTCTCAACAAGCTTCATATTTTGCCAACCAAAACACAAGCCACGCTGACCACATCACTGAAACGTGGCTGAAAAATGGAAAACATTCCCCTTCACAAATGTACTCCCAGGAAATAAATAATCACTCATTAAACACAGAAACACAAACAATGGCATTGCCCTGTTCAGAGCTGGTTTGACTTGTCTCAGTTTAGAGTTTCTTTCTAAATGAAGTGTATCAGCTGAACTACATGTGGCTCCACACACATTTTTAGTGCCTGGAGCTGTCTGGTAACTCAGGAGCCTGAGGCTCTCTGATGTCCTCAATCCTTTGAAGAAAAGAAGCTGTTTAGAGCGAAGAGCAAAGGAAAATGTGCAGCTTCCCAGTCCTAGAATAGACATTGCAAAATGAATGGAGTCAACCACAACAGCAGTAAAGTATTACTTCAGTCCTCCTGCAGAATTCTATTTCAACTTAAAATTCGAACAAGATCAGCCCTTTCTCCCAAAAGTCCAACTTTATCTTGAATTTTGAAGGGGAAAACCCCAACCAACCACTGATACTACAAACGCATCCCACCCCAGCATGGGAAATAAATACTAAGGAAAGTTTAACCCTGTGATTAATCTTTGTTTCACTTGCCCAGTACAGGGGCAAGGCAGTTATAAAGTCATCTCTGCTGAACTTTGGCCCCTCAGATACAGTAACACACATCCCAAATGACTGAACACTCATCCTGTCCTATGGACCCAGCACACCAGCTGCCTTTAATCTTCAGTCCTGCCTAAGCTTTGCATTAAGTTTCAAGGCAAAACAAGTTCTTGCCCCAACAGGCCCGGCTCATCCAGAGACTCCTCCTCTTTATTCCTCTGTACTGGCTTCCTGGGGAGTATTTGGGACTCGGAGAAGCAAAAAGCACCAAGCACAGTCATTTTCAAAGCATTTAATGCGTGCCAGGGAGCAGGGCTGCCGATTCCACCAGTCTCCAGCAGGGAACTGAATATTCTGTGCCTTCCTGAGGAGCTGCTCCTGTGCAAAGCACCCAAACACCTCTCCTCCTGCTCTGCTCCCCGGGACACGGTGGGCAAGGATGCTCAGGAATGAGGATTACAGGACTACAGGGCGGAAAGGGAGGAAGAAAAGGGGGCAAGGAACGGGAAGGAAAGGGAAGGGGAAAGGAGGGGAAAAAGAAGAGGGAGAAAAGGGGGGAAAAAGAAGGGAAAAAGAGGAAATGAGGGGGAGATGGGGAAAAAAGAGAGGAAAAAGGGCAGGAGGGGAAAAGGGGAAGAAAAAGGGGAGAGAAGAGGGGGAAGAAAAAGGGGAGGAAGGGAGAAAAAAGGGGAGAGAAAGGGGGAAAACAGAAGGTAAAGGGGGAACAGCATCTCTGCTAATTTGCATTTTGTTGCTATGCTTCACCTGTTGTAAAGCTGGATGATAAACATGATCTCAATGCACAGGAGAACAGTTCCCCACCACCAATGTCAATCACATCCTAGTCTCTGCAGCCTCCCCAGTTCTTCTCAAGAGGGGCAAAAGGGACTTTCAGAGCTCAAGATGAGGTAAAAGATCTCCTCTGAGACACAGGAGAAAATTAGGCATTGATTAGCATCGAAATCCTGTAGCCTTTCCAGAACTTTTTTTTTTTTTTTTAACATAGTGTTTAAAAAATTCTATTTTACCTGCAAACCTTGTTCAGAGATAAAGGGATGCTAGCCATTTTTTACTATTTGTGTGAGAAATCCAGGTGCAAACTACTCAACCCTAGATTACATTTAGAGTCTCTGGAAAAGCCCTGACACACTGCTCATGGGGAATTAATCTTATCCTCAGGCAAGAATTAAAGACAGGTCAGCTTCATCACCCTGGGGAGGTGCTTGCTTGTCAGCATCAGCTACTGAGGAAGCCCAGAGACAACATTCACACAATATTTAAACTGGATGTTGGGGCAGATGTATGCTACCAGAGGAGGTGGTTTTCTAACCCCATTAATCTGGTCCAGTGACTGGAACATTTTTGGGAAGAATTTCAGGACTCAATACAACATAAAAGGTCACTCAAAGTCCTGGTACAGACTTGGCTGAAGCGATAAAAAACCCACACAAAACCAACCCAACAGTCCTAATTTTAAATATTCCGTTAGGTCACATCCATTCCTAGCCTACATTTCAGGGGGTTTTTGTTGTTGAGTTGGTTTTATAGAAGTATAAAAAGCTTCACACGTAGGGTATGAACAGCTGAACCAGGTGGATTCAGTGGCCTTAGAGATAAAGAAAAACAAAGCTCTGCAGAAGTTGTCTGCATGAAGTTTCTTCCAGCACAGCTGCTATGCTGTCAAATGTGGTTATCAAGGGACACACAGCTCCTTCTTTGCTTCCAAACCCTGCCCTTTGTCCTAACTTCGAAAGCCAAGTGCTCTCTTCTCCAAAACAATGATGTGCTCTGTTGTCTGTCTGCATTTAACAAGACATGTTAATCAAATATCACCAAAGTTTTCGAGAAAGAATCAAAAATTGCCATAATTTGTGTGTCTTGTTTACTTTGTATCCCAAATTTACTTTTATACTAAAAACATTGATTCATTTTGCTCCCATCTGACTACAGGGATAGGAATATGTGTTGCTATTCTGTCTTCTCAGCAGTCAGAATAGATCACTGCTGTCAGATTTTCTATGGGACCTATTTCTACACGGGCTTCTTCAGGCATCCTGGTGAGTCTGAGTAAAATGAGAAAGGCACAGAATATTCAGCCTTGACTCTAAAATATCTAGAATTCAACCCTTCCCATGGGTGCCAGGTGACATTCACCCTGGCAGGTATGAGGCAGCAGTTTCACCAGGTGAGGCAGAAGCACAGCACTGACTAATTCAGCAGCAGGAGATGCCTTTGAGGAAGGATTACTTCATTCCTCTTCTCCACATTCATTCCCCATTGGAATGATGATGTAAAAGTCCCACTATTCATAAAAGACAACAGCCAAATGAAGTGCCAATACACAGCACAGGAAAAACAGGGAGGCAGAGGGACATCTCCCTGTTTTTCCACAGGTTTGCCTCCTGATGAAGAGTATCTACAGCAGAGCAAAATATCGAAAAAACCAAAATCAAAACAAGCCAAACAAAAAGAGCCCCACTAATTTAACAGAAGGTTAAAAAAAAAAACAAACCCAGAGCAGCTCATATTAGAGAAGAGGCATTTTAGGGCACCTCAGAAATACAGAGAGATGGTTTTTAAAGCGCACAAGGGCCCCAGAGGTTTCTTTTCCCCTCTCCCCCACACCTAATCTCTCTCAGTTGCACATGCTGTAAGCAGATGAGGCTCAGAATACAACAAAACAATTGTGTGAAAGAAGAAATTTGTTCTTTTGCTTTATTAAAACTAAAAGGCAGAGGGGGAGGGCTGGAAGCAGGTTCTGAGATGGGAAAGCGAACGAGAATTTGGTCCCAACAAACCCTCCTGATCACATTTTTGCTGCAATGCAAACCAGCTCCTTGTTCCTCCCCAGCAGAGACACCCAGGCTGGACCTCTGCCCTGCTGCACCTGGGATGGCAACAGGAATATTCTTATTTGTGCACAGCTGGAGAAGACACTTCAAACCTCAAGAGCAGTGATCCACCACGGGCGTGGAACTCACAGCAGCACCCACAAACCTGATAAACCTCCCCAGGATAAATGATCTCAGCAGCAGCTAACCCAAAACGCCAGACATCAAAGCCTGTGCACTGACAAACAGTTGGTGAAAGAACTACTCCAAGAGCTCAGAGATGTGGATTTGTAGCAGTCCTGACAGAAGGTAAAACCGCAGCTCCAGCAACAAAATGAATTCTTTGATCATAGGAAAAAGATACCCAGGGAACAGCACAGCCCACTGAAACAAAAATGATTAAAAGAAAAACTGATCACCTAAACCACAGAGTTGATGGCAAAAGCACAAGTGGGAAGAAATGGAGGAAAAGGTCACCCAATCTGTGACTTGAAGATTTAAACAGAAAAGCAATCAGTAACAATATATGGCACTCAAATTCATAAAACCTATTAAATCGCCCCACTGTAGTCTTAATTACTGACAGGAAGTGATTCCTTATTAATTGATAGGGCACCTTAACTCAAAGACAGCAGTGAAAATTTTTGATACACAAGGTTTTTCCCAAAGCTTAAGTAAATTTATCTCATAACCATCCACTCCTACACATCCACAAAGGTCAGAAAAAAGCAATACAGTTCTTTGGCCACTGCAGCAGCAACTTAAAAACAAACCAATAAAAGTAGATAAGGAAGAGACTCTCTTCCTGATGAACACATTATAAAATATCTTCATTCATAAATTGCTTTCATTTTAAAGAGGACCTTGAAGATGCATCTTGGATATGCACTGTGAGGCACAAATTCCACCCAATTTTGGTACTATTAAATACAACTGAGGAATTCAATGAGGCTCTGGAAATATATCATACATAGCACTGAAGGGATCCAGCAGTTAAAGAGGAAGATTCAACCTCCTGGCACTTCTCAGAGATGAGCCACTCATTCATCCTCAGCACCAGCAGTGCTTCAAACTACGTGTGCCCACAGCAGAGCCCTGCTGTTCACATCTACACCTGTGTATGTGCCCTGCAATTACTTACTTTATATTTATACGAATACAAACAAA
Source organism: Coloeus monedula (assembly GCF_965178545.1). Lineage (NCBI taxonomy): Eukaryota > Metazoa > Chordata > Aves > Passeriformes > Corvidae > Coloeus > Coloeus monedula. Next base: position 387,029 of record NC_138805.1, on the reverse strand, counting down.
ACGTGGGATTCAGTGTGGGCACAAACACCATTTATAGAAATTGAGGTAACGTTTAGAAACCCTGATCTGCAATTACCTCATTCTCATGTCCCACACTGATACCACATTCACACATACAGTGCACAAACCTGTTCCCAAACTCATCCAGAATTGAATCAAATTGCTACATTACAAAATTCCAGCTTACAGGTTCTGTATTTTTTGAATTTAAGGCTAAGCTAAAATGAAAACAAGAGGCAGGTGAGTATTCCCCACACAGAGCTGTATTTACTGCTCAGATGCTGAGTATATACTTAGGGAACACCCTTCCTACCTTTTAAAATGGTAGAAATAAAACAGGATATGTGGGGAAGATGTTCAGAACACCTCCTAGGGGAAAATAAAAACACAAACACAAATACTATTTCATTGATTCACCTGAGAATTGGAACTTATTTCATTTCCAGACGCCCACATTGAAGCCATGAATCACCACATCTCCTGGCTGGAAGCCAGTGCTGCAGATCCTGTTTCCATGACAATCCCGATGCCTCCCTGCTCCAGACTCTTACGTATCAAGGTATTCATTCAAAAATAAACAAGGGGGAATGCGAGCCAAGTGATGATTCAAGAAAATGCTTTAAAATGCTCATACAAGATTCAAAACCTGCTGAAAACACAGTTAGGAAACAGCCAATCCATCACAGGAGCTATTTCTGCGACAGGACATGGCTGAACTTCCTGAGTACCTCTCTCTGGATCAAAACTTTCCCTGGGTAGGCTTCCCCTCTTCTCATGGCAGCTAATGCAGAGGAAAGGTCATTTTTAATCTTTTTTATTATTATTTTTGCTTGGACATCTGCTTGCTTCTCTCTGAAAGGATACATTGTTATCCACACGCATCCTGACCCAGCTACTAATCTTCAGTTTAAACTGTTCCCAATTTGAAATCCCTGGCATTACAGGAAGAAACAGGAGCAACTCCTACTCACTCAGATGAAAGGTTTAATAAAACAACATGCCTATTCTGGTCTTCTGACTGTTTCTTCCTGGATTTTACAAGAACAAAACAAGCTTAATGCACAGCTGAAATATACAGTCATGGTATGGCCCTCTGCAGAAAGATCAGGGTGATGTTTCAAGCCTCAGGCGTGATATAGCAAACCATTCCCATGAGGAAACACAAAATTCTGTCTTTTCAGGGAGAATTTCACCTGCTGTCAAAGAGCTCATCAGTTCAATGAGAGGTTTCTGCAAAGTGCAGCAATGTTAAATCAAACACAGGGTTACTCCAGATGAATCTCCTTCAAAATACAACTTTCACTTCTTCCAACTGGTGAGGACATGAGGAAGTCAGCAGCACTCTCGAAAGGAGGATTCACATTCTGTACTGAAGTTATGCTGATCATGCCCTAATGCAGAGATGCTCTCTTCGATCACAAGTCTTCAGTCTCATCCAGGCAACCTGGGCAAGTTTTCCAGAACAACAGCAGAAGCAGCATCTCAAAACCCACAGTGGCAGAAGGAAAACCGTATCTGCTGGGAGTACAGCGTGGTGACAGGCACACAGCCCACACACAGGCCTGGGGAAACAGTCAATGGGAACAATAAAAATGAAGTAAAGCTGACAATTCCCATTATAGGCCCTATCTCTACACTGCATGGGAGCACTACAGCCTTTCAAATGCACTTATCCCAGTCAGGCAACTCTGTGCTATCATCCCTGCTGTACAGAAGCAGCCAGAGAAGCACAGTTTGTCTGGGTAACAGAGAGAACTTGGGTAAGTGCATAAAGCAGGTTGGAAATTAAGGTCTCTCATCTGGAGCGCAGGGGCCAATCCGAGTCTCTCTATGGCAGCACAGAGCATGGCAATTAAAAATATTTGAGTGTCCTCCAGCATGTTTTTAACACCCCACTGAGCAAATGGACCCAATTTACCTGGTAGTGTGTCACCTGAGAGGCAAGCACTGCACTCACTGCCCTCCACGAGAACTCAGGAGCCTGGGAATGGCAGGAGCACCTCGCTGTGGAATGCTCCACTCGGCTGGGCTATATTCACTCTGCCTCAAGCCCTTGAAATTAATTTCCATTATGGCAATAAACACCACTTAGCTGACATAAGTTGTTTATTTGCAATGTAATTGTCTTCAGAGTTGCAGTGTCATTCCTCCTCATTACAAAGGGCCCTGCAGTTGTCTCTGCACAAATCAGTATCGCCCATGGTTTCACACCAATCCCCATGGATTCCCCCCCTCTAATTATTAATAGAAGTTAATATCTTCACCTCAAATGATCTGCTCTTCTCCCTGGGAAAGGCACTTCTTCTGTTGCAAGTCCCTTTTTGCATTATGGCCTCGGTTTTGCAGCAGAAGCACATCTGGCCCTCATTAGAAGCATAATAAGGTACTGCAGAATGTGTTCTCACTAAAAAATGCATAAAACTCACACTAAATAATGAAATTGCCCTTTCAAAAGGAGGTAGGTCATTCAGCCACCCCAAAAACCTGCCCAAAACCATAAAAAAGCTTCCTCTAGCATTCTGGAGTGCAGAATTTCACCTGAACACCCCCAAGCCACTGCTCTGCAGGAAAGCCCTGCTTGTAAGAAACCAACAATTAGCACTGGTCTTATTCTTTTCTTCTTTTAAACTCTTTTTTTTTTTTAAAGCTTCAGAGCCTGAAAACTGCTTTGGCTAGAAAGTCTCTCCTATCAAAAATAAAGAGCTGATAACATCAGAGACAGGCCTTAAGGCCTGGTAACTGAGAGCGCCAGATTCACATGAGTACATGTGCTACCAGAAAAGCCTAATAATCCCAACAATTTCAGTATATCTGCTAGATTTAAAGATTAACGCTTTATATAATTCAATATATGCTCTTTTAGAATTTCAGCAACGATTCTCCCAGCTAAAATTACATGGGGGGAAAGGGCAAAGCAGTTACCATCATAAGCTTGTCACTTCATGTCTTATGACTAGCAAGAACTAGGAATACATTGGCTGCCTGGTCCAACCTTTTGGGATTTGCAGGGCTGGGGTGGAATTCTGCATATTTGATCTTTGTATCATTTTTTTTCTTTTAATGATATGCTCTAAGCATTCAGGAAGAAAGTTTTGTCTCCTGTGTCTTTGTGTTTTATGGCACTTGGAGATATTTAATAACTGTAGAATCCTGTATTTAATTGCCAAAAGGGATGTCAAATCTTGAGGGCGTCACACCTCTAAGCCCACTTTAACCACACAAATATGTTTGATGAGTGAACACAAGGTTTAAGAAAAATACAGAAACCACATCCACTTGAGTGTCCCAACCTGCAGACACTGAAAAACATATTGAATAAAGATAAAAAGCGTTCTAACTGGTAACAAAATATTCCTGAGAGTTTACAAAGCCTAGTGGAGCACTGGAAAGAGCAGGGAGAGTTAAGAGTTTCTGGAGAGCAACATATAAACACTTTCTCTTTAGCATGGAATTTGAAACGTGTTCAGACAAATGGGTCTTGCCATGTCTCATCCTGCCTGGCTTTTTAAGGCATTCCAGGTGTGCTGCTATACCTGTATATTAAGGAATTGCCAGGTAAAAAGGAACTTTTTTTGCATTTATGAGCAATGCTGACAGTACACTGCTCAAAATGGGTTTTCTGTAGTTTGCCCCTCAGTGTTGAAGGTCAAGGATGGCAAGGAACCAAAAATAGCTGTTCTCCTTCCACAGAAAACAAATGTACTGAGCTGTCCACCCACATTTCAGGCAGTTGGGGAAGATTTAAGAGTATGGAAATACAGGCTAGAGAGGGTAATCCTGCAACAGCCAAACACGAGTACTACAGCAGATCCAGGCACAAGAAGAGCTAAGGCTGAAGCTTTCTCTCAGTCAGAAGAGCTCAAAGTTGGCTATTAAAATGAACAAAATTCAGAACAACTACTTCAGTGCAGTCCCTCCACTCCAATCAGGAAAAAACACAACCCAAAACCAACAAACTCAGGCAAACACCCAAATCCTAAAGTGCTGTATAAAGGGTCAGAATCTGAACTTCCAAATAGTCAGATTAAAAAGAAAAATATAAAACCAACCAAAAAAAAAAAAACAAAAAAAAACAAAACACCAAAGAGCCTTTTGTTTTGGGGAATTTTTTTGGAGTAGTTACTCAAACTGAGAAAATTCTGTGCAAATGGCTGTAAAGCAGGAAATGAACATCTTCTGGTTCAATTCATTACCAACACTATAATGACACGAGCAGGATTCTTGTTAGAAAATGAGAGTAACTTCACAGAGAGCATTCTGCAAGTCAGGCATCCCTGTTCAGTATTTCAAGCTCTAAACTCATTTTTTGTTTGACACAGGAAAGACTTCCCTGAGCAGCTTTATTTCCCAATGACTTCAAAGGATTACAGTTTCTCTCCTCTATGCTTTTGCTTTTCCATGTCCAGACTGGAGACAGCTCCCTTATTATCTCACAGCATTGTTAGCAGCTCAGTAATTACAAGCTCCTGACTTCACCAAATAAAACACGCTGTAAGTAACTGTGAACTTCCTGTAGCACTTACACTCTCTCAATACGTGATTTTACCCCTCTCCTGGCAGTCAAAGCTGTCCTCCACCAAGAGAGCAGCACAAATTCAGCACATCCCACATCCACACACAGAGGGGCTGAGCAGTCAAAAGCTGTAATAGAAGTGGGTGCTGCAAAAATATTTCATTTTTAAATCCCAATCTGCAATTTGGTTCGGTTTAAATTATTTCCAAAGCCAAAGTCCCAACCCTTCAGAAATAATTTTGCTTTTCAGTTATCTGGGAAGAAAGCCAGCCTTAGCAGGAGTGGTATAATGATGTCAAGAGAAGGGACAACTTTGTCAGAGGCAAGAAAATTTACATTCACTTTACCATCACCTCTAACAAGGTGCTTCTTGCTCAAATCAGAGATTCAGCACTATGCTGGTTTATGGAGCAGAAAATAATTTTTAAAAAGTGTCTAGGGTTGAAATACACTTCTTACAAGTGGAGTTAAGAAAGGAAATGGTGAGCCAGGAATAATCTGAGGTGTTACTATTAATCATTTGCACAGCAGCACTGTTTGAAATACATTACTTAATGGGGCTTTCCTTCAAACAATGACAAAAATTATTTCCAAGACTAACAACTTTGATGCAGGCAAGATGACAGGTCTCCTTCCAATCCTACAGTGAAGCCTTTCAGCCATATCCTTCAGGGCACATCTCAAACCACGGAATCTTGCAAAATAAGGCTATTCCACGAGCAGAATTAGGCTGCAAAGGACCCAGGAGTATTTCCTGCCCACATCCTATTGCAAGGCCTGTCCTGAAATGGAAATCAACAGTCCTTTATAGACTTGCTCCATCTCTCCCCAGAGGGGCTGATAATCAAGCTGGGCAGGTAAGGTCCCACAAAGTCTCTCACTTTGTCAAAGCAAATTTCTTTCCCAAAGGATGGCAAGGACACATTTCCTGTCCAGGAGGGACAGAGGACTCAGTTTAACAAGCTCACAGCACATAGCAGAGGCATAAATTTCATTTCCCAATATTTACAACTCTGCTCTGTTTTGGAGAATACATAAAAATTCGTTTTGCACTGCATTTAATTTTTCTCCCACTCTGTTCCAATCACCATCTACTTCAACCCTCACAAAGCAACCTCAGGTATTTTTCTGCCTGCAACTGGGAGCATCAGAAATACCAAAATTCAAAGCAACCCAGAAAAGCCCCTACCCAGCTCTGACAATAGTCAAGCCGCACTGTTCAACCCCCTTAAATAATGAAGTCAAAATCTGAAAAGAAACAATACAGATTGAAGCTTTTAAAGTGGCAACAGCATCTCCAAAAGGACCTTTTAGGGTACACAAAGATACTTTATTTCCTACAATCTGTGTCTGCAGTGAACAAGGCATTTTTGTGCCTCCTGTAGCTTGTTACCTTCTCCCCCAGCACTTTCAGTTTTCAAGAGGCAAGCATCACCCACAGCATCAGTGATTCCCCCACAGGACTTTTTTTTATCCTTCAGTCTGCCCAAAACACTCTTCACATAAGATCCTTTATCCATCTCTAACTTTTCTTGCTAAAAATCTGCCATAACTGTTCTTGTCTCTCCACTAAAATAAAAAATAAGCCTCTTGTCACTCCTCTATCCCCTTCTCTGACAGCCTTCTCAACATTCTCCACTGATCTTCCCCCTTCAGCTTTCCCTTGCTCTGGGCAAAGCCCTCCCTCTGCTTCTCCTCTCATGCCCAACATTCCTCCCCCCCAGGCTTTTGAAAACCTCGTATTGCTAAGAACTTCACAGCTGTGCAATTTGCACTGTCTGGCACTATTTACTGACAGTAAATAATCTAGTTACTAACTTCTGGAACCATTTCCATTATATGCCATCCACAATGCTGAAGCTCTGGGTGGAGTTTCCACAGAGAAGATCCCATGCTCTGGAACCTTCTCCTTACCACAAACACTCCCACTGGAGCACCAATTATAATACCCACTTGATGTTTCACCAGGAACTTGAGATGCCAAGTACTCTCCTCAAGAGCTCTAAGTAATCATTCTCTGTCTCAGGATAATAGAAGCCATGCCAAAATAGATGTGGAGGAAAATAGCCCACCATCCAACCAAAGTTTGTGAGTTTACAAAGTAGGGGCCATGAACCAGCCAAGTGCAGAATCCGGCTCATCACATTTATCAACTTCAAAGTATCACCTAAAGATGGCACAAGATGACATTCAGCAGTCATTCCAATAAAACCTTCCCTTCCCAAAGAAATCCTGATTTATGACCCAGACTGCTACTCCAGCCAAGCTTTGAAATGTGTGAGAGGTGCTTTCTACAAGTGAAGATTAAAAGAAAAATGCAGAGTTAAAGCATTCACTATTTATCCTCTAAAGGAGGGTTAACCCCCTTTATTTGCATTCCTAAACTGGAAAAGGCACCTCTTACAGCCCAAAATCTTAGAAGGGCAGGGGACAGAAATCGTTCACTGCCTTTTCTTGGCAATGTCCAGAGGCAGGAATGTCATTGAGGACTCCACTTAAGAAACACTCAGGACAACAAATTCCACCTTTACAGCCACACAAAGGAGCTGATTCTAGGTGGGAGGAAAAAGAAAACCCGAATCATCTGCAAACGACACAATCTAATTTACTGCTCCCGAAAGTTCTGTCACTCCTCCTGCTCCAAATATAATCACCAAAATCTGATTTCAATAATTTGTAAATACGTGTGGAAGCCCTTACCCATCTGCGGCTTAATTGGTGACTCATTTCACAGCACTGCTGAAGGATTTGTGCTCTTCCCTTCTTCCTCCTGCTAAATTCATCACTCCATTCTGCTGTGCCATTAAGCTTTTCCACGCCAGCACTGGCTCATCTGTTGCCATAGCAGCCACGAGAAACAGAATGCAACGTTAACAAAAGATTATTCCCCCCCCACCCCGTAATTTATTTATATGCAAGTAACCCACTGAGAGCTGACAATAGCAACGACTTTGCATTCACACTACAGCAAAAGGGGTTTTTTTTACTTTTTTTTTTTCCACACATGTGCTACCAAAAATAATTAAGATTCCTCTGAAGGGGAAAAAAAAATCCTGAACTGTTTAGGATTAAGGAACTGCAGTAGCAGATCTCTATAGGATGCTGATTTGGAATTAGAGCTTGGAAGCAAGGGGCTTAACACATACACTGCTTGAATATCCCTCTCCAGAAAGCTTTTCACTACTTTCAACAGCACCATTAGAACCAGTGAGAGGCTGAACTGTAGAAAAAACCTAATTACAAGTATTTATATTTAACTAAAAACCTGTGGGAAAGGAAAGCAAGCTAACTAGAAAAAGACAGAAAGCCTTTTGAAAGGTACCTGTTCCTGATATGCTGGTTACCTGCACAAGCTGAATTCAGCCGTTCAGTTATTAATTCCTGGAAGAACTGCTCGGGTGAAAGGAGCTGTTCACAGATTGTGAGAGACGAACAGTTAAAGTGAATTATATCCTGGCCTCGGGTCTCTCAGAAAACAGCCAGACTGGATGGCAGGATCCACCGTTCCGGAGCAAAGCTTTGTCTGGACACATTCATGGCAAAATCCTGAGCTAAATAAAGAACCTGGAACAGAGTTCTGGTCAAAACATTCCAGGTAACCTCCAATTCGTTGCCTCCCAGGTCTAGAAGATCTCACGCACATCTCTAAAACATCTGCAGCCTATGCCAAAGCTTGGAATTTAATGCCAAAATGAGAAATTCCAGTGTTTTCAAGGCATAATGGCCACCTCAGCAGAAAGATCTTATGCTGCCTTTCATTTAAGTGGGTTTAGAACTTGATATATTAAACAAATTGTAAATTAATCAACACTGTAAGAGTGGAACATTAAGAGAAATCAGAGCAGAACACTAAACAATACTTTAGGTAAATGTATTCACAGCGTGTGGTTTGTGGTTCTTAATGGATTGCTATAAACATATACACACAGTCCTACACTATTGTGATGCAGTTTTTCTAAAGACAGCAAGGACTAGATGCACAACTGGTTTTAGCTCCACTAAAAATCCATAAGCAAGCGTCAGTTTAAGCCAACTGGCTCGTAAAACTCATTGGCTTGGTCTTCTTTTTAGGTGGGAGTAGGAACCGCCCTTCAGACACCCTCAGTTGGCATTAAATAACAACTCAGATGTGCCTGGTGCCTCGCCAGGAGGACGAGGTGCCTCCAGGGCACTGCCAGGAGGCACCAACTCACAAGGGTATCACTGGAAAGCATCTGTTTCCTTCGGGTGTCCTTCTGCTCTGCAGATATCCAAAGTAAATCAAGGAAAATGAGACAGCACCATGCTCAGCTAAATTCCGTCTCATCCCCTGTCCCTACTCTCCCACCACAGACCTTACAATTTAAATGTAAGGGGGAAGTCAGCAATATTGGCTACCAACCTCTGTACCCCAAACTCCACCCCAAATTTCTCATTATCCTATTTATTTTTCCAGCCATCACATACAGGGTGGTCATTTACAGAAATCTGATTCCAGGGAGGGCAATGGATTGAAACCTCACTACAGAGAACCTCTGTATGAGAGAGAGGAATATTCTACTTCCTGCTCCACACTCAAGTCATAACTGCAAAGTTTTATGTATTTTGTGTACATACTCCACAGAAGAACAAGATAAGATGCAGCTGAACAGTCAGAATTTAAAATACTAGGAAATAAACAATTTTAAAATAAGCATAACAGAAAGACTTTGGAAAAAAGATTAGTTATATGTGACTTCTGCAGCTTAACCACCACAGATTGTTGCTGTTGTAAAATCATCTTAAAACTGGAAGCTGCAGCAGCCTGTTAAGCAGCATTCAAACAATTCAAAGCAGTTTTATAACTGCTTTATAAGTAGTTCTTCCTTGAGCTTCTTTATAGAGAGGATATATGTACCTTATATAGCTATGAAAGAGTAGTATTTAAACCAAAGGTCACTGAGCCAGGTCTAGGTAACTGAGTGCTTGACTTCAGTTAAATATCTGCCTTTTACACAAAAAATAATCCCAAGATGAAATAACACCTGGACAGCCTTGGCAGACAATGCCTCGAAACAAGGATGATGCTGCAAAGTTTAATACATTTTAAATATCAGTCTGGGAATAAAGAGAATACTCATTTGCCAGCCCAGAAATTCAATTTTTAAGCAGGAAAATTCCTATACTTTGCTTATAGTTCCCTTTGGAACATTCTGCAGTTATTAGTCTCCCCATTATTTGATTCTAAGTATCAAATATACAACATATGAAACAAAAATACTCCCCAAAGAAAATGGGTTTTATAGTTGCAGATCTTTTGACTAACCAATTTCCTAAACAGCTCGATTAGAGAAAGCCTTTGAAACACCAGATGAATTTGGGATGATTAGTTTGCCAATAATCAATGCTTTCATATCTGCTGGAGCTTTTAAAACCCGAAGTGTGCTGTGCAGAATCATAAAAGACGAGCTGCTGGAGGTTTATGTTTGAAGTAATGCAGACAAATGTTTCATTCCAAGGCCTCCAGGCCCCACTTTCCAGGACACACTTGGTTTTATGAGCAGCTCGGACTCTGCGCCCTTCCGAGCGTTTCTGACTCCATCGGCCGCAGGAACGGATTCCACACACCCAGAAGGGGAGGGAAGGGCGTGTGGGAACCCTCACTTACAGCTGGAGATCGGGGATGGAGGAGGAACTTCATGCAATGAACAAAAATGATTGCAAGCCCCAGAATAAACCAGTGCTCACAGCTGGAATAAGCATCTGATCCAATCCACAATCCCACCTCTGCCCAAATATCAGAGTTTATTTTGATGTCACCAACAGCAGCTGGAGGAAAGCCAGGAAAAAAAGGAAATGTACAGACTTTCTTTTTCCAAGTAATAATTCAAAATTCTTTTCCATGAGTTCTGTGTGCCCAGTGCTTCTTTGTGGGCTTTGAATATAAGCGCCCCTAAAACTTTCAGTGGAAGCAGAAAGCAGTGCTAAATTTCATTACAATAATGAGAATTCTCCCATCAATATATATCCTTGTCCTATTTTTTCTGTAATTGAGGACATCCCTTTGCATCATAAACTGCCACCACTGTTTTGCTCTAAAATCAATGGAAAACAAATCACAACTACAACATGCTAAAAAGAGACAGGTCTCCAAAGTTTTTAATTTAAAAAGTTCATCTTTCTAAAGTATTTGCTGCAAGGCATAAATTATTCTACTTTAAAAGAAGAATTTTAATGCCATGATTTATTCAATGTGACTATAGGGTGAAAAATTCTGAGTCACCAAAAACACTGAAACAAAGTGGACTATTAAAAGCTCCTTCCAATACACACAAACACACACTTCACTAATTTAATAATCTAATAACCTCAGTAAAACCCAAAGACACACTCCAAGATGCAGCACTAAGGAAGAGTGAGTACAATATTCTGGCTCTATTACCCACTTCCATTTGTGCTTGCCAAATGCACAGGGCCAATTCCAAACAGCAATACACATAAAGTAGGCTGCTCTCAAAGGAATTCAAAGAGACAAGTATGCTCTTTTACAATTCAATAACCCACTTTTTCTCACGCTCAAGTGGTGACCTCCTCTTAAATACACAAGTCGCTGAAGAGAAGGTGCAGCCAAAATCCAGCATTTGTCAGATAAAATAATCTATATTTAAAGAGGCAAGACCAGACAATATAAGCTTCAAATTTTTGTTCATATAAAAGGAAAAAGAAGGGGAAAAAATGGAACTAGTGTTGTGGCCTGAACTCAAACAGATTTTCAACATCTCTTGATGAGTAGAGGAAGGTCAGCACAGTGGAGTCACTCAAACCCAGCAGGTTTGTGACCAAAATTCTCCCTTAACTTATCACTTGAGCTATGAAAGTGCTGGGATGTCTTCCTGCTCAGACTGAACCCAAACCATTATTTTTCCCCATATATTATCTTGGTGAATTAATTTCTATGTAGTTCGACTATTTCCTATTCAGAAAAAAAAAAACCCTCTAAATCTTAAAAGGTAACAAAGAAGAATAGACAAGCACAGGCAAAATGCCCTTTTACTCCAAAAAGTACAGAGCAATGGGGTAGAATTGACAAAATCCACTAATATCCTGGTTTACATTCCATTTCAGCTCAGCATATGCTTCAAGTTAAATCCATGCACTGCCTTGAACCCGCGGGGCTGTGCTGGTGGTTCAGCAGCGCTGGAGCACTGTCCTAAATCAAGTGCATCTGCAGCTTCGGTGAGCAGTGGGAACGAAGCAAATTGTTGCTGGAATGTTTGGCTTTCTGCACCTCCAGAAGTGTGAAGGCTTGTAAAGGGAGCTGAGCAAAACCCACTCACTTGAAAGCTTTCCCTTTCCCATGAAGTCAGCATAGCTCATTCCCAGAGCTGGAAAGGGCTGAGCCTGGAGCACAGGCTGGGCTGGCCAGATTCTCTTCTACTGCAGATAAACCAGGCAGAGGATTTTTAAAAACGCATTTTTAAAAACAAGATGGTTGACTTATTTAACTTGGACGCCAACCAGTTTATTAGCAAAGAAAAGAAACTGGAGCAAACATAAAAAAGTCTTTAACTAAAACCACGTGAGGAAGATACAGCCCTAAAGTCCTGTTGGTCTTGAATGCAAAATTTCAATGACAGTAATTATATTTTTTCTGAAATGCTGTGATAAACATTGTTCCCCATCCCCTCCACGCATTTTAAAGTTTCTGAATGTACAAATTATGTGAAAGAGCTCAATTAAAGGATTCAGAACACTCATTAATGAAGGCTGCAACTAACCTGCCACAAAATGCAAATGAATCACCAACAGCTCTACAATAGGAAAACAAATCCATTTCAGGTGTGGTTCATGTTGGCTCAAATACCCACACAGTCACAAAAGAACTCCTTCAGACAGTGAATTTAAAATGTTCTTCTTTGATTCAGGTCCATCATCCTAAATAATATTCTACAACGTGTCCTGCTGGTACTTACACAGGAGCCATGAAAAAGGTGACTGAAACTGTCACTGCTGACACCTGCCTGAGCCTTCTCTGTTTAAAGCTGACAAGATTTTACTTAGGAAATTTCAGCTACACATGAAGGCACTGTGCTCTCTAAGGCCACAAGTTACCTGGTAGCTCCTTGAAGCTTTTAAGGGAGTAACAAAAAGGGGAAAAACCACCAAAGCACCACATTAACATCAGTCAGAGGCACAGAAAATTAATTAATTTGGTTTTAAAACTACCTTGAGCCAGGGATTTTTTTCCACTGTATCATTTCAAGCCGTATCATGTTCATTCCACTAAGTTCTGCAAACCTCGCATCACGAGCCATATAATGAATGCTTTGTTCTCAAAACAGAAAAAGACATTTAAAAGCAGTGTGGAAAATTAATAATGCCAAGGTTGTGGCTTCAACCCCTGTATGGACCATTCACTTAAAAGCTGGATTTCACGATCCTTGTGGGGTCCCTTCTAACTCAGAATATTCTCTGATTCTTTGGAAAGTGGTGCTTTAACAATTCTAAAAAGAAACAACCAACCATCATCAACACCCATGAAAAGTGAAGATATCCTTTTCAAAATTATCTCCAAAAAGCAGGTAACTATGAAATCCCCTGGGGGGAGATTAAATAGATAAATAAATTGATAAACAACGCTATTTGCAGCATCTTGCTTGACATACCAAAGATTTTTTGCTCCTAGCAAATCTCCATTGACACTGGAAGTGCTTTTTTCCAACACTTTAGGGACTAGAATTCCCTCTAAAAGTTGTCCCACGCTGACCTCTGTTCCAGTACTTGGGAGACCTTGGAACCACTACACTGTTGTGTGTTGGTTTTACCAGATGCTGCTGCTTCTTCCTAAATGCTGAACAATTTCAAACCCATTTGAAGTCAGCAGGAGCACAGCTGCGGGAAAGACACACAGAAATTAAAGCTAATACTGAACTCAATGCTGCTGCTGCTGGCCCAACACGACAGGAGTAGCTGGGATTTACTCCCTGGACTTCTCAACATGGTCTGGGGTATTTCTAACCCAGAGAGCTCCGGCAGAATTGGGTTAAGGAGTGACAACATGTGCCAGCCTGGGGGGACAGCAAGAGGCAGTGAGAAGATGAAGATCTCTCACTGCAGCTGAAATAACTCGATGGCTCATGGCTTAATACCATAACCAAACACTGGGGGAGTATCAAACCACTGGGGGAAAGAGTTAAAAACTGTATTAAGTAATAAATTGAAATTTTGTTTTCTTTTTAAAAAGAAAAAAACCTGCAACAAACCACAACTACTAATCACCTAATACAGATTCTAAAAATAAGTCTACCCAGAGTTAAAGAAAAAACAAAAAATACCCACAGATGCAGAAGAAATGAGACAGATGGTGACTCTTACAGAGAAGAACACTCGTGCTGAACAAACATAAATATGTTTTTGGTCAATAACATTTCAACTGTCAGAAACAGCACAGTTAAAAATTACTTACTCAAAGATTCAACCCTCTCCATTGTCCCTACAATTCTGTAATTCAGAAATATTTTTTATAACATTCAGATGACAGATACTCTCAACAGTAAATCATATTTAAAGGCCACTCACCTTGATAGGTGTCTGCTCAGCAACAGCAATTCTTTAACATATTTTGTATTTTAAAATAGTGGATTTTACACCACAGAATTGTCATGGTACAGACTAGGCTTGAGCTGTGCAAAGGACGTGCAGGATTGCTGCACCCAAAATACACACTCCCATTTCATCACCTACGAAAACACACTGCTCGGTTCTTCAAAGGACAGCAGCACAAATCCACTCAAAGTTAACCAGAAGAGCTTCAGAGATTTCCACAAGAAATTTTAAAAAAGCAAAACCCAAACAGTTGCTTCATTTCTACACTGCAGACCTGCCCCTCAAAAGCCAGCAATATAAAGTAGCAGCCCTATATTTTTAATTAACATAAAATAAAGTTGCTTCAACAAAAGCACTTCAGGAATCTGCATTTATAACTTCATGAAAAAACAAACCAGCCACAGGCAAGTGATTTATTTTTTCAGAAGCTGATTTTGGAGCATGTTGTAGAAACACTTAACATGGGTCTCAGCCTTGCTATAAATGAGGAATGTTAAATGAAAACCAGTTTATTTTTTGGCTAAATGGGAAGTTATTAAGGAAATTTGTCTCATCAGTCATTCGCCTTTCCTGCTCCTCTTGCTTCAATATTTGGGACTATTTAAAGCAACCGTGAGTTTGAGGTGTCAAACCCTCATACATCAAAGGATGCACAAACATTACTGCTCTGTCAACATTTCCTCCAAAGGATGGACATCAAGGCTGAGGAAAGGCCACTTCAGAGAGATTTATCCCCACTTCCAAAACATGGCCATTTAATCTCTGCTTCCTACACTAAGAAGAGAAAAAAAAAAGCAACCTAAAAAGCTTCTAATAACATGGCTAAATAAATTATTTTAAATTAAAAGAACACGAAATTAATTTGACAACCCTTTTTTTTTTAACCTTCAGAAAGGTTTATTTTCAGAACCTTAGGAAAATGTTCAAATTCAGCTTTCAGGTTCTACTGAAGCAAAGCAGCACATTCTGCAGTTTGACAAAAGAAATATCTCGAGGGAAGTGAATGAGATATCTCTGCCACGCTTTAGTAAAACACGCAGATCTGATAAATCCTGAAAAATTGAACAGCAGTGAAAATCTAATAAATCCTGAAAAATTGAACAGCAGTGAAAGAAAGATAGGCATAGAGGTTCAAGGCTGCAGCATCCAGCTGGGTTACAGCTGGCAGGCAGTTGGTGCTTCGGTGACCAATGCTATAGAATCAGAACTGAAACTCCACAAAGTTTGGCTTTGCAAGAAAGTACCAACTGGAACTGGATCTGGTGAACTTCAAACACATTTCCTTTCTGCTGATACCTTAAATTGGCTTGTCCATTGGTTTGGAGGCAGCTGGAGCCTTGGTGGAATCCCCTCCTCATGGACATACATGCCCTACAGAAAGCCAGGGGGGTTTAGGCACTGGCACACCTGGACCATGTGTTTTAATGATCTCCAGCTGAGGGTCAGCAGGGTTCCAGTGACATTTCCATCACAAAGAAGTCCCTTCAACACCAGCAGCACTGAGGTAGTGGCCCTTATGGCCACTGGCAGGTGGCTGTTCCTGTGTTATCCCTCTTTTGGGAATGGCTGAGCTGTGAGCACAAGATCTCTCTGACTTGGTGTGTCATCTTCCACCTCCACTGAATTCCAAGATCCTGGAAAGAACATGCACAGATAGGAAAAGGAGGAGACTACCAGACTGATGACATTGCAATATTCCTTCAGGCAGGGAACCCTTTGATACCGCAATCAGCTGATTTTACTATGGCACCAGGTTTTTAATCACATAACATCCAGCATGCAGGGTAACACACAGTCACACCTCAAAACATTGACAATTCACCTAATTACCAACAAAAAGGCATCATATGGCAAACTCAGGATGGCACCAAGTCCCAGTGGGAGAGGAGTGGTACATGTAAGGCATGTTGGTTTACGTCTTCATGAAGGCATGCAGTTGTGTTTACATTTTAAGCTTATTTAAATGTATGGCCTCTGTAAGCAAAACCAGCCCTCACTTAAACACTTTCACAAGGTTTTACCTAGTTAAGAAAGCCTCCAAAAGTTGTCTTCTGTATTTTAAGCATCAGACTAGACACCTACGTTGCCTCCTCCTTATTGTGCGGTTCTGACATTCTTAATCTCTTCTGCATGTTATAAACACTGGTTTGAAGAAACAAATTCGTAAATGACAAATCCACACAGATTTTTCTGTTTAGAATCTTTTAATCTTCGCAAAGCTTCAAATAAGTAGAGAATACTTTTCTCTGCTGTGTGAAAGAGCCTCACACCACAAAGAACTTAATAACCTAAGTAAAACCCCCTTTCCTTTACATGCTGCTTACCATTTGTATTAAAAATATTACAAGTACCAACATTTAGCCTCCTGGAATGAGATTCTCTATCCATATAGCTGGGATAGAGTGGAAATACAGGAAAGTGGTGGAGGCTGGACCTTCACTTCAAAATTTTCTGCCACTTTAACATTTAAGCAGCATCTGTAGCAGTCTATACAGGTTTATTGCTTAGAGCTTTTACCACCATTTCCTTATGACTCAGGGAAAAAAAGAAAAAGACAGAGTAGGCAAGGAATGGGGGAGGAGAATCATTTATTGCTTTCTCTCTACAGGAATGTTCACAAGGTGACTGATTGCTCAGAGGGAGTGGGACAGATCCTGACACTGTTTTATGGGGATATAGACTCACACTTCAATCAGAATGTTCCCAGCGAGACTGGAGGAGGCAGAAGTAAAATCAGAGCAGAGAAAACATTCCCAAAGTGTTTGTATACATTCTTAATTTCTCCTTCTGAAAAATTGCTAGGGAAATGACACTAATATAAGCCAGAGAGACGGAACCAAGCTCAGAAAACACAAGCCATCCCCCCTGTATATTTCAGGTCCTTCTTTCATGTCTCTTTTATGTAAATCTACACTTAAGCATTTGTTTCACTTCTGTTCACGTTCTTAAAATTTGCAGTTCTGCATATAAAAGGGAAAACCTTAATGTATTTGTTTAAAAAGCAATAATATAAAAGCAAATAAATAGTATCTTCATTGCAATACCTACACAGGCCCAGCTGAAGACAGCAAACCCAACAGCAACTTCTATGGTAATCAGGAGTTGTGCCTGGAAAAGCCCAGAGCATTTTTCTCCTTTTGAAGCCTTTTCATTTCAACATCTCCCACCAGGGCAAAAAGGATTGATGTACTCTTCCAGAAACTCCATCATCTCAAAGCTCCATTTGCCCAAGTTTTAAGATAACAATTTGTCCCGTGTTATTTTTTTCCTCTTTCACTACAAACCAGATTTTTAACAAAAAAATGGCACCTCTTGACATCCTTTCTTCATCACTAACGCTGCTTCCAAAGTTTGCTATTCCAGAGGAGAACTAGGGATGACTTGGAAAGATGACATTACACCAGGCTGTATTAGAGAGCATTTTTCCAGTCCAGCAGTTGGCCTAGCTTCCATTTCCACATCATAGGAAGATCTGAGACAAGCTGCAGGTAAAAAGCTAAGAGAGATCTGCAAGTGCTTGATGCTACTGAGACCCTCAGTCCTTGAAACTCTAAAACCTATTTATAGAATAAAGAAGGGAAGAAAACAAACAGTCACAGATGGGACAAGCAGAATAAAAGGAAAGTGTAAATTGACTTGGCCGGGGCAATGCTGGAAGATGTCTACAAGTACTTAATAGAGTTAAATGTTTAAAAAAGAAAATCATTTCCCTGTAAGTTCAGGCTCCGAGGTGGTAAATAGCACCGTATGCCATGCCATATGTCAGTCAGCAAACAACCTTCACAAATCATCTCTCAAAAACCATTCTCTGAAGCTACACATCGTATTTCCCCACAGAAGCAGGAACAAGCAGCGACACAAAAATCCACACACTGTCCGTGCGTTAATCCTTTCAAACATCAGGCAAATACAGGGCAGGAGTTCAGTGCTCAGAAGGTGTCAATCAACTCCACAAAAAAACAGTGCCTGATATGAGCAGAGTTAAGACCACACTCACTGAACCCACACACTACTCCCACTTGAAACAAAGATTATGTTTTTGCCACCACCTTAAGCGAAAAGAATAACCCAAGTTCTTTGGAATTACTGATTTGTTGGACTTGCTGAGCTCAAGAGCTGCCGAACCAACTGGAGAAAATCCATGCACCACTTCCCTGAGTTCTGCAAGGCCTGTTTTACGGATCTGAACACCACACAGATTAGTCCGATTTAGAGCATGCAGCATTTGGGGAGAGAACAAGTTGCCTATGAAGTTATTTAGGAACATTAAATACAACGGTGAGGTCTTTCAACTCTCACCCATACACTGTCTAGCCCCTCACACAGCCCTTTGTCTAGTGATGTGCTAATAAAATTTCAGACAAGAATTGTCATTCAGAAATGAGTATTTTAACTCATCTATACATGCCCATGAATTAACACATCAAATACCTCCAACTTCATTTCTAGAAGTCCTTATTGGTAGATAAACTATCAGTAATGCTAATGAGGAATGAGATTTTTCTTCATTTTAAGACCATGTGAGTGTCAACACACTCCCAGAAGCTGGCTCTCGTGCAGCATGATGAATGCCTTGCAGGGAGGAAAGAAAAGACCTTTCTCAGAAGATGCAGGAGCACTACACATGTATGCACACAGTAAGGGCCAGAAATCAGTCCAAGGAGGCATGAAACCCCCACAAGAAACAACTCCTGGGTATTACTGTCATCTTTCTGAAGCTGCTATTTGCATAAATAGCTTTAAAAACTTGTGAAAGGTAAGCAAGTTCAATAATTGCAGTAATTTTTAACCAGAAGCATTTCTGCAGTGTGTGCTTCAGAAGGCAGCAGATCTCTGCCTATCCCAAAGCTCATCCCATGGGATTTCTCTTATCAGTTATCAGACACAGCTGGTGCAGAACTGCGTGCTTATTCAGCAATCAAAATCTTTCCTTGTTGTCACAGTACCTAGGAAACTAAAATACACAAATTATTTTCCAACTTGCTTGTTGATGTTTAATGTATCACTCTGAACACCTGAGAAGCCTCCAGAAATGAAGTAACAAAGTCAGAGAAGGAAGACTTAGGGAAGATTTTACACCTCATGCGTTGTATGGGTTATGGGGCTGCAGTTCCCTAACGAGGATATATTCTGCCCTCTGTTAAATCAAGATTTGCTGCTCTAATCTATCAAAAATGTGGGAGAACAGAACACATAAACCCAACATAGTTAAACATGTTATTTGCAAAATTTTGCTAATAAAAATCTCAACAGAATTTAGAATATAAGATTAGACTTGATAGTTCAGAAACTTCTCACAACTTTTCCATCTGGACATTTTTATTTGCACCTTGCATTCAAAACAAACTGCAGTATCCATATGGACCCTTGAGTCAGCCTAAGTCACTGCATTTCTAATGAATTTTAAAAAGACATTTAAACACTTCACAGATTCTTCCTGGGAACCCATGGGCCAAATAATTTGCCCAGCAGGGGATGCTGAAAAGACCTTCACCCAAAGAAGAGCGCGGGGAGCATCATCCTGCCAGGTTTCTCCAAGATGACACAGTCACCAGGTTAAGTGCACCAGGCTTTTCTGGCGTTTGGCTCCAGGATTCTGCTGACTTTGCTCTCCATGCTGAGGAATCCTTCAGACCTGTTTAGCGGGTTGTCAGCTTTCTGCTTCGACAGCCAGTCCCACGTTCATTCCTCATGCAAATTGGTGCAACCTCCAGCAGAAATTACAACGTCAAAGCATTCACAGAGCTCAGTACAAAAACACCAGTCAGGGGCTACTCATGATTTTGAAGCATCCCAGTTTCTGAAAAGCTGTTTTGAGTTTACATAGTATTAAACAAAACATTAAACATTCTGCCCTTGGGTCTGTTATGCCAGAAGCAAACACAGATGTGAATACTGTGATACATCTCCGCATTTCTCCTGACAGCTCATGTTTTGGGTTCCTTATCTGCAGCAACAACCAGTTCTCAATGAACTCCCTCCCACTGTTTGTGAGAAAAACGCATGTGTGACAAACCTGGATCCCACTGGTCACACAGGATTATTTCAAAACTTCACATTATAATTCCTTCTGAACTGTTTCTCCAGGTGAGTTGAACAGTCTCAGTTAATTTTGCCATTCTTATTTTATTCTCCAAATGCAGGCAATGTACTAAATCTGTTTTAAAACTCCAAACAGCAATTACCTTGGAAAAACCTTGAAAATCAACATCTATTCTTCTGTTCTATTTTACCTATTCTTCTCCTTACTTTGAACACAAATAATTAGGAAGATTAGGAAAGGCAGACTGAGAGACACTTTCTACGTATTTATGCTGTGTTCTACAGACTCTAAAGCCTTACTACTTTTATTTTCCACCCTGTCACACCGAAGTTGCGACCCAGGCTTTCTGAAGTGCAGTTTTCCACACCTGCTCCCACACAACAGCACACACACAGACCTTCGGCACTTTCTGCCTACAGAAATACTCAACAGGGAAATTCCAACATGCATATGCATAAGTTAACACTCAGTTGGAAATCCAAAATAATTTAGAACTGCAGTTCTTTATGTATTCAAATTTTTCTGAAGTTTTAACACATAAATGAGAAAAGCAATACAGCCTCCAGAAGCAGCCAAAGCTCCCAGTGCCAGGAATCTCTGAGCAACTGTCCCAGCTGGCCCTGACAATGTGGCCCAGAGCAAACCCTCCAACATCTCCATGCTAAAGAGCTCCTTGTCCAAAAGGGTAAGGAGTATTTTTAAGTCTCTCACAGGACTATTATGAAGATTAATTAAGGTCTGAGCAGTGCTTTGAAGATCAAAACTGCTATGCTGTTATTTATTATTAAAGAACAACAAAGCACATTCTTGTTGCCTATAATTCAACTTCACAGAGAAAACAGTGGACGAGCACATGTTCAAGTGCATAAATTAATTCTCCCTGCCCCAACAAGCTGTGATTTGCATAACTGCATTTTTAGCCATCAAAACCCCATCAGAAAGTCTATACTCATCCCTTTGAAATATTTTAAAGGCCTGAAAGGATATAACCGATAGAGTTCCTCTTCCGATTCTCTTCCATGATAAGCTTTTCCTATCAGATATTTCTGCATCAGTTCAGCAATGCCTTTTATCCTATCAGGAGCCCTTGGATTATTCACAGGATAACATTAAACATATACGAAAGTGCTTTGCTGAATCAGTTCAACACCTATTCTGGATGTTTGCATTCAAAAAGAGGAGCGAGAACAACAGTACGGCACAGTGGGTAATTTTTTTTTTTTTTGGAGGGGGAGGAAATCACAAGTATTTTGGAGTTCTGCTTTCTTCACAGGTTTTCCTGTCAGAAAATGACCAATCTCCTACGTAGATTAGTATTTCACAATCAAAGTATTTCACAAAAATATCCACTGCTGAAAAATACAAAGAAATACCATAATTTCACAGTGTATGACGTACACTTACACCTCCTGGAAACGCATGCGCAGATACAATTTGAAAACATTTACTAGAAATGCTCCTGTAGTTCAATTATAGTTGTATTCTTAAAACATGGAATCACATGTATTTTGGCAGCATGTCTACACAAAAAGCCACAAATGGTTAGTATTAACAAAAATTTAAAAAACAGAATTAAAAGTTGTGAATAATTACTCTCAAGCCTTGCCACCACAGCCTTGTCTTCCTGATCTTATTCACACAGTTGCAGCAGATTGAGTTCTCCACCATCCCAGCACCAGGCTGCAGCAGTGCAAATATTTAAAGCAAACAAGGATAGGAGCTGTTGGACCTCGAGGGTGGCAAGCAGTGAAAACTTGTGTGACTGGGCAGCTCCTGCCACTTTTCCACTGCACAGACACTGCTGAGAAAGGGTCCAGTGCCTGCAGGATGCAGAGCACCTCCCCAGTGTGTCAGCCCCCATCACCTACCACAGGAAATACTTATATTTTATTGGATTACTTTTTGGCTCTCCTCCCATTACCTTAGTCTGCACTCCAAGTCTGCAGCACATTCTTATTAACAACACAGATACCAGATTGTGAACTTCTGTACTTTTTCAACTGCTTTCAGGAGCAAGTTGAGTTATATTTAGCAGCCATATGGCATCCCTCCTCCACACATTTGCTAGAGATAAGAACTGACAAATTAAGTTTTCTAAAACACCGATCTATATGTTTTCATTTCCAGTTTTAATCATAGATGTTAACTGTGGTTTAATTGTTAACCCTGGCATTTGCCAAACAGGAAATGCAAAGGGTACCTATAGCAAAGGATGCAATCACAGAACTAAGTTTTCTTGCAATCTAGGTGAAACTGTTAAGCAAGCCCCTAAGCTGTACTCCAGACAGCTCCATTCTTCTTAAATTAACACAGGATGGCTACGTAACTAAATAGCCACGGGTGTATTGGCTTCCTTCTGCAACTGGCAATTGTTCTGTGTATGGATGATTGAATGTAGGTTACTTGAGCAGCTCAAGCTGCTGCACATCTTAACAGGGGAGAAAGTCAAGAGCACAGTGACAACTCATATCCCATAAAGAACTTCAAAGACACGGACAACCACCACAGTTTTCCCCTGCTTCTGGGAGCCAGGTTGGCAGAGCTGAACTTCCCTACAGCCCAGCCTAATTTCACAGAAACTGCAGCCAAAGGTTAGAAAGAGACCAACAGTTTTAAGAAGCAAGACAAGACATATGAGAGCTGCTGTCATTAGGACAGCTGAAAAGGCAGGCTGAACATACAACAAGGATCTACTCCAGCCTTACCCTGAGTGCCACCCCATGTGTGCATCCCTCAGGGAAAAGTAAAAAGGGGGGAAGGACTGGAAGCCCCTAATAATGTGAGAGAAATGGATTTTTTTCCTCTTTAGCAGCAAGAACAATCACTGCTTAAAATACTTATCTGTCAGCTAAATCAACCCCGATGGCCAACTCTTCTTTCTGGTATCTGGAGCTTTCACAATTCCTTCTGTGCTTTTCTGGGGACCAGAGATGCAAGGAACACCCCGAGAAAAGCTCTCACTCAGGTGGCTGCAGCCACGAACATCCCCTGCCTGCAAACTGGTGTGGAGCATCCTCTCCAAGGGTGGCTACACCAAGACAACCAGATTCCACACCTCATTCCATGCCTCCACTTGTTTTGTACCTAATTCAATTCCTAAGGGGCAAACCCAGCTTGTCCCTTCTGTCCAAAGAGCTGCAGAGCAGCACAGAGTGTTTCTCCAGCAGGGGAAAGAGGGGCAGACACGCACATTACACGCGTGCCTGAGCACACTTACGAGCTGCATGTCCAGGCTGAGAAATATAAATGAACAACCGTGTTTTTTCCAGCTGGTGTGTTATGTTCACTACTCAAGGAAAAATAATTAACCCTCAATACTGTGGTTTCTTTCCCTGTGCATGAAGCAATTTGGAGAATCTGTTCATCCGGTGCAGCCCATCCTCTGCTTAAGCCTTGTAAAATGCATGAAGGTGAATGATAAGGCACAAATCGCTGCCTGCAGCAGAACCTTCACGCTGGACAACCCACTGGAGACCCAACGCTCCAGTCAACACATTTTGCAAAGAAGTAACAATTTCTTCGGAACACTGAGAATTCCCTCACATCTTGAGCAGACAGCTACCAGTGAATGAAAAATAATTGTGAAGTCAGAACAACACCAGGAAGCAGGAGAAACAAATTGCTTCACATGCCAGAATCCCTAGCACAGAACATTTGAGAGAGAACAAAATGTTTAAGGATGCAATCAATCATTAACTTTTCTCCTGAAAGAGAGCACACACACTCATTTGTTCAAAGCTTGCCTTGGTGAAAAAAAAGTAAGAATAACCATCCCTGCATGCTTGATTGTCAAATCAGAGCTTGGTGGGAAGAACAAGTCAGGGAGTCTTCCAATTAACCAACTTCTTGTTTTTTTGCTTTAAATGCGGTCATTGAACACTGCTGGAGAAAGATGTCGGGGAAAAGCAGATCCCTGGTCTTCTGGCAGTTTTTCCCATTCCTGAACAATTCCTCCTTCAGATGCACAGCCACAAAGGTTCAAAGGTCCCCGCAGCCTTTGTTCTCAGTTCCAGAGTAGTTACAAACAAACTTTTGTTCCTGTTTCTCCAATGAAATAAGCTGCAGCAGTTACCAATGACTGAACTTTACATCTGAAGCTTGCCTTGTGCATCGTGCAACAGGAGGACTATGGAATGTCATTTACACTTCCAAAAATAAATTATCAGAACTTTTGCTGAAATAAAAACCAACTACTCCTTACTGATTCAACCTCCAGGGAACATATTACACCTTTGCATATTCCTAGAAGAGAGGAAGAAGCGACACATTTTGGTTTACAGATTGTGCCAAAGAATTCTTTTTGGTTTATCTGAATATTTATAGCTATTGCTCATTCATTTGTGAGTTTTACAAAAAACCTACATTTTATATTTTAGTGCAAAAGTGGTACCATCATCAATACCTATAAATACACACACACATATATATATAAGCATTAGAAATAAATCATGATACCCAAACAGCAATTTTCATTTCTATCCCAGACAGAGTGTAAGGGATAAGATGATAATCATCAGGGCAAGTTATGGAAAGCAGTTACTGAAATGTATTCATGGTCCATGAAAAGTTGATATGGAAATTGTTGATAAATTTGTAAAGATTCCATCAGATTGTATCAGCTGCTATGTAAATTTGGGGTGAAGAGCAAGCAAGGTGCACTATCGAGCAAGCTAACAGTCTTTCTGAAGTCAAAATAAATTTTAAAAACTACTGAAATCACCCTGTTAAAAGACTGATTGCTCCCAGCAGGTGGGAGCTGACTCTCTAGAGATGCTTCTGGTAAAACACAAACACAAAAGGCCTGGCACAAGACTGGTATTATGAAATCTAATGAAGACATGCATGAACCATAACAAGGAGGAAAAGGGTAAATATCAGCACTCAAGGACTCTTGCAACAATTAAAATTGTGCACAAACAGGGTTGTCCAGCTATATTCTTCATAATAGCCATGCTTATGCCTTAGTGAAGTCTGTAAGAATATGGCCAAATTATAATATTTATATTTGGAAAAGTTCTTGGTTTTACACTGGCACCAAAAAACCAAACTGTTTTCAAAACACCAAGCACTGTATCTTCTCTTTTTCCCTAGAGAACTCACAGGCACTTTGAGCATTCTGAGTACTGAGGCCAAAAAGTTCAACTCCCAAATGCCAGGAAACACTGTTAATGAAATTAAAGAAAAAAAAAGCAACAACTTAACTTTAACATTTTAATAAAAATGCTTTTAGTCAGTAATGAATAACAAAATACACAAAGAATTAAATATGTCTTTCTGTAAGAAGCAAGAATTTTCAAACCACACATAACAACCTAACACCTTGCCATCAAAGCTATTTTGGGAAAACTGATTTTCTCAGTCTGCCAGTAAGTGATGACAAAGCTTTTAGAAAACCACCTTTCATCCACGTATCTTAAAAACAACTCACCCACTGGAAGAGCTGCCACCAGAAGACCTAAGGCCGCAACTGTGGCTGACCAAGTGTCCCTCCATCCAACAAAAAACCTCAAGGATATTTAAGCATTTAATTTTAACCTGAAATCCATAGGAAGTCAGGCTCCAAAGTGCTTGCAG
Source organism: Coloeus monedula (assembly GCF_965178545.1). Classification (NCBI taxonomy): domain Eukaryota; kingdom Metazoa; phylum Chordata; class Aves; order Passeriformes; family Corvidae; genus Coloeus; species Coloeus monedula. Next base: position 361,335 of record NC_138805.1, on the reverse strand, counting down.
TCCTGATTTAATGAATTAATGGTGGAAATTGGAGAACTCCAGTTCCTCTGATTCTTAATGAGTTATAATGGATACACTAAAAATCAATGCTTTCTCCCCACAAACATCAGTTCTGAGATGTGGTCAGGCAAAAGCTGTGGGCACACCAGGGATGGGATGGAGGGGCAGCAAATGCAGCTTCTTCATCAGCAAAAGCAACTGAGATGACGAGAGAGTGAATGATTGATTCCTTGATCGGTAACTCAGGCACAACTACTGCTTCAACCACTGACCTCATACCATGTCAGGACACACTCAAAATGTTGCAACACAGCTACAGAAACAAGATTGAAAGAAAATAAGGGTGCCTATAACAACGATTTTATAAAGTGGAGATGTATTTTATCTTCTAAACTACAGGTTAAAAGCTGCTGAGCCATATTCTTATAGGATATTAAAAGATGGCACTATGAACTCCAGACCTACACATCTGTAACTAAGCACAGAGCAAGAACATCCAGTGAATGATAACTTCAGTGTCAATCATCACCTGAAAATACTAAATACATTCAAATTGTGAGCATGATGAGAGTTAACACTGGGTTTAGTCATAAAGCAAGACAATAGCATGAGGAAGCACATACGTGGCACATTTACCAACCTGATTACAGTAAACCTGGTAGCATTGGTTTATCAGCTTAACCAATCAGCCGGTAATTAACTGTGCATTTAACAACTAGGTAGTAAAGTTTCTTCCCAGGGAAAATCAGATTGGAAAAGTCAACATCAGCTTAAACACGATTAACTTCCTGTCCCACTGCCGGCAAAGCAAATCCAATTTACTAAATAGTTTAAAGGGCGGGTTTTAATTATTTCACACACTTCCAAAGAATCCAACACTACACACAAATATGAATAAGCGGATCTACTGCAGGGAGCGCAGACCCCAGAACCACAAAACACCACTGAAATAAACATTTCTTAACGTGCTTAACAGCCCCAGCACTTTGTACTGCAGACACCCCATATATTATTGGGGATATTATACAGGAAAGAGACCGCAAACAGCTGCAGTGTCCTGTTCTGTGCCACAAAATCCTAACTTGGAGCATCTCCCTCAGATTTCTCCATTGCTTCATATTTCTAAAACAATCTTAGAAAACAAATATACAATAAGTAAATCTTGTGAGTGAGATTTACATCTTTTACCTGGTTTCTAGTGGCACACACACCTCCCCAGGAACATGCACAGACTACTCAATAATCTATATATCTAAAACCTTTTATACAGCAGGAATTGAGGGCTCGCAGACAGTGTGGGAGAAACACAGCAAGGCGCACACAGAAACAGAACAAGTATTCAAATGAGCAGCTCACAGTCTTGCTGCCTTCCTACACTTCTTACCCGACATAATAATTAAAAATTGAAAACTGAAGTTTTCCAACTTTAATTGTTCAGCAGCAAAGATAACAATAAGTTTTCAGCTACAACACGGATTTACAAAAATAAAACCTAAGCAAAACAAGCAAAACTCCACAAAATTATTACTGAAAAGAAACGGTTTCAGCCAAACCGGGTGAGATTTGCTCAATGACTCCTGACCCGCAGCATCACATCCTCGGGGTATGCGATTCTCCAAATTCTGGTTGGCTGGAAAACCTACTCTGCATGACAATAAGTACAAAAAATGGCTTCTCTTTAGTGTCCTCGGTGTGCATACCCCCTCCTCTCCAACAGCGCTCAGCCAGCCTGCTCAAAGGATTAGCATAAGAATAGAAATCAACTGAGAAAATCCACAAGCTCCGACGGCCCAGACTTGCTGACCTGCTTCACCCCAGATACCAAAATGACTTATTTTTCCAAGGAAAGCAGTTACGGACTCTAAAAGTTGATAAACACTGCAATTTGTGTCTCTTTTATTGCAGTATCAGATATCCCAAGAGCAGCTACCAGAGCCGAACAGAGACACAGAACAACCTCCACTGTTGGAAACACAGACTCCCAACGTGCTCAAGTTCAAATTACTGCACAAGTCTGGTGGCGAAGAATGGCTCTGTCGGTATCCTTCTCAGCTCGGACCTAGCGGGTTCATCATCAGACCCACGGGAGCAGCAAGCTCATCAGCCTTGCCGGTACACAGTGCTGCTGCTGCTGCACAGGGGGAGGCTGAAACCACATCCAGGGGCTGCAGGTGAGGAGCACACCTGCGAGAGGACCTGGCCCTGTGGACACCACACCTGGCAGAGGCCACCCGTGCTCACAGTCCCACGGCACCCATTCGGTTCTGCAGCCAAAATTTACAAATTTACCCACGTCTTCTTCTATCTTCTTCCCTTTCTGTCCTTACCCTGGCACCAGCCAGCAGCTGTGAGACAATAGCTCTTGCTTTAGTCACAGCCACTGGAATCAGAACTACTGCAAAGAATATTTTGAGGAAGTGCAAATGAAAATAATCCCCCAGTTCATGAAAAAGCCAACATCTTCCTCTTACTGGTGGAGAGTAGTTCACAGAGGCCAATTCTTCTCCTACACAAACTACTCTAGCCATAACAAAGTATGAAAAACATCATTTATTTTTGGAAATGTGGATATTGGGCTCCTGCAAAACACACTGAGCTTTTGTATAAACATATTACGGTATTTGACGTGTTCATTTTGAAATGGGAGAAGTTGACTGGAATCATCCCCATAATGTGGTCTGACACTTCATGCAAAACAATGCACACAAACAGCAAAATGACATTTCCTTTTCAGAACTTCACAAAAGAATCAGAAGCCATGGGGAAAATGGCCAAAGTAGTACTATTCCCCTTTTTTGTTGGATTTCCTCCACTCCCCCTGGGATCTTCTCCCCAGCCAGCAAATCACCACTGCAATCATCCCCCTTAAATTCAACATGATCATCATCATTTCCCTCACTTTGCATTATAGAAAAGAGATTATTAAGGTCTGTGATCCTCATATTTCACATCCCACCAGCAGCAAGTGGTACAAAACCACTGCAACATCCAGCTACAAACTGGACATAAAACCCAAATACTAAAACAATTCCCTGGTGATATGTCTGCTGACTTGCCTCAGATGTATTTGTCGAGTTTTTGAAGAAACAAAGAGTGCTTTAAAAAAAACAAACCTCAGGTTAAGAGCACAAGCTGAAAAGACTGGCCAATTATTTGCTTCTGACAATGGACTAATATTTCTTCTGTACATTATACAGAGCATTAATACCATAGTAACACTTTCAGTTCCGTTTCCCTAAGTGATAGGTTTTGCATTTTGCCAGACTGACCCCATTTTCCCCCACTTTATTATCTCTATCACCATATGCTCTCAAATGACTAAAATTTTGATTCTTGCAGCTGGCTCCAATGCGTTCAAACACTACAGACCCATCAGCTCCACATGCACACACCCTGGTAAGGCTCTGATAAGTTTCATGAAAACAAACCAGTTCAAGCACAAGAACTATTTACTGCTTTTTTATAATGAAGAATATGTAATATTTTACTTATCAGTCAAAATAAGTTGCTCACTCAAGGCTAACCTGATTTTATAACAAGAAGACCTCTGTGCAGTGGGAAAGAAACTGCATGGTTCTCAATAAGCACATACAGGATATTTGTCCCTATTGTGCAGAAACTCCAACCTCAAACACTTGAAATAGGTTTGAAATAGGTTTTAAGAGTCTTGGAAACCAATTCATTCGGTTCATTTCAAAGAAGAGTGTCTGGTCACCTTTGGATTACACACTTATAGCTGTTTCTTGAAATTAAATGGCACATTTTAAGCTTCTACCTTGTTGCCCTTCCACCTATTCCTCTCGATTGCATTCTTCCCAGTGCCAGGACCAACACAACAAACTGGGCGCCCAACACCCCTGGAGGCTGTCCGAGCCTCTGTCCAAAGTGCTGTTTTCTGCACCATCTCATGTGGAAAGGACAGAGAAGGAACAAAAATTGGCTCGTTCCCATCACCTTCGTACAATCCGGCAGCCCTTGGTCAGGCCGGGAGCAGCCATTTGCCATAGGAGATTCCCAAGGGAGAATAAGATGCGACGGACGGTTTGCAGAAGCAAAACGGCACCGTAGGTGGGTACACACGTGCGAGTTTCAAAGGTTCATTTACCTTTTTCCCAAGCTGCCACGGCTCACTCAGAGTCCAGAAGCGTTATGGATCCTTCCCTACCAACCTCACTCCAGCATCCACCGCTCACCTCCCTCTGCAACTGGGCAGGAAGCTCACCGAGGTAATTCGGATAAAGCACCTCCGTGAGCACACGGAGCACCTGTTGGGCGCTGCTCCGTGTCACATCGTCCCTGAACAGGGCTGTCCCTGGACAGGGCTGTCCCCAGACACGAACCCTGCGTGCCCCCAGCAGCCCCACAAAGGGCAGCAGGACAATGGAGCCGGCACGAAGCCGCGTCCCCACGCCGAGCCCCACGCGGGGACGGCCCGCACGGGCTGCAGTGCCCATTATCCCTCCTTGCCACTGATTGTTCCCCGGCCACACGCCATTTCATCCACCCGGGAGACCCCGGCGGCACGCGTGGAGCTCCAGGGGCGGGAAAGGAGGAGGGAGCGGGGGGAGCCCCGGGACGAACAAAACCCGGCCACGACAGCCCCACGAGTGCTTTATTCGGGGTTTTTTGCTTTTTCTCTCCCGCCCATGGCGGCAGCGGCCGCGGCGCCCGCCCCATCACCCACCCCCAGCGCCGCCCTCACAACCTGCAAGGCGCCGTCGCGACACTATCGCGATACTATCGCGACCGTCGGTGCCATGCCGACCTGTCCCCTCAAGCCCTCCCCTCTGCTGGCCGCGCTCACCTCGCTCCGCCGCCGCGGGGCCGCGCCCCGACCGCCGCTCAGCAGCCCCGTCCCGCCGCCCGCAGCGCCATGGCCGCGGCTGCCGCAGGTGAGGAGGAGCCGCCGGGAAGGGGCCGCGAGGGCCCGGCCAGGGGGATCCGCGTCCGGCACACGCCCCCCGCTCCCGCTCAGGCTCAGGGACAGGCGGAGGAGCCCATGCGCGGTGCTGCTGCCGCCGGCTCCGCCCCGACGCCGGGAAGGGCGGGCGGGAGGCGGTGGCCCAGGGAGGGAGGGATGGAGAGGTGGATAAAAGGGAGGGAGGAAGAGGTGGATGAAAGGAGGGATAGATGGGTGGTCGGCCGGCCGGCCGGCCGTGAGAAGGAGGAGGAGGAGGGAACTCAGGGTGCCGGCTCGAGCTGGCAGGGAAGCGTATCCCTTTCTACAACTCCCTGGTAGGAGGCTGTAGCCTGCCGAGGGTCGGGCTCTGCCCCCAGGGAACAGTGACAGGATGAGAGGACATACGTTTAACCTGCACTAGAGAAGGCCTAGGTTCGGCATCAGGAGGAATTTCTTCACAGAAAGGGTGATTAGATGTTGGAAGGAGCTGCCCAGGGAGGTGGTGGAATCCCCAACCCTGGAGGTGTCCAAGGAATGACTGGAAGTGGCACTCATCTGAGCTGGACAAGGGGGGGGGGATCGGTCACAGGGTGGACTCCAAGGTCTTCTCCAACCAAAATAACTCTGGGATTCCGGGACCAAAGCCACCACGCCTGGCTGCAGGTGACGGGGAAGATGTGGATCTGGGCACAGGGAAATGTTTCCCCTCAGTGTGGGAAAGCACTGCCAGGTGTGCCTGGTTTGGGGCCAGAATGGAGGGGGAAGGAGGGTGTGAGGGCTGAGCTGGTGGTGTGGGGAGGTAGTGGGGTTATTTCACAGAATCCCAGGATGGGCCAGGCTGGAGGGGACCACAGAGGGTCACCAGGTCACAGCTCCCCGCTCCAGTAGGGCCATCCCAGAGCACAGGGCACAGGATTGTGTCCAGAGGGTTCTGGGATATCTCCAGTGAGGGACACTCCACACCCTCTCTGGACAATCTGTTCAGTGCTTGGTCACTGCACAGGAAAGTTCTTCCTCACGTTCATCTGGGACTTCCCGTGCATCAGTTCCTGTCTGTTCCTCTTGTCCTACTGTTGGGTACCACGGAGCAGAGCCTGGTCCCTCTTCTTAGACCCCCTCTTTATATATTTATACACATTGATGAGGTGCATTTGAGGGGTGTGAGAGGTGCTGGGGCTGGTCCAGAGGCAGCAGAAGGGATGGAGCTGGGAGGGCCTGCAGTGGCTCTGTGTGTGCTGTAGTGAGGCCAGGGCTGCTCCGGTCACAGGATGGTGGGGTTGGAAGGGACCTCTGGAGATCAGCTGGTCCAACCCCCCACCAAGACAGGGTCGCCTAGAGCAGGTGACACAGGAACGTATCCACGATGGGTTTTGAACTTCTGAATATGAAAAAACTCACCAAAGATGTCCTGAAGTTTGTTTGGGTGTTTTTTACTGTGTCTAAGGCACACACCCCCCTCCGAGGGGGGTCCCAGCCAGGAGGGATGTACCAGGTACCTGCCTGCACCACAGCCCTCCCACCTCACCGTGGTAGTGCAAGACCAAGAAAGGTGTTTTATTGCAGTCACAGACCTGTTTTTCTGTGGGCAGGTCACTTGCACACCCTGTTCACAATGCAAAACCTTCCCCTCTAGTTGAGCTTCGAATTTATTAAACCTGTATGAGACAGTATTGCTTTATCAGTAAGAGTTAATTCACACTTTTAAATGAGGTTTAAGTGTTAACCACAAACTCCTTCCTCCAGATAAGTTGTGACTGCAAGGACCTGATGTGCTTTAGTAGAGGATCTTTTGGATAGAGCCATTACCCGCGTGTTGCATTTCGATGGCTGACCCTAAACGACTTCATAAGGTGCTTTGTGTGCTTTACTGTTTCATTAGCACGGCCAGGAACACACAGCTCGATCTTGCTCTCTGTAGGACATGTGGAAACCCCTCCCTGATAATTATGGCATTTGGTGACCGCAGAGGTTACAAGTCTGATTGCTGGTGTTATTTACTCCTCCAGCAGTGGCACTGCCAGGCAGTTATCCTGGGAGCACTCCCTGCCTTTGGCCAGGGCCCAGGGCCATGGGGTGAGGAGCACAAAGTGGGGGTGTGGATCATGCACCTGGCATTCACAGAGATCTGTGTGTGGGGTGTGCCTGGGTTAGCCACATTTGCATTGCAAAGTCAAATATGAAATGGCCCACTTGGTACGCTTTCAGAAATGTTCTAAATGAAAGGCATAGTTGAAACTGTTCCACAAGCTGGATTTGTTGCATTCTAGTTTTCATTCCATCTGTGAAACACTGTAAATGAAGTATATAGTCTACATTAGGGCTGTGGTGATACCAGCTACCCAGTGTTTGGATAAATGATACCACTGTCTGCTAATGTATCGGGTAACTAAGAAAGGCAAGCCTAGGCATGCAGAAATTCCAAGCTGTGAGCTTTAATTTAAAGGATTTGAAGAATTTCTAGTTGTTGTGATGAAAATTTTCAGAGCCTGTTGTGAATAACTGATGGTAACTGTAAATGTGCAGAGTCTGGGACAATAGCTCTGAGACATGTGAACTGCTCCACGTCAGCATATGCTGTGCCAGATGCCAACAAACAAAACTGGAGTTAAGAACATTGGTGGGACTGGGGCTCCATGGGTAAGGAGACAGCAAATCATGAAGATGTTGCACAGTAGTCCCTCGAACAGGCAAAAGCATAATTATGTGGGCTAATAAAAAAGGCAGCAGAAAATATACAAATGACAGTGATGACAAGGCAGAATGATGTGATGTATTGTGCTGTCTACAACTCTGGTCCTGTCAAACCTGACAAGTGAATTAGGATGAGGCATGGCTCACTGCTGATAAAACTCAGGGTGCCAGAAGCGGCTTGTTGGCTCCGTGTTTAGGAGAGAGAAGATCCAGTAATGTGCAAGGAGCTGATCCCTATCTATCCATTGCTGATTTGGGTGACTTTGAAATTCCTGGAGGAAAGATACCCGGAGCATCCCCAAGCAGCTGAGCCTTTCTCTTTGTAATGGATGCCATCATCTCACTTTTGTGGTTTTGTCTCTTCCTCATTTTGACTGGATCACTGCATGATTTTTGCAAGGCCTGTTTGTTGCTCTTCCCTAGCAGAGCTTTTTTCATTATGCCTGTCTAACTAAAAACAAATGGTGGGCTGCATGTGGGAATGCAGCTTGGGAAAACTGGAGATCAAAGAAAGGTCTTGACTCAGTGCTGAGGATCCTGCCTTTAACTGCCTCCCATCAAGCTGTGCCTTGTGATTTGAGTCTCACTGCCTTCACTTATGTGTCTCAACATCTTTGCTTAAAAAGATAAATAAATAAGGGGAGAATATTTACCCTTCCCCCTTCTCAAACTGTCTGTTTCTTGTCAGTTCTTGGTCTTGCTCATTTTCTGGAAAACTTTAATGGCTCTTGGGGATGCCAGGAAATGCTTCACCAGCACAGAGCCCTGATATCCACCTCTCCCAAACAGGAAAGGACTGATCTGAACTGCTTCAGCCCTTGCCAGTTAGAGGTTGCTGCTGTGTGTCCACAGGGCCTGTCTGCCAATTCCATGTATCTGAAGGTCACTTGGCCTTCATCACCTCATCAGCAAGTTAGCCAGGGCATCCAGGAGAAAAACTTCCCCAGAGGATGAGAGGAAGGGATACAACCAGGTGGCAGTTCTTCCAGGTCTGATTTCTTGGTTTCAGCTTTTAAAAACTGGTGCATATCTATTTGTTGGCAAGGGTACCAATTTTTTTTTATCATGAGTGACAATTTTTGATCCACGTGGATTTCTTTTTCCGCTATATTTTTTTTCCACTGAGGAAGAAGGTGAGGGGAAACAGATGGGGATTTTGCCTTGCTTGGAATTGTTGCGGTTTTGGGGGTGGTTTTTTGCCTGGAAATGTCAATGGCAAGATGCCTCTGCTGAGAGAAGGTCTAGAGAACAGCGCTGTGCTAGCTGGTACAGAATTTGGTTCTGGTTTACATCTGGCCTGGCTGTGCTTTGAGAAGATGTTGATGTGAGCTAACTGTATCTTCCCTTCCTTTAGTTCATGTTCTTCTTCTCTTAAATATTTTTCTTGGAGTGAAATGATAAATATTTAAGAAATCAGTTGCATTTGGAGACTTCTTCTGAGCTTTGTATGTTTGTTCTGAGAAGATGCTGATGCCAAACAGTACTAGACTCTGTTTACAAAATAAACTGGGACCACAACGAAAACATGGGAATGGATAAAGGGTGGGGAAGGGGAGAGTGAGAGATCATATATTTCTGTTCCTGAAAGCCACTTTGCATTTCTGTAGCACCTTTCCTCCCAGTGTTTCAGGGCACAGCACGAGCATTAGTCATGGCTCATGCCAGATTTGGGAGACAAGTGAGGCAGTTCCTGTCACCCTTCAGAGGATGAGTCTTGGGGATATGAATAACCCAGGGAAAAAGGCAAGTCCTTTCTGGAGTGGGGTTGTGGAAGCTTGTGCTAGGGATGGTGAATTTGGGCTGGGGCTCCGAGATAATCACTGCAGAGATACGAACAGAATCCTTACAGTGGTTTTGCCATCAAGAAAAAAGCGTGAGCATAAAAATATGACTACTTTGATTAACTTCAGTTTTGAGCTCATCTTCATTCCCGCTGGAAAAGGAGTCATTCTGTTAGGATTGGGATATTGAGTGTGAAATCTTGCCTCTCTTGAAGCCACCAGGCACATTGCTGTTGACAATTGAAGCCAGACTCTTTCCCAAAAGTAGATATTAATGATAAGAGCAAGAGATTTCATCCAAGTAACTTCAGCAGCAAATTTGGCATGTTTGAGAAGACTCCGCGGGAGGAGAGATAAAGGCTCTGTCACTACCAATATTCCAACTCATGTTTTCAGAGAATAAATATATCTTTTCCTGGCAATGGCTGTATTGACTCTGTCTGGCTCGTTGCTCAGCTGGTCACTCTGTGACAGGCAGTGCTCCATTCCCCAGTGCTTTGTTTTCAGACATCTCAACTCATAGTCATCAGATACAGTAGATTCTTTTTCCCTGCAGTATTTTACGGCTAGAATATCTGTTTTTAAATATGAGAATCCCCCTGACTCATGTAGGACAAATCCAACAGCATATCTATATCATTAAAGCTGCTCATCCATGGAAAAGGAAAGGGTGTGGTGTTCACCAAATGAGAGATATCAGTCTGTGACTGGTTTTTGTACCTCCTACACCCAGGGACTTGTCACTGATGATGCCACAGCTTGTTGCTGTTGCATGATGTGTTCTAAAAGCAGCCATAAACAGGAAGGTAGCTAAACAGTGGGCATGTCAGGTGTGCTGCTGGTGTGTGCCTTGTGCATGGTTAGAAACAAGAGTTCAGTAACTTGGAGATGGTGTTTAGGATTAAAAACTGGTGGGGAAGACTCCCCACAGGAAAACAGCTGCCAAATTCGAAAGCGTCATTGGTACAGACCCTTTAGCTGGGCACATTTCTGTACACACACGCAGTGAATGCAAGTGACTTCTGGACTCACAAAGATAAGCATTCAGAAAAACTGAGATCAGATTTTTAATGAACCATTCATTTAGACTATTTAGCAACAAAATTACCATCCTCTGAATTGGTTTGGCTGAAATAGTCACTGAATAGTCAAAATGCTTGCAAACAACAGTCTAAATTTGCAATATTCTGTAGTGTTTACCCCAAGAATTGGACATTTTTCCACCCTTTAAAAATTATTGCCATTCTGTCATCCCTGTGGAGAACATTGTGCTTGGTCACATGAGGCAATGAGAAAGATTAGAAATGGAACTGAATAAATTGATTTTTAAAGCCTTGAACCTCAATGTTTACAAAATACTCTTAGTGTACACTCAGTCTCTGGGCCTGTGCATATGTAAAGTTCAGCTGTGTATAAAAACAAGCAGAGCAGACTATTATTTCTCTTCTATTTCTCTTTCAGCCTGTCTTTTTGATGGTCAAATCCACCCAGATGAGTGCCCAGGCTGCTGAATGGAATTCTTCTGGTTATTTGGCTTCTCCTTGCATGCAAATATGATGCTGTGCTTGGGACAGAGTAAAACTGCTCTTTTGACTGCTTTCTCTTTAATCCTTCCTTCATAGTCTCACAAATGCTCCTGGAGCTACCCTGCCATGCAGCATCTGTGAAATCAAGTGACTCACTGGGTCAATCACAGGCTGCTTCTCCCAGAGCAAACTTGGGGCGAGTGCATTCCAGCTGGTGACCTTGGTGCACGGGGAAGTGGGAACGTGTTACAACTTGTTCACACAATTTCTCTTTGAGCCGCTTGTGCCGAATTTGCTTGGGGGTTGCAGACTTGCAGCTCCCTCAGCATAACCTGGGACTGACCCCCTTGCTGCAGGACGTGTTTGCACCACCAGTTTTCCAGGCAGTTGCAGGCGTGTGTGGAGAACTGGCACAGCTTGCTCCAGTAATGAGAGCAGAGATTGAGAGGAGTTTGGGAAGCAGGGCCCTGCAAGGTTTAGCACTTGGGCACCTCTGTGACATGTTAAACCTCTGTTTAGTAACTAACTTGATGCTTGGGTATTTTTTCTGCGGAGAGCTGACCCTGGGTTTGGGAAGTAGGTGTGAATTAGGACACACTGGTGTTACACACCAGCCAGTGAGGAAAGCACTGAGAAAGAACACGAACATAAAACATCGTGTACACCACTGAGTGATTAAAGATGCTGGGCTGAGGGAAACCCAGCAAGGCCCTGGAATGCAGCTGGAAAAGGATATCCAAGGCACTGTGGGATGGAGATCAGAAGTGCAGGGTAGATCAGCCCCTGCCTTGTTTTCGCAGAGACTGATTCAGTGCTGCTCCCCACCATATTTCATGCAAATTCTGTTGTGTAATAATTTGTATATTTATGACAGTGTGTGGCCAGAGCTCCCTCTTCCTATTCCTGTCTCTCCATTGCCTGGAGTGAGTGACTGTGGGAGACTGGAGCAGGCCGGAGGTTTAGCTACACAAGCTGGACAAGTATCCTGTGAGAAGTGCACTGAATCTTGCATTTTTAACCTTAGATTTTCTCCATCTCTAATAGACAGTGGCTTAACCCCTGATGCAGGAGCTGTAAAACCCAGTTGTTGTAATGATGATAATTGTGGCATTTCGTTATAACCAAATGTTGGACACGGCTTGACTTCGAGTTGGACTGCTGTAACCCTGAGCGAGTGGGATGAAGTCTAGAGGCTCTTCAGTTTGGAAAAATTATAAGAAGTTGCAAGGATGACTTAGATGGGGGCCTGAAAACATCATGGGAAGGAATCTGGAGGTGAACTGCTGAGATGGGGAGAGCTTAAAACAAAGTGACGGCTGTCAGGGTTGGAACTGGGATGAGATCTGAACTCTGCCTTCCCAGTCACACCCACTGAGTTACATTCCTGCAAGAAGGGCAAGTGAAAGGAGGGGAAGTGAGGGGCTGCACGAAGCAGGTGCCAGAAATGGCCTCTGGTTGCTGCTGGCAGAAGCAGAGCTGCTCTCTGGAGCTGGGATGGACGTATGGCATTTGAGGAGCCTCTAGGAGAGCCTGACAGGGCTGTCAAGTGGGAACATGTCACACACGATGCAGATGCTTGGCGGGCTCTGGCTTACAGAAACTTGTGGATGCTTTTTCCCCTCACATGCACTTTAGACATAGCCAGATCCAAGAGAGTTGGGTTTTGGGGAGGAACTAGTGAAATGCATAACAAAGGAAAAGGCTGTACTGTCATGAGGGCTCACGAGCAAGCAGGACAGAGCCAGACCTCATTATTTTGCTGTGTCCCATATTTATCTTCCATTTATTCCTTTCCTGAACTGGAATGTCATCTTATCATCGTTTAATCCTGATGTGACGAGCTCACCCCTGCACTGTGATGTTTGGGTTGGTTAATCAGCATGGGGAAAGCAGTGAAACTTTTAGTGAAATCTTCAGTGAAATCTTCCTCTACCTTAGAACTCGAGTGCTGAGGCAGCTCTTTTGCTGCTCTGTTGTTGTTTGAGGGAACTGATTCCCCATCTAAGGAAAGAGGGGTGATTATTTTTCAAGCTTCTGTTAATTTTTTTTTTTCTTGTTAACAAATCCACTGCGGAGTTCAGGGGTGGGTAAAACTTCCCAGAAGTCACAGTAAGAAAAGCCACGACTGAACTAAGTTCTTTTATTTGGCTGTGAACTCTCCAAAAGCTCAGGGTGCTTACTTACATCAAATGCACAAACTGAGAATTCCTGTCTTTATAGACTTACAACTAAGAGCAGGATTTTTATTTTCCTACATTCAGCTCAGAGCTGGGGGAAGCCCAAGTTGATCCTGACTTCTGACAACGATATAATTACAATCAGCAGCAGTTGCTGCCATAAGATACTGGTGCTAAACAGGAGTTAGTGTTGCATATTTATCCAGAGGATGAAAATAACTACAAATATCTATAAATATACTCAGTTATTATTAGAAGAAGTATTTAAATCTTCTAGTGCTTGGGTGTCCCAGATATCAGCTGATGGAAGGGAAACCTCCTCTTGCAAATGAGTTGCTGGGTAATTTTTCACAAGTTTTGCTGCTTCAGGGCAGTTTTCATGGGCAGGGCACTCTTTTCAGCTCAACTATTCATCTCACCTTTCACAAAACTATTTCACAAGTGTAAATATTTGTGGCAACTTGCCTGTGTTGTGTGACCTTTACACAATGACAGAAAAGCTCTGGAAGGCTGTTGATGTTTTAGGGCACATTCTTTAACAAAACTAATTAATCTAGCACTCAACCAATGGTTATTTACATATTTAATATTTTTTTTTTTTAGGAAAACTACATTTGTTAACCCAAGATACTGGGTAGTGATTTGTTTAAGCAAATAAATGATACTGTAGGAATTTAATAAGCTTACAACTAAATGTGAGAGGCTTTTAAAGTGAGTATCACTTACTCTCAGCCCTCACAGGCTTCTTGTACCTGGCTTTGGGCCTCACACAGGTTAACACAGAACTATAAAGCTGAAGTCTTAGAACAGCTAAAAACTCAGTGCTTACCTTCACAGAATTTATAGCAAAAACCTACTGAATTACTTAGTAATGATCTAAAACTTCACCCTGCCTTTTGCTGAGAGTCAGTTTGTAATATTGCTGCAGTAAAACCAGAAATCACAGGTATTTTTAAGGGCAGGCTGGACCTCAACACATAATTCTTTTAGACTTGTACAGACATTATTTCACTTATAACACTGTATAAAAACCTTAATCCGTAGATTAAAAAAAGGTTAAGGCTGCAAAGTTTAACCTGAATGAATGGGCTAGAAGAGAGTAGATAGAAAGCTCAGGATGTGAACACTGAATTTAACAGCTCTGCAGTTTCCAGTTGATACTGAGCTGGAGAGCTTGGCAGATACCAGGACTACAATGCTGGGAAAACAGGTTATTATTGCTGGTGTGTGTCAGACCTCTGGATATTGGTATTAGCCAGCCTGAAAGTCTGGAATGGGAGAGGGAGAAGTCCCGAACACCAACCTGGACTAAATTGTGAGTTAGTAGAAAAGGTAATAAGAACTGAGCACAAGAGATTTGGCAAGTGCCATAGCAGAGGTGAGATGTTCCAGCTTTGTGCCCCTACAGGGCATTGCCATTCCAGGGTGAGTAAAGTTCCCCTGGAGAAGACTTCTGCAGGAATTGAGCTGGAACCAGCAGGTTGAGTGTTCCAGACTTGTGCGCAGCCAACAGGGGCTCCTCTGTCCCTTGGGCACTGGTCAAGAATCCCAGATGAGGGGACGAAACATCACAGAGAGCCAGAGAGCTTCTGGAGCCAGAAGGGACAACCTGGGGGGAAAAAACACTGGAAGGAAGGGAGAATTTGAGGGTCGCTTTGGGCAATGGGTAGGACAGAGGAAGTATGAGAAATAAGCAGGGAATTTTGCTAAAAGGTTCCTTGGCTGATTGATTGAACTTACACTGGAGAGAAGCTGACCTTAGGTCAAGTCTGCAGTGCTTTTATGTGATTGCTGTCTCTCTGAGCATCCTGGAATGACAGCTGGGCCAGGCACTTTGGCCTGTGGGCAGCAAACAAGAAAGGCATAAGAAATGTCCCTTCCAAGGACAGTTCCCCTATATATCCTTTACATTCCCGTTCAGGAGTTGTGAGTTGTTTTTACCCCCCGGGCTCCTCTGTTAGGAGGTGAATAGGAATTTCACCCACCTCCTTGTATCTGCAATTTTGTTTAAAAAGGCTGCATCATCAGTTGTGGCACTTTTTTGGAGCTCATTTGTGATATGGAACCTCTTCGGCTGTCCTTGGAGCAGAGCCATGTGCTACCAGCCCCTTGAAAATACGTGTTGATTAAATATGTAGGTCAGAAAACAGAAAGCACATCCCAATTTATTTAGTAGATGGGAGTTTTGTTGCCTAGTGCTCTATCATTGGAGCTGCTGATCAGTTTTTGAAAGCAATATGGTAATAGCTTTGTTCTCAGCTCAGAGATTAAGGAAGGTCACCAGGTATTGCTTCCCAAAGGGCAGGTGTAGGTTATATAGAGATAGAACTCAGAGGAATGGCCTAAAATGGAGGAAGGCAGGGTTAGATATGGAATTAGGAAGAAATTCTTCCCTGTGAGGGTGCTGAGGCCCTGGCACAGGGTGCCCAGAGCAGCTGGGGCTGCCCCTGGATCCCTGGCAGTGTCCAAGGCCGGGTTGGACATTGGGGCTTGGAGCAGCCTGGGACAGTGGAAGGTGTCCCTGCCCATGGCAGGAGTGGAATGGGACGGGCTTTAAGGTCCCTTCCAACCCAAACCAGTCTGAGATTCTATGATTCAGTGGCATGAATAAATAAAAATACCTACCAGGGGATAAGGATGAGGATTACCCTGAGAGAAGATTTGCTAACAAGCAACAAAGTCTTCACAATCTCTCTCTGTTCTATAAATCGGCTGAACATAAACCAAAGTGCTTCTCCACAATGATATCAAAGCAAAAAATAAGCCTGAAATCCTACTGGCAATTGTTGCCCCCAAGCCTTCATTATGGCCTATTTTCTTCCTCATCTTCTAGCCCTGAAGGAATTGGCCAGGGAGCTCTTCCTGGCTGGCTGGTTTGTGCTGACTCTCCTCCCCAGTTGTGCTCTCTGTAGCAGCCTCACACAACACTGAGTGAAATTAAAAACGTCTGGGACTGACTGAATCATTCCTCATTAGCTCAGTGGGCAGCAGATTTAGGAGCTAGATTTGCAATGAATGCTTATTAGATTGTGTGTCTTCTGGGGATAGCTAATTTTTTTTATCGTAAGATTCCACGACTTAGCAGCATAATTAGCTATTAGACACATATACTCCATTTAAGAGCTGCTTTTTAATTTTTTTAAGCCTGCTTAGTCTAGGAAACTTTTTTTCCTCATTTATAGGGGAGTTTTGCACATTTCTTCTGACAAGTGCAAGATAGCCAGTGGGAATGAGACCTGTAATTAATGCATTGAATGCTCAGTGCGAGCAGAAGGCTCTTGGATGAAGACACTCTTCTGGCTCTGTCAGGTGTCTGACAAGAGGGCAAACACAGTCAGAATGGTGGAGTGTGTGATATGGAGGGCTTACACCCTGCAAATTCATTGCGTGTAAGATATTGAGGACAGGAGGGAAAATTATGTCTTTCCCTATTCCCCTGAATTTTGAGCAGTCACATGTGCATGACTCTGCACTTTCTCAGCGAGAGCTGATTCACTGGCTTTCTAGTAATAAAAATAAATTGAGCCCAGTGTCCCACCCCTTTCTGTAGGTGTGCGTGTGTTGAGGGGGTGATGTGTTAAAACAGAGTCCAGCAGTGAGAGCCTGAACTGTGGGAGGTCCAGATTCAGCTGGGGGTTGCCAGAGACAAACTGTATGAATGTGGTCACGTATCGTCACTGTGCTCTGAGTTGGCATCCATGAAAATAGCTCCACAGATTCTGTGGTAAAATGAGAGCCCCTTGGATGCTGCAGTGTTAGGGTGTCTTGTTGGTTTGTCACAAAATGTTAAAGGTGGTGGAAGCTGGAGTGGGGATGGTTGTCCTTTTCAATTAAGTTCTTCTTCTGTGTAATGCTCCTTGGATTATTGCTCAGGAAATATCTTTGTTTCTCAGCTCTGGCTACAATGGTACCTGCCATTTCTTGCAATTTACTTCAGAGGCTGTTTTCCAACTGCCTTGTGTTCTTGGATCAGATACAACCCCCTTTGATTCCTGTTGTCCTTTTGTCTTTGCTCACTTGGCTCTAAACATTTTGTTCCCTGAACACGGGCCCAGGTTCTCCACTCTCCCATGCTGCTGCAAACCAAACACTGCTTCTGAAGCAATTAGTTAGGAAGCATTGACACACACAAGGGGAATTAGGACTCTTGATTATTAATTTTTTCCCAAGTTTTGTCAAGGATTCTGTACTGCCTTTCCCAAATCTTCCAGTATTGGACTGAGTGACTACACTTTGCGTGGTGATAACACACATTGTATTTCCAGTTACTTGATCAGTTATCCTTCACTGCCTTGTAGTCACAGCACAAGCCACACCACCAGTGGAGCTGCCTGGCTCCTGCTGAACTTAGTTGGATGGCTACCCCAAAAGACAAGTATGTCCAGATAGCCATGTTCCCAGGGCAGACAGAAAACTTACTTATTTGGTCACAAGACACTCAAAACGTGGAGTGAAAACTGGGGCATCACTGGCATAGAAGGGTGCAGAGTCTGCAGCAGGGCTGGCTCTCAAATTTGAATCTGGAGGCGAGACCTCTGCAAATGGTTTCCTAGTGGAGTTTGCCAGGAAAGAAGGAAAGAAATTACTTTCTTGATGTAAAAGCTACTTTTCTATTACCTCTCCTGATCTCTAGGGAGGAGTGGAGGTGGCAAAAAATGGAAAATAATTAAGGTCTGAACAGAAATAATAACTGTCCCGAGGTCTTCAGTGTGATTTTGTCACAGATTTCTTCAGACTGAGTCCCTCTTCTATTTTATTGCTACATTCTGTGTCAAAGAGGGATAACCTCACATACTGATATTTGGGCTAAAATGCTGTTTTCAGTTGCACTGTGGCACTTAGGTCCTCATCAGCACCTACCTGTCCTGGAAGTGGTTTGCATTCAACCAGCTGCTCTTTCCTTGGCTTTATGGCAGATGTTGCACCACTGTCTCAGTCTCAGACAAAAAAAAACCCAAAAAGCCCAAACTACAAACAAGTACAAAAAGACACGCGCACACACACACACACACAAAGAGAGGTAACTCTCAAGGCCAGGTTGCACGGGGCTTGGAACAACCTCGTCTAGTGGTCTAGTGGAAGGTGTCCCTGCCCATGGCAGGGGGTGGAACTGGGTGAGCTTTAAGGTCCTTTGCAACCCAAACCATTCTGGGATCCAGTAGAAACTAATCTGACTGCTGAGATGGGGGTGTAAATGGGCTTTGCTCTTCTCTCCTGGATTACACCAGAATTCACACGAGTTGAAGTGTTTCCCTGCTCAGGTCAGGGCCTCTTTAGGTCTGTGCAAAATTACAGCAGATCCCATCCAAAAATTATTTACTTTAGGTTGTATTTGGCTTTAACAGCCTGAAAATATTTGGCATTTCTGGTCTTTTAATATTGCTGAGAGAGGAGGAAATTCGTTAACGCGGTTTTGTAAATGGCCAAAGCTGCAGAGGCCGGCTGGAGTGGAGCAGGGACTGTAATCCCTAATTCTAAATTCTCTATTAAAACCCTAATCCCTGGGCTATCCTTCTGCTTCAGGCAGCATTCGGGATGGATGGTGTATAATTTATCTGAAGTGATGCACCTGCCACTGTTTAAAGCCAGTTATTTTCCTTCTGTTCCTGTGTCAAAGTTACTTCTTTAATTGCCAAATTCATTTTTTGCTGGAGTGATTAAAAATTGCATCTGTTTGCATTTTGTAGCTCTCTGTCAGAGTCCTGTAGTTCAAATAGTTCAACAAATTCCTTGTAGACTCATGGTGTCTTGGGACTGATAAAGGTTGATGCCTGGACTGGTTAAAGGGAAAAAATCTGAGCATGTGGTTTCCAGTGTTCATTGGCTGGTGAGAACCAAAACCTCTCCTCATTTGCCCGAGGATCTTAATTTTTTTGGAATAAATTTAATGGAAAAGGCAGAAAAATACAGATACTTGACAGAGAATATAGATAGAAAAGAACAGCAGGATGGGGGGAATGTGGAAGTAGGTCAGATGCATTGCAGACAAAAAAAATCATTATGATTAGGAGAGATTAGGGAAGGCAAGAGCAAACAGCATCAAAGGAATCCAATTTATCAAGCCATTTAAACAAGAGCATTCCTTGCAAAGCAAGTTCTCCATCCTGTGCACAGATTTGGAGCAAAATGAGAGGAGGATGTCCCATGCTTTGTGGTTAATTTAATATCTGGTCTTCTCTACAGCCAGCCATAGAGGACTGAAGAAACCTTTATTAATTGTCATGAGAACACACTTCAGAACAGTCACCCACCTTCCTTGCTTAAGTTCTTTGAGATTTCTCATTTTTGAAGCTGGAATTCCCAGTTAGGTGTGTAGGTGAAGGATGCAGCTGGGGCAATGGCACTGCTTGCTGACAGCTCTCAGCCACTGCTGCAGCATCAGGCGCTTTACATGAAATATGGAGATTCTCGTCTCAAAGGTTTCATGTGAAGGCAATTTGTAAGGGTGAAGTTATTTCATCTGAGGACATTAGGAACTTGGCAATTACAAGTAGATTCTGTTGCTTAATTTTTCAGCAACTAGGAGCCTGGGAGATGTGACTGACATGCTGTGAATTGATCTCCTTTTCTCCCTTTTTATTCCTAGTTTTGATGAGCTTCTCTGTCCTGTGTACCATAACAGCAAGGAAATGGATTTCCATTTGGATGAGATTTGCTTGCCTCATTTGTATCAAGGCAGAAATGAATACTGAAAGCTCTGTAAAACAGAACATTCTCCTCCTCCAGCATGGTTTTTTGGCTGGGTTTTTTTGGCTTTTTGGGGTTTTTTTTGATGTACCAAATAGGCCTTAATGGCAAACATAGGCAGTGCCTCTTAATTTGCAAGAAACACCCAGCCTTTTGTAAGACAGGCCCTGTGTGGTAGGAATTCTGCTGGGACCTGAGAATTTGGGGCCTGTTTCTGCACAGCACTACTTTTGTTGCAGTAGAATAACTACATTTCCTTTGATTTCACCAAGCTGGAGTGCTCTTTGCGTGTTTATAACACTGGCTTGGGTCCTCTAGACAGAAACCACAACCTCTGAGCCGTTTGACAGAGCTCTGTCATGTCAAATGTTTCCTAGCAGGAGCAAACTGAGAAATTTAAACAAGATGTGGACTTCTCTTAGCAGTGGGTTAAATACTGGCTGAACATCTTCCCAAATATCTGACTACTGCTGCCAGGGGCTGTGGGCTGGTGTGCAGCCTGAACCAAGCCCTGCAGAACTGCTGACTTGAGCCCGAGCATGGAGAAGGTTTGGCATCTTAGAAGCTTTTAATTAGCAGCACCTTTTATGCCACTCATTAGTTTCCTATTCAGGAGGAATTGGGGTATGAAACAAGCTGAAAGTTTCAAGGGGTGGTTGCCTCCACAGCTGAAGTTACAGCTGGGGCATCCTCAGCCTTCTGAGCTGAGAAGTTGATTATTTCCTGCTGCTTTTGCAGCGATTTGGGGCAATACAAGCCCAGACTTAGGTTAACACTTTCATTGCTGACTGGCTGCCACGCTGTCACTCTGGCAGTGCTGCCTTTAATTTCCAAGCTCTGCCAAAACTCTGCTCTTTGTACAGCACAAGATGGAGCTTTGATGGAAATAACCTGATTCTCCTTTGTTTAGGCAATAAAGTGAATGTGTGGGGAAAATCTCACCCCAGTCTTGTTTTGGGTCTCTTCTGAAGTTTGCCATAAACATTGAAGCAAAATATTTCTCTTTTTATCATGACGAAACTCCAGATCTTGATGGTTTTATGCATGCTAACAGTTTCCTTCGAGTCTTGCTACCACAGCTTTGACTGATTTAAGTTGGTCTGGAGTTTCTGCCTTCAATAAAATGCTACACCTGGTAAGATTTTAGTCCCTTTTTGCCGTGTGATTTTTGCCTGACAATAGCAGGTAACTCAGTCTCAGCAGTCTGTGGTCCAGCACCCTGTGAAACCTCAGGTATGACATTGCAAGGTTTAGCATTTCAAACACTGCCTTGGAGTTCAGTGTTGGGGATTGACCCAGTCTGATGGTCTGGAAGGAAAAGGAGAGCAGCAGGGTATGAAGTACAGCTGCTTCTTGTAAATCAGCACACTAGAAACACATTTAATTACCTTGTGGAGAGGAATAAGGAGAAATTAGGCCTTGCCACAATTGTCTGGGTATTTGGACTCTGTCTAAATGCATTACTAACTCCTGTGACGCCCCTAAGTCCTTTTAAACACTGTGTGCTTAAGATTTCACATTTACAAAAACACTGGCAATGGTGTAAGACTTAATTATTGATGAAGAGCACTGCATTGCTTTGAGAGCTGCTGGAAAAAAAGGGCAAGTCTTGCCATCATCATTATTGTTATTGTTCTGTCTTTAAGCTGTCAGATTACATAAATCTAGGCAGATGCCTTAAGGCATTGTGTGCAGAGGAAAGCTCTCTAAAGGAACAAATTCCATTTTACTTTGTCTTGGACTAAAATATCATAATTGTACGTGAAGATAGGACAGCTATTACTGAAAGGGAGGTACAAAAGGGTAGGAAAGAAGCTAATGCAGCACTGAAAAAGAAGAGATGAGAGACAGCTTCATCCAAACTGATAGTGAAACACAAATTATTCCCAAACTGGCCTTTTGAGAGTATGCCATAAACATTTAGGTATTAAGGGGCTGTGAGACAATGGCTGTTATTCCCTGAGTGCAAATGTAATACCCTGGGGTCTGAGATATTAGCACTTACTGCTCTTATTTTTTTAGCCTGAAAGTCTCAAAAGTGTTCTAAGCATCAGCTGGACACACAAACTTATTTGCCTTCTTCAGGCAATCCTGTCCAACTGATCCATAAACTTTGTTTCAGAGGCTGGAAGCCTTGACTCGATTGTTTCTGTGGGAGTTGGAGATCAAGGCTCCTGGGAGGATTCTGCAGGGTACTTTTAACCTAATGTGAGCATGATGAACAGAATTATACTGGTGATTAAGGGATCTATAAAAGAGAAGTATTAAACCACGCTGCCCTGTAATATTATGAGTTACCTATATACGTTCTCCTTTCCTTAATCCCTCTCCAGGGCCTCATACAGAACTTTTTAGGCTCTTTCTCAGGCTGCCACCATTTGTTGCATTGCACTACAACAGCTGTGACATGTCTGCTGCATTTTGATGAAATTACTGGAACCAGAATCACCCATGGTGCAATTTTTCCTTATATAGATGATTTTATTACAGCAGGGAGATGTTACAGGGTTAATTAATTGTTGCTTATTAAGTGCTTTGAGACCTTTGAATGAGAGATGCTACGTATGTGCAAGGGATGATTATTAGTTATTAACAGCAATGCTCCCAGCTATTTGGAGGGTAAAAATAATTTAGTTTCATTGTGAAATATTAAATTTGCAGTCTAGCTGGATCCATGGCGCATTTCAGGTTGCAAGTGAAAAGCCAAGTATATACTTAGGTAGTGATGCACTGTGCCAAATTTGGCTTGTGGGAGTAGTTCCCATCAGTTGCCGTTGGAACAGAAAAGAGCTGGAAATGCAGCAGGTTGGAGAAACTGGAGGAGGGGATGGTGTGGGAGGAGGTTCCTGAGCTTTCAGTAAAATCCATAGGAAACTGAAGGGTTTGCAGGAATATTGAGGTACAGGCTCTAATTTAATAATTTAGCCAAGGTTATTGAACGGCATCCATTGCCTTCAGAGTCACCTTCTCCTTTTGAGGCTTTTTCCTAAAGATTTTCTCCATCAGCAGCAACTGTAGGCTTGCCTGAGCCTGTGGACAGTGTATCTGTGGAAAATCAGGCTGCCTAAGCTCTGGTATTTATCCTGGCACTCAGGCTGCAGTGCTATGTCTAGAGAGATATTTCATCGGTTCTCAAAATTTAATAACTCAGGGTGCCAAAATATGAGCTGTTCAATTACTGGAATCCCTTTACTCATTTCAGAGAGCTCTCTCTTCCCTTTGCTCCTTCTTGCCACACTTATTCTTTCTTATATTGAGGAATAAACTTATTTACTGGTGAGAGAGGAGGAAGAGACAGACTTTTGTCCTCATGTTGCTTCCCATGAAGGAGCACAAAGTGCCTTTTAAGGCTTGTTTCCATACCTGGAAGTTCAGTACTTGTCTCCATCCCAGAGATGAGCCCACTGACCGGGGGCGTTTTTGTGAAGGTTCTGCAGTGCCTCAGAGAGGAAGGAGGAAAACACAAAATGAGCTCTCTGAATCCTGTGCCAAGCAAAAGCGACTGACATCATTAAAATTAAAGTCTGTCTCTAGGAAATGATCACTGACATGGGTAAGTAGCAGCTCTTCAGGGTGCTGACCCATCACAAAGGGGAGGATTGGGCAAGGTGTGAATACAGGTGCCTTAAAACATCCCCTGAGCTGGGGAATCCAGGCAGCGGGGCTGGCCAGGGTGTGGTCTGTTGGGGTCAGTGCCCACAGCTCCTGCTGAATTGCACTCGAGGGGCTGCTCAAATGTGGATCTAGGTAGGAGAGAACTGAAGGCATTGCCAGAGGGTGGAATGGACCCCTGCAGCCTATTTCTAAATTTGTGAACTGGCTCTAAACCAGCCTCTAGATAGAGCTGGAGCCCTACAATAGAGTATCTCCAGCTGCTGCACATCTTAGGTGCTTTAGGTTTGTGCATTCACAATCTTTCCCCAAGTCCCTGTCACAAGGACAGTGTTTGTCTTGCCAGAGAGGCGCAGAAGTGCCACGTTTCTGCTCAGGTATTCTGTGCAGCACATTCTGAGCACCGTGAGTCACTCTGCATGCATGGGCTGTGAGCTGCATGCTTAATGCCTCCTAAGTTGCTGCAAGCCCTAGTCTTGCTCTGCAGGTGCTGCAGGGATGAGCTTTACATACCCAGTGGATATGTTCAGGAGTCCTTGACGCAGAACTGCCTGATCAGAGCTGCTGCAGAATCCCCAGAAACTCAGAAAAGTGTATGTGGTCTTCAGTTCTGCTTGGATAAAATCTCTTGGAAGGAAAAACAACAGCAACAACAACCAAAAAATCACATATATCTGAGAGCCTTAGATGAAAGCACAGCTTTGGGGGATTTATTTGGGGGTTTTTGTCAGGTTTTTTTGGATTTTCATCACTGTGCTGTGCAGTGTCTAGTTTAAGCCTGAATTGTGTCATCCAAGTAAGACAATTTTTAAGAAGTGTGCAAGACTGTCTAAAAGGTTCCTCTCAATTTACTGGCATTATCCTCTAGGAAGTTTTCACCAATTTTAATGGACCTAGACCTCTTCCTGTTCTCAGTAAGCAAATATATTGGCCCGTTTTCCAGCTTGATGGTTTCAGGGAGCTAAATTTTGTATGAACTGGCTTTATTATTTTGTTTTTATTTTATTATTTTATTATTTATTTGTATGAACTGGCTTTAATTCCAGAGAGTGAAGTTGTCTGTGAGTGTAAATCCCCTTCCACTTGTAGGAGCTAGCTGTGTATATGTGTATAGGACACAAGGAGGATTCAGCAAGTCTGATCAGAGGAATTTCCTGGGGTGAAGCCTGTTGCTGTTTTTCTGTACAACAACTGGTTCTGCTGGGTTATGACTGGGATCTGAGATACTCCTGCAATGCACATGATGATAATAAAAATACCCCGCATGTCATTAAGTGAGTTATGGAACTCCACCAAAGATACAGTTAAATCTTTATCTGTTCTGATGGTGCAGGTAGGGATTTTTGGCTCCAAAAGCAGGAGTGTGGGGGAAGTTAGGGCAAATTCCACTGAATTCCTGTTTACCTTGGGCTGTTCTGTAGAATGAGATATTGCAAATGCTGTGGCAGGTAGAGATGTGCATTTGTCTCAGTTACTGCAACAGCCCAGAAATACAAATGCTTTCCATGCTGTAATTGTTTTGACTCTGGAGAATTGTTCTCTTTCCTGTGTTCTGGCTCTTCTGGGCTGTGATTGCCTGTCAGCCAAGGAATGTTGCTCAGCAAAGGGGAATGGCTTAGTGCCCATCTTTGTGGCTGAAAGACTATTTTATTAAATCTTTCTGGACAGTGTGTTTCAATTTCTATTGCTCCAGGGCTCTGGAATCTGAGCCACTCAGTGAAACAGGCTTCTGCTCCTCCAAGTGCCAGGAGTGATCTGAGGGGAAATGAGAGTGGTGGCCAAGGCTTGTGTCCCAGGATTCAGCCAGTGATTTTCCCACTGTGGGGGTGTTCAGAGAGACAGAAATCCCCGTGGGGAGATGCTGGGTGGGTCACGTGAGTCACCAGAGAAACACAGCCTCAAAAGACAAGGCAGAAAAGCAAATTGGTTTTCTACAGATGAGTTACCACACACGGACTTACTAAAGATGATCTATAAAATTTGCAGGATTTGGTTTACTATTTTATCCATGAAACCATTCTTTTAATATTCAGCTCTTGCTCCTGGGGTGGAAAGGATGTGAAAAGCATCTGCAGCATTATTAGCAGTCTCAGTGTAAAAGGGATCCTTTAGCAAGGTGTTGTGGCCGTCTGTTGTCTCCCTCCTGCTTGAGCCAGCCCCTCCATCCCAGTCTCTTTATTCCCCTGCTTAGTCAGCAGGTTCTAAACCAAGTGAAAGCAAACAGCCCTAAAAATGCTGACTTCTCAAAGTGCTGCACCCTACCCAGGAACAGAAGTACTACCAACGTCTTCCTCACAGCAGACTTTCATCTCCTTCTAAAGGCAGACACGTAAAAAGGAAAATAATTTACAAACAGTGATGCTAAAATTAAAAGCTTAGAAGAAATAATTCCTTATTCAACCTGAAGTAGGTGGCATAGAGAAGAAAGAGGTAAAAAGCAAAACCAGTCTAGTTTTCCCTTCTCTGAATATATTACTTTTTTTAAAGCTTGGATAAATCAACCTGGTGTATTAACCTTCCAGAGTGGTGGAGGGAGTGCAACTTGCAGCCTGGTTTTTACGTCTCCCTCCACTCGAGAGCCTTTGCTCACAGGTCCCATCTCTCACAGTTTTGTATTCCTGGGCAGAACAAACTGTCAGCCCTTTACAGCTGGAATGGGAATAGGTCTTGAGGAATGGCTTCTGGTACTGTTTTCTCCAGGAATCCCACTGGCATTCCCAGTGATAATACCATACTGCTCCTACTATTTTCCATTCTGTGAGCTGCTCCAGTCCCCTTGGCCTGGGCTCGGGGCAGCCTGGCAGCTCCGTGGTGGAGCAGAGAGGAGATCTAAGGTTGCACATCCTGAACTGGCTTTCCAGGAGTGTGTGGAATCTGTACTTGTACATGGGACACTCAGCTTTCTGGATTTATTCCACGTGAGACTCTTTCCAGCTGCAGACAGAAGTAAAAAAAACTGGTTAATCTTGATTTAATGTCCAGGCTTTTTCTGCCTTTTAGGAAGGCTCTTTCTGTGTAACTCGGCTCCCTCATTTCCCAGAGTAATTTAATTTTAATTGAAGACTCAATTGTACATTTGTACAGGTACAGTTGAGTACAGGTAATACAGTACTAGTCAATGAAAAGGAGCTTTATCAAAGCAGAACAGAACAATATTGTGGGGTTTTTCTGTTTTATTTGCTTTTGTTTTGCCAGTTGACTGAGGCACCAGGCTTTGCCTTTCCTGCTGCTGCCCTTCTCGCTGTGGGTCAGGGCTATCTATGAACCACTAAATGATGTATCAAGAACACTCTCTCATTTCTCTGCCTTCAGTGCAAGCTTGTCTTTGATGGATCCTAGCTGAATGGGATAAAATAATCCATATTCACTGTGGAACACTACAGCTCAAGCCAGAAAAGGACCCCAGTAAAAACCCAAACAACAAAACCCTTCTTTGAAATTCTCTGATGTTTCTTACCCTCACAACTGCTTGAAGGGCCAAAGCTTTTAAAATCTTGTTTAGAGAAGATACTTATGGCACCTGATTCATCCCATAAGGCTTCTTTAAACTGTTTTCCTGTTTTCAATACAAAATCTTGGGGTCCTGTACAAAGCAAGGTCAGCATTCTTCCCTGTTTCGGAGCTGAGGAAACTGAGACGCAGGCTGAGTGGATGACTTATGCAAGATCACACAGGGAGTTCTGAGACAACTACAAGAAGATGTCCTGCTTTGGAGCTAATTGATGCAATCTGAAATCCACATTATTTTCCATAACTGTCCTGCTGTGGGAACTCCAGCCTGTATTGCTGTATTAGTAGAGGAGCTGTTTTTTCCTGTTTTCATGGCGAAGATGAGTCTGGAAGTTCCTGTGGATCTTTGGGGGGGTGGCAGAGAGCACTTTTTGTAAGAATAAAGCCTTGTCTCACTGCTTCCCCTTGGTGACCTGAGACAGACTCTGCTCAAGAGCTCCAAAAGAAGGCAGGATATGAGCCCTGGACACACAGCTCAGGGTGCCAGAAACCAGTCCTTGCTCTGGGCCTCTGAAAATTGCAGAGGGACTGTCAGGAATGGAGGAATGGCTGGTGTGCAGGGAAGAGAGAGCTGGAATGGTGGGGGACAATGAGAAGGAAGAGGGCAAGAAAAATATGTGAGCACAAGAGGCTCAAAGACATTCTTTGGCTTCTTCTGCCTCCTGTGCTGGCTCAGCCACTGCTGGGGCCATGAAGACCCCTCTTAATCTACATTTCCTTTTCCTCTTTCACTGGGAATGGAAGAGTCATGTGTAGGTGACCCTGCTCGCCCCCTCTTTCCCTCTCCATTTCCTTTCCCAGCAGCGTCTCTCTGGGATACACAGCCATCTGGCTGTTTATTTCAGTATGAGCTGAACTCTTAGATGTGTCCTTTGGAATTTGGTCCTGGTTTAGTGATTTCTCTGTCATTCCTTTGCATTTTCCATACATCTCGTTCACGCCCCCGCAGCCACTGCTGTGTGAGTGCACTCTGTCCTTTTGTATCCCACGTACTTTCATGTTTCCTCTTTCCCCCAGAACTTCTCAACACTTGTTTGGTTTCTATTATTTTTATTTGATTTTTTTCTCATGTTTCTCTGCTTCCTGTTAGCACAGGGAGCACCATCCCACTCTGAAACAGTCAACTGAGTGTAGGCATCAGCCTCCCTCCTCCTCTAGTCCCATCCACCCTGGGTCAAGACACTGACCTCAGAGGCATTGCTGGAGGTGGAAAGGGAAGATGCAAACGATTCCAAAGGAAGTTCAGCTTAAGAAGCTTTTAAAGTTCAGCACTGGGATAATCAGCAAGACTCCTTAGCCCTTTCCCTTTGTGCTATGAGTAAAATGCACAGTACAGTCTGCTTAACTCCTTCACTGCCAGCAGCAAAGATGTTGGTAAAGAGATAGGGAAACAAAAAGGAGCATCTTCCATGGAAAATCCATCTGTTCTGTATTGGTAAGAAAGCACGAGATACTGGGAGTATAATGATGAAATAGAAGTCTGTCCTGGGTACTTTCATACTCCTCTCCTCTTCCAGTATATCTCACAAGAGAATGTTAGCCCTACAGCTGCTGCAAATTGATTTCTTGATGGATTTCTCATGAACGAATGGATTGATGCTGGGAATGAAATCTTCATTTGTGTCTGGTGGTGAGATAAATTATGACTGAACCTTTCTCTCCTCTCACAGATTAATTCTCTGATTCTTAGGGGTGTCCTGTGCAGGGCTAAGAGTTGGATTTGATTATCCTTGTGGGTTCTTTCCAGCTCGTATTCTATGATTCTGTTAGAGTGTTGTTCTAGGCTCTTTCAGTACGTAAAACTTTCTCCTTTTCATTTCATTCCTCTTGCTGTAACAGTGAACTTGCCATGGTTGTTTCCTTGTGCTGGACACCATCAGGGCAGGGCTGAAGGTGAAGCTGATGCTCCTGTGCCATCACACGTGTTCCATGTGATGAGGAGCACGCAGGGCTGGTCTGCTGGGATCTGTGCTGAGGAGGTTGAATGGCCACTTCACAGTGGCAAAGGATATGGACCCAGAATAATTAAACAACTGTGTCTCATTGCAGCTCATGACAGCTTCCAGATGCTGCTGAAAGTGATTCCAGATGTGTTCTTGGGAACCTCTGGTTGTTGAGAGCACCCATGTGTTGGCAGGGTGAGAGCACATCCTCTTTCCGAGATGCACGTGGCATCCCTGCCTTTCTCCCTTAGACATGAGAGGCCGGCAGCACTTAGAAATACCCCCACAGGGCAAAACATTTCCCTGTCCCTCCAGTGCCTCTGTCCTTCCAAGAGCTCACAGATGTGCACTGCTGTGCAGTTGAGCAGGGCACAAAGGGTTGTCTCTGCCTGTCACCTGTAAACCCTTTACCTTACGCACAGTTACTTTTAGGGCCCACTGTGTCCCGCCGTGGAGACATGCAGGCCCAAAGTGACCTTAGTGATTCTCTCTTCTAGCAGCACAAGGCAGGAATTTCTCCTGGTTACCCGCATATCCTTGGCTTTCCTGGCCTGATACCTCCCCCTGCTGTTCCCTGTCTTTTTTGGCGCTCTGCATCCAGCTCCGTCCCAGCTCTCCGTCACTCCTGCTGGTACCTCCGGTAACTGCGGAGCTGAGCTCGGACTCTGGCGTGGCAGAGGAGCAGAGGCGGGACAGTGGGTGAGGCTCCCGGAGCGGGAGAGTGTCTTTAAACGGAGATCGTGGGCTTGGCATTCTGAACGAGCTCTGAGTGGGGAAGGACTCAGAAGTCAGAGGGGCTCAGCTCTGGAAACCCCAAACTCAGCAGCTGAAGGCCACTCTGGTACTGGCTGCAGGCACTTCTCTGTTTCCCCACCTTTAGGACAACACCACCTCCCCATCTCCCTCCTAATGCTGGCTTTAAGAGATTTCCCAAGCTTTGCATGGTTGATTTTTTTTTAATGATAGTTTATGTGCTCAGTCCCAGTGTCATTAAAATTCTTCTTTTGTCCTTCCCGGCATGAACACTTCAAGGCTGAGACTGGTTTATATTTTAGTGGCTTTCAAGTAACAAATATAATGAATTATATAATTATGGGAGGATATAGGGAGGAAGAGGAGTGTTATTGGTGCTCATTCCAGCCCCTTCACTACACCATGCAAACCACCCAGTATGAAGCAGGCAGGCAGCTTTCCCAAGCAGTGTGCAGGGTAACAGTATTCCCTCTGACCTCTGCCCAGGAGGTGACAGGGGAGGAAAGGGGCTTCATCATCTATGACAATGCCCCAGAGAAAAGGAATAACATTAGAGTGTAAAATCTTGGTGAAAGGGACCATTTTTATTGCATAGGGATTCAACATCCCACACAAAGGATGTTCATCCCAACTGGGTGCCAGTCTAGTAAAAGCACTTTTAGAAAGAAACAACTAAATGCACTACGAAGCAAAATAATAAGTAGAATTCGACACATTACAAATAAAACACCAAACAATCTTATTAAATCAGCACTTAGATGCTAGAGCTGAATGCATTCAAATTAGATCTAAAGCTTTGATATTGCAGTCTCAGCAGACGTGTGAATTCCCTGTTACAGGTTCCATCACATGAAGGCTTTGTGGATGGTTTTCTAAAGATGCTGTTTCACCCCAGAATCACCACCCAGAGCAGCCCCACGACATCTGCATTGAGCCAGTGGATAACTTTATGGTACGTGCCTTGACTCTGTGAATGTGCTGCCATCGCTTGGTCGGAGGGGGACTGGAAAAATGGGATGAGAAGGCTGGGCTGGAGTTCAGATCATGTGGTTTATGCTTCTCTCCATGGCAGGAAGTGGCTGGTGGTTGTTGCATGAGCCTGGGGAGCCCTGTCTGTGGATGTTTGTTTAGAAACACAGTTGCACCAGTAACACCACAGTGCCAGGTCAGTTACAATGGAATTGGCTCCAATGGTTTCCTTTTCAGCTCAAATGTACTGCTACAAACTGACCTGTCCTCTCAAACCCTAAATCAGGCTGTGCCCACTCAGTGTTTTCCAGTGCTTTTAGGAAAATCATACTTTGACTGATGGAAAGCAAACAGAGCTGAGGAAACCTGTGTGGACTGAAGACCATTAGTGTCTTCCCCCCTTTCTGGGACACAAGAATGTGATTCGGGAGGCTGTTCCTCTCTGTGATGAAGAACTATCCAGAAACATGGATATGCAGGACAGTCCTGATAGTGCTGATGGGCAGGAACTGAGGATAAGGCTGGTAGTGACTTAGGAACAGAAGGAAGGAATGACCTAGATTTAGGCAAGATGGTTTCTATAACAAGTATAAAATACTCATCCAGGCTCATTCCCTAGTCTTCTATTCCCCAATTTTCTACGGTAGGTCTGTATTCAACACTGTAACTGTGAGCCTATTGTACCTTAAGTGTTTTCATGACTTCTTTGAGCAGAAGGATGCAGACTTTGGCTGTGATTTTATTTGGTCCAGCTGGTGAACCTGTCCTTGGCTTGTCAGGAGACAAGGGAAAATGCTCTATTTAGATCAGTAGAGATCCTTCAGGGAAGGACTATGACATAAGACATCTGGTTACACTTGGAATGCTGCCGTGAAAATCACGGCTTATTTCCCTAGACAAATCTCATCCTTCATCCTTCCCTCCAATTCCCCACATGTAAAAAAAAGGATAATATTGCCTGATCTGTGGATGTTGGGAAAATGAATCCACAAGTACTTGCAGGGCACTCAAATGCTGTGGAAAAAAGCTCAAAGAAAAGCCAACCAATAAAGAGAGTGATGAAGAACACAGGCCAATGTAAACCATTCCTTGGCCGTGGTACAGCTCCGTTTTAATGACTCATGGTCTCGTGCAGTGTAAAACAACACCTCGCTTTCTGATAGAACAATAGCTTTATGTTGCATCCTGCATCCAGTGCTCCCAGACACGCACAAGGAAAGGCAGTTTTATGTTTTATACATGTTTGCTTTTCAACCTTCAGGAAGATTTAAGGGGGGTTTATTCCAAATCTGCAGCAAAGCCAGTGTTTCTTCCTGAAGATTAGTAATTAGGTCCTGTGGCAGCACTTAAATATTTTGGTGATGGGTCCTTTAAAAGCATCTTAGATTAGATAGTCAGATAGGAATGCATGATAATAAACTGAGCAGACAGGGCCATGTGCTGAGTTACTCATTATCACTTAAATCCAGGCTGAATTGTGTGAACATGCCGACACTAAAAAGGCAGAAAAGTAAAGTGGGCTTCTTAAAAATAATGTTATTTTTTGCTCTCCATAATTGATTATATACACATTACTCTAGAACAATCCAGAAGACAGGACAAGGAATATGTCATTTTATGCTTGCCTGTCTTTTGCTGGCTTCCTAAAATATTGCAGGTTTGAATAGACATGATGATACTCTGAAAGTCTAAATTATGTTCTATTAAAAACTTTATAAATGGGCCCTCCATGAAATAGCAGCTCTGATGGCAGGGAGGCAGGCTGTGTTTCAATGGATGTTAGTGGGAGCTCTGCTGCCTCCAAACACAGGATTGGGCACTTGTAGAGTGGAACCTGATCCCAGAAAGGCCCTGCGGGATGCCATTCACAGTTATGATTAGAAATGTCCCAGGAATGTGTGGGGAAGGATGAGTGCACAGCCTGCCTGAGATAGTGCCAGCATGGTCTTCAGCTCTCTCCGGAGGAGCCAGATGGCATTGTCTCTTTTTCCCAGTGATTTTGATTCGATAAGGTTGCCTTTTCCATGTGCTCCCTCAGTCTGGCTGCAAAGGACCTGGGAGAGGGGGAACATCTGACTTTACTCTTTGCTGTGGGATTCTCTCAGGGTTTGCTGCCGACCCCACTCCCCAGTGCTGGCATCCAGTAACCTACTGCAGCCCTCCAACAGCACAGGGACACCACGCAGGACCTGCTCAGCCTGACAGCCAAATTTCCATTCCCATCTTTTTCCAGGCTCTCTGGCAGCTAATGAATCTCTACAAGAGGTTTTCCTTCCTTTTGTCGGTGTAATACATTTAAAGCCTTGGGATCACTGTACAAAGACCTAACAACACTGCAGCACTAATAATGTCATTCTGAGGGCTAAGTCAGCCAACAAGTTACTGGCTGAGTATAATTTCTTTGACTATTTGTCATTATCTCCAAATATGCTTTGATTACTTTTTTCCTTGACATGCAGACTTGGTGATTTGTCTGACATGCTTTGAGCTTTATTTAGAACGAGCCTTGGATTAATTGAATATCTCAATTTTTAATTTAAATCCTGTTTTTAGAAAAGACTTGCAACTGCAAATTTTACCAGAAGGTGGAACTAAAGCTCCATCTCCCAGCAGCTGCTCCAGCATAACTGACAGGCATGTACTTAAAAGCCTTGGATTCAGTTAGTCCTTTCTCTCTTTCTCTCGAGGCAGCTGCTGGAAAGAACTCTGTCTAACATTGCGAGTGGATTAATTATTCTATTAGATCTGTTTAACCAAAATCTAATGTTCTGAACATCATATCGGGTCTGAAGGGACTTCTAGTACTTGTTTAAAATCATGAAGATTTTATTATTCCAGATACTTCCTGAAAAAACCCTTTTTTTGTTCAGTCTTTTGGTGCTTTAGCTTCTCAGCAGTCAGAGTTTATCAGACAGAGATGTGACTATTTCTAGTAACACAACTCAGGGAGCTGGTACTTTTAGTGAAGTGTTAGTACATTTTGCAATGAATTATTGGGTCATATTATTCCGTGAGAGCCCATTCCAGAGGCACTGATCAAGATGCAGGCCCCGCATGTGAGGTTGTTCCTTTTTAGCTGTACACAGAGTTCTGTGTAACAGAGAGCTGTTAAAGCAAAGAACAGCAACAAAAAAAGGTGTGTTGCAACTTTCCCGAGGTCACAGTGCTGGCAAGTGGCAAGAATTGCATCCATCTCCTGAAACAGAGTTGTTTTCAGACAGCACTGTGCCTTCCCAGGGCAATTATAATTTACTAATTGTTCAGTTTAGCAACAGATCCATTATCTGTCCCTCCTGTTTTTTACTTCTCTCTCCCCTCCCTTCACCCAGAATCTCAAACCACAGCCAATTCTGTACCTCTTTTTGGGGAAGAGAAGTACTCAGACTCATAGCCTTAAATGTAATGGAAACATTTGCTAATGAATGAGCCCTCGTTATGCGTGTTACAAGGAAACACTTAATTGACAGTGGCCACCAGATAACAGGGTTTAATTAATAAATCTATGTGGCGTCACATACACCACAGGAAGGGATTACAGGGGTTAAAGTGTCTGCCTGGTGGACTTTTATGGAAGAGTTGTGTTGCCTGTCTTTTAACATGAATAACCGGCGTGTCTGTGACCCAGCACTTGCAAAGGGAGGGTCAGTTGGTTCTGAGAACACAGCAGCTCCGTCTGGCTGTTTGAACATGGCTTGGATGGCATCTGAAGCACACCAAAGGCACATTTGTTTTATTGCCTCTCCAGCCAGCATCTGGGTTCCTGTGCTGCTGTCTGTCCTACTGCACACACGGCCCTGAGCAGGACAAACAGGCATCTCAAACTCAGCAGTTAATGACCGGGTCATTAGTGCCTCAAACAGGCTGTCAGCACCCACCTGCCCAGTGGCAGCAGGCTCCCAAAACAGGGACTTGATAACTGTATTGATAAACTGATGAAGCTCTGCTGACCTTCCTCTACTCGTACAGTGACTCCATACCCAATGGGGAGCAAGGCTCCGGAGATCCCACTGCAGTCTGTTAGGGAGGATGGATTACTGTCACTCTGACCTGCAAGGGGTTCTCCACGTTTGCAGTATGATGTGAAAAGGTCACAGAGAGTCCAGAACTCCTGATCAGTCTGGCCTTTGATAATACTGGAAGGTTCCATGCCAATGGCAGGGGGTGGAACGAGATGGGCGTTTAAGGTCCCTTCCCAACCCAAACCATTCTGTGAGTCTGTAATTGTCATCCTCTTCTATTTGCACCTCATTTTAGACCTGGAAGTGTTTGTTTGTGACAAACAAAGGGGTAACATTCACAACCACCAGCAGCCCAGAAACACTCACCTTTAGCCACTCTGCTCCTGCTTGGATGCACATCACTCTCAGAAATCCCTGCAGAGGGGACAGAAAGCAGCAGCTGCCCACATGAACCTTTGCCCAGGAGAGCTGAACCTCCCAATATCAGCTGGCCAAGCCCTGTGGAACCAAACAGAACCAGCCTCATTCATCCCAGCCCATGGGCCAGGCAGCACATCTCCTGTTCTTGTGCATGCAAAGTGATAACTGGGCAAGAGGGGAACAAAGGCTCTCTGCCTGAAGTGGTGCCTCAGACACAGAGAGCTCTCTGGGACATGGCAGAGTTGTTTGTTCTCCTGCACACAAGGAGCATCTTGGAGAAATATGGCCATACCAGTTCTGCTGAGAACAGTTAGGGACAGAAAACCCTTTAACCTGCTCTTTGCCTTCCCAGCAACCAGCTGTGGCTTACCAGTACAACCCCAGTCACCATCCTTTGCCTGAATGAAGATGTCATTGTCCTGCCTTTAGTATAGATATTAATAAATAAATAAATAAATAAATCACACTAAGTTGAAAGGAGCAACTTTTCTCAAGGATGCAGGTCTTTATTGTTAACCAGTTACTTAACCAAGAAAACAGTTGGACCATGGAGACCTAATTAGCTGGTAATTATTCTCTAGCTTTGCCTTATCTGGATCACAAGACAGATCTTTATCCTCTATCAGTAAAATCCCATTGCAGGCAATGGAACAGGAATAATCTGTTAAACTGGGTCCTGTTCACAATCCCAATATTCTGGAAGAATGGGGGTTTTCACATGCAGGTCTGCAGAAACATCTCACTGCAATTACTTTATTACTATTAATCACTACCAGGCTATGAAGGAGTAGTAGTAAGTTGAAAAGAAACTTGGTTTACTATGAAAAATTGTGTATTTTGATTTATTCTCTAGCTGCAGCAGAATCATCTCTTTCTGTTCTCTTAATAGGAGACTTTCCATAAGCCTTGACTCTTCTTCCATGTGTTAATGTACAGACCTACTTTTAATGCTTCTGTATTAATATTCTTCTGGACTTAGAGCTACAACTGTGGAAACCATAATTTTCTTTAATACACAAAGCACAGAATAGGACACAGAGAAGAATTAAGACTAGGGAGTCTCCAAGTGCTCCCTGACCCCCGTAGCTCATAAGGAGATTTCCTGCCTACAACAGGGATCCATAGCTGGTGAAAATAAAATTTTGTGTGAGCTAGAAAGACTTCAGAAACAAAGTCTTAGAACATTCTTCTTTCTGTGCTAAAAAATACACTAACGGGAAAATTAGAATTGAGAAAAAAGAGCTCTATATAACAAAGGATGAGCTATAATAATATGCCCTTACTATAAGAGCTTGGACCTTTTTTTTTCTTCATGGCATCCTTCTAGGCAAACATTGTGCAATTATAACTTATATAAGCTCATTTTACATTAACCTTGCCTATTTTAACAGTTAAAACACTTTATTTTCAGTTGCTGAGATTAATATTGAGCTACTAACACAATATAAGCAGCAAGCAGAACTATTCCAGCTCTCTTAGATGGTCCTGTGCCCTTCTTACAGTGCAGAGGGTACTTAGCACAATGACCCCTAGTTCGTGCTTGCAGGTGGAAGTGCAGGACATCTTATAAAAAGGGGAAGATGAGCTTTCCTTCAGTTTATTTCTTTTTTTTCTTCTCCTCTGTATAGCAGGAAGACTTTCACAGCAAAACATGAAATCGTCATTGGGGAAGGAAGGTGTTGCCCCAAAACGAGAGCATAAAATGGAGCTAAGCCATGAAGAATTTAAATGTAAAATATTAGTGTAGTTAAGTAGGAGCACATCTGGAATATGAAGAAATGTTAATGGTAGATTGGTGGCAGACAGGGAGCAGGGACAGGCTTTCAGGCTGGGTCTAGAAACCTTTCTTCCCTGTGTTAAAGATACTCTTCAATTGCTGCTGTTGTTTCCTCCAGCAAGAATGTGGAACTTTGTCTGCCCCGGGAAGTCTTTGAATGGGTGGAAGGCAAATGAGAACAATTCTGCCTTGCAAACAGACACGATGAGGATCTGTGCAGTCTGGGTTAAGCCCTGAGTGAAAGACACTGCTCAGGTACCGGCTGAGACAGCCCTGATGCTCCCAGGAGCAGTAAGATCCCTGGCAGTAGGGATTAAAGTCTTTCAGAATGCCATGGGAAAAGGACTGGGGAGAGTGGGCAAGGAAATAGGTACTGGTGAGAAGAAAAACAGCTCAGGGTCAAGCATAAGGCTGAGACTATGAGCAGAAAAATGGGACAAATGAGTTAAGGGACCTGGGGGTGCTCCTTAAATAAGGGGATTGGACACCCTGGACACATGTACCAGTTGTTTGATGTTCTACTCCCCCCGTGCACTGATAACACAGTGAAAGCTCTGGGGCTTAACTATTGGCACCAGGGTCTTAACAGCTACATGTATTTGAACGTCCTAATTACTGGGAATGGCAATGGAATTAGAGCTGATTCCTCCCTGTTCCTCCCTGGCTGGTTTGTCTGATCCCGAGGCTGGGGTCAGGGCCTGTCTCTGCATGGAGCTGAGATTACCCAAAAATCTGTGTTGCAGGGAAGGGAAGTGAGGCAGAGCCTGGAGCCGAGCAGTGGCACAACCTGATGGATTGCAGATTCCTGTGGGTGCCTCGGTGCTGTTAAGCAATCTAGAGTGTGACACATTTGCTTCCAGAGCAGCACTGGTGCAGTCTGGTTGTTGTTCAGAGTCAAACCTTTTAGTCCAGGGTTGCTCTGAGGGTTTCAGTGTTCTGAGCAGTTCTGACCGAGCTGGGGCTGAAGAAGCTGAGTGCTCTGCAGGCAGACCCGTTGTCATGCAGAGTGTCCTCTGCAGCATTCCCAAACCCCTGGAGCTGGATGCTGGCTCCCAGCTGATGTTGAAATACCCAACTGCTGCAACCCAGGCAACAAATCCTTCTGGGAATGGCACAGTTCTCCAGCCCTGGCGATGAAATTGATTCCCAAGCTGTTTCACAGGTAAGGATTCTGTGACTTTGTGGAAGGTCGAGGAATGACACAGAGCATCATAGGGAGCTAAATTAGGCACTTTTAATAGGAGAGAGACTCTCTCCTCTGTGTTTCAAGCCCCAAACGCTGCCTTGGCTGGCTTCCACGCACACAGCCAGTCCTCTGCCTGCTCCTCAGGAGGGTAGATTTGGCCAGGACCTCTGGAAAGCACTTCTCACTGTAGCTGAGGTTTTCCTCTTTCCTTGTTTAGAAGGAATTAATCTATTTATAGGCATGATCAGGCTCTGCAACTCTGTCCTTCCCTTAGCACTGGGCAATGAAAGTCCTGGCTTTACCTGTGGATGCAGGAATGCTACAGTTAATTTTGGTATGTTCTGTTATTTATTGAGTCCCAGAGCCCCTGTGTCTCCTTGTTTGTCCTTGTATTAATTAAGCACAAGTTTATCTACAGCAGTGAATTGCAGCAGCACAGCACCTGGGCAGTGAAGAGCAAGTCCTGGGCTGTTCCAGAATACTGGGATAACTGGGCTTCTGGCTGGCAGCTCCTGCTCTCTGCAGCCTGTTGGGAAGGGAAGCCTGAGCAGTTCCTATAGGACACTCAGCCCCTGGGCTCTCTGGGAATGGTGGTCCTGGTTTCTCTTGGGTGACTGTGCAAAGATCCATGGGCAGGTTTGGAGTGGGATCCTGCAGAGCCCAGAATGATGAAGGCTGTCTAGAAACCATTAATAAAGATCAGAACTTGATGGCATCAATAACTCCCTTTGGGCTTCTTGCAGGCTGAGATAGTGGCAGATTGTCAAAATTACTTAACATCCTGGAACACCACCCATTCCAGTATGAATAGGTTTCTTGTGTACAGCTCACATGATCCTGGTGTTTTCCTGGTGTCTCTATGGAGACTGGAGACATTCTTCTGGTCTATTTGCTGCTTTCAGGTAAATTGTCTTGTAGAAAAAAAAGCGCAGAGATAATCCTCTGAATAATGAATAAAGCATCAGTCACAGAACACCAAAACATCCTGGCTGTTTTATTGAAGGAGTTGCAAATATTTTGATTTTTCCTTTTTAACACGCTACCAGCTTGGCAGAGATTTAGCAATACTTGTGCAAAAAATAATTGGCCTTAGGCAAAGCTGGATGAAGCAGTGAGCATTCACATGTGGATCCTCATCCAAATGAGGCTGGAGCATGGATTAAAGAGTGAAGCAGTGTTAGATTTGGGAAGCCTTCCCTGCCAAAAATTGGGGATGCTTTTTGAAAGATGTTCCAATTCCAAACACACTTATTCTCATGAGATTAGATACTTCCCCTCACCATTGGCTTCAGTCCCTCTAGAAGAGTAAATTAAATGAGATTTTTGTTACCTTGGCCATATTCAAACAGTTGTCTCTGTTTTCACTGACATGTCTGGAGAGGACAGCAATGTGGGTAGGAGGAAGATGATGGTTGGGTGCTTCCTTCCCCTTAAGGGTGGGTTGTCACAGCAGTGTGGAATTCACTGGAGAAAGGGGGTAAACACTGTTTATTGTCCCATGAATATTTGGGATGACTAGTAGGGGACCTGGTGCTTCTGTCTTGCCCAAACAGAACCCTCAGGTGGCACAGAATGCTCCTTTGCATTCCTGGTTGCCACTCCCAAACTCCTTAGCCCTAGTTTATACGTCCAGAATGTAGCCTCTTAGCCATAGCCTGGAAAAACAAATCCCACTTGCTGAAAGATGGGCTCTGTTCCTTGGCATAGCCTCTGGTGTACGTGGTGTCTGCACAACTCCCAGAAAATGAGAGACACCCCATAAATATCTCTTTAAATGCCCTCAGTTCTGCCAGTGGGTCTGTCTCAGGATCCATAGTGATTTATTACTTCTGGTTTGGTTCCTTGGTGCCCTCTGTAATGGCCCAGCAACGCCCTGGGAGCTCATGGAAATACTCCAACTCCAGTGCCAGAGCCTGGTTGGGCTTTGGTAGCAGCAGTGCCTCAGGAAGGAGAAACTGCTCAGGTGCTGCTTGCCCTGCAAAGAGGTAACTGGAAAAAGTTAACACAGTCTCACAGCCCCCAGTGTGCTGTGGGGGAAAAAATGAGGTCACAGAGGAGAATTCTGGGATTCAGATTCTGCTCTGCCTGGAGAGGACGTGATGGTGAGTGAGGTCTGGCTTCTGTCCCAAGCATTAACAGAGGGAAACTTTGCCTCAGTTTCTCTGCATGTAGATCTGAGGCCATATTGAGGTCTCCTTTTTAAGGGATTTTGCAACTGTGTCATGAGCCTGCCATCAGCACTGATAAAAATGGTTATTAGCTGTACTATTACTTTAAGTCAGAGCATCTTTTAACTAATTTGGGGACTGGCCAGTGGCTCCAGTCACATGATGAATACCCTTATACTCTATTTCTAGATGATTCAAAGTTGGCTCTAGGCAAGAGAGATTAGGTTTATGACTTGAGGCAGAGCAGGAAATAAAACAAAGGTGTCCCAATTGATAGTTCAGCTTTCAGTATGATTTTATTGAAGAAAGTGACTCAAGCTTTGGTTTATTCTGGGCACATCAAGGACACCTTTGTAGTGTTGCTGCCCTAAGCCCATGGCTGTCCATTAAGGGACAAAACCTGCTGGTGGAGCCAGGAATGGTTTGGAACCACACAAATGCTGCGGCACAATGGGGGGGGATAGGGAGTAGGAGGAGAATCAGTTGGACTTTACAGGGGAAATAATGTAATTGAGTATTTGAGACAGCTTTGGGGGCTGAAAAAGAAATTCATGAAACTGATGGACTTGGAGCAGTCTTATTCCATAGTCACTTAGGCCAGGAGTGAAATTTGGTTGTAAAGATAAGCTGGGAGCAAAGAGGAGGAGTGCAGTTGTGCAGTTGCTGCTCTGCAATTTCTGTTTCCTCGGCTGCCCAGAGGTGTCATCTTCTCATCTGCAAAGGGGCCAAGGTAAAGTTCAGGGCCAACAAACACTTCAGTTTCTTTTCCATCCTCTGCCTTTACAAGGCTTTCCAGGAGATGGGGAGGAGACCCTGCTCAGAGGTCTCTTTCTCTCAACGAGCATTTCTGGCAGGGGAATGTACAGGCTAAGGGTTCACTTAGCCACCCATCAGGTGGCTTTGCCTTCTATTTGCATGTGTGGGATGTTTTACACCATCCCTGGCTTAAAGAAAACATCTTCCTGGGCAATGCCCTTTTCTCTGGCATGGGGCAGATACTCAAAACTCACTTTATTTATGTGAAGCAGATGCTGAGATCTTTTAGTCAAAGGGATTTTAATGCACTGAGACCTTTCACGCTGTGAGGACAAAGCCTCTGGATTCCCTGGAGCGAAGCACTGGCCCAAATTGTGCCTTCCTCTTTCTAGCCACACATTTGATTTTTCTATACTAGATCAAGTATCAAGCCAAATATCTTGCTGAAAAAGGCGTACACTTGAGATCAGAGTGTCAGTGTTTAGCAGGATTGATTATGTCTGTACAGATCTGTTTCCAAAGGTGGTTGGATTTCACTGGAAAAGGGACTTTTCTAGTGAAAAACGTGGTAATGTCAGGGGCTTGGGAAAGGTATCTTTGCCCTTTCGGTATGGAAACAGGAACTCAGACTGAGAGTCAATGCACTTTCAGGTTTGGCACTTTAGTTTGTTCTGTCCATTCTGTTAAAATGGGCTTGCATCTTGAATTCTTGTGGAAACTGGTGAGCTGAAAACCCAACAGACAGAATTCTTCTCTTTAGGCAAACAATCCCAGTGTGCTCAGCAATGTACAAATACAGCAGCAAGTGATCACCACCAGCTGACTCTGCCCTAAGCAGAGCCAGGTACTTGGGTGCTACCTAAACCACAAATTTAGTAATACAGCAGCAGCTTAATTCCTCTTGCCTTAATCACTGTCTCTTATGGTAATGGTTGTGCTGGGGCTGAACAAGTCAACTCAAAGGTGCTTAATCATTTTCCCAAGATGCTCCACACCTGTGGGTCTCTGGCACTGCTCACAAAGGGCCTGGTAGCACAAATTGACTCCAAATTAAAACTACTTGTCTCCAGAAACCCCAGTTTAGAGAGTCTGCTGCCGTATCTCTCCTGATTGAACACAACTGCCGTCCTGGACAATCTATTTCCAGCTCTCTGGTGCCGGGCTGACCTCCCCGTTTTTCCTTGGAAATGACTTGTTACTGACTGACAGGCTCACAGCAGTGCTATTTTCCTCTCCAATTCTGATTGAAAAAGTGCTTTAGTCAGTGAAATGCAGGATTGTGTCCCTTGGATTAATTCCCTCTTGGAAAAGGGCAGAAATCCTGGTCCCTGGCTGTCCGGCTGCCGTTTGTGCTGTGCAGGTGCTGGCCTGGCGTGCACAGACTGTGTCAGGTCTGCTGCCCTCCAAACCTTCCTGAATGTGCCTTTCACTTCCCAGCCTCCCGTCCAGCCCCAGCTCTCAGCCACAAGAGAAACCTCAGGGAGAAGAACTTACCAGCAAGGCTGTCCTACATGGGAATAGTCCTGGGGCTCCAACAGCTGCTCCGGGTTTGAGTCCCCTTGGCAGATGTTCGCTATTCCAGCCACTTCATTAATTTTGGAAACAAAACCCCTGATTATTCCTGACCAAAGCACCCCTTTTTGATTGACAGCCAGTGTGTGTTTCATACAACATAACCCACCGTATTGCTCTGGCCACTTACTTCTTTAAAAAACATTAATAAAAAGAAATAAAGTGCCTAGAGATGTATCAGTGTGGGCTAATGCCACCTGCCAGTTCATCTGCTTGGGCTCAGGTGAGGGCATCACATTTCTAGAGTATGG
The DNA here is from genome assembly GCF_965178545.1 of Coloeus monedula. Lineage (NCBI taxonomy): Eukaryota > Metazoa > Chordata > Aves > Passeriformes > Corvidae > Coloeus > Coloeus monedula. The sequence goes on along the minus strand of NC_138805.1, from coordinate 318,697 downwards.
GCAGAGGTGCCAGCCACACACCTCTGGATATTCAGCCCTTTGGATGTGAGAAAGAAACATTTAAAGACAAGCAGAGTCTCTTGTCCCGCCGTCGCTTGTGTGCGAGCTCGGTGAGCCCATGGTTTGCTTTCCCTCTTGATTTCTGGGCTGGATCTGGTCAAGCTCCTGGAATACTCTTTAGGAAACATTCCTCTGCTGCATCGTGGCAGGTTTTGCAAAGGCAGGAAAAGCAGGATAAATGTGAAGTGGGGGTAGGGGGGCTGCAGCTCCTGCCTGGACCCCGAGGAAACACAGAGCAGTAAAACCCCATTCAGTGCTGCTTTGGGGCTTAAATCAGTGGCTTGCTCAGGCTGTTGCTTCTGAAATATTCTTTGTAATACTTATCAGCAAGTACTAATTGCTGAAGTTAATGTTGCTGGTAATTACTTTGTTTCCTAAAAAAAAGAAAAAAAAGTATCTGAAAAAGGCGAAGAAAATGTGCTCCTGAAATGGTTTATGTCTGAATGAAGAGGTGAGTACTCATAAAACTACATTAATAACAAAGTCAGTTCATCTGCTTAAATATCCGTAGTTTGTTTAGGAATTAATGCAGCAGTTTAAGTAATTTTTAAAAAGTTATATCATCATGGACGAGAGACATCCTTGAAAACCTTAGTTGTTATCATTCTAGTTAAATTCCTCATTGTAAGATCACTTTAGTTTCTCAAAATAAAATGAAATAAAACCATTTCCAAGCAATTTATTTTAAATGAGAATTTTGTCCCAACGGTTTAAAATGAGCAAAACATTTTGCTTTACATTTCTTTTAATATAATTTTCTGTGCCGTATTTTTTTTTAAAAAATGTAATGAGGTTTTAAGAAAAAAAGTTTAATGGATATATCGAAAGTCTGATATATCCTTGCATCTGCCTTCCAGTTTGGACAGTGTGTGGACAATGCAAGTGTCTTATTTTGATTTTGAGTCTCTATAAATGAGAAACTTTATTGCTGAAGTTAAAGTCAAATGAAACTGTGAATTGAAAAAAGAAATAGTGCTTTTACAAAAGAGGTTAAAGATAGCTTATAGTGTTTTGAAGGCTTTTAAAAAATACAGTTGAAAAAATAAAAGTTGTTCAAATCGTTGATGAAAGTTTGAGATGGTTGTTGCCTTTTGCAAAAACAGATTGAGTTTTCTGTTAATAAAATAAGAGTTTGCTGCCATTTGGATTGCCAAAGCATGAGAACTGAAGGATGGCTGATAACTTTTTGCAGATTATATTTAAATCCTTGTGTGAAACCTGCAAATAATATTTGGGGGGGGGGGGGGGGGGAGGTGGTAAATCTCCATAATGAGCCTCTCTTTACCCATTTAACATTTGTGAGCTGGCCGTGGGTTCTGGAAAACCTGTAGCAACCAGTTAATCCAAGGATTCCTCCCGATACTCCTTTCCCTGAGTAGGGTGTCCTGGTGATTCCTGTCGGAGGCCAAGGAGACGAGAAATAAAACTCAGACCTCAGCCTAGAAGGAAAACTTCTTCCAGAGGGGGAAGTCTCAGCACCCCTCATTAGAAGGGGCGGAAAGCTCAGCTTTGCAAATATCCAGCTGAACTAAGCAGGGATCCACCAGAGAATCATCTCAGACGCAGGGTCCCAGTAACGCTGCTCCGGAGAAAAAGATCTTCTCTACAGTGTTCCCACAAGGCACCTATAAATAGGTAAATAGGATTTTTTCTCCTCTGCCACTCTCCAGCACTTCGCGGCTCGGGAACAGGTTTGGTGCTGGTCGGGGAAAGCTGTCAGGGCTGGGGATGAGGCACTCTTCTCCGGCAGCCCGCATTTTAATTTTTTTTAGGTAATTACAGTATAGAGAACAGGAGGAGGGGGAGAAGAAAGGAGAGAAGCAAAAGAAATAAAGAAAAAAAAAAGAAGAAGAAAAAGAAAAAAGAAAGAAGCCAGCCCCAATCTGGAACCTTTCACCAAAAGAAAAAAAAAAAGCCAGCCACACACCCCAGTATCTTAAAATAGCGAGCAGGGAGGGGAGAGGAGCGGCGGATCCTCCCAGCCCGGCGCAGGGTAACAATGGTGCTGGCGGGGAGCAGCGGGCGCCCTGATTGACAGCCTGAGCCTCCTAAAAAGGCCGCGGAGCGATGGGAGAGATGCTTATCGGCGGCTTTATATAGCGGGGAGTCGGCGGCGCGCAGGGCGGCGGAACCGGCGGGCACAGCGCGGGCACAGCGCGGGCACAGCGCGGGCACAGCGCGGGCACAGCGCGGGCACAGCGGGACGCGCTCGGGGCGCCGGGCGCCCATGCGAGCCGGGCGCGGCTCTGGCCGCCCCGCAGGGGTCCCGCCATGCACGGCCAGCCCCAGCCCCAGCCCGGCCCGCAGCCCCCGGCGCGGCTGCCCGCGCCCGGCCGGCCCAAGGCAGGCAGGAGGCGCTACAAGACCTTCATGATCGACGAGATCCTCTCCAAGGAGACCTGCGACTACTTCGAGAAACTTTCCCTGTACTCCGTCTGCCCGTCGCTCCTGGTCCGGCCCAAGCCGCTGCACTCCTGCGCCGGTAAGCGCGACCCCGGCGATGCCGCAGCGAGGATGCGGCGGCCGCGGAATCGGGGGGCTCGGGCGAGCTGCTCCTGCATCTCATGCATTCCCCCGAACCCTGCCTGAACGAAGCCCGGCTTCACACCCCATCCCCACAGGAGGGATTGCTCCCACTCCCTGGGTTTGCCAGCGCAGGGATCGTTGTTAGTTACTATCGGTAACTAACAGCTATCAGTTAGTTACTATCAGTTTTTAGTTACTATCAGTGTGTCGTGGTGGGATTCAGCCTAATCCTCGTCGGGGTGTTCACTGGAGCCAATACATACCCAGTGCTAATGATCACGAGTTAAGGAGCTCTACAGGAGTCCAGGTCTTGTAGAAATCGTCCTTCATCTTATGCTTATTGAAACCTCTGGTAGTTTTTTCATTACGTCTGAGTAAGTACAAAGAAATTAATAGAAATATTGTGAAAGGAAGAAAAAAATCTATAGAGGCACAGTTTTGCTACCCTAAATTCTCATTTCCTTTGAAAGAATGTAGGTTATTTCTAACAGCAAAGATGGGAAAATACTTGTAAAGATTTTGCAAACACCACAAATAAATACACACAAGCGGTTCTGCCCTGCACAGGCAACACGACGAGCGATTGCGGCTTGACCATGGGCATTATAAAATTTCACAAGCAGACTGGTCTAGTGTGCGTGTTTAAAAATCCACATTAAAAATAAAAATAGTATTCTTAGAATGCATTCCAGATTTTAAAAAATATTTTTAAAAATCCCTCTTTCTGGTGAAGCAGGCAGTTTTCCAGATTTCTGTTCTTCCCATAAGGCCACCCTTCCAGTGGTGACACATAGCGTGTCAAGAGAAATGAGACGATGAAACTGCAACTTAAAAATACATTCTTCAAAAAATCTTAGATACTGAAAAATATTTGTAAAGGACTAATTACCAATAAAATTAATATCTATTTCAAGGTCACAGAATTCTATTTTTCCTCTTTCTCTTTGCTGGAAAAAGTTCATTTTGCCTTTGTATTAGGTTGTGTTTAAAAACTCAAGGCCTGTACTTTGGCTCAGGTTTGTTGGTTTGGTTTGTGGTCTTTTATTGCTGAATATACATAAGAAGGATCTTTTCAGCTCTTAGCAAAGCTGTGCTGATAGAAAACTTGCTGTTAGGGTACCCTAAGAGTTTGAGAAGTAGAGTAAATCCTTGGTCCAAGCATAAATCTTCCTTCAATCTCAGTATTTATATTGTTAATACCAGTTATTAGAGATCCAGAAGGGATTAGGAGGCTGGATCAGAATTAAGACCCATGATGACCAGCTTTTGGAAAGAAATTGCGTGAGCAGTGTGATCCTCCACCAACATGTATTTCTTCCAGCCGATCTCTGCGTGACGTCCCTTGCCTTCCCTAACTAATTGCTGACATATTTTATAAAAGAACCAGTTGTTAATCAAGATATTGCTGACAAGGGAATTTTTGAGAGCTGATCTCTCGCTACTGCGTAGTGAAATTCAGTGCTTGGCCAGAACGTGCCGAAGGGGTTTGGTGTGTGGCAGTGACGCACAGAGTGCCCGATTCTGCCTGCAGACCTCAATCCATGTGGGCAAGGAAAGATGCTTTTCTCTCTTTCTGTAAAGAAAGAGGAAGAATTAGAAAAGAAAGTCCCTTTAGCACCCAAAAGGAATATTAACCTGGATATTATCAATGTCCAGAAGCATGTACAACTACCTCGGCATAAAATAATACAGTCTGAATGTCACCTAATAGATCCTTGGGATTTTGGATGGGTGAGGCGCTCCCCAGCAGCTGGTTTGACACTCACCACCCACCATGGGAAAAAAGGAGAGAAATTTTTTAGATACATAGTTCTTCATCAAATATAGCAAGCATTGTCTCTGCAAGAGTAGTATATATTCGGTAAATAATCATTAATAATCCTCGTATGAGTCAGCAGTGGAGTCAGAGTGATGCCAGTAAGTCTCTTGTGGTTACTCTTCAGTTAAAGCCTTATTTTCTCCTTGTGCCTGGGATCTTTAATGAATTCACCCTCAAGGTTGTGTTTCTAGCCCAAGCTCTGGCCTGTTCCTGTGTCAGGCTGGGTTGTGAATATCTGCTTCTAATGGACTAAGCTCTATGGAATTGCAGTGCCTGTGAAGTGAAGTACAGAGAGAGATTTGCTTGTGGGATTAAAATCATAGAGGAAACCTGCTACCGAAGTCCACACTTCCAAACTGTCAGATTCTAAGGTGTATAGGCACAATTGAAAGTCTTGCAAGTATTAGGCAATGGGAATGGTTATTTTATGAAAGGAAACTATTGGCTAAGAAATGGATAATACCACAAAAGATATCTGAATGTGAAAGAATTTGAAAAGTACAAAATATAAATCTGTAACTAAAATAAAAAACCAAACCCACAAAGACCCACAGAGTGAAAATAAACAAAAAACCCCCTCCCAAGCTACTTGGGGACTAAAGGCTGCAGAAATATAGCACTACAGAAATACTGTATTGCACTTAACTTACGGCCTGAATTTCCTTTGCCTCCAGAGTTAATCAGGAAGGGAGTGAGCACTTAGTCTCTTCATGATCTAAGAAAATGAATCTTAACCTAAACCACAGAGATTTGTTACTGTACCATCGTAGCTGGGACTTGGGAGCATTTGAAACAGCTATAAGTAATGAGTTACTCCAGCTGAACATCTTCTCCGTGGCTTTTTCTCAAGGCAGGAGTCAGGGTTTGTAGGCGTTTTCATGGGCTAAAGAGTTAATATTTCTTTCATCTTGGGTGAAGTCAGAGAAGACTGATATGCCTTTATAATTTATTTGGAGCTGAAAGACATAAGACATTGTACGTGTGCAGCATGTGTGTTCAACAACATCCCTGGTTAAGTGAAGAGAGATCAGAAAACTTTGGTAACCCGATAGAAAAGAGTTTTTCTTTTGGCTGTGATGAATTGCTGAATACTTAACTGGGTGCAGCTGAATTGGAACAAAACAGATTTGTCAAGTAGAGGCAGAAGGAGGTGGAAGAAGCATTTGAGACTTTTCTGGTGCATCTTGGGGTCGAAGATTGACGTTTTATTTGTGAGTAGCATTTGTGAGGTCTCGTGCAAAGCTCACCAATGTCACCGGGGAGATTCCTATTGAAGAGAGCTTGGAATAAGCCCCAACCCAGTTTTGGTTTTTAGAAAGAAAACTGCAATTGCCTGTGAAAAGGTTCCATCATTAGTTTAAAGTTTGGTGTATGAACATGTATTGTGGTGTTTCTTGAGCCAAAAAAACAAGGCTGAACCTTGAATACCAAATCTATAATGAAATGCTAGTCTGGGTTCAGAGCCATTATGATTAAAATTTAAAAAAACTAGAAATATTTTCTGATGGTGATTAATGCCACTTTGATTTATGATTTTTTGGGCTGTGATGGCTGAGTGAAAATACTATTTACCTTGTTTCATGTTATTTATATTTTTATTGGCTTTTCATATTATGTCACAGTTAATTAATTTGTAGAAGTAACGATACAGTGTTCATACGCTTGGTTTGTTACAGTGATTGCTGACAGCTGCTTTTTGACCTAGCAGAGTCCTATAGGAATCATTTTTCAAGTTGCCTTTATATCATTTTTCAATTAAAAATATTTGTAGGCGAGCCTATTCCTATTCTAGTTTGTTTCCTGTATTTTTCATTATCTTGCTTTAGCGATAGATTTAAAATCCTGTTGCCTTATTGGTAGCGTTGGGCATGATAAAGAATCAAAGGACACTGTCAGTGTGCGATGTTACAAGGTCAAATTAGAAAAGTTTCTTATTTATCACAGGAACTAAAATAGTTTGAAAATGAAAACCAGGCTGGGGTGTGAAGGGGAGCTGTGTGCCATCCCTGGTCTTAGTGGAATTTGTGACACTGTGTATTAATAATCAATAATACTGGTCTTGGATGGCCTTTTTAAACTCTCCAAATGAACTGAGATGGCTGGATTAAAAAGAATCACATCGCCTTCGGTTGCAGAGTTCAGTTATTTCAGCAAAGTCGGTAGTACAAATTGTTAATTGTCTGTGCCATGTATTCATTTGTACCAGGCCCTATTCCAGAACTTATAAAAAACCCTCAAATTTGAATATGTCTTAGTGATTTATAATTTAAATCCTAATGAGCAGCAGAGTAATTTATGTCTATTCTACGCCAAGGTTTTTTACTAGTCCATATCTCAGGTAGGGCTGATTTCTCTTTAATTGCTATACCAGAACACCTTGCAAGGCAAATATATACGTGGGATCAGTGTGGCCTTGCTTGTTCCTGAGACAATTGTCTGCTGAGACATAAAATATTTACCTATGTTTTAGGGGAGTTGTGCTGAAGAGGATTCTACTGCTCTATGTACATTTAAAAGCGCTGCAACTTCGGGAAGTGAACTTAAGTTTGTCCACTTGGTTTTTTTGGTTTTTTAGAAAATTTACTACTGTGCTTGCTGGTCTGTGCAAAAAGTTTCCTTTAATGAACATCAATAATTATTATTATTTGCTCCCTTGAAATTATTATTGGGATTTTTGGTTTGGTGATTGGATTTTTTGGTTTGTTTGGTTTTGTTGGGGCTTTTTTTTGAGTTCGAGACGTTCAAGATTTGTGTGATTGGGATTTTAATGTAGGCAAGTGTTTAGTATAGAATTGCTCAGATCTTGAATTCTTCTCTTCCAGTTCCATGTCTGTCTTCTGTTGTTTTATCTTAGGATGAAATTTTGAGCTGTCATTTTCCTCATATAAAATGATATTTTCTGGATTAAACTCAGTGGTACTTGCAGCCGCTGGGGCCTTTGGAGAATCATTACTTGGGAGATAAAGTGTGAGCTTTGGTCCTTCTGGTCCTCACCCAGTCTCCTCAGCCTTTTTAGGAAACCATGGTGAGAAAGTAGATTTTTTTGTGACTTAAAATAGCTCAGTTTTTATGCGAGACCTCACAACAAGATTCCTTCTGATTCTCTTCCAAAAGGTGTTGATATGGCTTGATGGCAAGGCTTGATTTTGCTGTGGGACACTACTGAATATTGGGGTAGAAGCCATTTCTTTTGCTGAAATACTTGCTGAACCTTTTCCTTTAAATTGAACAGATATTGTTACAATTCCTGGGGGAATTCCTGGGGGAAGGCAGCACGCTTGGGAAAGGAAAAGGGAATCCACATAGTGCGTGTGTTCCAGCACAGGGAAAAATGAGATGGCATCCATTCATCATGTTTCCAGTCTGAAACATGACAGCTGGATAAATCCCATTGAATGAAGCTGATGTGCAGTGGTGGGGGCACCTTCTGCCAGACTCACCCTGAGTGTGTCCCGCGTTCCCCGCGCCGGGCGCCTGAAGCTGGGTTTGGATCGTCATCCCCAGGGCACCGCCGGGAATGCAACGGCATCCCAGGCAATGGTACAAGGCCTTGGAAGGGGTTTTGCTCTTGTGCTGTGTGAAGTGATTGCTCAGGAGATCTACGTGTCTTAAATAGCTCCCGAGTCCGTGAAACACCTGTATCCCAAAATGTTGAAGAAAGCAGGCCAAAATGAATGTGTGTTTATACAATAGGTGCCAACCTAAATTGCAAAGCTGAAACTGTCTCCACGTAGAAATCTGCATTGCTGCAAGGCTGTTTGGGATTTTTGCTGATTATTTGTGCAAACATATGAAGAAAAAAAAAGATACTTTGAAAACTGCCTGTATTTATTTGGTTTAGCTTACAAAGATCAATAGAATTCTATAGGTGAGTAGCAAGAAGTAAAGGCAAAACCAGAAAGGAATTTTATTAATCCCGAGAAATACAAAGTGCTTCCTCTGTAGATGTCTTTGATCCAGTATTAGTGAAGCTACTGGGTACTTTTAATAGATATAAGATAGTTCAGAGACAACATTTCTGCCTAGAGATGGCAGAAGGTGCAGTCACAGTTACACTGCTGTCTCTGAGCATTTCTCTGAAAACCCAGAAAAGTCAGGATTTGCTGTCAGGACTGTGTCCCTGCTCCTGTAGTGGGATTTATTCAGCTGCAACATTGGGAAAAATCTGAGTTTTCTCAAATTCTCCATAACTCTCTGTCCATTTTAGCCCTACAAGGAAAAGCCTGTCTGTGGACGAGGAGCACTTTATCAACCGAGGTAAATGAAACAAACCTATGGACTGAAAGTGGATTCCTCTGTAACTGCTGTAGATTGGGCACAACAGTTAATTTTAAAGAGCTTAGTGTTTTTCAGGGTGGCCACCTTGGGTTTTAAGTGTTTTGATGTCTTTAGTAGAAAACCTAGTTCAGAAATGCCCAAAAATGGCATATGGGGGATAATAACGGGCTGGGTGATGATAAATAGATACTTGGAGAAGTGCCTGTTAATTTTCTTTGCTGGATTATATCCAGTACTAGACATGGCATTTCAGAAGGAAACTCAGATTTGAATCTGGATTTGAAAGCAGATCTCACTTGGACTTAGCAGACAAATCTGGCTCTAAAGAAATTTCAGTGCTAGATATTAAAATATCTGTAATAAAGACTTACTTTTGCTGTCTTATCTCAGTACTGTTAATAGTGAATAAAAGGAATTAATGAAAGGCAAAACTACAGTGAACAAACCAGAAGATCACACCCCAGTGATTGCAATAAAACCTACTGTGGCAAGTAATCAGCATTGTGGTTGTGGTTGGGCATGAATAAGCATTGTGGAGGAATGCTATAATGGGAGGCATTAATGAATGTGGGATTCCACTGGGAAAATTGACACCTACGCCTCATTTTCTAAAGCTTCAAAGCTGGCACTGGAAGCACAGTTTAAATCCATCTGCTCCGTGATTTAGGTTTAAATGCAGCACTTCCATAAGAATTGTCCTCCATTTGGCCACTGCTCATGGAGACTGTGCAGTGCAGACCTAGTGCCATTATTATTTTGAGGACTTTTCTTTAACTTGCTGCTCTAAAATGCTGGAAAAGACCATCCTCACCCTGTAGACTCAATGACCCCCAGCACTGCTGCCTTCAGGACAAGCTGGGCATGAACAAGGGCAAAAATCCTCGCTGGGGAAGGTGAGGAAAAGGAATGGAGAGTGTTTGGAGCTGATGTGTTGTGTAGAGCTCCTATCATCCCACCAGGCTCAGGGAGCGGAGCAGGGCAGTAACTAAGGAGACTTTGTGGTTTTTCTGTGCTGTTTCCTTGTGCTGAACAGTCCATTTATTTCCCATCTGAGCATGGGGACAGACAGCTCCCTGCATCACAGCCCTGTAGCGTGTGGATGGGAGCGTTGATCCACCTTCAGGAAGGATTTTCTGCTGATAGGAGTGGAGCAGGTTTGGGTGATGGAACAAAATCTGTGCCTTTCCAGCTCAAAGCCACTTCCGTGCCCTCGGTGGAGGCCTCTGGGGAAGGAAGATTTGTGTGGAATGCGCACAATGGATGGCAGAGCTGGAACTGATCTTCACATCAGGAACCGAGCTCTGGAGGCGCTTGCTCACAGTGGCTTGAGTTGTTTCTAAATCCACTGCTGGGTTTGAGAAAGGCTCTGCTCTCGTTGCTCAGATGATTTAATTGCTTGATTCTGCTGATCTGTTTCTTCTGCTCAGCCCTTGGTAACTTGTCCAGTGTTAGACGTGACTGCGGCCCTGCTTGGAGCCACTGGAAACCTGGGTTTGCATTTGCAGGCCATGTACAAAATCTCATCACATCCAAGTGAAAATAGGAGAAGTCAGAAAAATTGGTGTTTTGGATTGTTGGTAGATTGAAAAAATAATCATTATGTGTCCTTTTCAGTTCAGAGCAAAGCAAAATGTTATAAATTAAGCTTGACAAGGGAGAAGTTTAAAAAGTGTGTGTATGTGTAAGATCAGAGAAAATACTCAATCAGGAATAAAATACTGAAAACTTATCTTCTAAAGGCTGAAGCAAAACTTCATAGCACTTTCCTTTTAATAGACATTTGGCAAAGCAATGAAGTTGCTTTCAGTATTGCAAAATTTTATTTATTTTTCTTTTTCAAGGAGAGAAAGTTACAACCAAACATTTTCAGTCATTTCTATGTAAGAATTGCTCCAGCTGGATTGCAGAACCCAGGACATGTAAACAAGAGCTTCACTTGCTAGGAAATAACAGTTCCTTGGAAAATTTGGGATGTATTTTGTGATCTCAGTTGTATTTGTGTGAAGTCTGTAATAGAATAGGATCACAGTGACAAGCTAATGGCAGCTGAGCAGTGGAAGTCTGATGTTATCCATTATTTCTTGGGTTCCCAGAATTGTGGGAGAATTTAGCTGAGAGGTTTCTATCCCAGAATTCCCAAAGCTACATTTTAATGACATCTTTAAAAATACAGAGATTTGGTATTAGGACTTGGCTGACACAGTAATACTTAATATTTTCCATTTTCCAGTATTTTCCCTTTTCCTCTAATGCAGCTTTACATTTTGACCCATTCTTGGCCAGAACAGAGCTCAGAACAACACCCCGTTACCAGCTGCAGGTATTTCAGGTGTTTGGGAACAGCTGAGATCCATTTAAGTGACTACAGAGAAGGGTAAAGAGCAATATTTCAAAAAAAGATCCCCATCTTCCCAAACATGGACCCCGGCACTGATATTCAAAATCTTTGGGCTGCAGGCAGCACATCCAGAATATTTAAGCTCTGTCTAAAACACAGAGCCTGAAAGAACCTTAACAGATAAATCTGCTTTGTTTTTCATTTTCTGTTTTAAAAAATCACACTTTTTTTTTTTTTTTTTTTTTTTTTTTTTTTGAATGAGAGGAAAAAAAGCAGTTTTCCAGAACTTCCTATACAACAAAATTACAATTCCCTTTGGAGATGTGTTGACAGAAAATGTACAAATATATGGTCTTTTTCTCCAAGCAACAACCTTCCAGCGACCTTAAAATGTGTTTGGATGTGTATGTTCAGGTCTTATCTTGTAAATTCTTTGACATGCCAGTGGTTTCTATTCATGTAGCTCGCTGTCTGACTACAGCAGGATTACTCATGCAGAGAAGGGATTGAATTGGAAGTATTTATATTTGCCCTGTATTTTGGATAACCTGACTACTCAGTTTTTGGATTTTCATCAGAATAAGAGAGTTTTCCATGCAGTCACTAAGTCAGCTTTAAACACTTGGCCACCATTTGCCTTTGAATATTTCTTTTAATGATTATTTTGCAAGTCACAGAGCAGTTAAAGGCTACTTTTCCTGCCAGTGCAAATTTTTGTGTTTTTTTCAAACTGGGATTTCAGCTTACAGGGTTGAATTTCATTGGAATTAAATTTTAATAGACATCTTGAGAACTAATGTTGGAGCAACAAGTTCCTGTACCTTTGAGTGTGCAGGTGCCTATTGCTACATCCAGTGTAGAGCTGCCTACGTTGATTCATTAAAAACCAGAGCTCTGTTGTGTAAGCACAGAAGGATTGAAGCTTTAATAAAAACATGTCCTTTTCTTTTAGAAGACAGAGAAATGTGCGTGATATGTTTGTGGTTACTTAAACAGGGTATTCTATGACAGATTAACCTGTCATCTTTGAAATAAAATTAGCAGTGGTGGTACTTTATTACGGAAAACATCTCCTTGCATGTCGCACATAACATGATATGCCTTATGGAAGGCCGAGTGCTCTGGGTGGTGTTTATTCCTGTGGCTCAACGAGGAAAAATATGAAAAGGCCCCCTGAAATAGAAAGCAGTAACATAATCATTGATACAATAAAATGGTGAGAAGTCTGAAGCAAATGGGGGGAGTTTTCGGCTAAAAAAAATCAGCGAGTGTTTGTGAACACATTTCATTTCACCTTCTGCCTGTTTTGTTCCAAGCCTCCTCTTGACAGCTTTGCTAACAGTTCATTTTGTTCCTGTGGTGACTAAGCTGTGGAGGAGCTGATATTTGGAGGTTTCTGTGCATAGTACCAGGCAGTTTGGGGCTCAGCTGTGTTGTGCTCATGGCTTTCCTCAAGCAGGTCTGGTTTAGGTGGCTGCATATGGTGAAATTCTCCACTGAGGGTTAGGAAGCTGTGCCAGAAGTTAAAAGGGTTGGTTTCACCTTGTTGCAATAAATTACAAAGCAATCATAAATGATAAGAAGGAGTTTGATGAAGTGGGTGAGGAACAATTGATGGATTATTTTAGTTAAAATTACTTAGAGCCCAGTCCAACTCCCACTGAAGTCAATTAAATTGTAGCTGGATCTGGGCCAAAATGAGTCAAATTCAATTATGCCTTAACTGTAAACATTTTAAAGCTCATCACTGTAAGGTAGTTCAGCACTTAAATTGCATTAAAACAAAAGCATTTATGAAATCCCGACTGATTTTATTGTATTTGTACAGCCCTACTGAAAGCCCTTTTTCTTGTGGCTGCAACAGAGACCTCTTTGGCTGGTGCCTAATCCCCAGAGCACTGGTCTGTTGTGAAGAGATGTCACAGCCATTGGTACTGTAGATGAATTTGCCCATCACAGACTCGCTGCTGAAGTGATTGCATCAGAAGAGGCAGCAAAGATGACTGAAAGGAGATTGTAGAAATCCCACTGCTGTTTCATCTAATTGTCAAGATTTAGAGAGCTTACTTGTGTAAGTATCAGCTCATAAATTAATGAAACTTTTTCATGAGCTAATCCCAGAGCTGGAATGCTTATGGATATTCATCTGTTTCTCAGCTGAACAAAGTACAGCATCCAACATATTATTTAAAAAGAAATAATCTACATGATAAAAAAGTGGATTTATAAATACATTCAAGTATGGTGGTGTTTTCACAAAATTGGGCAGGTTATCTTTTAAATCATTATTGTCTTTTAAATTGTGATTCACAGGCTTCCTTTAAGACCATTTATGTATTTTTAATACATTCTGGATTGATTCTTTTCGTTCTGTCCTCAAAATTTTTCCTTCCTGTCCACTCTCCAGCAGAGCCAGGGAGCAGCTCCAAGTCGCAGATGTAGGGTTTTCCTGGCTTGCATTTTTCTGTCTTGGGAGGTCAGAGCTCCACATCCCAAGTGCCATCCCATCAAAACCTTGGGTTATGGCAAGCTGTGCAGACAGCAGGGAATGTCTGCTCGCTGGGATCATTCTGTGGGTGAACTAAATTCATCTCTGCACAGATGATCTCCCAGTCCATGCCAAGTGCTGAGAGCGCTTCTGCAGGTGTGGGATTGGTCTGGCTTGGCTTCTGTCTTTGTAGCAGTTGTGCTAAAATGAAAGATAGGGCCTGATCCTGCTTTTAATGGCATGACATCACTTTGGCTCTGTGAGGTTCTTTGTGGAGGATGGAGGTGCTGGACACGTGTGGAAATGGAAAAGATGGATTTGACTGCATGCCCGGCTGGCACAGGAGTGCGGGAGTGTCTTATTGCTGTGTACCTGGCTCCATGGACTGGGTTTTGGTCTGGAAAACTCAGTTTGGCAAATCATTTCCTTTTCTTTTGTGCTGTCACAGTTTTTGTAATTGTTTTTGCCTTTCTGTTTTCCATGTTTTCTCTTAATAGCAGGATCAATTAATAGCTTCCACTGTCACATTCTGCAGAGCTGGCAACTATGAAAGAGAAATCTGGCCTTCGGAGAAGGGGAAAAATTATACCCATCCAACAGCTTTAATCAGGAAAAGGGACAGAACTGTGATAAATGTTAGTACAGGACTTCTGTGGCACATACTCACCCAAGGAAAAATATTGTCCCTTTTCTTCCCTGTCACTGAGGAAAACCACTACCATGAGAGCAACAAGACACTTTCATAGCAATTGGTGACTCTGTGGCTTTAATATGTTTGAAAAGGCTGATTTCTGTGATCCAGGCCTTATTTCTCCCTTTTCAATATTAGCACAATTAGTCATGATAAAACTTGTAAAAATGCATTAAAATCAGTTGGCAGCTTTTCAAAACCTGAGCACTGCTGTTCCCTCCTCACAGACACTGCTCAGCACAGCCTTGGCGTGGGGGTTTGACTCATTAACTCACGACTGAGCTCAGCTTTGGGGGTGCCTTTGAAAAAGCAAACCCAGCAATAAAGTTCTTACCTGCTGGTGGTTTTTATCTCTGAGCTTCCACCCACAAAATAAAACTGGTGCTTTCCTGTAGTAAATTACAGGATAGAAAATCCTTCTGGCAATGAAGGGTACTGAGAACGCTTTCATTCATCACAGTGTCTCGTTGGTGATTTTGGTCGAAGAAAACCCTTCCTTTAGAAGAAATACCTTGGGAAAACTCCTGATATTTCTTCTACTTCTAGGAAGTAGAGCCAATGCTGAATTTCTGAGTATTTCAGGTGTGATTTTGAGGGTTGCCCTGTGCAGGGCCAGGAGTTGAATTTGATGATCCTTTTGAGTCCCTTTTAACTCAGGATATTTTTTGATTTTAACTCCTTGCTGATGATTTGCTGGGACATATCCCACTTTACTCTGAACCACTCATGCCTATGAAGTATTTACTGAGTATTTCTTACATATGGAGTAAATTATAATGGAATTGCTGCCACCACCCATTGCTGTAATATTAATTAACTGAAAAATCCACCCAGAAGAAAGTTAAGTGTTCATTTCCAGTACCTGGTGTGTAGCTTTGGTGTAATTTGAAATGTGATGGACTATTAATTTGTCTTCTCAAAATGTTTGTTTTCCCCAAAGTCAATCATGGGTCATTTGCCTCCAGTAATTGATACTAACATTGGAAATACTTGTCCAGTTGATGACAAACTGAAGTGTTTGACAAATTACCAGCTCTGGTTAACCTGGGGCCAGTTTACACCGCAGGAGAAAATTCAAATACACACCTCATCTAGATTTTCTCCATAAGAATTTTCTTCATTCAGGTGTCTCACTTGTTACAACTATCAGTAAATAGTGAGGCTTAGGTATTTTTGCCTGCTGCATATGATGTCCAAACATTGCTTTTCTCAGTACCTCTTGATTTTCCTCCTGTCCTCACTTATTTTCTCCTTGAAGTCAATAGAAGTTTTGGGTGTGTAGAAAAAGAAAAGGAATTGCATCAGACTGCAAATAAACTACCATTTTCTGCTGAGCATTCATTTATCTGGCAGCTTGGGACACACCGTGTTGGGAGCAGGGATATCTGAGTGGAGCTGGGTTTTGCAGAGCCCAGAGAAGAGCTGAGAGCTTTGCAGGCAGCGCTTGGTGCTTGGGCCATCCCTCCTTGGCTTTGTCCTTGACTTCATGTATGACATGGAGCCAGCTGAATTCCTCATCCTTCCCATTTTTTAGAGAAAAATGGTGCTTCATTACGCATTTGTGCCAAGTATTTTAAAATTCTTTGCTAAGAAATGCAAAAGAAGCCCAAAGTCATATGGCCAGTGGGGACTGTGTATGTGTAATTGTGTGTGTGTAACTGTGCTCTTCATGAGTATTAATTAAGTACAAATAAAATCCTGTTGTTTTCTCCCAGCAGAGAGAATTCTGTAGGAAGGAACAGACTTCTCCACAAACCACTTTAAGATAGGCATTTATTACTTTGCAAGAGTTTCAACTCTTTCATCACCAATTTTTATCCATCCTTTGGTTCTTACTGGGGTTTTACACCCTGTCCATGCCCTGTAGGGTTCTTCAATTTGCTCTTTCACTGTCTTCCTTCTCTTATCTCCCCATGAGCTCTTTGCTTCCTCAGCACAAACTGCACCTGAGAACGTTCAAGTTCAAGTCGAACTTTTGAACCCATGATGTCAGGTTGGTTTGGAATTAGGCAAAACCAGTTTGCCCATCCCTCGCTGTAAAAGGGTTAATCCTCTAAACTATTGAGAGACAAGGGCAGGGAATTATGAAAGGAGCCCCTGTTTTATAAGCATTTGTATTGCCAGTGCTTGAATGCCCATAATAAGCAGGTTGTGCTGTGATTAATGACTGTGTTTTACATGCTGGCGATGGATGATGTGTCTCATTGGAGAAGCCATTTGTTTTTATTCAGGCTCCTCACCCCAGCAGCACTGGAAATGAGATGTTAACGTCCTGGTGGGAGTGTGTTTCATTCTCAACAAGTTAATGAAACGTGACCCACTGAGAGGAGAAAATAATTTAAATGGTGCCTTTTCCTTGCCTCTTTTTAATGTGTGAGAAGGCAACTTACAGGATTATTTTTTCATACGGGATTTTTGTTTTCCTTTCAGGATTCTTACTTTGTTCCCTCCGAATTGGAAACAAGTAGGAATGTGTTGTCATTCTGAAACTTAATGCATTAGGAAGGAGAAAGCTATTCAAATGACTTAAACTTTGTTTTCTTAATTTATTTTTAATAAAGGACCGAAATAATTTGAAATCTTTAGGTATTTGAGCCAATTTTTATATCGGATTATAAGTTCCTTACTTTGCTGCAGTTTCAACTGCACTCTTCCCTCCACTTTGTCATTTTGTACGTGTGAAGGATGTGGTGGTAGAGTGTTTGTGGTGGTTGGAATACACAGAGTAGACACAGAACTCATCTTTTTATTAACCAACTATATCTTTATATCCAT
Organism: Coloeus monedula; assembly: GCF_965178545.1. Lineage (NCBI taxonomy): Eukaryota > Metazoa > Chordata > Aves > Passeriformes > Corvidae > Coloeus > Coloeus monedula. Next base: position 301,722 of record NC_138805.1, on the reverse strand, counting down.
ATGGATTCAACGTTGTATCCATCTAACGTCAAGGCTTTAACTTCTGTGGAATGGCTTTAAGAAAGGAGGAAAAAGACTCTAAAAAGCACTTTTTAATTAATGGGAGAAGATCTATTTCAAGGCAGTGAAAGGGGCTGCAGCGTCCAAGCAAATCTTTCAAAAGCTCTACATAAACTGAAAGTCCTTGGGTCTCCTTCCCAGCAGACCTCCTGGGATGGAAACAGGGACAGCTGTGGGCATGGCATCAATACTTCAACAGAGAGGAAAAAATTAGCAGGATGTTTAAAAAAAAAATTTAAAATTGAAACCGTTTTTCATATATGGTTCATATTAAGGCTCTTGTGGCTCTAAGAGTATAAAAGCTCCCTCAGAACTATCACACCATTGCTGAGCAGAGCAAACCAATTCACGTGATGGGTCAGCAGTGTTGGGTGTTTTCATCACAGAGCAGTAAATGCCAATAATTGCCTAAATTCTCTGGACAGCTTAATAACATTCCAGGTGGGATACAGCCCCTATTTCAGAGCTTAATGCAAACACTGTCAATGTAAAGATTTTGTCTGTTTGCATGTGGAAATGCCAAATCTAAGATGAGCTTCATCCCAGCAGTGCCAAATCAGTCTGGTAGTGGTGAGATTTGGGAGATACATAAAATATTCCCTGCAGAGTTATTTAGATCAACATCATGTTAAAATTGGCAGCCACAGCTGATCCTGGGCAGAATGTCTTTCTTGGGTGAGGAGAACTTTAAAAAAAGTTGAGCTGGAAAAGGCTATTTTTGTTGGAAAAGCCACACGGTGCTGTTATTGAAGGAGTTCCCGTGGAAACACTGCTGCTTGCACAAGAGCAGGACACATGCATTGCTTCAAAATTAACATATATATTAATGGCACATTAAGGAATTTCATAATCGTATGACACAAAGAGAGTTCTCAGCACAGCGCTCATGCAATCTATTAATGGGCAATGTCTGCGGGGAGCTGGGAGCTAACAACACCCTGCCTCCCCACGTGGCTGCTGCTGAGTCCTTTCCAGGCCATACAACTGGTGGGGTTGGTGTTATCTCCCTTGTTTTGCATGTGGGGAAAACAGAAGTCCAGTGGGGTTCAGGCAGTTGGCTGAGATTGAACATTAAGGCAGTGCCAGGGATGGAAATACTGGGCCTGAGGTCCTGTTTCCCCAAAATCTCCACCAAAGTGAACAGAACTTCGTTCTTTTGGTGCTTTATGGAACAGAGTAAAGTTGGTGAGAATGTGACAATATTCCCATCAGCCCAGAGCTGTTTCCTATGCTGGTGGGAATGATACCCCCGCCCACGTGTGAAGGGAAGAAAGGGCTGTGTTGCTTTTTGCCTATTGACTTTTATAACTGGCATTGGAATGAGATTAGGAAGCCCCAGCGTCCCTGTGGAACAGGGGCTGTAGGGAACTCAGAGAAGAATCCATGGGTGATGAAACCAGAGGTGGGTGATAACCAAAGCTTTGACTCCAAATTTTAGATTGAGGGAAGGTTCTCCATCTGGATCCCTAAACTTCCCACTTGGATCCCTAAGTTTCCCACCTGGATCCCTAAATCAGAGCATTTCCAGGGGCATGTCTGTAGTTCTGGATTGGAGTTGTTTGGAACAGTTGTCCTGTTTAGAACAGTTGTAACATTTCTGCCCATAAGGGCATTAATTCACAATTAATGCTGAATTTGAGCACTGTAGAAACTTAATTCCATCCACTATGACTAATTAGGGCCTTACCTCCACCCAAAGTCCAATCTAAATTTGTCTGGAGATGTGGAAACCGTGTCTCCTTGGCTGACTTCCTATCAGAATGGAAAAAATCACACAGATCAATGTTGGACATGAATGAGGGTTTGCATTTGGAGATCACTGAATCATGGAATTCCAGAATGGTTTGGGTTGGAATCTCATCCAGTTCCAGCCATGGGCAGGTGTCACGGTATCCCGCAGTGGTGGGGAGGAGGAGAGAGATCCAGCAGGCAGGAATTGTGCAGCAAGATTGATTCATTTAATTGTTTTACAACTCTTTTATCAACTTCTTTCTTCATAATCTAATTGGTCAAAGGATCAGCCACCCCTTGGAGTGATTGGCTAAAATCCTAAAACATCCACTGTCAAAATATTTTCCTACTGTACCATAAACAAAGCTCTGCAAGGTCGCAGGTGTTCATAGCTTATAGAACTCTGCTGATATCTTCAGTGAGAGAGAAAAGTATCCCACGGGACTGGAAAGAAGCAAGAGAAATTCTTGCTAGCAGCATATTTGTATCCACAGGCAGGGACACCTTTCACTATCCCACGTTGCTCCAAGCCCCATCCAACCTGGCTTTGGACACTTCCAGGGATGGGGCAGCCTCAGCTCCTCTGAGCAAGAGGAGGTCAGGACAGCCAGAGCTCACCAGCTGGAATTTCTGTCTCATCCTTCTGTCAGGGCTTTGCTATGGACAGCCTGGTATCTGGGAAAACGTTGTCATCACTTTTCTGGACCATACCTGGTTTCAAGCCTCCAACGTGCTTTGCAACTCTGAGGCTGACATTGTGCTTATGGAACTGCCTTTTCTGGATGTGTCCATTTGGGGACTGCCCATCCTTGAGACATTTTTCATCTTGTTTTTGAGATTAGATGAATTCCTGTAAGAGTGAAACTCACTTTGTGTTTCAGCTGAAAAAGCCCAATACGCCACTGACCCTGGAATGAAGACACTGGGTCCTGGCTCCCATCAATCAGTTTGCTGGGAGACTGGGGTGTAACTGATGGGAGCATCCACCTCCCCATGTCCATATGGGACACTCACAGCTGCAGGAAGAGGTGGAGATGGAGCCATGACTGAGAGTTCTTACAACATCTTCAGCTCATGACTGACTTTTTATAACACGGAGAGTCCTGAAGTCAAGGAAGCTGCTTTGGGAATGAAGTTGCCAGTGCTGGTTTTTATGTTGCAGAATGGTTGGCAGTGAAAAGTTTCTGTAACCTGGAAATCCAGCTGTGTATTTTCCCCCATGCAAAAAGTGAAAGCTTAGCTGTCCTCGATTCATTCTCTTTTGGTTAAGATTGGATCTGTGAGGTGACATGGGTGTGCTGTTACTTGATGTGAAGAGGATAAAAATAGCCATGCCCTGTGCTCATGGAACCTGTGACATAATCAGCTTATTCAAACAAAAAGATCAGGTTTGGAGGAAATCCTCTTCCAGGGTGCTCTAGATTCTGTTAACAGGGTTTCAGCTTCCTGGAATAATACTGGGATGTGCATTTTGCTCGGCTTTGTTCCCTGTACGTGTCTCTCCTCCTTACCCCAGCCACCAGAGCTGGGTTAAGACCACTGATCTAATTGGCAACCACAAAGGACAGGCAGGCTGTGAACAAAACCTGCTCGTGTATCAGTTGCATCCTTCTAAATTGCATTGTTTGTGCAGCTGCTCAGCCAAATCATCCACAGAGTTTATTTTTGTCCATAGAGGAAACAGAGATGGGTTTTCTCTGTGTTAGGGCAGATGCAAGATCAAAGAATCATATATGCAGCTCAGAGAGACCAAGCTCTCTGCTGAATGTGTCCTGATGGGGGAAAAATTAATAATAAAGCAACCCTTGAGATTGTAAGCCACAGCTCTAAGAGGCAGAGGCTTTGCTTCTATGACAGGTCTGTTTCAGGTTAACACTGGTACTTGCTGAAGTCCCCCTTTCATTTCAGTGGGGAAGAAAAGAGAGAGATGTCTGTGTATTTTAAACACTGATCCACTATTCTCCTGAGAAGGAAAAAGCGTTTTCCAAAAGATCCATCAGGCAAAATTTACACAGTCTGGTGTTGAGAAACAATTGCACTCTCTTTCTTCCCATGTGTCACTCAGCAACGTGTTTTAGAGGCTCGGGGCAGGAAGAGGTAGTGATATTTATGGCCAGCTTTCTGCTGGAGCTCACACAAGGGTGGGCTTGAGAAACCTGAAAAGTGCTTTTGTGTGCATGGCCAGTCAGCTGGCCAAGGCTGGTGTTTGCTTATGGATGCAGTGACAATAATTAACAGAGCAGGAAGTGAGGGACTGATTGATTTATGCACCCATGGCATTATGTGTTTGAACTTGGACAGAAACTGTGAAATCCTGAGAGAAGGCACAATCATTTGTCAGATGTGTGAGGATATAAGAATGGCCATAATGTGTTGGCCCAAGGTCCATATAGACTCAAAGCTTTGGCAGTGGCAGGGAGAGATGCTCAGGGAGCAGAACAGAGCACAGGACAGGACTTACCCTTTTATCAAACTCCACCCTCTCAGCTAGGACGAGCTGTTTCTCCATCAAAGTCCAAATCTTGCTCCTTGACCAGTGACACCATCCAGACAGAGGAGTCGGTCTGGCCTCTCCCAGTGTCCCACTATGTCTGGTCATGTCTGTCATTGGTAAATTGTTGCAACTTAAGCTGAGACACCCTGAGAGTTTTGGCATCTCAGTGCCAATTTCCTCCTCCATCCCCAATAGCCAAGACCAGAAACTTCCTGTAAATCCACTCCTTAGAGCTGTTCCATTCTCTCATCCTTTGGCTGCTCCACTTGTGAAGTCTGGGTGCAGTGGGTGATGAGCTCTGGTGCTGACCCTTCTCAGTGATGGAGGGAACTCTTGGCTGAAGTATTTAACATGACTCCATTCAAAAGAAAGAGTTACAAGCTGAAGTTGGCTTAGTGGAGCCGAAGTGTCCCTTGGTACAGATCTGGGCAGGCAGCTGGTGGATGGTATCCGAGGAACTTCCCTGCACTGCAGGAGTGCTGTTGTTTATGGAGATGTGCTGGTGTTTCTTTCTCTGGGATTGATGTGGTCTGGGCTTAGAATTCCCTCTGAGTCCAAGCAATAAGGGTCTGGAATGGAGGTTCCCTTCCAAACCTGCCTTCCCTGGGGAGCTGTTTGCAGTCATGATGGCCTTGGGCCCATGTATCCAATAAATATTAGGGCAGATCTGCTTGTGTTCAGAGCACCTCCTTTCCCACTGAGTAGAATTTAAAGGAATCATTTGCTAAAGATGAGGAGTCTCAGACAGAGTTCCTTTTGCTTAGCCATTGACAATGAGCAGGACCTCTCTGAGTCATGCTCAGTTTGGCTGGAGGGGGTGGGTTTGAGTCAACGGGGGCTCCCATCAAAAAGGCAGGTTGTCCTTTGAGTACGTGAAGCAGAATAATTCAAAGTACAGAAGTGGTGTCTGTTCTGATTCATTCTCTGCTGATGAAGCCACAGTGCCATTACATTTGCCACAACGAATTTCTTGAGTGCTGGCCAAATAGATTCTCTAAATGCTTCTTTAAAACAAAATAAATCTTCTTTATATATAAATTTTCCTCTTCACTGAGGATCTGACAAGGTCCTGGCACACTCCTCTGCTTCACTGACAGCCTGGAAGAAAGGTTGCTGTGTGCAGGGACAGCAGCCTATCACACCAGGTGGTGCTGGCTCGTGTCTTTCCAGCAACTGGGAATAAACTCGGCAGCTGGGCATTGTTATCCCAGGATATCCCAGTGATCGCCCCAGGACAGCACAGCCAGGCCTTCCCACTCCAGCTTCAAGGTGCATTACTACCTCCTCCCCCGCTGAACGCCCCTGAACAAAGCCAGTTTGTCAGAATGGTGATCACCAGCCCTGCCAGAAGATCCCTGGTGCCATCCTTCAGGGATCTGGCATTCCTGGAGACACTGATGCTCTAGGTGAGTTTTGGATTGTGTTTTTAAGATGGATAATTGCCCCACATCCAGCCCTGTCCAAGGCAGTGTTCCTGTGGCAACAGGGAGTGAGACAAGTCTTGTTCAGGGAGGCTCCCAGGCTTCTCAGCTGTTTAAGGCCAATTACTTACTTAAACATACAAAAAAGCACGATATGAATATCAACTATCATTAATAAGTAAGGATTAATTATTTTTCTGTTGGTTTTTGTGGAGACCTGCAGCATGCATGCCTTGCATCATTCAAACTTATTAATTGCTGTTACTATGGAGAAGTTATACAGCAACTGCTAATGGGGACAGACTTGAAAAGGAAAACCTGGATCCTACAGCTCCAAGAGCTGAGGAAATTTCCCCTGTGGCTTTGAAATTGGGCTGAACTCAGCCACAGCTCCAAGTGTCCCAGACCACAGGGAATGGAAGCTGGAGCTGTGTTCAGTGCCAGTCATCCCTGGGGAGTTGGACTGGGATTTGCAGAGTGGGAGATGCTTTGAGGGGGAGCATCTTTTAAGTCATCCTCTAGCAACATCAGTGTGTTTGTTTGCAACAGATTTAGCTAAAAACCTGCTCCCCCCAAAAAAGTGATTGAAGAGAAAAGGAACTGTTCTCTTAGGGAAGTTTAAACATGACTCCTGGATGAGCCCACATTTTCTCCCATCTGAAAATCTGAGGTCAAAAATTGCCATTTGATCAGATGCCAGTTTTTTTGCCCACTCCCACTTGGCTCATATGGAGGTATGGACTCCTGAAGAACTGGCCTTCAGTCAGAATGCCTAAAAAAAGGTTCATTTTAGCTGTGCTAAAATTAGCTGCACTAATTTCCTTTTTTTTGTTTTATTTTCTGTTTTCTTTCTGTGGGCACATGCGGGTGAAATCCTGGCTCCACTGAAGCTGATGGGCATTTTGCCATGGACATCAGTTAGGTCTGGATTTTTTCACAATGAACAGAAGCCATTTGCTACACTTTTGCTGTGTTGCTGAGTTGCATTTAATGTCTGCAAGACTCATGGTCCTTGTCAGATTAATAGAGTTACTGAAGTGGCAAAAGAGTCTGGTGTGAATGTACCTGCAGTCTTTGGTTGAGGAGCAGTTAAACTTTGCTCCAAGGAACCTCACTGGTGCTATTTTGGAGTACCAGCAGTGTCTGTTTGTATTCCAGCTCTGCACTTAAGATTTCAGGGTTGATTGCTCTGCTTTCCTGTGGCTTCCGTGACACAATTCCTATGGAAATTTTTTCTGTGTGCATTTGGGCTGAGTCTTGAAACTATTTCTGGAAGCTTTCAGAATGTCCCAGAAGTGCCCTGCGCCTCTGCTCTTATGCAGAGACTTAACAACTTTGGATACAACTGATTTCCACACGTATCCAAAGAAAGAGAGCAAGTAGAAAAAGAAACCAAACCAAAGACAACTCTCCTCTCCCAAAACAGGGCTAACTCTGTCACTGAGCTTTGAGGTGCTGGAGAAGAAGAATGGCAACAAAGAGCATTTTCAAGCACTCCCAGTTCCAGGATTTCCATTTAATATCCAATAGTCACAGAAAAATCTGCTTATAGAGCTGAGCTCTGGCACTTGTAAAGGCTCAGAGGATTATCTGCAGGTTTTCCAGCTCTTCCAATACTGAAAGAGGTATAGGAAATGTAAAAGAGTATCTGAGGGTTGTCTTACAGAAAGACTGGAAAGGATGAGAAGAGAATCAATGCCTGAACTAGTTGATACAAAGGGTTTCTGACAAATTACCTGTCTCCACCTCTCTGGCCAAGCTTTGTTTCTAGGGGTGCTAGAAGCATCTAATTCCATACTTAGGTACCACCTCTAGGCTCCATTGCCTTGCTCAGGGACAGCTTAGGGAGGCTTTGTTGCTGTGGCTGGACTTCCAGCTCCGAAGGACCGTCTGTGCCGGTGTGTCCCGAGGGCTGCTCCATGCACATACACGGACTCACGGCTGGGAAGTGCCAAGCTGCCAGCACAGTGATCACAGCCTCATTAGCCCACCTCTTCCCAGGCCATAATTGGCTCAGGAGCAGTCATCCCCTGGCATGGCTCTGCTGCTTCCCATTCTGGTGACAGTGGAGGGATCTGTTCCCACCATGCTGCATGGCAGAAACATCACCCAGGTCCTTTTTTAAACTTGGGATTCAAGTGCTCATGACAGTGCTCCTGTGGGCCAAGCATCTTGGAAAGGCCTGGATCAAGGATGTCTGGGACACATGGAAATTCCCCTCAACCCTCTCCTAAGCACTTGTTCCTGAGAGGATATGAATTTTTCTGATACATGCACAGCCTGTTGCTGTTCTTCCCTTTCCTCTTGCCTTTATTTATGTCTGTCTCAGGGTGCTTGGTGGAGCACAGCACTGGTCTTGGGAAGAATCCAATGCCTTCTAATAACTTCTAATAGTTAATAAGGAAGAGTCTCCCATGTCTGGGGAACTTCTCAGTACCTAAGCCTGGTATAAATGGAGCAGAGAAGGTTTAAATCCGATGTCACCAAAAATAGATGGGGTAGGGTCTAACCTGAGTGCAAGAATTGCTTTCCTGCACTCAGTGGGGTTTCTAATAGACAAGAGGGGTGCTGCAGGTCCATGTGCTGCCTGAGGAAGCTCAGCAGAGGTACACAGCCCTTGCACAAGGGTCAGGTTTTGTCTCTGGTCAGCTTTTGGCAGCTCTGGCAACCATGAGGCAAAGTAGCCCATTCTGACTGAGGGGATGTCCTGTGTCCTGCAGCACACTGTGAGTACCTGGATGTTGTCTTTAAGCACTTGGCACTTTAAGCACTTGTTTAAAGCACTTGGCTCCTGGGCCACAGTGAGTTCCTGGATTGTACCAGGTCCCTGCTCAGCTCTGGATGCGGTGGTAAAGTCCAGCTGAGATCCATGGAATTGGTATGGTTGGAAAAGCTCTGCTTTTTGGGATCTGTGGTGGAAAAAGTCAATGTAATGCCCTCCCCACTAAACAAACTGTGTGTAGTTGAACTAAAATTCTCAACGTTTCCATGCTTCTTTTATTTTCCTTGCTCCACTCAGGGTTTGCTTATTCCTTTCAGTAGGCTGCCTCCTCCTTCAGCAAAATACAATTCTTTCCTAAATGAACTCAACTCCTTCTTGGTTCCCTTTGTTTTGACACTCAGGAGATGAGAGATTTATAGACCTTCCTGAGTCATAAATTCATTTTCTTTCATTATTTACCTTTCACTGCAGCCCATTCTGAGTGAGATTTCATTCTGCCTCTGAGCAGGGCTGTCCTGCCAAGAGGAGCTGATCCATAAATCTTTCCTTCCTCTTTCTTTCTTGCCTTCCAAAACAACATTTGGAAACTGAGTTTCCCTGGGAGGAAAACTGTTCTTCCATTGCCGGCAGTCAAACCGCGCAATTAATTAGTGCTTTCCCTTTTCCTTCTATTCTGTGTCTGCTGGGCTTGAAATTAAGCCAGGGAGGAGGGAAGGAGGGGGTAAATAAGGGGAAAAGATTTGTTTGAAGTATTTATTTTTAATTACAACTTCTGCAAGGTGATCTGGTGCAGTGGTGGTGTATCCACTGTGTCTTACGTTGTGGTCAGAAGAAGTTTAAAATAAGTTTCTTAGAAATGTCCCAGCAGATGAGTAGAGATGGCTTCAGGTTGGTCTTCTTGATGTAACATCTTCTTGGTCTTGCTGATGAAAACAAATGAGAAGAAAAATCTTTGGATGCATCAAATCATGATACATTTGTAGCAGAAATATTTGACATATAATTAGGAAACAGGAGTCCAGACTTCTCCCAGACCTGTGTGGCTTGAGTAAGCCAATTCATGCCAAGGTGGAGTGGGCAGTGCTTACTGCAGATCTGTTATTCACTGTACAGTGGCTGCCAACACTGATTTAAATAGCAAAGCAAAATGTTTTCAGATCATAGAAAATGCTCTGCAGATCCAGTATCGATTTTATTTTTAGCCCTTGGTTAGTTCTAGCAAGAGTGGCCAGATGTTTGCTTTCTGGGGTGGACAGAAATAAGAGCTTTCTTGCTGCTTGAGATTATTCAAATCCTTAGAAAAGATCTACAGGAAAAATTCTGTTGTTTAGGCAGCACTCCTTCAGTTGTGCATGGTATGAAATATGGAATTATGCTTCTCAAGCATTTGAGAAGTATTCAGCAGCAGAGTGAGGCCGAGACTACCCTAGGCTTTGATGTGATTAAGATTATTCTAGTAGATAAAACTGGGATTTTTCCGTAGAAAACCACATAGTAGGGGACCGCTGTCCCTGTGAAGAGCAGTGAGATCTCCTGAGTCCTAAACCACTGGTGATTTCACCATTGGAGTGTGGGTCCTCTTGACAGTTTTAGATGGAAATAGTAAAATGCCTTAGGTGTGTTTCTGGAGTAGAAAATTCCTCATTTCCTGGCTTATGTGGGCAGCTTTTGGGTTTTCATGTGCAAAAGAGCAGTGGTTCAGAAAAGGTGCTCACACATCAGCACAGGTGAGAACGCATTCAGTGGAACCATTGTGAAAGGCAGGAATGGAAAAGAAAGAGCTCTTCACTCCTGTTCATCCCAATCTGGGAGACAGTGCAAGTTCACAACAGTGCTGAGCAGACAAGAGCTGCTTGCCAACATTTAATTTGTTGAAGATCAGGAAATTATTCCATTATTACAATACCACGTCAGTCTAGGAGTACCTTTGAGCTCTGGGGAATGTGAAGTTTAGATCTTGCCTCAGATTTCGTGGTGTTTGGAAGGCAAGGCTTTATCAGGGTGAGAGCTGTACAGATGGTTTAAGGGGAGTCGTTAGCAGTGTACCTAGAGACAATGGACTGCTTCAGCTTCAGCTGCTTTGAACTTTGGGACAACTAGATCTAGAGCAGGACACTGAACTTGGGCTTTTTTCTCTGGGATCTGAAAGCTGACTTGTGCAATGCAGAGGTCAGTTATTTCTGGTTTGCTCTGCATGCAAGGGGCTGCTAAAGCACTGCCCCCTTTCTGACCTGTAGCTTTCCCCCCAAAATATCTGCAGCCTTGAACCCCATGCCTTTTCTAGATGCCATCCTTATTCCTTACTCCATGCCACAACCATCCTGTGTCCTCACCAAGCTGAGGGCACAAAGCTGAGCAGTCTTGTATAAGCTGCGCTGATCATGATGCTTTCATTACTTACGATGGTTTCTAAAAGCACTGTCACAACTGTTGGTGTCAAACCATAAGCAAAGGTTACTCTTACAAGCACAAATGATAAGCAAATACATGACACTTGGTGTCAACAGCCTCACAAATCTGTTCAGCACCTGGAGCTCGAATCAGCTTGGCAGTTGTGAACCACAACTTGTGCAGAAGCAGCACCGCGGTTTCAGAAGGGCTGTAAATAAATTTGTGTCCTGACGTGAGCACCAGAAATAAGCATGTGCTGAGCTTTTCTGACTGTTTGGTCAGGGCACAGCTGCTGGCTGCTGAACATTTTGGAAAATGTATCCCCTCATTCAGGTGCTCAGCACTTGAAAACACAGACCCAAACAACTCTGGTGTCATCTGCTTCTCTAATAACCACTGTTGTACCCTGCAAAAACAGCCAAGGCCTTGCTGCTGATCTGGGACAGCAGTTCCTTTAATCCTGATCTTACTTGACTGCAGATACAAAAATGCTGCTAGCAAGGATTTTCTTGCTATTTTCTAAGTCCTTGAGAGACTTTTCTCTCACAGAAGAAGTAGCAGAGTTCTGTAAACAACCAAGCCACCTGCAACCTTGGAAAGTCTTGTTTATAGTACAGTAGAAAAATATTTTGACAATGGATGTTTTAGGATTTTAGCCAATCACCCCAAGGGGTGGCTGATCCTTTGTCCAATTAGACAGTGAAGAAAAAAGTCTATAAAAGAGTTTGTAAAATAATTAAATAAATCAATCTTGCTGCTCAATTCCTGCCTGCTGGATCTTCTCTCCTCTCCTCCCTATGGCTGCAGGACACGGTGATATACCCTAGGGCCTAGGCCTGCAGTAATACTTGACTATTAGAAAAATAGCCTGAAGAGACTTTTCTCTGTTTGATGAAGGCAGATCTTAAGCTCTGGGACGATTGTAACCATCCTCCCCCCTGCCTTGAAACCGTCCCATGTGCTGCTGCCCTGCCATACAGCAAATATCCCTGGTTGCTCTGATATCAAATAACTTTGCTGACCTCCCTTGAAGAGAGTTCCCTGTAAAAATCCTTTCATCCAGAGGTTTCAGTCACTTGGAGTCTTGCAGGGGCTTCTGAGCTCTGGTGATGTATTATTCATGAGTAATTTTGTGCTTTATGGAGAGCCCTGCCGGAAATATCTGGAGGTACAAAAGTACTGATTAACCAGTGCTCTGGTGCCAAAAGCTACCCATGAGCGAGGGCAGGAATGGGCTATGGGATAAGGCTTGGAGGATGAACCTGTAGAGGAGCAGGAGCTCTGTTATGGGCAGGTTCGAACCAGGACCCCATAGCAGCGGGATAAGGGGAGAGAATAAGACTGGACCCACTCCTTTCTGGACTAAGCTTATGGACTAAGAACGGGTATCAGTTTTCAGTCTCCTCATGCAGAACAGGGTGGAACTGGGATCCAAGGAGCCTCTCGGAGCCTGAGTGACCAAGAGCAGTTGTGTACAGGGGCTGAGTCCCAGGACTGCTGCAAACGAAGACATCAACACATGAACTCATGGCTCACCCAGGAACACCTCTGATGGTGGAGGTGGCCTCAATGTTCCTGCATAGGACTCTAGAAATGGAGGGACCCTTCGAGGAGGCAAGAGGGGATGATTTTTGGACAAATTTGGCTGAAAGAGAAGAAATCATCTGTTCTACGGGTGGGTCAGCAAGTTTTTGTTATCCCACAGTGTCAGAAATTAACAGTGGTGGGTTGACAAGGAGGACATAGGTTGTGGGAGCAGCATCTGCTTTACCTTCTGTGTAGCTGGGTGGTGTCAGAGGGTGCATAAATACCAGCACAGATTTAGTGTGTAAAGCAAAGGACAGCACACTCTGTCCTAATTTATGATCTTTGAGCAGCCACTGAAGTTGTAAATCAAGGCAGAATTTCCACTGGGTTACTCGGTGGTGCTGTAGATCAGCAGAGTCTTCAGCTGGAAAAAATCCACAGAAAGGAAAGGTAGCTAAAGCTTGACACAAGCTAAAGGTTGGCTTGGCAATTCTGATCTCATCTCTCAAGTGCTTTCTTGGTGGTTTAAGTGGACAGCTTTACATTTAATGGCAATATTTTGATTTTTAGTGTTGCAGAGTTGTGGAGGAGAAAGCAAGACTGAAGCCCCGGTCTGCCTAAACCCCAGTCTGTAGTCACAGCTGTCCTTACATCCCAGTCTGTTGGGATTTGGGGTTTTGACAATAGTTTTCCAAGCTTGCTTTGTAAGTGGCTGGATTTTGTACGACTTGCTGTGGTTGAGGAGAGAAGCGACGATCAACAACCTTTGGAGTTCTTTGCTGTACCTTGGGCACCAGAGCTCACCTAGGGCCTGGTTCCTGTGATCCCAACCCTACACTTGGGGAGAGGGCTGAGGAATACAGGTCACCAGCAGGCCAGCCTGGCAACTCCTTTCTTCCACTGTGCAGTTACTCACCCCAACACACTCATTGAGGTCTAGAGATCATTATTTTCATTAGTGGTGATTCATGTGAAGGGTTTCTCAATCAGGCCTGCTGGTGTAATATGTTCCTTTCTACGGTACCGTTTATCTAAAGATCTCCGAATACTTTGTGTACATTAAATTTTAATCCATGTTTTACCACCAGTGATGTAGGCAAGAAGGATTGTTTCCATATTGCAAATGAGGTAAACTGAGGTACAGAGCAAGCAAGTGACTTGCCCAAGACTCTGCAGGCTGTGTATCTCATCTTACAGTGAGTTTACGTTTCTCGTATGTAGCTCAATTTCCCTGCCCAGACTTTAAAGGAACATTCGATTTCCTGGGGCTAAGGCTGAGCAGGAATTTGCTATAGCTGTAAACCAGAAGGCCTGATGTGAATCAGAACTTCCTCTAGTGTTTGGGAATATTTGGATTTGTCATCCCAGAACAGCCCTGACCTGAAAGGATTGGAGCAGAACTGGTTTGTTTTTAGGGCTGGTATCAACTGGTTGTGTAAGATGCAAAGTTCAGTCAGTGAAGAACTCTTGGGATCTATGCATCCTCATCTTCCTGCATGGTCAGCGGGATCAGTGTGAGCAATGGAGGATGAAAGTGGTTCTGATGCAGTGGCCTGTTAGGGGATGGGATGAATTGGACTGAACTGGACTCTGTTGTCTGTTACCTACAAGGAGAGGGGAGGTGACTGTCTCAAGTGAGCCCTGTCCTAGTTTCCCCAGGGAAACAAAGTTGGGAACAGAATGGGGATAGATTTCATCTTCTGCTTGGAGTCTAATCTCCTGCAGTAATTAGACAGATGATTTCAATGGTGTGTGCTATAATAGCTCCTAAAAATGGAGTGGAAAGGCTGTCCTTCCTTTTCCTGTCCTAGGGTTAGGGTTAGGGCCAGGGTCAGGGTTAGGGTTAGGGTTCCCCAGCCCAAGGGAAGCTGCGCAATTTGGGAGAAGGTAGCAGGTCCAAAGCGTGGAATATTCTGCCTTGTGGTCCTTTAACAAGCAAATGGCAGACCCAGGAGAGCTATTCCTGTCTCCCTGCTCTCCCCAGCTCAAACACATCAGCACTGACCTGACCTTCATCCACCTCTGCTTCCTCCCTGCCAGGGTCCCCTTCTCTTCGGGCGTATCCTCTCATCTCCGTCATCACCCGGCAGCCGCCCGTGGTGCCCCAGCTGCTCCCAGCTGCCGGCAGCTCCCGGGTGCTGCCAGCCCAGCCCTGCGTGAGGGTCACAGGCACAGAGGGTTCCCCCAGCGAGGCCCAGGGCAGCAGCGAGTCGGAGGCAGAGCAGCCCCCGCCACGCTCAAAGAAGCCGCGCCGGAGTAGAACCATCTTCACCGAGATCCAGCTCATGGGCCTGGAGAAGAAGTTCCAGAAGCAGAAGTACCTCTCCACCCCTGACAGGTAGGTGGGTTGCTCACACCAGGAATAGGGATGAGCAAAAGGGCTGCTCCAGCCCTGCTCAGCTGTTCCACACTGAACGTTCCCTGGCTGGGGGGTGCTGCCTATGGCTCCACCGAGGTGCCTCTACCATTGGCCGCGGCCATGGGCAGGTAACCAGATGCAGTTTCAAGGCTTCTTTTCCTGGGATCAAAGGTGACACAAATAGGTCATATCAATGGAAATGCCAGATGATGATACACGTGCCTGGGAGCAGGTCTCCAGGCTCAGAGATCTTCTCAGAGCAGAAGGATCTCTGCCTTTCCCATTCCTGCTGCACACTTGAAAAAAGACAGAGCCTGTCTCCCCCGGGATCTGCTGGTGGATGGCTGTGTGTCCATGGCTGCTGTGTGTCCATGCTATCTTCAGCTGGCTCCTGAGCTGGGTTTTGTCCAGCACCTTGGGCAGCAATGCAGTGGGAAGGTGGTGGCCTGTCCGTCAGCTTGGAAAGCAGAGCCTGGGGTTGAAAGCTGCCTTACAAAGGCACAGGCAAGTTCTTAGGCACTACTTGGTACTCCATGGGCAAACCAAACTAAGGGAGGCTTTAGCTTTTTTAAGGGCTTTGAATCCTACTCTGCAAATTTAAATTGTAGAAAAATGATCCATCCAATTCCTAGGAAGTTTGTAAACCTGGAGAAGGTTTGAAACGTATCAGTCCCTGCACTCCACAGAGGGCAGGGTCCCAATATTTAAATTGATTTTGAAGACGGCATTTTCTGCTCCTACTGCCTGTCACCAAATTGCAGCAAGACCAAATTTCCTGGCCATGGCCAGCCTGTCTCATGAGTTTCGGAGCTCCTGCTGTGCCTGCACTGACTCCTCACAGCTTCACATCACCAGATGGTTGACACTTTGCTGAAGCACTCAAGGCTGGTAATTAACAATCTCATATGACTGTTCCTTGGCTTCATTGGGGCCGATGAGCAATCCCTGCCCATGTACCACTTCCCCTGTGTTTGTTTCCTTGGGTTTCCAGGCAGTGCTGGTTGCACTGAAGTGTGTGGCAAGAGATGGCAGCTGGGTGCAGGTAATCCAGGTGTTACCGGACATGTGCACTGAGGCACGAAGGGTTGGCTAAGCTGGTGCTTCTCTCTGCCAGCTCATGGCTGGAAATGTGGTGGCAAAGCAGTGGACTGTGGTCTGTGTTCACTCCTGCAGCTTTTGGCCTGGATAGGAGATTGTACCCCTGGGAGGGCACCTGAAGGCCCTGGTTTATCCATGGTGAGGGAGTGCAGGACATCAGGGTAATGACTCTGACATGTTCTACTCTCAGCAGTAATGGTGTCTTAAATCAATGGCTTCAGATGTGAGGTAGTGGCATAACAAGCCTGCAGGTCCAGAGTGAATCCAGAACTGGGGAGAAGCATGAATCCTTGAGTGTGAGGTGGAGCCCAGAGAGCTGGTGTGGAGTATGTGGGTGTTTACAAATGTAATGGGTGCCCAAGGAGCCCAGGTGTTACCAAGGTTTTATTATGAAAAACTTGGCCGACAAACGTGTTCCCCCATCCAAAGGCAAGGAGATACTTGCCAAAAAGACAGAGAATCCAGAACACTGGAATGTGGCTCTGAGTTGGAGCTGTCCCACCTGCAGGACTTGCATGACTCTGAGGGGCACTTTCCCAGCATGGCTGAGGATTTCCAACTCCATCCCTTGTGCAACTCCATTGCAAAACTGCCAGATGCATGGTGCTATCACCTGTGGGGAAGGATCAGGAGCTACTCTGAGCCGCATTTGCTTCATATCCTGGGCTTTAATACAGAAATAATGAATGGGTTCACATGAACTTGCATGGGTTGGAGATTTGTAGAGGATGAATCAGGGCTGTCTGCTACATATACCCTGCAGCTAAACATGCAAAGAATAAATTCACTTAGAAGCCTAAATTGCCTAAATAGCAGAATGTATATGAAATTAATAGATTTAGACATACTACTACTCCATGAAAAATGAGCGAGTACCATGATCCCCATTCTGAAGGTAGTGAGGAAGAAATATGATACAAAGAGTAGCACTTTCAAAGGCAGGCTGATGCTGGGTGTCTGTTCCTACGTGTTTTCTTCAGACACCAGAGACCTGTTTTCCACGTACGTGTTGTACTAGTAGCACCTAACTCATGCACAAACATGGAGTATCAGCAGTGGGAGTGCAGCAGGTTCATGTTTCCAAGAGGGCAGAGAAACCCTGCCACTTCTAGGAGGAGAAAAGATAATAGAGAGCTTGCAAACACCTGCATCTTCCATAGGAGCATCTTTGCATCCTAAATTCATGGGTTTTACCACTTTTGTGTGACTGTTCTCAAAACAACTGATCACAGAGACACTGCTGAATGCTCTTACAGTGTTGGACTGCCTGGACCTGGCACCTGAGCTCCTCTTGGCTTCTGTAAACCTATTTTGTTATCTGGTTTGTCTCCCAGGCTTGACTTAGCCCAATCCTTGGGGCTGACTCAGCTCCAGGTGAAGACGTGGTACCAGAACCGCAGGATGAAGTGGAAGAAAATGGTGAGTGGGTCCTTGTAATTTCTCCATGGCTCTTAAAAACTGATTGCAAAGAACAGATTTGGAAGCTGAACACAGTGGAGTGACTTGTGTCTATTTATACCAAAATTTGTTTTATTCCTGATCACTTCTCACAGAGATGGTCTCTTTTTTTAAAGTGTTCATACTGCAGCATATGTGGTGGGCTAGAGGGGATCAAAGGCAGTAGGAGGAGAACAAAGCAAAGGGGTGAAAGAAATGAGAATAGAACTGAGAGAAGAACCAAAATATCTCCTTCTGCATTTTTGGCATTTGTGTGATCTCAGTGCTTCTGGGATTGGTTTGATGCACAGACAAAAAAGACTGTGTTGCTTTATGGAAACAGAGCAGTTTTGAGTGCTGATATCATTAATTTTTGCTTCTCATATCTTCCTTTCACCTTTCACTTATTCTCATCTTCATGGTCCTTTTCCAGTTAAAATGCTTTTTATAAAGGACAACCACCCAGTAAATGCTGGGGGGAACATGATGATGTGACATTATCTAGTGGAGGTGCCCATGTTTTCTGACCTGGGAGAGGGGATGCAGTTCCAGGCTGTTCCTTTGGTGTATGTGGCACCTTCAGAAGTTACTGTCACTTCAAACAAAGTTGGTATTGGCTTGGATACAGATCCTTGGCTGGAGTGTCTTGTTGCTGCAGGGATGGTATGAAGAGAGAGGGAATTAGACACAGGAACAGGATGCCTGAGACCAGCAGAGTTCAGGATCCTGACGGGTCATCTCTTTGCTCCAGGTGTTGAAGGGTGGACAGGAAGCTCCAACGAAGCCCAAAGGCCGTCCAAAGAAAAACTCCATTCCCACCTCAGAGGAGATCGAAGCAGAGGAGAAAATGAACAGCCAGGCTCAGAGTCAGGAGCTGGAGGGATCTCAAGCGTCCGAGGAGCCAAAACTGACAGAGGAGAAGCCAGACGAAGTCCCGCTGGAGACAGAGAAGTCTCCAGAACATCTACCAGAGCCTTCCTCAGAGGAGACTACACCATTAAGTTAAAAGGGAGAGAAAGGAGAGGAAAAGAAAAGCAAAAAAAAAAGATAAAAGAGAAAAACCAAAACCAAATATATATATGTATATATATATTTAAATATGTATGTAATGGTGTGTGTGTACGTATATATATATATATATATCTATCTATATATATATATATATGTAGACCTTGTGTATAAGTCTAAAGATTGGTCACTTTGTGCCTTTGGGACTCAGCCATCACGGGCCAGGTGGAACAAAGACACCCTGAGGGAGTGGTGCCAGCCTGTTCCTCTGGTGGGTGCCTGAGCCTTCCTGCAGAGAGGGCCAGGGTCGGGATGTGTTTCCAGGGAAAACCACACCTAGAACTCCAAGACAGCTCCTTGAGAAGCCCAGGGCTCTCCCAGGCAGTGGGAGGCAGGTGTGTGGCTGTGGTGGAGGATCAGTGTGTTCCCTTGGCTTTAGCCTTGCCCTGTGTGGTGCCAGTGGACGAAGAGCTTGGCCTGGGCTCAGATCAGGGACAGGAATGGGAGCTCTGACAGCACCATTTCCTCTTGTAACCAGCACTTCATTCTGTTCGGGATGGGCCCGACTTCAACCATTTTAGGAAACGGTTCAGACCCCCAGGTTTGCTTTGGCCCAGGTAAGATCAAAGCTTCTGAAGGGAGATCCATACCTGGGTCAGCTCCAATTGCCTCTCCTCGGGTTGTTTGGGTGCCATGTCTGAATTTGCAGTGGTCTGGGATAAAACTTGGAATAAGATGAGCATTTGGATATAAGTCTGCTCCAAAAGCTTTGGGATGCTTGGATCTGGGACTTTTTCTTTGGGCCCACTTCTAATTTTTGTAGGGATTTTTTAAATGAACCATTAAATGTTTTCAGGGTTTGGGGGAAATGATGGATTTCCAAAGTTGCTGCAGGAAGTTGGCATTTGTTTAAGATGTGTGCCAAGAAAAGATGGGCATCATGTTTCATAGAGTCTTGTTAAGGGTGCATTTTGCCCAAAGGCTGCAAGAGATGTATTAAGATAACCTTTATTTTTTAATTAAAAATAAAATGTATAAATCAAACAGTTGTTGCTGTTGTTTCTCTTCCAGAGATTCTCATTTCAGAACATCAGGCAGGGGCTTTTCTGGAATGGGTTTTTCTATTCCAACAAAATCTGGAGAAAATGGAAGTCATCAGATTTTCCTTAACATCACTGCACAACAGGCTCTGTGTAAACTATTTGTAGCACTTGCTAAGGGAGGTGAGGGTGTTGTAAATGCCACCTTGTCACTGGGTGAATGTGTCAGAAGGAGGGCACTATTTTCTGTCACCTCCTCCAGTTTTGGACACACATTTATTGGCTCTTTGTGGGTCTGTGAGGATGATTTCGGAATATCCCCCTTTTGGGGTGGCAAGGATTCACATGCAGTGTTGAGTGGGGAAAAAGGGATTCTTTTTCCCCCAGTTTCTTGCTCAGTGGTGTTTGCAAGTGTCTGATTCCAGCTCTGCATTAGCTCTGTGTTGCATCAGGTAACTTAAAATAGGCATTTGGTAAAAGATTTGTGCAGTTTATTTTCATGGATGAGTGTCCCAGCCTGGCAAGACTCTTTTCCACGGCTGCAATGCATCAAACCCTTCCTATTGTTTGTTCTCCATCCTGTCAGTGACTGAAGATGTGCCTTGAAACTTGAAAATGGCTTTCAGAAAGGCAAAAATAAACAAGTCATATAAGCCACAGTGATGTTTGTGGGACATCCTGTCCTAGAGCAGTGCTAATGTTATAAAAGGTGGGTAACTCCTCAAGAAATGAATCTGTATAGTCCTGCCTGGAGACTAATTTTTGAAATGGCTTAACAGAGAAATGCTCTCCAGGTAATCCTCTCTGTGCTACTCTCCGTGTGTATTTACAGTGTGGGAGACAAAGATTACAGCTTCATGTGGGGAAACTCTAGCTTTAGCCAAGCCAGGGTGGGACATGCTCCACTCCCTCTGTGTGTCCGACACACAAGAATCAACTTGGAAAAGGCAGCCACTGGTTTAAGTGCATCCACAGGATTGCACCTAAACCTAAACCAAATCTGCCAGAACTGGGCAACACTCATTTGCAATGAACTTGGAAACTACCAGGTATCTGCTACCTTTTAGCTCCTTTTTTCTGTGTCACAGTGAGCTAGAAATGGGATGAAACATTTCCCTCTTGCCTGTTGTGTTAGAAACACAGGTTGTGAGCTGCAAAGTGTTTTCTCTGCCATTAAATGCATCAAAATTTAGTTGTCTTTGAACATTTTTCTTTCCCCAGAGCCCTGACATGCTCGTGACACAGCCGCAGTGAGAGGCAAAGGTGCTGAGGCAGGATTTTGCTGCTTGTCTGGAGCTATGAAACAATGTCTGAGTTGTTGCACATTCTTTATCTGTGGATGTCGGGTTTTTTTCCTCTTCTTTCCAGAATTGTGCTGTAGTTCAACCATATCTATTGGACTAGAAATGACATTTAATTTAAAAAGGCCTATGGCCTGTTTATGCAGGAATTAGATTAGATGATCTATGAAATCTGTAATCAGCCTCTATTGTTCTTGGATAGTGGCATCAGCACTCTTATCTGCACAGAAGATGTTTCCACAAGCCTTAAGTGCTGCAGTACTCAGGGAGAGTGAAGAGAGCAATTGACTGGAAATCATTTGTCCAATAATGAGTTTCACCATCAGGTTGCAAAAAAACTCTGCAAGTTTCTACTTAGTTGATTTGTAAGCCTGAACAACTGATTAAATCAAATTCTGTGTGCAGATCATTCTAGAAACGAAAAGCTGACTGCCAGGGAAGGCATCAAAGATATTTCAACTTGTCTGAGTCAAAGTGAAATATTTTGTAATGAATCTGTTCTCTTCCAGGCCAGGCTGGACGGGGCTTGGAGCAGCCTGGGACAGGGGAAGGTGTCCCTGCTCGTGGCAGGGGTGGCACTGGATGAGCTCTAGGGTCCCTTCCAACCCAAACCATCCTGGGACTTTTTAATTGAAAAAAAAACCCCAGGCAATCAGAGATGTACTGTGAGCACAGCATTTGGAAACTTCAGTATTTTCTTCAACCAAAAGGTTTTTCATAAAATGGACAATGGAAATGCATTTACTGGGTTTTTTTGCACTTGGTACCCAGAGGATTTGTCCAGCTTGAGGAATTCTGATAGATTTACATAACAGGGTGGGGAAAGAAAAGTAGAAACAGGAAAAAATAACCCTTTCTTGCCCTGAGATAGGAAGTGGTGTGTGGTGTTTCTTTGCTGTCCTAGGAAATAGATAAATATCAGAATAAAAAATTTCCAAAAATTTTAATGAGAGGTTTCGAAGTCCCAAGGAAAGCAATGCTGGCCATTTTCCAACAAAGGGTAAAGTAAGTTTTATGAAATGACATTTCCCACTTCCCAGATGCAAATAATTGCTTCTGACTCAGCCCCACTTTACAGTGGGAACAGTTCCAGTGATTTTTAAATTTTTTTCCCTTGTTAATCCCATTCTAATCACTTATGAGTCAATCTGGGTAAAAATGCAATTCTCTTACTGTCTGGGCTAGTTTTTAATGAGTCCATAAGACACTGAAGATGTTTTTGTTCCTCTTTTGGCTGAGGAGCAATCTTAACGTCTTATTTTTCAACGTGATTATTTAAGTGCCGAATCAGCTCTCAAGATGCTCTCTGCTGCTGCTGCTTTACTGAATGACTTTCACTGGTAATCTCCTGAGTGATCATGGAAAGCACATTCAGAATGTGTGATTGGATGGAGGGAAAACAGCAGGGAAGAAACGGGGAAATAATGGAATTACTTGTTGGCCAAATCCTTTCATTCTTGTTGTCTGTTGCATGCTATGTCTGCAAATGGAGTAAAATTACAAATTCTAGAAGGACTAAACATAGGGATCCCAGCTACTCTTGGGAGGCAAGGGCTCCTTTTCCTCTTGCTTTAAGGTTTTTCCTGCTTTGGGCTTATTTTTGGTCTGGTCACTGAAATGCCAAGAACTGAGTGACTCTTCCACTGCTCTTGGGCTGAGCTGAGTTGAGTTTGAAGGCTGGGTTGGGATTTAGCCCTTAACAGGGGCTGTGGGCTGAAAGTTGTGTTTGCCTTGTGCTCCTAAGACCCAGAAGAACAGCACAAGCCTGACTTCTGGCACCTGGGGCGCTGCTGCCTGAGGAAATCTGCACAAACAGTCCCATCCTCACCCCAGTGACAGCCAAGGGCTGCCTGTGGGCCTTTGGGCTGGTCCTGGAGATGGTTTCATTCCTTTAAAAGCCTCTTGACTGTTGTGCCTCCCAGGATCTGCTGTCCCAGGACTGCTGGTTGCTCATCCCAGCAATCTGGCCGGAGACAAGAGCCTTTGGGATTGAGCCCTGATGATGTTCAGGGGTATTTGGCTCCCAGTCCTGACAGAAGGGAACAAGCCCTGATGTCGAAATCCCAACTCCCCTACAGGGATGGGAAGTGCTCATATCCGGAGTTCTGGCTGGGACCCACCTTTTATTGTACCCACTGCTGAGATAATTTTGCAAAGCACTGAGCTCATCCTGCAGGATGGTTCCCCCAGGTCCCAGCAAGGATGAATAAAGAAAAAAAAATAGTCTTTATTCATTTAACTTCAGGCCAGTACAAAGAAATTTGGTGTTTTTCAGTTTTCCCCCTCTCAATCATCTTTTCTCAGCAGCAAAATGGAAAAAGTACAAAAGAATGGACTGAAAAGGAGAGAAGAAGGAACTGAAAGAAAAAACAAAGGGGAAGAGCTTAACTGCATCAACCTACATGGAAAATAAAAACCAGAAAGAAAAATAATCATGGTGAAAAGTCAACCTCTTTTTTTTTTTTTTTTTTTTTTTTTTTGACAGATGAAGCTCTAGTTCTGTAAAGAGGTAAAGAGGTATTTTTCTGTGATTTAGCTCTATGTACAAGGATGATGAATGACTGGTTTTTCATAAGTTTCCTTTTATGCAGTATAAATTAAAATATATCTGGGTAAAGAACAGTTCTTGGATTAGACTTAAGCTACGATACAGGATTTGGGCCCAAATCTTGACAAAGGCAGAGGTTTGGCGAAGTCTAGATCCTGTAGAATCTTAGATGTTGGGCATGACTATCCCAGCCTCACTCCTCTTTCTTCCCAGGGTCTGGTACTGCCAGGTAGGATTTATCAGGTTTTATTGTAAACTGAAGAATAGGTGGTTTGGGGGCATCAATCTTTGGAGCACAGTAGCTTTCCATTATTGTATTGTAGCTGCAATTTAAATCTCTTAAATTAGTGATATTTGGTTTAAATTACAGTCTATAAACAGGCTAAAAAAACCCCCAACTTGTCCCTTGTCTTGTGTCTAGGAATCCACAACTGGGTACAAGCCATCGACCTTGAAGTCCTGGACTTAAAGTTCATGAGGGTGATTTTCAATGCAGGGATTTGAACCCTAAAATCTAAATATATTTTTCCCTGGCAGAAATAGATCAAGTCTGGTTGTTGCTTTTGTTTAAACCAGACACCCTGTGGTTTCTAGGCTTTCCCCACTAATTCCAGTCCCCTCCTGTATTATAAACCCCATAGTGTCCCAATGCAGTGGAATTATAGTCACTGCTCAAAAGGAAGCCTCTGGATCTGCTGGGATCCATGGGTAAAACGATCCTGTCCCCAAGGGAGAGTTGTGGACAGCTGCCAATGCACAGGGAACCCTCTGCAGGCTGCTCTGCCAGGTCCCTTCACTGCTGGAAACACTGGAGCTCCTGTTTTGTCAAACGAGAGTAATAGAAAGTGTTACTCACTAGGAGAAGTTCTGAAATCATAGGCAGCCTGCCTCCTGCACGCAGGTGGGAGCGGGGACTTTCCCTCCAGAGATTACCAAAGAACAAATCTATCAAGGAGAAATTTCAGGAGCCAAAATTTCCTGGGGAAGAAGGTGGTGGAGGCTGCTGAGTGCTAACAAAAGCAGAGGAAGTGATGGTACCCCTTGGGCAAATGCTTCTAATATTTGCATAAACCAAAGGAACCAAACCCTCGTAGAGAAAACAACAGTGAAATATTTCAGGCCTTCTATGCTTCCCAATGGACCATTAATGTCCTTCCCAAGCAGGAGTCAGCCTTGTCAGGTGGAGAAGGTTCCAATTTCCTGGACCCTTCAGACTTCACCCTTCTCACCACACCCAAAGCCAGCTCTCACTTAGGCCAAAGCAAAACCTTCATTAGCTGCAATACCCAGTTCTGATGCTGATCCTTGCAGACCACGATGAGTTCAGGTGGGTTTGGTGAGGACAAAGAGTACAAGGGACCCTGAAGCCCAGCAAGGTGTCACAGAGGCTGCTGCAGAAAAGGAATTAAGTGAAAGCAGGTCTGAGAACTGTCTGAAATCAGTCAGGTCCTGCTATTTATGCTGGAAGGAACTCACTGTGAGAAAGCTTTCAGCAGCATTCCTTCCTGTCCCATCTTGGGTGGCTGTTCCAGCAGTGTCACCTTGTCATTACAATGCCATGGTAGTACTCTTAGCTACGCTTACTCTTATAAAAGTAATGAGAAAAAAGAGAAGTAAACTGTCATGAAAACAGCAGGGCTCCCTCCTTGAGGCTGCTGGATACAAACCCTGCAGATTAGTGTGGCTTTCAAGAACTTTTTAGTAAGCCAACATTGAGGGTGGGGGGTTATTTGTAAAGCCAGATCACACAGCTCCCTGTGGCACTTTCCTGGTGCCTCTGGAAAATTCAGATTCTCCTATAGATCTGGTAGCTCAATGAGGAGCAAACAAGCTGAAAGTGGTGGATTGAAAGTGGTGGATTGAAAGTGATAAATTCACAAGTAGGTCACAGGCTGGGAGTTCTTGCTCACCGTGATTCTGCTGAGAGATGGTGGCACCAGATCAGTGAGGAGACACTTCTCCATCATCCATCCCTGTCCTTGGCATGTCAGTGCAGGCACAAGCCTTGGTGCCCTGGGTCCAAGGTCCTGCCAGGAGGGATGGGAACTTCCCTCTTCTTATGGACCTTTGGATAGCCCTTAATTCTGTCTCTCTTCCCACCCTTCCTACCTTGGACACTTCCTGATCAATGTTGTTCCCACAGGAGGTCCTTTGGCAGCTGGGGAATTGCACCTCCTGGGATTCCCAGAGCTGTGACCCACCAGTGCTGCCAGGTTTAGAGCAGCAGACACCCGAGTGTGATCCCAAACCACAGGCTGCCACACCAGGGCTGGTTTCCACATCCAGAGCAATTGCTCTCTTCTTCCTGTGCTGTGCCCATCCCTGGGTTGGTGTGGGAGGATCAGGAAGCATGCCTTCGGTCTCAGAGGATTGATCCCTGCCAAACAAGGGATGCAGAGCATCAGCTCTCTGCAAACCTCAGCGAGAACAAAGCTCTGGAGTCCGGGCCACCTCAGGAGGGACAGCAGCTTTCTGTGCTGGGATTTGCACACAGAAGCTGCTTCATGGTGAAAATTAACAGCAGCTAACCCATAACGTCACCTGCTCCTCCACATGGAGGTATTTTTATTATTTGGGTGGGGAGCATGACTCAGAGAAACTATTTCCTCTCCTGTCCACGATTTTCATTACTGGAAAGACAATGGCATTTTCCCCCCTGTGTTTCATTTTGTGTTATTTAGGATAATGATGCTGATAATAATCCCTGATAATGGGATTAGAAGACCAGACTGGGAGTTACCTGCCTTATTCTCCGTGTGCCTCAGCGAATATTTACCCCGGAGGTAATAATTAGATCTGTTGCTGCAGTGAAAAGTCACCGTCTTGCGCAGTGAGATGAAGATGTCAGAGAGCAGAGGATGGCTTGGCGTTTGTTCCAAGCTCTTGTCAGGAGAGAGGGAACAGCTCATTTTTGAAGCATCAGCCAGTCCTTTACCTGTTAAATCTGAGGTTCATTGTTCCCCTTCCCCAGGCCCTGCCCCTCTCCTTGCGCCATGTTACCACCCTGGGATAAGCAAAAGCCCCTGAACTTTATCCTCCCCTTGACAGGAACTGATTAGAAGCTGTAGAAGAGTCCCTGCGCCCTTTCCCAAGGAATGCTCAGCTCCCTGGCTCCCAGCCCTGGGCTGGATCAAGCCAAGCGTGCTGACCTTTAGGGCACAGCATGGAGCCCATCTGCTCCAGCAGCAATTTGGGAGCCCGAGGCAGCAGAGTGAGATTTTCGTGATTTATTCAGCATTCTACACACCTCATGTGGGACATGGGCCCAGGACAAGAGCCAAGATAAGGTTTCAAAGTCTGAATTTGAGACATTTTGGAAGAAAAGCTGATTTTGAAGCAGCAGACAATGCTCCCTCTGAAGGTGCCAAGCTCCTTGGAGCGTGTCACACACTTCTCCCTTAGCCTTGGTCCCCCAAAATCAGGAGTTACTGCACATCCAGCCCCTTGCCTGCAGAGGCAGGATGGTTTTCCTCCTTTCAGAAACCCAACGCTTTCTACATTTTAGCTCTTTTTCAAGATCTGCTCTTAGCAAAGAAACTGAGCTCTAGTTGTGCACAATAAATCTGGAGCAGGTGAACAGGGGAGTGTTGCCAAACCATTGATGCTCCCTGAGTGCTTCCCAGAGCCGGGTGTCCTCCTCCTTGGATCGTATTTGGATCAGTTTCATTTCCTGCTTGTTCTTCCTTGCAGCAAACATTGATTCAACTCAGTGTAGTTACAGCAACAGCAGAGCAGGAAATGAATGGATGCTTGTGAAACAGAACACAAATATTCCCCTTTTCCCTGTGCAGGTTCTGTGCAGGTAGTGCTGGGGGTGCCTTCTCAAGCTGGGATCATGGCAGGAGATAAAGTCAGGATTAGCAGGGTTGTTTGGGTTGCAAGACCAGGTTGTTGCAATTCCATGCTTGTTCATACTTTCTCTTTCATAAATATTTCTGTCTCTGATAAAAACAATCGGAAGGGTTTTTAGGTTTCTACTCCTCTTGGAAAGCTGTGGCAGAGGCCAGTTCCTGTGGCATCCCTTCATTAAATTATCTCTTGAGGTCTCTGTGTGTCCCATTTCATGGCCTTTTTTTTTCCTGGCATTGTCCACTGCCACAAGCAGTTCTCCCTCTCTGCTTCTTCTCTCCTCAGGCATTTAAAGCTGGGGATCAGATCTCCATGCAATCTTCATCCTGTCAGGCTCTTGGAGGCTTGTCCCATGAGATAATCTCCTTCCCAGGATCACTCCCATATCCTTTTGCTGTTTCTGTTCCAGGCTGAATTTATCTCTCTTGAACACAGGTGATGAAAACCATACACGTTGCTGTAGTGAAGGTCTTACAGCAGCACCACCTCCATCCCAGATACCTCATCTGGCTCATTTTGGAGTTTAAATTGTGGGGTTTTTTAAGGTGGGCCACCTGATTTTGGTAGCCAGAGACCTCATTTAGTAATTTAGTGGTTTGCTTCCACATGGTTTGCTTCTGCCATATGTCTCATCCCTGAATCTCCTGTTTTCCTGTAGGTTGTACAATTCCTTTGGTAATGGCAATCTGACTCAGCTTTTTGTCATCAGCAAACTTTGATGGCTCAACCCTGCTTTTACTGCCCAGGGTTTTAATTAAAGACTTATATAAAATTAATCTCAGCTGGAATCCTGAACAACTCTGTTAATAAACTTCCTTGAGCCCACTTGCCTCTCTCTGAACACGTTTTCCTTTTATCTCCAACCACCTCTGGACCCTCTCATACAAACCCTGCTTTTGTCAGTGAAGATACTAATTCCCTTTGCAGAATTGGAGAATCCATACAAATTTCTGGTGGATGACATTTCCCTCATCTAGAAAATCCTTATTGAAAAGAGATTAGCCATAGCAAACATCTTTTCACATTATCCCATTTCCCTGAATCTCTTCTGCTTTATTTTCCTAAGCTGTTAAAGTCTGTTATATCAAATTTTCTTCCCAGTTCTTAAATATAGGTGACAATTTTTCATGCAAAGCTGGTTTATTAAAACCTTTGCTCTGGGGGGTCTGTGATAAACCATCTTGTTTGTGACATGAGAGTTGTTTCTTACGGGATTGTCGTAGCTCCAAATTTTCTGCCTGAATTTCCCTCCCTGAGTCCTGCTTTCAACAATTTGGGGATTTGCATTCATTTTTCCCATATGGAATCAGGGTTACCATTTCATAAATGCAAATTTTGCTTTCCACGAGTGTGGCGATGCTCTTTGTCTAACCCAGGAGGTGCCAGTGGATGGGGATACTTGCACGGAGAGATGGATCTGCACCGTTCACAGCAAGTATTCTTACCAAATACAGAGTTCCCAGACATCAGCCCAGCCCTGTTTCTTCTGAGAATTCAAAGGTCAGGCAAATAGGGAGGGAAATGGGAGCAATGGTGCTCAAACAGTTTTAATGACAATGTCCTTTCATACCTGCCAGTGGGGTTTTTAAATTTTTTTCCTTTTTAGCTCTCTGCCATTGTTAATCTTTTTTTTACCTCTCGTCCTCTCTGTTTATTTTTATTGCAGATTTATTAGGTGCACAGTTAAGTGCCATTTAGCTTTGCAGAACTGTCATCGCCAGCATTTTATGAATGGGATCATTCACTGACAAACTATTTAAACACTAAAAGGGGGGGAAATTTACTGCTCCAGGTCACTGAAGAAGCCAAGATCAACTGAAACTCAGCTGTGTTTCTCCTTGAATACAGGAATGTGACGAAGGTGCTCAGAGTTTTCTTTAATGTATTCTCATCCTTAATTTATCCTCACACGTCAAACCAAATGTCACTCTGTTTTGCAGTGCTACTTTTCCTAAAATAATGCCTTTTTTTCTGACAGCTTGCAAGAGCCCAGAGATCTAAAAATGTGGCTAAACAGGCAGTCACACACCTGCTAATTAAGGCTATGAATAAGCTGTGACCAGTCATGCAGGCACTGACAACCAGTTCCAGGCAGGGAAGGTTTTTAGATAGAAAGCCAGGAGAGTTTTGCAGATCTAATGCAATCCTGGATATGGGAGCCTGGGAGCAGGTGCCCCTTCATAATCTTGAAAAAACAATCTTACTGGCCTTTAATATTTCTGACCCAGAGCTGCCACAAGTGCAGAGTGGTGTGTTCTTTCTTCTGCCAGTAGATTCACAGGAATTCCTCCCTGTGAGGGTGGGCAGGCCCTGGCACAGGGTGCCCAGAGAAGCTGTGGCTGCCCCATCCCTGGAAGTGTCCAAGGCCAGGCGGGACGGGGCTTGGAGCCACCTGGTCTAGTGTCCCTGCCCGTGGCAGGGAGGTGAAATGAGCTTTAATTCCCTTCCAAGCCAAACCATTCTGGGATTCTTGGATTCTATATCGGAGCTGGACTTTTCCCTTGGTCACCTGTTCCACCCATGGAGCCTGGTATTAATTCTATGGGTCAGTGCATGGTTCCTACAAGTGGTTATCTCTGCCCTCCTTCAAGCTCCTAGCCCAGGGAAGTCCTGCAGGACTGCACTTGCTGTATTTTCCATGCTCCTCTTGCAAGGGAATTTTCTCCCTTTTTTTTTAGCCTTGTAATGTATATAATCTTCAAATAATGGTGCAAGGTCGTCTGTTTGCACATGTGATTTCATGTGTTTAATCATGTCCTTCACATCCTAAACTTTTGGAGTTGTATTTAATTCCTTGGGAGTGTGTAAATACCTATTTGTGTGTGTGTGTGACTCTAGGTTTGCAGAAGGGCTGGACGGGCTCCAGGAGCGCAGCCGGTGGGGACTGTGGGGTGTTGAGTGAGGGACCAAGGTGGCCTCAGCTTTCCTGGCTCTCATGTCTCTGATGCTCTGACCCTTTGAATTCCACGGTTTTTTTCCCAAGTGAAATTTTCCTCTTCACCTGATCCCAGGATATTGCCAGGCTTACAGCTCATTATACATGGGGGGATCAAGCTGTATTGTAAAGCTGACAAAAGTGACAATTTTATATGTTTTTCTCCAGCAGTTCCACATTGCCGTGGAAGCTTTTTGACTAATCCACTCAGATTTGGAGTTAATCCTCCTGCACTTGGAATATTTGTGTGTAGGTATTTGAGAGATTTAAATGGACACCACTAACCCCTGTGGGGTCTCGTTTCTTAAAATACCTTAGAAACTCAATCTGTGGAGGAAGATGAGACACAAAGGCTTCTTTTTTGTAGCGATCTGCTTTGATTTTACTCTCTTTACAGGGTGAAATCAAGAAAAGAAGGACTCCATGGCTGTGATTTTAATGCTTTAGCAACTTCAGTTAATGCAGATCTTCTAAGTTAGGGGAAGTGCCCATTTTATAGATATGGAAACTAAATGCACAAAGAGATGAAACACAGTTCTCAAAATAACAAAGACAAAAGTGGCAGGAGTGCAAGCCCCGGGGGTCCTCTGTGAGAGCAGTAAGAGTATGGACATGAGCTCAGCTGCTCATAAGAAATGTATTTTAATTCCTTTGAGAGGCTTTGACTGGAGTTTCTCATAAATTCTCCCAAATTTATGTGGTTTCGGTGCACTGGGAAATATTACAACGGCCTGTCTTTTTACCACCTGCAATTCAGCAGGTGCAGGATGGGAGCAAGCTGGAGAATCCGGGTCTGGAGCTGGATCATGACACCCCACAGTCAAGTGGAGTTTGCTGATAGGGGTGAGCTGGGGAAGGCACCCAAAGCTGGGTGTCAATAAAATCCCCCAAGTGCTCCTGTGGGACTGTTCTTCAGTGTTGGAAACGTTCAGGTTGAAGCCACCAGCTCTTAATGTCCGAGATTGGATCTCCACCCCCAGCAAAGGCTCGGTCGGCTTTGCTGCCCAGTTTGGGTCTGAGCCGTGTCAGGTCCCTCAGGTCCCACTGCTGTGTTGCTGTAACTCACCTCCAAATCGCCTTGTCCAGTCATTCTGGAGCCTAATGAGCCAATACCAGTGGATTTCACCAGGATTTAATGGATTTAATGTCATCATTTCTTGATGGAAGTTGCCAATGATTTACACAATTTTGCTTCTCCTCCAGTTTTGGTTGGTAGTTGGTTCACTTTGTCAAATTTTTGTTGCTTTTATGGTGTGCAAAAAATGAGCCCTTTCAGGACTGACAAATCAAAGGTGAGGAAATCAACTTTTTGTCCACTTCTATTTTTTTAAAATAAAGCAGATATTTTTATTCTCATTTTGATAGTCTGTTAGGCAACACTACACAACAGCAGATAGAAACATTTCTTCCTCTGCATGGGGCTCAACACACCTGACTTTGACCATCTTAAAGTTTGCTGTTAAGTCTGAGCTGACCATCTCCTTCCATCTGTGGCCAGTGTGGGAGAATGACACAGTTTATCCTGTCTCCTGCAGAGGGGGATCATTCTCTGGAGACACCACTGACTGTACGCAGAGTTAAGATCCTTTCCTTAATCTCCTTTATGTTTCTAGTTAACAGCTGAAGCCACCAGACCTTGACTTGCATGGAAATTGATGCTCACTGGGCATTTTTAGCAAAAGCAGATGTCTTAGAGTTTGTTTTTAGCTGAAGACTAGCACAGAGTGGTCTAGGGGAAGGTGTCCCTGCCCATGGCAGGGGATTCAATGAGAGTTTTAAGGTCCCTTCCAACCCAAACCATTCTGTGGGAAAGGAGAATATGGAGCAATGGGGAGTGGTTTAGAAAAGTGGCTGTCCCAACAGCAGACTGCAGTGTGTCCAGCCTGTGTCACACTGGGTGCCAAGGGGAATACGAGGAGCAGTTCAGACAGATGCAGAGCAATCTTTCCTCCTTCTCCTGACCTCCAGCAGCTGGCTCAGCCCTGGTACATGACACCCTATCTGCCTTCCAAATGCTCCTTACTCCTGGCTGTAATGACCCCAGCTATCGTTATCCACAGAAATTACACTTTGGCTCTTGGGTTTCAGAAGCATCGTGTGGCAGGGAGTCCTGCAGCCTCATTAGGCTCCCAGTGCACCCTCCCTCCTCCCTCCTGATCTGCTTCTTGCTCACTGAGGATGGGGACAAGGACGTGCCCTGGACAACCCATCATGTGCCTTCAGGTCACAGTCCTGCCCTCCTTCCCTCACCTGGCACTGTGTCCTTGTGCTGGCAGGGGGTGAGAGGAGAATTGAACCCATCATCTCTGTATCTGTTGGGGTTTATAATTAATAAAAATCAATTTTTATCCAGAGTTCTTTTTTCAGGAGCTCTTGGTACTTAATTGCATTGACAGATGCCACAGTAAAAATAGGTGATCTTATTGAGCAGGTTGTGAGTGGTGATGTTGTGCTCAGCCTTTGTTTTTAACTTGGGGAAGGAGCAGAGAAATCACCGCAGTCGCTTACTGGGGTAATAATCACCTGCTGTTAGAGCCATTCCATTTGGAAATACTCCCCCATGCTCAGGCTCAGGGGTTTTGAATGGAGGCAGAGTTAACACAGCTGAGGCTGTACAGAACCTTTTGGCACAGGGCTGGGCTGTGCCAAGTCCCCTCCAAGCAGGGCATTTATTGTCAGGGAGTTCATCAGCTCTTGGGCTCCAGTCACAAAGAGCTGCAGTTGCAGCCTCCAAAGAATCATGTCTTTGAGGAAGGGTTTTTTTCCTAATGAACATTATCCTTTTTTTTTTTTTTTTTTTTTTTGCATTCAAACCTGAAATGGCATGCATCTCATTTTTAAATCTACTGGATTTTCCCTAATGGAGCAGAGGGATGATGGAGACGTTTTAACAGCGCAGCTAATTGAGCATGGAGAGTGTGCCCGGGATATGGTGGAGTTTCCATTACTGGAAATGTTGATATCCAGGGTAAATTTCTCTTCTTAAGAGACTTCCTTTAGTTAAAATTAATTCTGTGCTTGTATTCTAAGGCAGATGAAAAGAGGGGATCACGCTGGTTCCCCCTCATGGTGTTATGTTGCTTCCCAGCCTGGCGCTGCTGGGATCACAATGACTCTTTAGGAAAAGGATGGGATAACTCCCAGGGGCTGATGGATGCTCTCAGCTGGGTCTGTGGCCAGTCCCAAGCTGCATATGGTAGGGGATCCACGTTTCCTCTTTCCTGCAGAATCGCCTGGAATTGCTGCAGTGACAGAGGCTTAATGCTGTCTTGGCATCGCGCTTGCTCCCGGCGGGCCTCCCTGGCAATCTTGCTTTATAAACAGAGGCAGCAGGATTGCCAAAATCACAGGCAAGGAGCATTTCGGGCCCATGGCATGGTGTCACCATATGTGAATCTGCCGAGGATGAGGAACGGGTGGCACAGAACTCCTCTCATCTTCAGCCTGGGGGCATGGCACACCTCTATCAGGTTTTTGGGATCAACAGCAGGAGGAAAAGAGGGAATGGACAGACATCTGTAGGTGGGCAGACTGGAATGATGGGAAAAGCAGAGAAGGCAGCATCTGTTATTTCGGGGTTTGTATTTTGCCCCATTTCTATCGATGTTTCCAGAAAAACAGATTAATTTATCATTTCATTATCTTGCAACACCCAGTTTCCAGCATTCCCAGCACCCAAGGCCTGGAGTTTACAAGTAAAACACTGACAGGGTCATGAAGTTCATCAGCCCAGTTGGTCAGAGCACAGTGCTAACAATGCCAAGGCTGCAGGTTCAATCCCAGTATGGGCTATTTGCTTAAGAGTTGGATTTGATGCTCCTTGTGGGCCCCTTTCCAACTCAGAATATTCTGTGGTTCAAATTTCTTCAGGAACCAGGAATGTTTATCCAAGTCTGATAGGGAATGTGTATCTGGGGGGAGTTGTTGTTTTCTGGTTTGTTTGGGTTGTTTTTTAATTAAGTTGGTAATATGCATTCCATTGGGACAGAGAAGGGAACAGGCCCTCATTCTTTTCACCTGTTCCAGTAACTTGAAATTTTTGCTTAGCTAAAATTCCTGGGTTCAAGAGTAGCACAGCGCAGGGCTGTACAGGAACCAAGAGATGTGCTCAAGTTATATTTTCAGCTGGCATAAATCAATGGGGAGCCATTTATACCTTCTGAGCATCTGGCTGGGGATTTCATGTGTCACCTTCTGTCCTCCCTGCGAGAGGCTCATCCCATGAACAAGGAATAGCCTTAACTTGAAAATGTTCCCAAGAAAGGTCAGGGTCACACAGAGCAGCTCCTGAAGAGCCACTGAGGGTGGGAATTTGCAGCTCTTGATGCCACATCCATGGGAAGTTTTTGTCTCTCTGTTTTGGAGAGGGAGGGGTAGAAGTGAGTGCTCCAGCAGTGGAGGCAGCAATGCCGTGGGTTTCCCAGGCTGAGGGACAGGACTGGGAATCATCACATGGAGAACATAACCTACAAGAAAGCCGGTGCTGGGGAACAACAGGAGCTGTAATAGCAGATAAACACTGGGAAAGCCACATGAATCACGAGCCTGGGAATTGAATTGCTGCAAACGTTTTGGAGAGGAGAAAGAGTCTTACTGGTGAAGCCTGGCCTTGGCAGAAGAAGCTGTTCCCATCTATTGTCTTTTGAGGCAGACAAAGGGTGGAAAAAAAAGGGAAGAGAAGGTAGAAACCACATATAAACATTAATTAATGCTCTCCAGGCTTCTTCTTCTTGGTCACGTTAAACCTTTAATCCCTGGGATTTAATAATGCTGTGGCTTTTTATTCATGTCCAGACAGCAAGTGTGGAAAGGGAGTGCTGGGGAAGGCCTTTGCATCCAACTCCTCCAGCGTGCGCAGCCTGCACCCCACTGGCAGGCGGGTGCTCCGGAGTCCTTCCACTGGAGCTCACCTTCCCTGTGCTTTAACCCCTTTCCTTTCCTTTCCTGTTTGCAGCAGGTTACGGGAGTGTCCACAGTCTGCCACGTCACCTCCACGGAAAGGTACTAATTTTGGGGAATGTATGATATCCCCTTCACCCACACATAGAGAATCAGGGAATCATTAAGGTTGGAAAAGCTCATCGAGACCAACCATCCTGACACTCTTCCAAAATCAGTGGTACTCCAGAGGTAGCACAGCTCCTGTAGGGAACAGGGAGACCCGGATGTGTTCCTGCCACATGAGCAAAGCACCCGATGGCTGCTGGCAGGGAGAGCTGGAATGGATTTCCTCTCCAGCGATTACTGCTGCTCCTTGGCAAAGGGAAATGCTCCCTCTCTTGAACCCTTGAGGTTAAGCCACATCATTCCTGAGTGTCATCCAGCGCTTATAGGTGCTGTCAAGAAGATGACACAAGAATTTGTTAAGAAACTAATGTTTCCCCTCATCCCCTGCTGCCCCTCAGGGCTCATAGGAACCCGGACTCAGGAAGTGGTAATGAGAGGGGAGGAATTAAATCACATTCCAGCTGTCCCAGTGCCAGCAATGGGGACTGGCTCCCACATCTACCTGGGCTGTGTCCTCTGTGGGGCAGAGGGGGAAGGCAAAAGCTTTGGGCACTTTTTCTCACTGTATCCATGTGTTTATCCCCAGTTATTGTAATCTATGGGACCCCAAGAATCTCCAGAGTTTATTCCTTAACTCCATTTTGCAGATGAGTGGCTGAGACTTGACCCCCCAGTGTTTCCCAACCTGACTCACTGTTTCAAGTGACAGATAATATCAAGATAATAACAGTTTCAGGAGGTAGAAAACAGCACATTTCCATGGATATTTCTAAGAGCTGAGCATGCAAGAAGTGTTCATCCCACCAACAAGTAGGAGCGAGCCCAGGGAGGATGCTCAGCCTGAAAGGGTCTCCTCTTTCAGAAGCTTTGCTCTTTTTTTCATGTGCAGAGCAAACCATTCATTTTCTCCAGCAAATAATGATAGTTTGGGGTTAAGATTTATGGCATGGCTGTTAGTGTCTTGATGGTAGATATGCAAGGCTATTTAGCTGTTGCCAAAGGTGGAAATTCATAAAGATGATGGAAGAGTTTCTCCCCAGACGGCACAAAAGGTCATTTGTTTTTTTACTGAATCTCGTCGAGCCAGCAATGCTGTCAGTTTTTCTCTCTTCCCCTTTCCCTTGGCACACGTGGTGTACATGACTCTGCTTCTCTGGTTTTATGGGTGAACAAAGGTGCAGGAAAAGTACTTCTCATTCATTTTCTCTCCCTCTCTATTTGTATTTCTCCCCTGACATCTCTCACTCAAGTCCAAAGCCTCCAGCCTAAGCACCTTTGTACCACCTTGCTCCCAACTCCTTTCCAGGCTCCTTCCCATCCAACTGCTTCACCCCACTCTGAAATTTTTATGTGGTTTTTGCCCCATTGCTTGCTTAGTCCACAAGTTCCCCTCAAAAATAGACATATTATTTATGTTGGGAAAAAATCCTACAGTGGGTATTTCAGTACAAGATGACAACAGTATTAATAAAAGTAATATTTATACTAGTAGTAATGATAATAATGATAACAAAGGAATTTCACAGGAAATTGGCTGTTTTGGCTGAATTTTTCCCACCATCTGGGGTCTCAGGTGGAGCCTCGGCAGGCAGTGCCACATCCTGCCTGTCCAGAGCTCCCCACTCACAGAGCCTGTCTCCAAATGCTTGGGAGCAGAGATAAACATGAGAATGAGCAATAAACAGAGGTGACACAGCCAAGCAAAATAAAGGAGGAAAAAGCCCCAATAATCATTTTTGTTCTGGAAAAAACAATTTGAGAACATGCACTGAAGAGCAAGAAAGTGAGATGGAGCTGCTGCTCGGCAGCCCCTGGACCTCGGCGAGGTCCCTGCATGTCAGGTGGAAATTTTCTTTCTGCTCCTATCTTTCAGCACTGAGGATGCACATTGGCTTCCCAAAAAACTGATCTCCTGAAAGATAGGAGGCCTCTAGGAAAGGGGCTGAGCCCTATGCCTCAACCAGACCCTGCATCCAGTTTCAGGAAAAGTGAGACTCACAGCAGCAGAATCAAAAAAGTCAGAAGTTCCCCCCTTTTCAATCTTCTCCCGCTCCGGCAGAAGAGCAGCAGGGGGATGGCACAGCCAACCCCGGATGCTGGTGATGCCCCTCCGCCAAAACCTGACCCACAGAATACCTCCAGTATTTGAAGTGCTGTCTGAAGTGCTGTCTCCTCTCTTTTCATAGAGGCTCCTTATGGCTTTCAAGCTCATTTAATCCATTAAATAATTGGAATTGCTTCATGAATAGGCAAGAGAAGGAGCAAATTAGGTTTTTTTTAACCTTTTCCCACAGGCATTGGGTGTGTATTGGCTTAGCTGGGCAGAAACCACATCAGAGTGGGAGGGCTGGAAAGCGGGGCCATGTCAAGTGTGTGCTCTGGCACACACTTGGGCACTCGATCCCACCATCCCAAAACCCCTGTGCAAGGTGAGCTGGAAACAGTGGATTGATTTTTCTTGCCCGGTTTCTTGGAAATTGTAGCCAGAATGTGCCATGGAAGATGGGAGAGGTTGGAGAAGACAAGCAGCAACCCAATAACAACCTCAGGTGAGACCTTTTTAAGCAGAATTATTTCAGGTTCTGGCCCCAGCGCTTCAAGTCTCATGCTAGAATGATCTTTAAAGAACAATGGAAGAAATATGCAGCTGACGAGGAATTAAAAAAGGATTGATGGGTAAAACCTCATTTTGCATCAGATCCGTGAGCCATTGATTTGACCTCCCACGGAATATATTCCACAGACTTTTCTGTGCAGTGACTATGTCAGAAGATGCCATGGTGGCACTAACTTGGTACCAGGAGTGAGGGACCATTGCAGGTTTCTTGTCCCACAGAACTCAGGGTCTCAATGGACAAAGCAGGGGGAGAGAAGGAAGCATGGAAAAATGAGCCCTGCAAAGCCACGCTCCAAAAGAAGGTTCCAAGACATGACCACCCCCAGTTTTGGTCGAGTGCCTGGAGCGTGGGATCAGGAGAGGACACAGCTCTTTGCTGTGTAGGTGGTCACCACATGGACAAGGAATAAGGTGAATATGGCATCGGCTGCCCACGCCATGTCCTTCTTGATCACAGCTCTCCTGCCAGGGAGAAGGGATGGGAAGAAGCTCGTGAAGGATCTCTCCTTTCCCTCACCACTTCCCTCTCTGGTGTGTTGGACATTCATTTTCCTATGAAACTTTTGG
This sequence comes from Coloeus monedula, assembly GCF_965178545.1. Lineage (NCBI taxonomy): Eukaryota > Metazoa > Chordata > Aves > Passeriformes > Corvidae > Coloeus > Coloeus monedula. The sequence goes on along the minus strand of NC_138805.1, from coordinate 263,610 downwards.
GACAACCAAGTTTTTCTGTCTCTTTCTCCAAGCCTGCACACCAAACCTCTGCTCTTCAGAGGCCAGGTGAGAGCCAGGAAGAGCTTCCCTGAGGCATGGAAACCCTGAGTGGAGCTCTAGCCCTGCCCTCTCCTGGATGCTTTCTGATAACAATGTTTTAATAAAAGATCTGTCACTCAAATATTTCCAAATCATTAAAGAAAAAATGAATGAAAAGTAATTAGAACCCTGAGCCCAAAGGGGTAATGTAAAAAAAACCCCAAACCAACAACAAAGGGGTTGAGAGACCGTAAGCTTGAAGCTGAGCTTCGGAATCCCTCTGGGAATTATTTTCTTGTCCAAAATCCAGACGGTTCCACAATGCATAGCCTGATCCTGCTCTACAACAGCAGCTGGTAGGAGGTTGGTTCAGGTGTTACATCCTCTCTCTGTCCTCCATCATCGGGTTTGAGCTGGGAATGGAGTGAAGGGAGGAGAGCCAGGAATGAGTGAAGCATCCCGAGTTGAAGCTGACCATAGGCCAGAGCTCTCGCTGGGCAGTGGTCCCACGACACGAGGCCTCTGCCAGCTCTGGGATTCTTTTTGCTGTGTGTTGAGAATAGGTGTTCACCCAGAAATCCTTGGCTCTGAGAGTCATGGGATCTCCTCAGAGCCTTGTTTCCTGGGAGAAGTGAAGAAGCAAGTAAGTCAGAACATTTCTACCTCTTGCAGTAGGTGGGAAAATCTGGACAAGGTGCCATCTATGAGTGAAGAACTTAGGAGACAACCTTTATTGTGTTCAAGTTCCGGTCGCTTTAAAGCTGATCTCATTCTCTGTGGCAATGAGTCACAGGGGGCTGAATTTGTGTGGGTGGCAATTTAAAAATTTCCTCTGAGTAAGGAGAGCGGGGTTTGGCGAGTGGGCTCTTGGTGCTTTCTCCTCTCCTCCCACACTGGGAGCACTGCTCCCAAAGGTGGTGGAGTGAATCATTTCTCCTTTTAATGGCACTTCTGCATCTTCATAGCCTGTCCCCAGCTAATTATTGTTTAAAACCCACTTGGCAGAGCCCTTCAAAAATGATTTTTGCGAAGGGTTTTTCAGTAGGAGAGGAGTTTGCAGGCTGGGGGGGAAGATTCTTTCTCACCTTTCCTCTCGCCCAGGAGAGTCTCCTCCACCCAGTGCAGGCAGTTAATTCAATGGCAAGAGAAAGAAAATTCTGCTGGGGTAATTAATCAAAACTCAGGGCTCATGTGGGCTCTGTATCGGCACCTCAGGCTCCTTCCACTGTCAGTTTGTAATGTGTCTCATCCTGTGAAATACAAACTTGGGTGGAGCTTCCCTTTTCACCCCTTTGATTGTTCATCTGGAATCCCAAGGGACTGGAAATGAAATAAATTGGCTTAAAGTGATGTTCCCCAGATCAGCAATTGGATCCTGGGAGGATCCCCCAGGGCAGTTTTCCACCAGGTGGAAAGAAGGATGTGCCTCTCTGCTGTGCTGACCCCTGCGAAGGCAAGCACATGCTTGAGTCACTCACCTTTATTTGTGTGATTTAGTGCAATAAATCATGCTTGTCTTTCCCAGGCTCCCCCATGCAATCCCGACACTTTTCCATCCCATTTTAAAGCCTAGAGCTGAGCTCCCATCAGCCTGCACTGCCTGGGGACTCATCTTACCTGTTGACAGACATCTGCATTGGCAGCACTTAGCCCTGGTGAAGGTTCCACCTCCTGCCTCGCTGAAATGTGCAAAAGGGAAAGGACTTGTCCTTAGAGAAGAAAATAGACTCTACTCAGCTTCTTGGAAAGTAATTTCCATTGACAAACAGAAACATTAGAGCAGGTCATTTATTCCTTGAAGAAATCAATGTATTGGGTAAAATTCCCACTGTTGGTAGGAAGGTGTCTGTGGTTACAATGTTTTGGCTTTATCATTCCAGCCCACTTTCCATGAAAGAGAATTCAAATTAATCACTTCCATCTCATCCTCATAGATGTTATTTATGTTTCTGTCTAGCCCAGCTTGGTGGAAAAACACCATTTTAGGTGCTGTCTGGCAAAACAGACGGCAACATGCCTAGGAATCCCCAAAAATCATGAAACTCCATCCCTGCAGGACACAGAAGTTGTCTGGTTTTGGTTGTTTATCAGATTAGCTATTCTGGAATAATTATTTTGGTAGGAACATTTGCATTCTAAAAGAAGTGTCTTTTTCTCCTTTCTCTTAACACAACCTGAAAGATGATTTCTCCATACCAGCCTTGGGCAACTCCTCACCAAGGTGGTTACACACCATCATGCATAGTAATATCTCCTTCTTGGGCTGGATCTTCCGCTCCAGGTCTTTGACAGTTCACAGCACCTTTAGTGACATGATTAAGTCTTGTTTACTCTCCTGCCCACAGAGAGGGAAGAATTGGTGCAGCAGCCCAGCAGTTTGCTACAAAAGGACCCAAAAGCATAGAATCATGGAATTATTTAATTGGAAAAATCTCTGGGATCATCAAGCTCAATCATTCCCCAGCACTGCCAATCCCACCACTAAATGATATCCCCAAGTGCCACGTCCACACAGCTTTAAATCACTCCGAGGATGACTGCCCTGGGCAGCTGTACCAGGGCTGGACAGCCCTTCTGGGGAAGAAACGTTTCCTAATACGTTACCTAAACATCTTCTGGCACAACCTGAGGCAATCTCCTGTTGTCCTAAACCATCACGTTTGGCTTGTGTGACAGCCATGCCACTCCATCCGTTCCTGCAGATGTGTTCATGGCCCATTCGGGGTCTCAAGGCGGGAGGTGAGTGAAGAGCAGTGATTTCCCCACGCCTCTGAGCTCCTCTGTGCTGTGCCAGGTGATGGCTCGCCCGGTGCCACATGTAAATACAGGCACAAAACAGATGCAGGAGGTTGCCCGCTCGGACTGAGCACACAGCTCTGTTGTGGTGCCTGTTGCTATAAACACGCTGGCGATTTGCACAAGTATGTGACATCGTAAAAGTTCCTGAAAGATTTTATCTGATTTGTTTTGGCTCAAAGCCCTTTATTCACATAGAAACACCAGGTAGAAAGACAATACGTGTGTATCCATGTGTATATTTTCAACTTCCTAAAGGCCATCAAATTGGAAAGGGAGTGGGTTTGCTTTACTCAGGAGTTGAAGACAAGGTAACCCAGAAAAAGCCTTTCCTCTTAAAAAAATATAAATTATAAATGTTGCTTCTCCCTGGACAGATTGTCTGAGCGATCTGTAACAATCTCTTGTACCTCTGCATTATTTTGATTTTAAAATATTAGTTCATAACAAATCTTGAGCTGTCAGAACTAAAGGATTGTACAAAACAGCTTCAAGGTTACATAAACAGAGTAGCTGGGGAACAATTTGGTAACACGTATTCATGTGGAGGGCAAAGATGTTTTTTAAAGGAATTTTCCACCTGAATATTGACCCTCTATGTTTTGGGAAATGTTGATTTAATGGGATTGAAATACTTTGAGTCAGGAAGAGGAGGGCAAATGGCAGAGGAGGGAAGAGAAGAGCTGGGGCAGCAATGGCCAAAAGTGTGTGCAAGGAGGTTTTTAATGAGAAGGAACTGGGGATGGGTGGGAGCTGGGAAGTACAAGGGATATAAATTAGGGTGTGCTTGGACTGGGGGAAAATAATTGGGAAAGATCTAGCAGAGAAGGTAAGTGAGAGCCGCTGAAAGTAAAGGGAAGGTGAGGGGCTGGAAAGATCACCTGGGACGGAAAATCCAGGACAGATTTGGGTCTAAAGAATGGAACATGAGAATAAATATAAGGGGGACTGGGAATGGGTTCTGGGACTTTGTACTGGAGGGGGGAATGGATTAATTCAACACAGGGGTCCTTTGGAGACAGTGGGTGGAGGAGTGACAAGGAAGAGATTTATCTGCAGTGGTGAGGGGAACCCATTCCCTCTGTCCTGGCTGGATTTAGGACCCAACACCTGTGTAAAAGAAGGATAAACGGTATCCCTGCAGCTGGGTGTAGAAAGGACAGAGTTATGACACTGGTTGTGACCCACTTGCTCTGACAAGCTCCCAGGGAAGGAAAGTGGAGGGTGAAAATCAGAAGGAGCAAATTGCTATTTGCAATGTGAGATGGAGGAGGTACACTGGAAAGAGTAGCTGGCATTTGGGGTGAGAGAGCTCTGCACTTAAAATTGCTGTGCTGGAAGGAGAGGGCTGGACTGGAGGTGGAAATAGAAGCAGGAGAGAATGTGAGTGGGAGAATGTAGAGCCTGTGGCGGGGACAAGGTGGGAAAGGGGAAGGAGAGGGACAAAGAGGAGGACTGTGATGAGACGAAGATGGTAGGAGGACATCTGGCAAAATTCTCCATCCTTCCAGGCCCTCTGCAATAACCTTCTCTTCCTGAACAGGAAATCTTACTGCACCAGGGCATATGCCAGAGCAAGCTGCCCCTCTCCCCAAATCTGAATGTTGTCCTGCTAAAGTGACTGGGATCAACAACAGGAGGTGCCTCTCACGGTGCCCCTTCTGAGCCAAGGCTCCAGCTGCTTTCTTTCTTCATTATTTTTCTGGATATTTTATTCCCCAGCTGCAAATCTGCATTCATTAATGAATGTCAGCACACCTTCCTAGATGCTTACAGGAGTTGTGTATTCACATTGACCCTAATTCAGCAAAACAGTTAAGCACATGTCTGACTTTGAGCAACTGAACAGGGCTACTGTGTAATTAAAGCTAAACATAACTTGGTGTCTCGTTTATTGAAGGCCTACTCAACTAATTAGTTAAACCTTCCATGAAAAGTCACCAAGATCCTTAATAAAGCAATACTCCACAAACAGCTGCTGTGGGACTCTGCCCAGGTCACATTATCTTGTTTGCAGTTTAGATGCCTGAAATATCTTTTTTTTTTTCATGTGTCTGGAGTTTAGTGTTCATGAGATACCCTCCCTCCTTCTCCAGCGAGGTATGCTAAAGCCACCAAACATTAATTGATTTAAATCCCACATGGTACCTACCAGGTAGATGTGGTAAATCACAGTTGTCAGGTAATTAAACACAACCCGTAAATCACATTGGAGCATGTGAACCAAGCATTCAGTGTCAATGCTTTTAAATTAATGTTGTAAAACAATATTTTGGGCTTAGATCAAGTGTACGGGGTGGGTAACATATCAAATTATGGCTAAGAAAGCATGAGCAGCAGGAATGGCACTAGGAACCAGCAGCCTCTATGATTCAAAATACCCAGTTGCAGCCCAACAAGTGGCCTGCCTCGGAAGGCGGAATGCAATGTTATTGCAGGGGGATTAGGACTGGGCATTAGACTCTCATTGCTCTTTAACGCTCGATTCATTAACCAGAAAGCAGAATTATCTGCCCCAGATCCATCACCTGCTAAAATGTACCAGCGGGTCATGAAAGATTAGTTTTGAGAGGGAGGGAGGGAGGGAGGGGGAGAGAGAGGGAGAGAGGGAGGGAGGGAGGGAGGGAGGGAGGGAGGGAGGGAAGGAAGCAGGGAAGGAAGGAAGGGGCGCTGACTGTCCTTCCTTGCAGTGTCAAGGTCTGTGTTGGTGGTGGGTTCCCCAGCCCTGGCAGGGGCAGGAGGGGCAGCCTGGAAGAAAGAAGGTGATTTATAACACATAAGGAAAGGGGCGGATTTTGAAAGCAACATGAAGGAGTGGGATGTTGGGTGGGTGAGAGACTTCATGTGACCCCAGAAATCTGACCATGACTTGAACTCATCCCACAGCATGGGCAGCACATGAGGGGGGATTCTGCAAAGCTCAATTCAGCTCTGCGACCCCAAACAGCAGGGGGACATGGAGCTGCTGGAGCGAGTCCGGAGACATGTTGGGATTGTCCACCCTGGAGAAGAGAAAGCTCCAGGGAGAGCTCAGAGCCCCTTGCAGGGCCTGAAGGGCATCCAAGAGAGACAGAGACGGACTTTGGACAAGTGCCTGGAGGGACAGGACACAGGGAATGGCTTCCCACTGCCACAGGGCAGGGCTGGATGGGATATTGGGAAGGAATTGTTCCCTGGGAGGGTGGGCAGGCCCTGGCACAGGGTGCCCAGAGCAGCTGGGGCTGCCCCTGGATCCCTGGCAGTGCCCAAGGCCAGGCTGGACATTGGGGCTTGGAGCCCCCTGGGACAGTGGAAGGTGTCCCTGCCCATGGCAGGGGGTGGAACTGGATGAGATTTAAGATCCCTTCCAGCACAAGCTATTTCAGGATTTTGAGTGTGATACCGTGTGCAGAAAGCAAAGTCTGGTGCTTTTGAAAATCCTGTGCTTATTTTCCTGCCAGTCTCAGATGGGTCAGTGCCTCAGAGCAACTTTCCTGCAGAATGATGGGGTGACCAACCTGGTTCAGTGGCACTGGAGAGATTCCAGGTTCCGGATGCCGCGAGTGAGGCAAAGCCCGCGTGGGGCCGGATGGGTGCCCGGCATGCCAAGGGTGAAAGTCAAATGTTGAGTGGCACATCCCAAATCCTGCAAACCCCTTTGTGATGTCCTGCCCAGGTTACAGTAAATCCCCTGCTGTGCATAGGGACTTTAGGGTGGATTAATGAGTGGAAAACCTTTCCTTAGTGGGTGTTTGCTGGGGCAAACAGCCCATGACCATTTATGCTCTAGACATCCCACTTCATAAAGGAATGTCAGGAGTCCAGGATAATTGAATTATGTTGCATTTGAGAATTATTGAGCAATCAAGCTGAAAAAAAAATAGATTGAAACGTCCTTTTAAAAAAAATGAATGCTCAATATTAACAGCCCTGGTTTTTCACAAAAAGCTTCCTTTTTTAAGCAGAAATCCTTGTTGATAAGTGAGTGCTTTACTGATAAAGCCATTAGCTATAACTTTCTTAAAAGCCACTGCTGTAGAAAAAGCCTTAAAATGTTGAAAAAGGATCGATCTGAACCCTTCAAAATGCTTAACTTTCATATAATGATCTTTTTATTTTCCCCACAAAAGGAAAAAACTTCATCTCAAGCCAGTTCCTCGTTTCCTTCTGTCCGCCTCAAAACTCTTCCATGCTTTAAAAACCTGTCCTCTTCCCACGGAGCATTTTAATTCCATCAGGCCAGCGTTTCCCAAAATAATGAGCATTTTTAGGGGCTGTTAAGCTGGTCTCCTATTTAAATTTACATCTAATTGGTTTCCTCATCTCTTCTTTCCTCTTCTCACTCAGCCATTTAGTTAATAGAAGTATCTACATAGTCTTTATAATCCCTTACATATGGATTATCTGTAATTTATTAAGGATTAAGGTTTACCTAAACCCCACTACTTTACTCATATATCCATTACATATCTAAATTTGTCTTAAAAGTGCTTTTTGGCTTGCTGAGCTCCCTGTGGGAGGAAGTTTAAGTTCAGACCAAATTTATCGTGTCCCAAATGCCTGGTTGGAAGGAACCGTCGTCACTCAAGATTTCCTGCAGATCCTTAAAGTTCACCATTAAAAATTCCCAGGAATTTGTTGTGCAAGTGAAATGCTGACCCAATGATGTTTGTAGGTAAATTTTAGTTGGTGGCTCAGGAGTGGGTTTTGAGGCAATGCAGGTCCTTTGGAGTCAGGAGGGATGGAATGCTGATCCACATTAGAGTGGTTTGGAAAGGACATGTCCAGGAATCCTAGCTCTGAAACTCTCCTCTTCCCTCCCTTGCAGAGCTTTGGCCTTCCTGCCCTGCTCCTCACTCCTTTTCCTCTTCTCCCTTCAAATAGTGGCTCTGGGTCATTGGTTTTCACCCTCATTCCTCAGAGCTGCTCCACCGGTCCTCCCACCTGGGAGGCAAGTGGGAACAAAAAGGCTTTGTGTGTTTTCCAGAGGACTGTCAAAACCCCACGGCATGAATATTATTTGCCTGAAAGGGAAAAGGACTCTAGAAAAAAAGGCAAATAAATATTTTCTCCTTCCTGTCTTACACCTTTGTTTTGTTCCTTGATGCGTTTGTTGTACAAGCCTGGTGCTCACTTACTGCTTGTCTTGTCAAGGGGTCTTGAACCATTTTCCTCCTCCCTTGACTTTTTTGTTTGCTTATTCTTTCATTGTCCTTGGGTGAGGAAAAGGTGAACAATCCTGTGGCTTTCAAATTGCTTCTGCAGGCCAGGGTGGACAAGTCTTGGAGCAACCTGGGACAGTGGAAGGTGTCCCTGCCCATGGCAGGGGGTGGGACTGGATGGGCTTTAAGGTCCCCTTCAACCCAAACCACTCTCAGGGATGTCTGGGGAGGCTGGCCAAGAGCCTCTACGTTTGAAGAGCTTTTCTCTCAGGTTCACTGCTCACCTTGATTATGATGCTGCAGCTGGATGCTGCAATTAGGAGGTGTCGATTGAGACACATCCTAATACTGAGGAAGAGACAATATACGGCTTGAAGAAATAAGTTTCAGGTTGTTTCCTGCATTTCCACTGTTCCTTGTGCTATTCCAGGCACGTTTTCTAATTTTTTTTCCATGAGCACAAAAGACTGGAAAATAACTGTGAGCAATAGCTGCTTTTCTCCTTTCATTCTCTCTCCTCCTTGCACATGCGAAGGCTGTCTGCTCCCTCTGCACTGTCCCTCTGAAGAAGGATTTGCTTGTTTGGGTTTGTGTTGTCTCACAAACCCATACACCTTTAGAGACCCTAAGAAGTATCATAACTCATAGTGCTGCGAATGCTCATGTAACCAAGAATTGGGGTATGAGGAGAACCCCTTTCTGCCACGAGCTGAGCAATGTTACCACAAGCTCTGGCAGCACCACTGCAGAAATGTAGGTGATTCTGTGGCAGAAATGTCATGCTGGGACCTCTACTCTCATTTGTATTCTCCTCCACTTTCCTGCTCTTTTCCCTTCTTTTTTTCTTGTTTTCTCCACATCCCCTGCCAGCAAAGCAACAAAATAAATCAGCACTGGTGGCATTTCCTCTCTCCTCAAGAAGGGATGTTAAACCTCCTGCAACCTGCCGGCTCAGCTCAAATGCAGCAGGACTTGGGGTGTTGCATTTACACTGCCAGAGGGCAGGGCTGGATGGGATATTGGGAAGGAATTGTTCCCTGGGAGGGTGGGCAGGCCCTGGCACAGGGTGCCCAGAGCAGCTGGGGCTGCCCCTGGATCCCTGGCAGTGCCCAAGGCCAGGCTGGACATTGGGGCTTGGAGCAGCCTGGGACACTGGGAGGTGTCCCTGCCCAGGGCAGGGGGTGGGACTGGATGGGCTTTAAGGTCTTTTCCAACCCAAACCATTCTATGATTCTACGTCACCCCTTCTTAAAGGGGGTGAAAGGCTCAACTACAGGTTGGCACTAACCCCCTGTGCAAATCCTCGGGTTGTTTTTCAGCATCACAACAGATACTTTTTTGTCCCTTGAGTCAAAGCAGCAATTTGGGGCTGCTGGAGGTTGGGTAAGACTCATCTCCTGTGTGTGTCACACCTCATCCCCTCTGTGTGTCACACCTTGCTTGGGCTTTCCAACTTCCATCTGCCATAGGGCTGGACTAAATACCTCACAGAGCTTAATTGTTCTTCCACAGCACTAAATAATTCACACCCCAGGGCTTCATTGTTCCTGTGCACCAATTTCCCCGTTGCACTCCAGGGCTTCCTGCGTGTCGTGGTTTGACAGTGGCCCAGAGCCAGGCACCACGAGAGCCGCTCGCTCACCTCCCCTGCCACAGCTGGGCAGGGGGAAAAGCAAAGGGAAAAAAAGCAATCAGCAAACGCTTCATGAGTGAGATACAAACCGTGAGAAATATTTCAAGGGCGAAACAGGCTCAATTTAAGTTGCTAAGTGAATTTACTACTAACAGAATCGTAGGAGGATAATGAGAAGTAAAAAACGCCCTTAGAACACCTTCCACTCCCAGGCCCCCCCTCCTTCCCCCCGACAGCGCAGGGAGACAGGGCACGGGGGTTTGGTCAGTTCATCACCGGGACTTCATTCCGCTGCTCCGGGAGAGGAATCTTCCCCTGTGAGGCCGTGGGGTCCCTCCCACGGGAGACAGCTCTCCTGAACTTCCCCGGCGTGGGCCCACTCTCAGGAGCAGCAGCCGCACCGCCCCTGCTGCAGCCTGAGCCCCTCCCACGGGCACACAGCCCCCCAAAACTGCTGCGGCGTGGGTCACTCTTCCATGGGGTCAATTCTTCAAGGCCAGGCTGCTCCAGCCTGGGAGCAGGGCCCCTCTGCACCGGCTCTGCCCCTGGATCCCAGCCTCCTGCAGGCATCCGCCCGCTCCGGCGTGGGCACCTCCCCCAGGGCTGCGGGTGGATCTCTGCATCCCCCGGGGATCCCCAGGGGCTGCAGGGGCACAGCTGCTCCCCCATGGTCTCACCACGGCCTGCAGAGGAATCTCGGCTCTGTTTCCTGGAGCACCTCCTCCCCCTCCTTCTCCACTGCCCTTGGTGTCTCCCTGGTGTTTCCCTCACATGTTCTCCCCTCCTCCTCTTCTCTGACTAGAATCCCAAAATCTTGTGACTTTGTGTCATCACAGAGGCGTGACCAGCCTCTCTCACTGCCCCAGTTTTGGCCAGCAGCACATCCATCTTCGGAGCCATCGGGGATTGGCTCTGCCGGACATGGTGGAAGGTTCCAGCAGCTTCTCACAGAAGCCACCTCTGTGGCCCTCCTGCTGCCTAAAACCAGCCCGTGCCAAACCAACACACTGTGGATTCTGTGGGCACTGTTCAGGGAAACGGAAGAGTGGGGACAGATAGGGCAAGAGGGAGTGACTTCCCCCCTCTTCCTTCCCACTTTCCAAGTCCTTCTCTCTCCAGGCACACATGCTGGGGCAATTCACAGTGATCTAGGTGAGGAGTTGGCAGAACAGAAGCCCAAATCTCAATTACGTTCCTCCTTGTCCGTTTGCACAGGATCCTTATCTCCCTGCTTGTAACTCTGTATTTAATTATACGCAGTGATAATACTTCACACGCTAAGTGCATTATTAAGCAATTCCTAAGATAAGTAGCTTTCTGGATCACAAATTATGATTAGATATTGGCAATCAAGCTGTCTTCCACTCTCCCTCCTCGGGCTGGCCTGCCAAAGACAGGCTTGTTTGGGTAGGTGAGACACAAGACCCATGTGAGAAGGAGAAATTTATGGGTAAAAGGTGTAGTTCATGGGTGAAAGGTGTAGCTGGCCACGCAGGGCTGCATGAGGCTTGTTCAGACATGGATTTGGGGGTTGATTTGCTGTCCCAGGCTGGCCAGGTGCAGCCATCAGATGTGTTACTCATCCTAATCCATCGCTTAAGTTGCGGCGGCCACTAAGCTCTTGCAGCTCTTAGGTTTTGTGATTTCCCATGCAACATTTACATGGGAGAAATTTCTTCTGGCAGCCAGGTTGTGGTGTTGGCTTTTTTGCAGCTTCATGGTCTGAAATTGAGGATCAGTGGAAATTAGTTTCTTTCCTTTCTTTGCATAGTTCATGTTCCCTGGTCCTCTGACCATGTCTGTTGGGCTCCTCTGCTACCTCCCAGTATATAGGATCCTAGAACAATTTGTGTTGGAAGGGACCTTAAAGACCACCCAGTTCCAACCCCCTTGCCACAGGCAGGGACTCCTTCCTCTAGACCAGGTTGCTCCAAGCCCCATCTTACCAGTGCTGGGAAGATGAACTGAAGGCTTTGCAGCTTGGTAAAGGCTTTGACAGCACAGAATGCTTTAGTTTGTCTGGGTGGATTCCTCCTTGCCTTCCTACTTTATCCCTCCCAAATATAGCAGGGCAGGGATGAGGGCCAGCAGAGTGTGATCAGGCTGGCAGAGGAGCTCCCTGATACCCAGCAAGAGGATGTGACCAGGCTCCGTGGTCAGCGCATCTCTTTTGGCAAAGTCTTCCCTCTTTTGCCAGCAGCATTTCTGGTGTCATCTCGAGTTATCTCTGTGCAGTTCCCTCATCCAAGTAATCTCCCACCCTGCATGCAGGCGTGGGATCACTGTGCTGCAATGACCAAGGGGTTATGGAGACTGCTTCTAATTCTGTGGAGGAAAATGCTGTTTGTAAGTGTAATTGAGAGGGTGGCTTTAGAGTTGATGACTCTAAGCTCGTGTTTTAGATGGATCATGTTTCACCTCTTTCAAAGCATTTATGAGCTTACCAGAAAAACAAATGTCATTGCTCAATCTGTGAAGTGTCTATAATGCAACTTGCTCTGTCAGTTCCTTCCCTCCAAGATACAGTGGAAACAGATTTATTTTGCTTTCCAAGACCCTCCAGAGGTCACAGTTGTCCCCCCCTTCAGTGTTAATGCACCTATGTATTTGTGTATGTGTGTAAGGTGTCCATGCACCTACTAAGAGTGCTTTCATCCACTCTCCAAATACTCCTGGTGAAACAAATATTTAGTCTTAGCTGTTTGTAGGAAATCTTTAATCTTAACTTTGCTATATATGTGCCTCTATGCTTTGCACAAGGACAGACTGGCTCAGTGCAGCTGAACAGTCCGTAGAGGTTTTTTCCCCCATCTTGATACTCAGTCATGATTGGCTCAGTCCTGATATTTGCACTTGAATGTGTGGGAGCAGCTTAGATAATCCCCAATTTCTAGAGCTTTCTGCCCTGTATTAAACCGTTTGTCATGTCTGACTGTAAAAAAAGGGTAAGAGATTCTAAAAGAGGGTGGGTCTAAGTTGGATATTGGGAAGAAATTTTTCCCTGGGGGGGTGGGGGGGCTGGGGGGTAGGGGGAGGTGAGGCCCTGGCACAGAGAAGCTGTGGCTGTCCCATCCCTGGCAGGGTCAGGCCAGGCTGGATGGGGCTTGGAGAAACCTGGGGCAGTGGAAGGTGTCCCTGCCCCTGGCAGAGCGTGGGACTGGATGAGCTTTCAGATCTCTTCCAACCCATACCACTCTGGGATTCTGTGTACTGAGGCTGTCCAGCCTTTAGGGACCAATGTAAATCACTTGCAGTGCCTGAAGCTTGCGAGTATTAAACAGGGGATCAGAGACAGAAGGGCCGAACCCCTAAAATTTGGTACTGAATTTGCTGCTTGAAGATGATTTGCTGATTTGGAAGTGAAGATGTCTCTGGCAAAGATCAGCAATGTCGCTGGTAAGACATTTCTTGCTCTCTTGAGGATTAATTTTGAAGTGGAATAGCCCTGGTCTGGCTGTGTGTTTTCCCACAGTCAAGACCAGGTCCTGCCACACACCTGAGCTCTGCACACCCAGCACTCCGTGCCCCAGCACCACCCTCCCTGCTCCGTGTCCTCGCACAGCTCTGTCATTACCTCCCCTAATGAAGGAGCAGTTTGCTGGCAAGCAAATCATCAGGTTTCGCACCCCACTTCCCTTTGGGAGGAATAACAATTGTGAAACAGCAGGGAAGGTGAGAAGATAGAGCTCAAAGAGCTGCACTAATGCTCCCCAGAGTGCCAACAATAATACATTTTCTGCCTCAGTACCTTGCATTTTGCGAGCGCATTTCATTGTGCCTCTCACGGTGTTCTGCAAACGTTAATTAATTACAGTCTCATTACATCTCTGTTAGATCCCTGTATTCATATATGAAGAACTTTCCATCCCCAAGCACTCTGGCATCTGTTAATCACCTGAAGGCAAACAGCAGTTCTGGAGAGATGAGCTTTGCCGTGAAAACGCTGGGGATAAACACAAAGACGTTCTTGTGAGGAAGGCTCTGGGTTAGGAATCCAGTTGGGGTTTGATTCCTGCTTCTGCAAACCATGTCACCTGAATCCTGCCATGGTGTAAATGGACATGTTTTTTTGGAGAGGATGATGGCGCTCTGCACCATCCCCTGTCCAAAGTGCTGTGATGTGCTCTCCTAATGTGCTGTGGCACAAATTCAAACAGATTAATTTAAACTACAGCTGGGACAGTAACTTCTCTGACCACTGGTTCATCCCTGGCATGATAGTCTGTGTGAAAACATCCTTTTTCTCTCCATCTCTCGCTTTGCTGTTTGCACTGAAAGGTCTTTGGGATGGGAAGAGGCCATTCCTTATTCTGTGCTTGCACAACATGGAAAATAGTTTTGTTTCTCCATGGTACCATTTGCTGCTTTAATCTTCCAGCTTTGAGCACTGAAGGTGGCGAGTACCAGTTGGAGAAGATTTGGTTGATGGTGAGCAGTGAGGCAGGCAGGGGTAACAGCAGGATTATCTGGGTTGACTTTATGTCATCTCCTTGCCACAGGAGTTTTAATTCCCATGTCAGCAGGATTTGTTGAGCTGCACAGCGCAGCTGCAGCTGCAAAGCACCCCTTGACTGTCAGAATGGGCATCACTCCTGAATTTGGAAATGGGTTAAGCACCCTTGGCTTTCCCACAGTACTCAGGCTGTGCTGGAAGTTAGCTGGTATTACCCTGATCCCCTCACTGCCCAAGAGGTTGGATCATCACATGGGCATATTTCTCCAGGCTCTGGAGAAGTCCCTGGAGGGAAAGCAAGCTGGGAGATGCTGGGATAAAGCCAGCTGCACACCTGGGAGCAGGTTTCCAGCCAGGCAGGGTGGTACCCAGGGCTGTCCCAAGGGCTGGGCAGAGCTGAGGGTCTGGCTGTGCCCTCATCGCTCTCACCTCCAGCCTGGTTCTCCTCCAGCACCAACAGGCGTCAATGCAGACACCCTGAGAGGCACCACAGAGGAGCAATTAGCTCCCATGAAATTTTCCACCATTAGGAACAATGGCTGGCTTAGTTCTCATCTGATTGAATTAATGATATTCTAACAAGTGACGTTTTTTTCCTTTTAAATTCTCTCATTTGGAAGGAATTGCTTGTCATAAATTACACTTATAAAAATTAGGCTGGTGTTTTGTATTGTTTACAACAAGTACTTCAGGGTTATGGATGTTACTCATTGATTTATAATGTTTAATTCTTCTCCCTTTCTTTCCCCCTCCTTTGAGCTGTTCATAAATCAAGCAGCCCTGTCAACCCTGTGTCAACATTTCACTCAGCCTGCAAGTTGCAGGCAAGTTGGGACAGTGGTTCTTATAGAGAAGGTTGACTCTTCTCCTTCACTGTCTTTCCCATTTTGAAGAAACAATAAAAAGGTGAGGCTGGCACTTGGCAGTTATTTCTGAGTCACTTTTCATTAGGCCTTTTTCAAACACTTCAGAGAACAATGTTGGAGGCAGGTGATCCAAACAACTCATGTTCCCGCTTGTGCACTTGTGGGTTAGGGCAGCAGCTGCCATGGAATTACACTGGGAGGCTCAACAGGTGTCTGATGGTCCTGGACCACATCCAGATGATGTCAGGCAGCCTTATCCTGGCAGCCTCCTCTTCCCCACCAACATGGAGTCATCATTTCAAAAGCCTGGGGAGGTGGCTGGATTTTTTAAAGGGTTCTCCAAGAACTGATGGAACTGCCAGGAGTGTCCAAAGTTGGGTAGAGTCCCTGGGGATTTGCAGGTGACCCAGAGCTGGTGCCTGGGTAAACCCTGAGAGAAGGAGGATTTAGTGACCAACACAGAATCCTAGACTGCGTTGAGTGGGAAGGGACCTGAAAGAGAATCTCATTCCAACCCCCAGCACTGTGGTTCCAGCATGAGGGTTTCAACATTGAGCAAGTGGTCCACCATGTAAGGGGCTGATAGTTGAGGGAAATTAATGGGAATTAGGGACTGAAGGTCCTCTGAGAGCCTCTGGCAGCAACTTCCTTAGTCATAGGATAAATTCGCTCCTTTGGAAAACTGGGAAGAAAACTTTCCTTTCCCCAAAGATGCTGCTAAGAAACAGCAGAGGTCTGGCAAAGAATATCCAAAGATGTGGGTGGGTGGTAAAATTCCCTGCATCAGGTAAAAACTGAGCATTTTCAGCCCTTTCCTTAGGTCAAATATCAGGGAGCTGCTGAGCCCTCAGCACTGAACTGTCATTGTGAGAATTACCAGTGTCTGACCTCCAGAAGTCAAAAGGTTGGTAGTGATGCACCACAAAATCCATCCTACAGGATGAACATGGTTGTTTCTACTGGGTTTGAATGTAAAATGAACAACCATGTCAGCAGGGATGGCTGTCCCCTGTTTCTCCTGCCCATCTGCTCTGAACCCACGTCACCATCCATGCTTTGGGAGGAGCGAGGCGTCACACCAAGCCCCAAGTGCCTGGTGGATGTTGGTGTATGTGTGTGTGTGGCTACCCGGGATAATTCCTGCCCACACCTTGCCTACACCAGGCGGTTTTGCCAGCCGGCCCCTTTGCTAAGCAGTAGGGCTCGCCCAGTTGTAATAACAAAAGTAAATAAATACATGTTAATGATCCAGTGGTGGTAATTAACAATGCTGAAAAACAGATGTCTCCCCGAAGAGCTCATGAGGCGGCCGATTGCATAAGCTGCCCCATTATGTGGATATGAGTTGATTATTAAAAGAAAACATTTAGCAAATGCAGAACAGGACATTCATCTGCTATTACATAATGGTAATAAGCAACTGAATCCAGGCAGAGACAGTCTTCCAGCCCTTACCGAATGCCGAGTGAAGTGCATTTATGGCCTCCGCTGTGAAATAGTCCTCCTTGTTTTTCCAAGAAGAGGAGAGATCTTTCAAGAGATAATAAATAAAATAGACTCTCATTGCTTTAACATGAAGCAAGATGAGTCCTCGGGATTAGTTTGGATTAGTCTGTTGCCAGTGGCATGGAGCTTTGGCGCTCGGCCATTTATTCACCTAGAAGACGTACAGCTAATTGGAAAAGCACCTGCGAGGAGATGCAGCTCACCACCTGCACTTTGCTGAAATAAAATAAGCCTACATAATTGACTACATTACCTATTAATGTTATGCAATCACCCTGAGGCATTTATTATTATTATTATTATTATTATTATCATCACCATAATCATCATCTCCTCTCCCCCCTCTTCTTCCTGAAGCTTTTATGAATCAAACTTTTGTCTTTTGTTGTTTCCTTGGAAACCTCAGGATTATGCCTCTGTATCAAGACTGGGACTGCTCTGACTGACTTGCTTCTCCCTGCAGGGGAATCCTAGGAAATTAATCCTTCTTGATAGGGAGAAGAAATAGTCTGACATTTAATTCCTTTTTCTAATGGGACACAGCCTCCTCCCAGTCTCTACCTTTTCCCCCCCAGAAAAGTCTGGTGGGAGTCTTTTGAGTGCCCCCCTGGTTGTTGGGATAGCTCAGAGCCTCATGATGATAAAAAAACTCCTTGTTGGCTTTTTCATTGACCCTGGCCAACAGCACAGGGTGGACAGAAGCTGTTTGGCAGAAGCTGTTGGGAGCTTGGTGTGATTGGCAGGTTTGGGGGTGGGGGGGTTCCCTGCCTGCACATTGGAAACAGATTGGTCACATGTAGGAAAACCTGGCACTACAGAATGCAAAATCTGTATGTAACAGAGGGTGACAGGCAGGTGGTCACAGGGACTTCCATGCTCAGCACAGCCCTGGTCCTGGCAGTGCATTAAAAAACCACAGAGGAAAACCTCTGTTGCTGCGTAACTGCAAGGGAAGTGAAGACAGAGCTGGAAAGACTCATGGAGAAGAGCCATCAGAAATTCCTCCTGTTTTATCTTCTCCACCTCCCGGCAGCTTTGCCCAAAGTTGAACCAGGCTCAAATCAGACCATCTCAGTGTCTCTGCAAAAAAAAAAAAAAAAGCCAAAAACAGATTAAGAGTTTCAGGGCATTTCCTTGGCTTTTGCACATCCTGATTGGAGAGGAAGGAAACTTGAAGTTCCTGTGGTCAGAGACACTGTGCCAAAATGTGGATCTGGTTTCCAAAAATTCAGAAGTCAGGTTTGTTCCCAAGTGCCCAAGTGCCAAAGTGTTTTAGCTCTGCTCCAGTCATCAAACCTTCATCCTCATGGTCTTCAACTTGACTGAGCAAACCCAGTTGTTCTTTGCCATTTCACATCATAGGAAGGAAAGTGCCTAATTATTGTCCCTGGTTGTTAATTACTGCAGTTCTGTATTGATAATTAGTGATGTTACTGCACAAATTATTGTGTTACTTTTGTCCAAAAATAATCAGGGTCAGTGGGAGGAGTAGTTTAAGCCCTTTTAGGCAGTGAAAGAGAGTAAGAGAAGCCTCCTGCTCATGTCATGGAGTGTGTGGGCAGGGCTGAGGATGGTGAGCTTGGCATGTGAGAGAGGGTGCAGCGTGGAGTTTTGGGTTGAAAACATAGCAACAGGTCTCTGCAGACACCTGAGCTCTTTGAAGCACTGAATTTGCTGAAGTGGCTCCATTGGATGCCCAGAGAAGGAAATCTGAATTTTTTCCTCTCTTGCATTAGGGGGAAAAAAGGTTTTCTGCAAATAAATTATTTATCTATGAACAGGTCAGCCCTGGCTGTGGAACCTAGTTGATGTACTCTTGTCCTGTGGGGTGGGATCATACAAAGTCCCACCTGTTGACTCACTGGTTGGACCAAGAGGTGACCTTAGTGCAGCTCTTTGAAGCTCAGACAAGAGCTCCAGTGGGGAAGAGCCTCCAAATCCACCAGGCACCTGGATAAAAGGGTTATTACCACATAACCTGAGAAGTCCTAATGGGTGAGGGGTCCTCTGAGATGAATGGTGTGCTTGCTGGGGATCTGTAGGGAATTGTTGCTCACCTCAGTCTTGTGCCCAGTCACTGTCGTGATGGCCCTGGCTTGGCTCTGCTGCTCGGTTTCCTCTGGACAGGGCCATTCCTGGAAAATGCTTGGAGGTGCCCCTCTCCCCAGGCATGTGTGCATGTGGAAAATTCCAGTTTGGACCTGGATTAAAACATATTCTGCTTCTCATGTCCCTCTAAGTTTGCATTTTGTGAATTGCACCTAGATATAGTAGGCAAGAACACCAACAGGATCCCCAGGGGATCTACTTGCACAGATAATCCTGTCCCAGATATGTGGGCAGGACTCAGAATCCCAGAATGGTTTGGGTTGGAAGGGACCTTAAAGCCCATCCAGTTCCACCCCTGCCATGGACAGGGACACCTTCCACTGTCCCAGCTTGCTCCAAGCCCCATCCAACCTGGCCTTGGGCACTGCCAGGGATGGGGCAGCCACAGCTGCTCTGGGCACCCTGTGAACCACAGCATGAGGTGCTCAGCACAGATCTGTAGAAGACACCAGTGGCATCTCAAGGTACATCCAGGCAGGAAATCAGATGATTAAGCTTTAGCAATGCTGAGTTACCAAGGTTCAGCCTGAAGAAAACTCCAGGAGATCTTAGAGTGTGGTGGCCAGTGAACATACATTACAAAGGACAGAGTTTTCAGTAAGACAAGTCCCTAGTACCACAAGAACCACTTAATGTTAGGGTGACCAAAAAGGCTTCTCCTGGGATGCTTGTTCTGTTATGGTAATCTATCCCAGTTTGGTTCCCCAGTTGGCTGTTGGCCTCTATCCCTCATCACTCCCCCAGAGCTTCTGCATTGGTCCTTGTTCCCTGGTCCTGCCTTTTCCCCGCCCCCGGATAAAACTGTGAGTTTTGGGATCATGTTCGTGTTTGCCTCTGCGCCCTCCGACAGTGTAGCAGCAATGAATGCTCCTGGTGGAACGCACCCAAACGCCCTTCTCGACTGTAACACTGAGCTTCTGTGGGGGCACGCGGGAGCCCACGGAGCCGGGCAGGGACGGTGCTATCAGAGCCCCTTCCAGGGCCTAAAGGGGATCCAAGAGAGACAGAGACGGACTTTGGACAAGGGATGGAGGGACAAGACACAGGGAATGGCTTCCCAGTGCCAGAGGGCAGGGCTGGATGGGATATTGGGAAGGAATTGTTCCCTGGGAGGGTGGGCAGGCCCTGGCACAGGGTGCCCAGAGCAGCTGGGGCTGCCCCTGGATCCCTGGCAGTGTCCAAGGCCAGGCTGGACAGGACTTGGAGCAACTTGGGATAGTGGAAGATGTCCCTGCTCATGGCAGTGAGTTGAAACAAGACAATCTTTAAGGTTCCTTCCAGCCCAAACCATTCTGGGATTCCAGGATTACCAGCAGGAAGGTGGCTGCAGCAATTCCATTACATCCAGTGTTTGCATCCCATCTCTGGGACAATGAGGTACTCATGGCCAGTGTCCACCTTGCAGCCTGATCTGCTAAGTTGCCATGGCTCTTCTCCATCTCTGATACTTGGATCTCACCTGCATCTTGGGGCAGATCCACAGCTACCAGGAACTGACTTAGACACACACAGAAGTTCAGCACTTCATACCAGGGAGACTAGAACCAAGCACTGGGAGCTAAATATTCCATAACTCAACCCCCTGCCATTATTGTGCTAGTTTTTCTTCCTGAGGCTCCTAAGTATTTTTGCTGTCATTATTTTAATTGACCTCTGAAAAAAGAGCGGTATCAAAACAGGAGCTCAGATTACTGAAGTTATTACCCTGTTATGTGCAATGAGTGATTATTTTATATGTAGAGAGACATAGGTATGTATAAACTCTTTTTTTTTTTTTTTCTGCAAAGGCAGCAGTTCAATAAATAATTAATGTTTCTCAATCCTGTAGCTATTTTTCTTGCTGTAAAAAATTAATTGGTTTTCCATCATCTGTTTCCCTCTGACCTGAAGGTATCTGGCACGGCAGCAGTGCCCCTGCTTAAACATGCTCCTTGTAATCTTTGTCATGCCCATGGTACAGAATCTGGGGAATAAACAAACTAATCAGAGATATTCGAGGCACCTCCAGGAAGATTTAGTCATTGTAACACTTTGCGCTTATGCAGCATCCATCCGTCTGGGAATAATTAAGCCTCTCAACCCCTGATGAGGTAAATGCTGTGCTCACTGCTGTGGCGGCTGGTAAACAGAGTCACAGAGAGGTTACATGGTTTGCCCCAGACCACACAGAAAGGCAAAATGGTTCTGAGGTAGAAAATGCTTTTGCACCACCAGTTTACAAAAAGTAACTGAAATATGGAGGGGGGATGAGGTGAAATGATTAAGAGGTCCCAGAAAAGCCTGCAATGAATTAAGGACTAGCTTCTGCTCTCTTGGCTGGTCATGCACCCATGACCTGACCCACAGCATCCTTTCCTTCAGTGGGGACACAACCAGGGACACGTGGGCTCCATGGGAGCGCAGGCCCTGACCCCTCTCCCAGGGGTTATCAGGGTCAGTGTGCTCATGTCACACAACTAATCCCCCTCACAAGCACTTGCTTGAACCTGGGGCCTATTTGGGCTTCACATTTGGAGCCCATTGCTGCTTAATTCTCCTACTCTTAGCCCCAGTCCTGCACCACAGCAACTCGTGCCAGACCCAGCAGCAGCAAGGAGCTCTGGCAGGAAGGTGACATTTACTTATCAATTTAATTTTTTAGAGAAAAAGGTATTTTGGGAGGAAAAAAGACTTGTTCTCACTGCCTGTCAACTTTTTTTCAATGTTTCAGGGCTGCTTTGGTCCCAGCCTGCTCCCCAAGCATCTCTGGTCCCTACTCTTCCTTTGTGAATGCTGTCATCCTTTTGATCTTCTGTATCCTTCAACTTTCAACCCTTTTTGACCCAAATTTTGCAGGTTGGTGAGGGAAATGGGAAGCCCTTAAGGTCTCTCAGTGACAGCCCTCAGTTGTTTGCTGCAGGGTGACTTTGAGATGTCGTTTTCTCCCAGCTTACTTTTCCTCTCGGCTGTGGGCAGATGCTGAGCATCCTCTTCACCAGGTGGCATCATAAATCATCCCCGAGCGCTCCTGTCCTTCTCCCAACAGCAATGATTTGCCTGAAGCCTTTGCCTTCCCCTGGAGCATCCCCTGGATGCAGGTCCCGAGGAGGAGGAGGACAGCTTGCTGTAGCAATGAGCTACTGCCCCCATTTAACAGGGAAAACCGTGGAACTGCAGGGAGAAACTAAGTGCTGGAAAGCTGGAAAATGTGACATTTGCACCTAATAATTCATGTCCTGGCTGCTTTCCATCAGCTGCACAGAGTTAGGCGTGGGTTCCAGTGTCTCCAGTGTCATCGCCATCTCCATCTCCTGTGTCTTTCAGTGGTGGCTGAAACTGCCATCAGTGCTGTTGCTTTACCAGTGTCACGGAACTTAAAAATGGGATGAAAGGTGCTATTTCAGGCTCCTTGCATTAGCTGGTGCTGTCACTCCCATTTCATATGGAAGACCAGAGGACTGAGCTTGCTGCAGTGCCTGGGCTGAGGAAAGCAGCTCTCTGTGCTTTACCAGGGGGATTCACTGGTTGTTTGTGCATGGATTGAGCCCAAAAGAGTTAACTGATGGGGAAACAAGAGCCAGTTCAGCCTAGGGGAGCCAGCAAGTACAAGCATTTTCCTAATATGAAGCTTTGTTTAATTATATCTGATGAAGATTTCAGTGGGGGCTACCACTGCCATTGAGTTTTCTGGAGCAAATTCCTTCCCTTTGATTTGTAATCTGCTCACATCCCTACCAGCCAATCTTGTACAAACAGCCCCACAGGCTGTAAAATCAAATGGAAAATGTGGGGTCACACAGCTCAAGTCTGAGCTGAAAGGGCAAGACAGGGAGGGCAGGGAGGTTACAAGGTAAAGATTTGTGCTCCAAGTTGTCTCTGCAGATGTCCAGGCTGAACCATCACAGATGCCTGGTGATCAGGTCCAAAGCCCAGCACCCCTGAGACCCATAAATTCATCTGGATGGTGCCAGGGTCCCCCAGCCCCACGGGAATCACAGAGTGGCCCAGTGCAGGCACTAGGCATTGAAGATGCTTTGTGTCACCCCACACAGAAAACCCTCATCAGTCTCATCCCTAAAGCAGAGCTTCAGCCTGAGACACCTCTGTAAAGCTGAATCAGGAGGGGCTGAGGCTGGTTCAGAGCACACATGTTGTAAACGGAGCCTGGACTTTTTTGGGTGGAATAAAAGTCTGCTTGTTTATTTAAAAAGAAAAACCAGGAGCGGAGACTCGAGATAAGCCCGAGTCCCACTCAGCAACCCAGTAAAAAAACAACCGTGCGACGCACAGAGCATCCCTTCGGCCTCAGATTCCTCAAGAAAACCCCACGAAGGGCTGAGCCCCCGGGCAGTTTTATAGTCCCTCTGATGTTATGATTGGTGCAGCTCCGATCCTCCCTCTGGTGGCTCGTTGCCAGGGTCCTCATTGGTGTTCAGCTCCGTCAGTCTCTGGGGCGTCGAGTAATTGGTTTTCCCCCTAACCAATAATTCCTCAAGATGTTTACGTCATAAATTAATAAGTCATCTTAAGAACATTCCAGACCGTT
Organism: Coloeus monedula; assembly: GCF_965178545.1. Taxonomy (NCBI): domain Eukaryota; kingdom Metazoa; phylum Chordata; class Aves; order Passeriformes; family Corvidae; genus Coloeus; species Coloeus monedula. The sequence continues at coordinate 240,542 of NC_138805.1, read as the reverse complement.
CCCCTCTTTTCTATAGACCCACCACTCTTCCCCCATTGGTGTCACCATCTAGCGATCACATAGCAGCATTACACCCGTGCAGTCGCAATAATAATCAACTTATTAACTGTATATAACAAGTAACTATTAACTTCTTTTTAACAAAAAAAAAAAAACTTTTAACCATTTATTACACACATGTTTCTGGTGGCAGAAACACTGACTGGTTGGGGTTGGAAGGGACCTTAAAGCTCATCACGTTCCATCCCCTGCCATGGGCAGGGACAACCTTCCACTGTCCCAGGCTGCTCCCAGCCCCAATGTCCAACCTGACCTTGGGCACTGCCAGGGATCCAGGGGCAGCCCCAGCTGCTCTGGGCACCCTGTGCCAGGGCCTGCCCACCCTCCCAGGGAACAATTCCTGCCCAATATCCCATCCAGCCCTGCCCTCTGGCACTGGGAAGCCATTCCCTGTGTCCTGGCCCTCCATGCCTTGTCCAAAGTCCCTCTCCAGCTCTCCTGGAGCCCCTTTAGGCCCTGCAAGGGGCTCTGAGCTCTCCCTGGAGCCTTCTCCTCTCTGGGTGAGCACCCCCAGCTCTCCCAGCCTGGCTCCAGAGCACAGGGGCTCCAGCCCTTGGGGCATCTCCATGGCCTCTCTGGACTCGCTCCAGCAGGTTGATGTCCTTTCCATGCTGGGACCCCAGCGGTGGAGGCAGCTCTGCAGGTGGAGTCTCATAAGGGCAGAGTAGGGGAGAGCCTCTGTCCCACAGGAAGAATTCCAGAACAGCCCTCATCCTGGAGCAGGAGTGTACGGGAGATGAATGCCACTTTCCAGAGCAAAGAGGGCAAGAGCAGTAACAGCACCGGGCACCTGGGTTGGGCCACTCCCCTCCTACAAACAGGGTATCAGATAACAGAGAAGCACGTTTGGGCCAGCAGGTTATAACCAATGGAGTTACTTGGACCACCAGTTTATAGATATTTCTTTGCCAGGACAAGTCAGACAAGATGAAAGTTTTCAACTCCAAAGTGCACAGATTCCCTAAGTGCATCGAACCTCCCCAAATCACAGATGACTTTGCAATCCAGGGAGCAGGAGGTGGTTAATATGGTCACACTGGGGTTTTACAGCCAGAAGCAAATGTAACTGGCATCAAGACCAGCTTCTTGCTAGGCTCCAACCAGCAAGGAAAAATATTAATTCCTACATTAAGCCAAAAGCTTTGAATTAATCTATAGTAGCACATTTGAAGAGAAGATTTTTCTGGAAACTGGCAGAAGCACCTTGTGCTACATGAACTCTTGATTACTGAATTACTTTGTCTTTTACCACTTACATCTTATTGCTACTCCTGCTTCAGTTTTTTGTCCTCAAGAAACTCGGATCATGATCCTGCATGGCATGAAGCACAAAGACAGCAGCATTTGCTAGTAGGAGCTGAGATCACAGCATCATTCCCCATGGGAAAACACATCTAGGAAACTTCATCCAGACACAGACTTCATAGGATCATCCCAGATATATTTATATATTAAAACATAGCAGAAATGACATATGCTTGCAGAAATAACTGCATTCTCTCATTACTCATACTTTGCCTTCGGAATTTTTCTCCTTTTATTGCTGTTTTACCATAGTAGCAGAGTAGTAGCAGTAAATCTACAGCGCATCTTTCTAATTACATCTCGATTTAATTATCATCCTTCTTCATGTCTCCATCCTAATGAGGTCTTCAGGTTGTGACAGTTGTTGATGAAGTGGCTGGAGAGGTGTTGTCTACTCTTCACCTGAGCAAGAGCCATCCAAGCCAGAGACCAGAGTGGGCCCTTGACAGGGTGCAGCCTCACACCCTCTGCTTTGCACACACAAAACAATCCCCATTGTGAAACGCCTGTTGGAAAGGCAGATAAAAAGTTTAAACAGCCACAGGGCACCCAGGTTGGTGGATGGGTTCCAGAAACATTAGGTCATAGATTTTTTTTTCTTCCCCTCTCTCCCAAAATACACTCGGGCACTTTTCCAGCAATTATCAAAAGTCACTTTTTATAGCAAGGGTGTCTTCTACAGCACAGGTCCTCCAGATTCTCTTCCACTGGCTTTGTTCTCATCCGATTACAAAGCTTTTCTTTATTTATTTTCCTTTAAGGTGGAATGGCTTTAGAGGCAGGGACACCTATTTCCCTCCAGACCGCCCCAGCCTAAGCCCAAATGAACATCCCTAAGGTCAGTACGTTTCTACCAGAACAAATTGTCCTTCCTGGAAGCGGGGCGGACACCTTGCTGTGCTTGCTTGGCTCGTGCTTTGGCCTCTGCCACTTGGGACTTGTTTTCTGTTGACATCCCAAAGGCTAAATAGCAAGTGGGGAGGAACTTCCTGCTTCTCATTTAAATACTTATTCCCTTGGAAAAGCCCAGACCCAATTAACAGTTATTCCAACAAAACTGTGGAATTCACCCATGGTGCATTACCACACTGAGCAAAATCTGTTGCAAATGCAGAGCAATGAGATTCCTTTCAGTCCAAATGGTGTTGGTAAAGTGCTGCCCGAACCAGGAGCTGTGCTGAGCTTTATAATGCACCTCCAGTCTGGAAAGTGGGAGAAGTGAAGTGGTTTGACAAGGACTGTGGGAATCAGTGGCAGAATTCAGTGGAAATCCACCAGTTACAGAGTTGGCAATGATCTCAGAGTCCACTTTGGGTAGAGCACTGCAGAGCCAACAACTTTGTGCTGGTGTGTAGGAGCAACACTCTCATTTGTGACTGCTCATAACTCGTTCTGTCCCTAATGGCAGGGTGACATCATTCAGTTCGAGTAAAGAATCACTTTTGCAGACCAAATACATCACTGGGTGTTCAGTTTCAGAACTTCTTCTGAAGTCCAGTGAACATTTGGGGTCAGAGGCAACATAACCATCCTATTTCTTATTTCTCAGCAACATTCCTGCTGTGTTTTCCTATGTTAATGACAGATCAAAGGAAAAAGGAGGGCTGCTCTTATATTATCTGCCACTGATATTAGCAGTGCAAGATCTGCAGACCAGTTAAGAACATGTCTAGCTATAAATATCCACTTCAGTCCCAATATTTTCAGTGTTGTGGCCAAATGATTTCTAGCCACTTTATAAAGCAGAGATGGAGAGCAGCCTTGAAACACAACCTAACCTACCTGCCCTGTGTTTGACACTTGTGTCTCTCCTATCCTAAAACCCATCAATGGTTCAAATTCCGTATTTCTGTGATGAATCTCTTCTGTTTCTTCATTGAACTTAGATGTTTTTCAAAGTTCAGACTCAACCCGTTATTTCCATTTTCAATTTATTCCTTACTCAACTTATTGAGAGTCAATAGAGGTTATTTCACTACCTCACTTAAATATTTTTGCATGGCTTTAGTTAGCCCTCCCTCTGCAGCCACTCTTTCCTCAGCTGAGCAACACCATCTTACTCATTCTTCAGATGTCATGTTTTCTGACTGCTCATCAATACTCTGTTGCACAAAACACACAGCTGACTGTCCTCAATCCACACACTGAAATTCATTTAAATCTAAGTAGATAATTGAGGCTTGTTGGATCAATATCAGGCAATGATCTAATATATTGACTAGAGATCTCTATCTGCGTAGTAATGGGTTAGTCATCGATGCATGCAGGAATGACAGGGCAGCTGTGGCCAGATCCAACCTGGGCTTACACCATCTTATCCAGGTCATCCACATCAATGATTTGGGTTCTCTCTGAGTCCACAAGGATTTGCCCAGGGATGGGGATAAACCAAAACCTGATAGCCACCAAAAAAAGGCTGCTGATATCAAAGATAATCAGGGCAGTTTGAATTACCTCCTGTCCATCTGCTGGCTACAAAGAGAGCCCAAGCCTTGAGGTTAAGCAGGGTAGCATGAACCTGGTGAGAACTGTGGGATTTGGGAGTGCTTTCACACCCAGCAAAAATCTTCCCCAAAAGTCCCTGCTCCTTTCATCCTTGGTCTAGGCTTATCAAAGTTCATTAAGAACCTTTCCAAAAAAGTTGTGTTGCATGCTTAAAACATCAAATCCAGGAGCTCAAAAGCCACAGGGTATCTTCTGCCACCTTAAGTAGTTTGTGAGACATGGGAATCTGAACACAACCCAAATAGCCTGAGATATATCTTATACATGATGTGGATTTAAGAGAAGGGGGGGAAAAAAAAGATATCAGCACACAAAATATTAAGTCATTCATACTTTCTGCAATTAATTTATCTGTCATCAATAGACTCATAAACTATTTGACTTTATGACAGCTTGGAAAGAGAAGATGCCAACTTTTCCTGCAGGTGTGCATCTGTTTGGGAATACACCAGCAGTTGTACGTGCAGGGAGAGAGGATGATAGGAGGGAGACAGTGGAATTGTGAAATAAGATGGGAGTGAAAGGGTTGGCAAAAATGCTGGCTTGCTGCATTTGTCCTCCTTGGAGATGGGAAGAAAGGGTTTGCAAAGCCCTGGCTTCGAGCTGTGTTACCAAAAGTAGATTGACACCCTCTTATTGTGCACTTTTATTGATCTGGCTTCAGGAAATGAACACAAAAAGAGCCCAGGGCACTACAGAAATGGTTCAGCACATTTCCTCTATTCCATGTGATACTTCAAATATGTATTGAGGGCCAGACACCAGGTGCTCACACTGCTGTGATGGTAGATCTGACTAATTTCACTAGGATGTGAAACCTTCCTGGGCTTTGCATAACTGTTCTTCAGAGCTTCTCCCTTGGCACCTGTGGGGTTACCTCCATGCTGGCCCTGTTTAATGGCTATGAGGTACAAGGCTTTAGGGCTTGGGAGATAGGGAAAATTATCCAAGTCAAGGCAGATTTTATGAGTCCTTTTAAAAGTTAAGCAGGGTTGGGTGAGAGGGGTGTTATAAAAACACTAGGTAGTATTGTGACTAAACCCCCTGTCCCCTACTAGGCTGAAAATATGCAATAATCCCAGAATATCAGCGGTTTTAGCTGATTTCCAGGGGTTTCTCTGAGCCAGGGAAGCATGGCTTTGAGGGGATGGGAGATGAGAAGGGTCAATGGCCTTGGTGTTTCCAAGTGCCTCCAGGTGAAACCCTTCTGTGGTAGCAGCTACTAAAATGTGAGTCAGCTACAGGCTGCCTTTCCTGCAGGAGCTGAAAGAAACCTGGTAGGCAGCCAGTTCCATCCCTGCCCAGGGTGAAAACTCCCCAGACAGGGCACCTCTGGGACTGGAAGGGGAACCTCTGTCTGCTCCTTCCTTGCTTGTGCTTGGCTGGAATTTGTGTTTTGCAGACCTCAGTAAGCTGAAAGTACCTTTAGAGGTAATTCAGTGGCTTTGTTGGATATCCTGGGCCAAAAGTTTCTTGACTTCCTTTTCTCCTTTTATTGAAGTTAATTAACTTTATTAATCAGAAAGGTTCTGGTCCCCACACTGGGTTCATGTACTTCCGTCATCCCCTGGAGGCAAACTGTGGGATTGTGGTAAGTTTTCCTCTCTGTCAGTTTTGGTGGCACAAAGTTCCCAACAAACACCTGCTGAATTTTTTTTTCATCCTTTTTTTTTTTTTTTTTAAACAAAACTGATGTTTGGATGAAGCCAATGCTCAAAAGATTGAAATGGTTCTGCATTCAAATGGTAAAAAGCCATTCTTTGCTCACTTGATGCAAAAGGGGGAAAAAGCAAAGCAATTACAGCTGCAGAAAGGAATAACTGGGGTGGAAATGTGGAAAAGTCCTGATCTGAAAGCACTGACAAGAAGAGAAGTGGATAATGAGTCTCAAGGGTCAAGGGAAAACTAGTAGTGAGTAGTGTCCTGGCTGCCTTTTGGCAGAAGATGAAGGGGGATGGTGAGAAGGGACACTGCTGGGGTTTGGGTACCAGAATGGGGAGACAGGAAAAATCCACAGTGAGAAACAAAGAAATTAAGATTTGGGCTTATGAAGTAATGAGGATGCTCCGTTTCTACTGAAGCACAAGCAAAGCTGAGGGTGCTTTAAAGTGAAGCCTTCAAATTATTTCAATCTGCCTGGTCTTTTGACAAGGGCCTGGATTGACAGGACAAGAGGGAATGGTTTTAAACCAAAAAACGTAAGTTTAGGTTGGCTATGAGAAAGAAATCCTTCCCTGTGAGGGTGGGCAGGCCCTGGCACAGGGTGCCTAGAGCAGCTGTGGCTGCCCCTGGATCCCTGGCAGTGCCCAAGACCAGGTTGGACACTGGGGCTTGGAGCACCCTGGGATAGTGGAAGGTGTCCCTGGCCATGGTCCCTTCCAACCCAAACCATTCCATGACACATGAACACTTCCCATTTGTATCAACCACAGAAATTTGCAAGGAACCACTGCTTCCTTCAATCCCCTCAGCTCTAGCAGCACATCCCACCCTCAAAAAGGAATTCAATAAAAATGTGGGGAAAGGGGAAAAAGTGAGGAACCAACACAAGGAATTTCACTCCACAAACAGGGAAAGATCTTGAACGTGCCACTGGCGTGTTGCTGCAGACAGCTTAAGCCAAGAGAAAATTCTTTGTCAGTGACATCAACTCAGCAGTAAGTAATGCATTTTCTAGGGCTGAGATTCAATTTAAGGTCTCTCCAGTGAGTGGAATGACTGAATGGTGCTTGAAAAAAAAAAACAAACCTCCAACAAATGAGATTCATCATTTAGCTCTTGTCAGCCTATAATTTAAAAGTGGGGGGTTTTACCCCCTTTTTCCACTTGAACTGTGGTTTATGTACTGAAGTCTGCTAGAACTGCCTTGAACTTGGCTTTCTCTAGAAATCATCCCTATTCACAAATGTAGAAGTTGACAAGAATAGGTTTAGTGCTGGGTGACTCATCCAAGGCTCTGAGGATCTTTAGCCCCTCCACACTACCCCTTCTACTTACAAGCTGAGAGCCAGCAGAAACTGCAGATTCACTGAACACCAAGAAAATGGACAATTTTGGGCTGTGCATCCTTGTAAAATATGGCACAGAACAATTTTTTTTTCTGGTAAATTGTGCAGTTTTCAGCAGTCAGTGTTTTACAGCCTCCCTAAACCAAACTTTGCCTGCAGAGCTCTGGGTTTAATAACCTCCAGCAAATCTCTCCTCCAGAATTTGTCATATTTTTTCCCTCTACAATAAAAATAAATTTGAAATTGCTATAATTTTACAGGGAGCTCTCACTGCCTATGAATTTTAAACTAGCCTGAATAATGCTCTGGTGAAAAGGCAGTAAAAAATAGTTTTATACCAGCAAGGTGAGGGCTTGAAAGTTTTATTTTCTTGCCGAGTGACTGGAGTTAGGCAAAGCCAATCCCCAGAGGTTTCCTTGCTGGTGATGCAGCTCTGTGGATTGCCAAGCACATACCCAACAGAGGACTAGTTTTCTAAAAATAGTGATTAGGTCATTAACTCTTGTCCCCCTCTCTTGGTCCAAGTGAAGTCTGAGGACGGATCTGGAGTGGTGGGAAAGGATGAGGAGATGCCACTGAGCACTTCCCACAGCTCTGTCCTCATCTCCTGCAGATCAGGGCTTGAAGGGAGCCTGCAGTGACCTCATATGGTTTGGTTTAGGCAAAGCAGGGAAATGGGGAGAACCTCAGATTTGATTTGTTTTGGGGTGGATACATGTATATGACTTTGGCATTGGGTTTGGAGGGTCTGCTGTGCCATGTGGGTGACCAGAGCCTGCCTCTGGCTGGGAAATGGGGTTTCATCTCATTGCTGTTTGAAAATGAGTTGTTTAATCAAAATTGGTTGTCTTGACTCTGCAGCAAAGGGAGAGAGAGGGAGGTTAAGCCAGCAGCACATCCTGGGTCTGTCTGGCCATGGTGATGCTCAGTGGATTTCACTCCTCTGGGTGTCTGCTGGTGGATTGAGATGGGTTTGTAGTGGATTCAGATGTTTTGAGGTGGTCTGCAGGTGCACTGAGAATGGGCACAAGGTGTGCTGGAGGCTTTCCCTGGGCAATCCCTGATTCTACAGTGACATCTCTGTGTCACTTGACCTCTGAACAATGTGAGACCTGGCTACTGAAGGCTCCTGACCTTGCAAACTGTGCCTGACAAATCCATAATCTTAGTCCAAGTCAGAACCAGCAGTCTTTCAGACAGGTTTAGGAGGGCCTGGTTCAGAGCCAATGCAGCCTCTGTCTTTAGAGAGAGTAACTTGAGGTACAGTTGGAATGATCTCTCCCAGACATGATCCTTCAGGTTGAGGTTGGAGCACTCCGTGGGACAGGACACAGAAGCAGTTTCCATAGCTGAGCTGCAGCCCACTCCCAACGTGCCTTATCTTCATCTCTCCCTGTATCTATTCACATGCAATCAAAAGCAGAAGGGTTAGGGATTAAACCTGCTCTGACTTACCCTGGGGGAAGCAACAGCTGGGTGTAGAGTGTTTGTTTTGGGTGCTTGTGCCATCGCAGAGGAAGAGGAGGCTGCAATGTGAAGTTGCTGTGAGGTAAAGCACAACCCAGCTTCATGTCAGGGCTCAGCTTTGCTTGACAAGTCATCTCTAATCTTTCCTCGCTTTGCTGGTGGCTGCTGTGAACACTCAAAGTGGAAATTCTGGGCAAAAATTATAATGCTACTGCCAGGATTAGATCAAAATAAAATAGGAAAACCCCATTTAGGAATCAACTACCACTTGTTAATTCATCTCATTGCCATGGACCCCATTTTTCCTGCCTTGTGCTTCAACAGCTTGAACATCCTGGTTTGTGGAATAGTTTGGATAGAAAGGAGGTGGGGTGAAGGAAGAAAAGTTGCTTAAAAAGTAAGTCAAAGGCTCCAGCATGTGTTCTTGGCTGGTTGAATTCAAGATGAGGGTTTTAGGCTTCCCGTGGGACCTCCCTTTCACAGCTCCCCCCTAATCCTTTGGAAATCGCCTGTTACCTACAGCTGTTGGGTCACCAGATGAACTATTTGTTCAATTATTCTTGGCCGTGCTGGCCCAGGCTGCCTCAAAGCTGTCGGCTCCATCCCTCGGCCCACTTCAATCGCCTCCGGAGGAGCCCCAGCCCGTTTGAAGCCCTCCGTCCTGCTCGCAGGAGCGTCTCCACTGCCGCCCCCGCATCCCTTTTTATCTCGCCCTGACATCCCCGAGCGCGGCCGGCGATGCTCCCGCGGCTGCAGGGGCGGGCTGGGAGGGCGGCTCCGGTGTCGGAGCGCCGGAGTGAGAAAATAATTACAAATGAAAGAGAGATTAGCAGAGGCTGTTGCGGCAAATGCTGCCGAAGTGGTTTCTGGAGCGCCGGCGGCCCCTTCTAACGGGAGCCATCGGCTGCAGCTGCCGTCCCTGTGGCCATGCGGAGAAACGCGGGTCCCGCTGGGATCCCGGAATGAAAGCTTAAACCTGGCAAACCACAGCTCAGGGGGATGAGATGACCGACCGGGGCAGCTTCACGTCATACAAATGGACTGGTAATTAACACAATTTTTTTCCCACCTTTGTCTGCCCCCTCTGCCTCCATCCCCTCGTCAGAGGTGTTCAAACCCGCCTAATAAATGGATCGCAGCTGCTGAAAGACGGCTCTTGCCTGGCTCTGGGAATCCTCAGAGTTCACATTGCAGGAGATCTGACTCTTCAGCCTCTCTGAGATGTCATGAAGTTCCTAAGTGGTTTGTCCTGGCTTCAGGCAAAGCCCCATTTCAGTTTGCTAAACTTCCGCCTATTTAACCAAATGGTTAGGATAGGACATAGCATTAATCCAGAAATTCTGGGTGTACAAGACATGCAGGAGAACCTTTGATGGTCTTTAGATGAGATCTGAAATAGTTGATTATTTATGGAAGGATGAGAGATGGCTTTGGGAAGCTGTTCCTGATGGGTGCAAGGCTGAAGGCATCCCGCACATCTGCCCGTGCATGCAGCACTTGCAGGCACAAGAAGCACATGGACAAGAGGAACTGTTCTACATTATCTGTTCAGCTCTTGGGGAGATTGACTGGGAGGGTAAATTCACCGTGATGGCCAAGGCAGTGGTGCCACACAGTAAAGAGGAAGATCACAGTAAAGAGGAAGATCTGCTGCTGACCATCTCTGGAAAGCTGGATGTGGGAAGTGTGCAGGCAGTGGGCTTTGGTGGCTTGCAGAGAAGTGATGGCAAACAGGGAGCTGGGTGATAGATCTGGAAGAGTTGTCCCAGCTGAGCATCCCCTTTTCAGCAGGCTGATGCCCCATCCCTGGAAGTGCCCAAGTTTGGATGTGGCCTTGAGCAGCCTGGTCTAGTGGAAGGTGGCTCTGTCCAGGGCAGGGGAGGGGAATTAGATGAACATTCAGGCCCCTTCCAACCCAAACCATTCTGTGGTTCTGTGATTCAGCTCTCAGTGACCATGCCGACCCTGGGAGGACAGGCCTGCTCACATGAAGGCAGAGCAGTAGAACAAGAAGAGGCCAAAAAGACAACACCATCCTTGTCTTCTCAGCCATCCAGCCCTTTGCTAACCAGAGGGAATGGCATGTTGGGCACTGATAATATTTTAATCATCAGCTCTTACATTAGAGGCAGCATCAAAGTTTTCTCTCTTCTCCTGGAGCTATGGGGAAGCCCTGCCTGGAGGCCCAAGGCATGGCCAAAGCTTGATTGTCCCATGAGATTATGAGCTGTTAGTGTTTCTTTCTTCTTCCAGACTCTGAGCTTTGCCCCAGTGAGCAGAGATGTCACCTGTGTCACTGTCAGAAGTGGTACAGGACAAGGAGAAATGTTTTGATGAGATGTGCTTCCCTTTGGGTTCATAGACTCCTAAAATGAATGGTTTGGGTTGGAAGGGACCTTAGAGATCATCCAGTGCCACCCCCTGCCATGAGCAGGGACACCTTCCACTGTCCCAGGCTGCTCCAAGCCCCAATGTCCAACCTGGCCTTGGGCACTGCCAGGGATCCAGGGGCAGCCACAGCTGCTCTGGGCACCCTGTGCCAGGGCCTGCCCATCCTCCCAGGGAAGGATTTCTTTCTAATAGCCAATCTAACCTTCTCTCTTTCAGTTTGAAGCCCATATGTCCCTGTTTGCCCCATTTGGGACTTGCAGCACCAGAGCAGAGGCACTGCAGCATTCCCTGCTTTGCTTCCTCCCCCCCCCCCCCCCCCCCCATCCCCAGTTTCTAAAGTCAAAAGAGATGAACAATCTCACCACCCCCCTCCTCCCACCTCCCACCCATTCTCCCTCCATCACCTCCAGGTCTCTTCCAGCTGCTCCCCACATCTCCCGACTCCCAGCAATTGCTCTTGAAACATGTCAAAACACCATTAGCCCGTCCCGGGCCAGCCTGGCTCCTTCCCCCGGCCGAGTGGGCCAGGACAGGCTGGCGCTGACACATCCTGCCTGCCACTTTGAAGTCCCCGCCCGCGCTCGGCGGGGACAGCTGGGGCGTGCCACAATCCCCTCGGCCCTTTGGGCTAAGCCGGGCGTTTTAAAATAGTCCCCCCTCCCCTGCCCGGCGGTGACAACTGCACAATTATTTCAGACGCTGTTTATGGACCCGCGGCGTAACCGGAGCCCGCGGAGGAGGAGGAATGGAGGTGAAGGGGGAGAAGGCGGCAGCCCTAAGTGGGTTTCACCCTAATTAGCAGCCCCCTTGTTTCTCACCGGGTGCTGGAAAACTCATCTATGCACGTAAAATCTGCAGCAGCAAAGAGATCCGTGGTGAAAGCTGGCATTTTGTCACAATCCTTATTTTTTAAAGGACGGTTTGAACCCTTTACATTTGTTTCAGGGCTCCCCAAAAGGCATTTCTACCTCCTTTCTGGAAAAGACATGCTGCCAGGTGGGTTGGGAATTGCCTTGGGTAATGCACCTCCTTGGGCCTCCGTTTTACCATTGGCAAAACAGGGATGTACGCTCTGGTATAACCCCGGGAAAGTAGGGGAAGGGGCTGGGATAGAGCTGGTCTTCCTGAAACCTGTGCGGCAGTCCAGCTGCTGCCAAGTGCCTTTGGAGAGGGAGGAATATGACAAAGTGACACAAGGAGCTGCTCACCTTAAAAACAGGCAGAGAAACATTCTCGGCACTCTGGGTTCCTACACCCCTGGAGCTGGGCTCCCAACCAACCCCAAAATGGGGTTGTCAGCCCCTGGCCCCCCAGGCCTTCGCCCTCGCACCCCGGAGCATCCCTTTGTGACAGCGTGGGATCCTTTCCGTGAGCCCTCAGCACCACCTAGTGTTCCCAAATATTCCTGGGTTTCCGTTCTGCACATCCGGGACATGCCTGAGCTGGTCCCCGAGGCGGGGGCAGCATCCCACATCCCACATCTCTACATCCACAAGGAAGCCCTCCAACCCTCAGCTGCCACCTCTCTTCACCCGTTTAACAACACAAATCCCCAGTGCAAGCTCTCAGGTGTGAAGGCTGCTCCCAAAAAGCTTCAGCACCTGCTTCACAAACCATCCTCCTCTGTGGGGATGGATTTACAGGGAACGCTGGAATGCTTTGGCATCCAAAGTTGCTTCTGCAGAGTGTGGGAGATGCTGGTTTGCAGCACATCAGAGCTGTATTTCCATTGCTTAAAGGTCAATAGATGCCGGATTTGAACTTGCTCTTCTTCCCTGTATGGTTTTTCATGGTAACTTTTTATGGTAATTCAACTTTCAGGATTGAAAATTAAATGAAAGGTAGCAGAAATTATAAATGTTTGCTTGGGAAAGGTAGTTGGGGCAGGAGTGCTGGAGAGGAGGATAAGAGTGGGGAAGATTGTAAAGATGATGAATACAAGGAAGAAAAAAATTAAATATCAGTATGAATGACACTTCTCAATTCTAATTTCAAAAGCAAAGGGCTCAGTGTTAACATGTCAAGATGATGAATTGATTTTCTCTCTTTTCAGATGAAACTACCCACCACATCTGAATCTTCTGGTCCCTCACAGCTTCATGTCCCCAGTAATCCCACCATCACTCAGAGACATTTCTTCCAGCCCCAGGTGTCCAAGATGAACGAATTCCTCCCCCCAAATTCCTCTTGCTTTATTGGGTGATCTGGGTACGGGTACCAAGGGTGAGCCCAGCTGGGGAGGTGACATTCCTCCCTCTGCCACCGAGATGTGCCCTTGCTCCATCACTGCTGAATGGCAGCCGGATGGAGGGGGGGAATCCCCGGATCAAACCTCCAGGATGTGAAGCTTCGATCTTTCCTGGCTGCCAGGGACAATGCTGATGGCGCAGCCTTGAGGGCTGTGCAGCTCCCCTGCACCTCTCCCGGAGGGGTTGCTCTCCACGCGAGGTGTTTTAGGGGAGCATTTCCTTGCCTTCCCACTTACATTTTTAACTCCTTGTCAACTGTGAGTTCTTTTTTTATCCTGTTAACATTTCCCACGGAGTTTGGCCACTTCGTGTTTCCTTTTAGGTGCTGTTGTTTTCATCTTTAACCTTCACCACCTCTCACTGAACCTCCCCCTCTGTTGCCTGTCAATGTTTTCTCACACTCTGCCTTCTCTCTTTCTTTCTCTTCCACTTATTTTCTTTTCTTTCCACTGTCTGGCTACACAAATTTCCTTTTAATGATTTTCTGTCCCTTATTAATGCTTTTGCCATGTCCATGCTATAGTGCTGGCCTCCAGCTGTGACTGATGCAGTTGGAATCACGTCAGGGCTGAGCCCTCCCTGCTTTTATTTAATTCTCGCCTGTTCTTACCCAGCTGGGGTCCCAGATCTGTTCACAGGGGGTGTAACAGAAACCTTTGGGGGTTTTCTTTGCTTATGTCACCTTTCCTTGCCCAGCTCTGCACCAAAGCAGTCCCTTTTCCTCCTGGCTGTGCACGGATGCCATTTGCTCTCTGCAGCTGCAGATGTGCCGTATTGAATTTATTCATCTCCTCCTTTTGCCATCTGGCAAACTCCTTCCTGGACCTCTTTGCGTGGGAAGAGGGCATTTGCAAGAATTAGGTCACGTTTTGGGCAGAGTCTGGTGGGTCCCTTGCCATGTGCTTTGTTATTTCCCAGTTTGTGCCTCCCCAGGGCACTTTGAACTCCCCATCTCACTGTATGAGGGGACTGAAGCGGCCCACGGAGAGGAATAAATTTAGGTGATGGTGCTTTGGGGAGCAGCTGCAGGTCTCTGCCCCTTCCCCTGTTCCAAGGTACTTCAGCATCACTGGAGATCTGGGTTGCACGTGATGGGCGAGCACTCAAGTGACAAACAACACTGAGATGGGAGGATGCTGCGAGGGATCATTCCCTGGGTACCAGGAGGTGGCTCACTTAGAAACAGGAGCATCTTTTTCCTGCAGATCCATTGCCTGCATTACACAGGCAGGTTTTGTGGGTGCAGGGGAAGGAGAAGGAAAACGAGACATCATCACTTTGTTTGGAAAATACATCGATATTCCAGCGATGGGCATACAAATATCTGTGTCTGGCCAGCGTGCCAGCTTGCTTTCCCATTTTCCTGCCTCTTAAAATTGCAGGCAGCCTGTGCAGCTTCTCTTTCCGGATGTGTGACCACATGGCAAATGACTCCTTCACCCGTCCCCTCTGCCAGCACAGGAGAATGAGGGAAATCATTTCCTGGCTCTGACACTCCATCATTTCCCCCATTTCTCTGAGCCGTTCGTTCTGAGCTCTCTCTGAGCATCACTCCCACAGCACGCTCCAGCCTGCAGCCCAAATGCATCCCTGGAGACTGCAGGTATTGTCTAACTACAGAGCATACTGAGATGACTCCCAGAGCAGCAAACTCCTGTTTTCTTGGTCATTCCCAGCTTTGCATGTTGATGTGAACAGACTGCCAGGGTGTTATGTGCTGCCAGATCTCCTGTGGATATGTTTAGGAGCTGCAGCTCTGCGTGAGAGAAGCAGGGAGAAAATAGACATCAGGAGGTGGAAAATTAGAGATGGGCAGGACACAAAAGAGCTTTCTTGAGGCCTCAAAATTTCCTAGAATAGGAATTCTGAAATTTTTTTTCAGGACTGATTTCATGGGGAGGCAGTAAGATTTAGAAAAGTTGCTGATCAGGACTGGTTTTTTAGGCTGGAAGTGCTGTGCTGAGCAGAATTCCCACCTCCAGTGGCAGCCCAGTGCCTGTGGATGGTGAGAGCCTGAACTGGACACAGCTTTGATGAATTTACAGCCTTTACATATTGTTTCAAGGCTGTCTAAGGAACTGTGAGGGTTTTAAGGGTGGCTGAGCTCCGGGAAGTTATGTCTATAAGTTGGAGATGATGTCAGGTTTTGGTGTGTCCTATCAGGAAATGATTGTTCAGGACCACGTGGAAATGAGACATTCTGCTAGGGCTCTGCATAGCCCCGGCTCAGGGATGGTCTTTACTACAATAAATACACCCAGAGAAGTTATTTGTTTCCTTAGAGTTAGATCCACCCCCCTTACACACCCCGTGATTTTGTTCTGCAAATATTTGAAGGTGCAAATTTCCTGGTAGCCAAGAAACACCAACATGACTCGGCAGAGCTTTGGGTGGGAACAAGTTCCCAGTTCAGAGTCAGGTTTAACTGAAGGTTTGGTTTTTAGCTAAACTCAGCCTTTCTTATGTAACAGATACAGCAACTTCATGACCCATGACTAAGACTTTTCCATGGCATTTTTTGGGGTCTCATTTGCATTTTTGGACATCCCTTGGGGTTTTCTTCATGAGCTTGTAGCAACTCCCCAGCTTAAATAATTCTTCATTTTTCCCAGGCCCTCCTCTCACCAATTGTTTTCCTTCCATTTATTCCTCAGCCTCAGTTTTGGGGGTAGTTTTCTGGGGGTAAATCCTTCTATGTGCCTGGAGCAGGGTGATTTATTCCAGGTCTTGTGGGACACAAAATGTCATCAGGCTCCTGGGACATTTGTGAAACAATTTAATGAAGAGACAAGAAATACCTGCAGCTTGGCTTTTGCCTCTGGAAAATATGAATCATCCCACCTGAAAAACCCGGAGGATTTAGGCATCCAGCCCCACCACTGATAAAGGAGAGGATGACTGTGAGATGCTTCCTCCCTTCCAGCAGCATTTACCTCTCTGGGAGGTGAGAAAGGATGGATTAATTGATAAATATTTATTATTTAAGAACCCATCTGTTTAAACAACATTGTGGGACCAGGAGAGGGAATAGATTTTATGTCAATAAATCAAAATGGTAATATAATAATAAAAGAAAAAGACAGGGGATTGCCAGACAGCTCTTCTAACCCTCAAGTCATTTATAAAATCAGGGTGGATATATTTAAAACGTTAAAATCTGGCTTTCTTACTACACATTCCCTGTGGCAGGTGTAGTTGCTCTCAGTGCTGTAAGTAGCTGCACTGCTCCCTAAAAGTGAGTAAAACCCAGGGCTGGAGCACAGAAGGCCCTGTCAGAGCTTCCTTTACAAATAGCCATAATAATGCTTCCCTCCTTCCCGAGGGTGTCATGAGGGTTAATTATTTAACATTTGTGAAGCACTTGCAGGACTGGAGATGAAAGTGGAAAGTATTATTAAGGATAAACTCAGTTTTATAGGAGGCCTGGCCAGAAAATTGCATTTGGAGTTGAAATATGGGTTATGAGTGGGGATGCTAGGAGGGGCATCCATCAAACCTGGGAAGCATGGAAAATGAAGTGCTTTGGAGGAATTAATCCAGTTAATAATTAATGCAGTGTTTCGGGGATGAGGGGTGCGGGGGTAATGCCCCACACAGCTCCCCTGTATCCCACAGCTCCCTTGTGTCCCACCCTGCATGAGGAGGGTAATGGGGAACTCTGATAGAAGGAAATGTAATCATTGCACAAAATCCGAGAAAATGAAGATTTAGGGGGGGAAAAGCCTTGAGACAGCCAGAATTCAGCAAATCACGGATGACTTTTGTGGGAGAAAAGTGCAAATTAAAGCACCTGGTGTGCCCAGGAGTGGGGATTTCTGTGTCTGGGGTCACCTTTCCCTCCCAGCTGCGGTTCGGGAGGCAGGGAGGAGGCTGGGGAGGCAGGTGCCACAGGCAGGGGAGGAGCACAGATCACCTGGGAGCAGGTGCAGCACCGGGATCACCAGCACAGGTAAGGCTCTGCTGCCAGGGCTGGCAAGGGAAGGGGGTTCTGCTGGGAAGGGAGGGAGGAGGCCACCCCACACCATGGGATGGGAAGGAACCCCCTGCCTGCCCTTTAGGGACCCCTCAATTTGGCGTCCAAACTCCATAGGGAGGGAAGCTCCCCTTAGGAAAGCAAATCTGGGAGAGATTTAAGTGTCCTCAGCCCACCGGGGTGTCCCCCTGCTCTGGGGTCCCCCTGGAGGGGCTCAGGGGGCTTGGCTGCTGTCCCTGCCTGGCTGGGAGGCGATGGGACAGCCCAGCAAACCCACAGCAACTTTTTCTAAGGAGGAAGTTGAAAATAAACAAGATATGTGGGGCCCAAAAGCAGGCAGAGGTGAGAGCAGGGCAGCCTGGGGGCAGCAGGGCCCCAAAACCCCCTGGCCACTCTGCAAGAGCCCTTGCTGGCTCCCTGCTCCACTCCCAGCCAAATTAAATGCAAACCCTCTACCTCACAGCTAAACCAAAATTACTGCTGCGTGCACTGAACCAAAAACTCCCTCCCCACCTTCCTCTGCCCACAGAAATGCCTGGAAAAGTCACTTCTAGTGCCTAAAGCTGCAGAGACTGGAATCATAGAATCCCAGAATGGTTTGGGTTGGAAGGGACCTTAAAGCTCATCTCGTGCCACATCCTTTGCTGCCACCTTTGCTGCAGGGGAAGGTTTTTTTCCTTCTTTCTTCCATTCTTCCTACCAGCTTGTCATTAAAAACTACTGACCCCTCACCTTGGCAGTGCAGGGTGCGATGGCCAAGGCTCCAGGTGCTCCAGGAGGGGGATGTTGGGGACCACAGCTCTGTGGTACCCAGGAACAAGCTGTGATACTCAGCAGGCTGAGGGTTATGTGGGTTTTTGGGTATATATTGCAATGAAATTGGTTTTAATTCTTTGTCTTGGATAGTTTTCCTTGAGGGGTGTTGAAGACACACAGTGCTTAACCTGTATCACATTCTGGGGCTATTGGGACGATTTGAGGACAAACGTTCTTCTCCTTTTTGGAAAATGCCCATGGAAGTTGTGGAATCCAGCAAAGTTGTGGCTTTCCCACCCCTGGAAGAGTTCAAGGCCAGGTTGGACGGGGCTTGGAGCAACCTGGTCTAGTGCCCGTTCTGAGCCTCTGTAATTAGGCTTTGGCTAATTTATTTTATTTCTCAGCTCTCTTTGCTGGGATGTAGTTTCTCGCTGCTTCCCTGATGGTAGGGCTCAGAGCAAGGACAGGGACGGAGGATTCAAACCAGGGGCTTATAAAACAGGAGGCAAAAGGAGGCAGCACAAGGAAGAGGAAGCAGAGAGCTGTATAATTCCATCACTAGCTTTTACATCTCTCTCTCCCTCAGTGTCTCTTTCCAGGTGGATCCATTGTGTCTATTAAATAGACCTCTAGTCCAGTATCCTGAATTTAAAGCTTTCATCCCTGTTTGAACTTCCAAGTTGAACTTTCCCGTTCCAGGAGGATGGATTATCTCGGTTTGTGTTCTATCTGTAGCTGCTGTACAAGCTCCTGCAGTACCTGATGGTCCTTCAGATACTTCCTGGCAACTGAGCCTAGTTTCCAATGATGATGATAATTTTTTAACCTAAGTCCAAACCCCTTGAGGATCCTTTAGAGGCAGAAAAGTTGCTTTCCTGCTTTTGCAGACACAGCTGAGCTCACCAGTATGAGGAAGATGATTGCTCAGTGTCACTGTTAACACTCCCTGGTGCAGCCAGAGACAGAGGGAAAAGAGAACCTGACAATAATGGGATGAAAGGGTTCAGAGTGGGGTTTTAGCCTGACATTAATGCATTAGGGATCCAGCTCCTGCAGGAGCTAATGGAAGTGCTGCTGTGATTACAAGTGCCTCTGCAGACAAATAAGACAATGCTGGTAATGAGTGAGGCAGCACAGGCTACAGGAGAGCTCGTCACTGTCAGTGATGCCTCTCCTGATACCTTTTGGGTGTCTCCCACCATCTCTCTGTGCTCAGAGGCAGAGATATCTCAGCCCTGTGTCTAGACCACTGCCATCCCCATCAGGTGCCGGCTCTGGGCTGTGTGGTTGTGTTGTATTCAGGGATATGCACAGAGGACATGCAGGATGGGGAAGGGGCTGACTGAGGATGGTTTTTTGAGCACAGCACCTCAGCTGCTGCTGGTCTGTAGGTCTGGGTTTGATGTGCTCCTGCAGTTGCAGATTCAACATGAGAGCCCCTCTGGAAGGCTGGAAATAGCTTCATTTCCAGATACACATCTCAGTGGCATTCCTCAGCTCAGCCTGAGCTTAGCCTGGGTGGTTTTTTTGCAAGCCAAGACATTTCTCCTCTTCCCTGAGTCAGCCATTCCCTGGGGACCATCCCTGTCACCCACAGATGCTCTGAGAGTCACGCACAGGTCCCACGGTGAGCAAACCAGCTCTGGTGTGTCTGAACTGCCTGATTCACAGAGGCTGAAGGGCAAAGTTAATTGTAGGGGTGATGGCTGTGACCTCTTCCCACTGGTGAACTTTAGACTGTAATTTCCAAGCTGGGGAAAACTGAAGTGATGCCCTGACTGATACATTCTCAGTGGACGTGAAAAATAAAAACGAAACAAAAAAATCTCAGGAAAGCAAATGAGACATTTGGAATAGTAAAATGTCCCAGGTTTTAGCTGAAAATAGAATTTGTGGCTGCCAGGGTAGTGTGAGAGGAGGAGGTGAAAGCCTAATTGGGCTCCTTACCATCCTCCAGATGCCTCCCCAGGTGGTTGGGTGCATTAGCTATAAACCAAGAAAAACCAGCTCCTCTGGGAGGTGATAAGAGCAGATGAAACAGTAAATCATTAAGCAGACACAGCGTAGAGCACCATAATAAACAGGGGGCAAAGAGCACTAATGACAAGCCAGCAGAGGCACAGAGGTGTTGCCAAACGTGCAGGCTGGGTGGTGGGGGAAGGGACACAGTCAGGCTCAGCAGGGATGTCCTGGGATGGTGGCTGTGGCCACCAACACCAGCACCCACTGGACGTTCAGCTTGTTCTTTTCCCTGCTGGCTGTGAGCATGTCTCACTTCCTTTGGAGCTACAGGGATAAACAAGAGCTGTATGCCCCAGGGCACAAACATAACTGTGGTTGGTTTTCCCCCCTGTGCTTACCCATTGCATGCTTTCAGAGGAGGAAGAGAAGCAGGAGAAATAGTTTTGCTGGTCACGTGTAGATGCTAAGAGAAGGTGGCAGAGAAATTTTCCTATTTTTACAGCCGCCTGTGAAAGTCTCCTTTCTCACTCTAACCAGCTGGGAAAGCGGTCTGTGTTTTGTAAACTATCTCACAGGTGCACAAGCTGTTTGTGACTTTGTTTCCACACTGGGAAAAATATTTTGAAAATGGGTGATATGCTGTTCAGCCAATCCCTCTGGGAGGTGGAGGGTCAAGCACCCAATGGTGTTATGCCACCCTTGCGAATAAAGCTATAAAAGCTGAATTATATCATTAAATAGAGCCATTCTCTGGACTTTGAACCTGACCCTGAATCCGTGTCGTTCTTTGCGCCCTGTTGGTACAGCAGCGACAGTCACGTGCCATATGCTCCTTGCTGTCAGGCAGGAATGGAGACCAGGAACCCCAAAAGAGTCCCCATCACCCCCTGAGCTCAGCCCAGATCACATAAGCACTGTAAAGTGGCTGTGCATACCCCATTTAGCTGATCTTTCTATTGTGATTGGTCAGTATAATCTTCAGGTCATCCCGGTGTGACTGCATCGACCTCAGGTGGGAAACCAGCAGGCTCCACTTGATATCAGCCATCAGTTACATATTTGACTGTATATTGCTGTGGTTGTGTTATAATTATAGCATCAATATGGCATGATATGGCTGCAATCCTTCTTGTTGTGGTATTCTTGGATGGGTTTGGTTCTGCTTCCAGTTATTACCCTGATGTTATCCCATTCTTCCTTGTACCTAATCCAAATTTCCCCTCTTTCCATTTAAAGCCACTATCCCCATTTCATGTCTATGATGAGATTCTCTACTCACCCAGAAAATATAGATTTTTCAGCCCTCTCCATGGCTTGGGAATGCTGCTCCCTGAATCACAGGGAAACAGGTGGATGCTCCCATTCCCCAATTGCCCCTTTCAAAGGACTACAGAGATGATTGTATTAACCCACTGGACTGTGCCAGCCCTGCTGGTAAACAGCATCTTGCTCTGATTTTCTGTTTAATTACCCAATGCACCCACTGTCAATAAATCTTTCCTTTTAAGTCATGAAATAAGGCAGAACCTTGCAGTGCTAATAGTGACCTGCAAAGCTGCCAGCCCCTACCATACCCTTGCCATGCACAGCTTTTCCACTCTTGGATTAAACCCCCCCTAAACTCATCTTCATGAGCCCACTGGGACAGCTCAGAGATGCTTGGTGAAGGCAGGAATGGAGACCAGCCTGGTGGCACTGCAGGGACATTGGCCCCATGCGCTGCCACGTGTGGCTGCATGTACTGGGGTGATGTTTGCACATGGAGCCAATGTTTGCTTAGCTCGAGCTGCTGGATTAGCTGTTTGGTTAAACCAGCTCAGATCAGGCAGGTTGGTTGCAGGGATTTAGGAGATTAGTTCTAACCCAGTGGATTTTCCTGCTCGGGGACAGATTCCTCTGGGAGATGGTATCTGCACAAGCCGTGGACTTCAAGGGGTGAAACAAGGTGTCCCTGGACAAACCAACCTGAAATCAGATATTAATAAAGCCAAAGAAGCAACTCCCTCTCTCCAAGGCTGACAGCAACAACTCATGTTTAACCCCACATGCAAATCATCCCTTGTGCAACAACAGAATAAGAACATTTTTGGTTTATATTTTCAGCAAGTGGGGACTGAAGCCCAAAATGCTGCTGGGGAAGGTGGTTTCAGGATAATCAGGGCACCTGGGATGGGGAGGTCAGATCCAGCTCCAAACCATGCAACTCCTGCTACGTGGAGGGAGAGCATTCACTCCACAAGGGAGATGGTTTCTGCCCAGCATTAAGTGTGGATTGGCACAGGGAAATTACTAAACAGAGAAGGAAGTCCTGGGCACCAGCAGCACAGCCTTTGTTATCAATTAAAACATTCCTAATTGCCCGGCCTGCCACCACTTCACATCAAGGCAGCCCTCAAACATATGGTCGAGCCCACATGAAAGAGCTGATCAGTTCTCAACCTAATTAAGCAAACAGCACACAGGAGCTGGCTGGGTCTAATTGCAGTAATTCTCCCAGGAAACGGGTCCCCCAGCATCCTGCAAACCGTGCGTGTGTGCACTCCAGCACAGAGGCTCCAGCAGCTTGCTGCAAATCCTGGTTTAGGGATGCTCAGGAGAGGGAAGGAGTGTGAGCAGATCAGGATGCAGGGAACGAGTTGGTTTGTTTGCCCAAACCCACAATGTTTTGTTTCTGGCAGCTTTTGGGGTATTTTTGAAGGTATGTTTTTAACAAAATGCTTTGCTTTGTGGAATAGATGCAGGGTATTTTTTACCTCTTCCATGGCCTGAAATAATTCCAGAGATTTTAAAAAATTTTGGACTTTGCACACCACTTCCGTGGCTGTTCAAGGAGCTAAAGAAACACACTGGTGTTTACCCCTAGACATTCCTGTTTTCCCTGTGTATTATCTCTCCTACCTGGTCCCCAAAAGCCCACCCTGCCCTGGTCTGCTGCAGGTCCTTATGCTCATACTTGCAGAAAAGCAAGAAAAGCAGAACCTACTGCTGGGAGGGATCCTTGGAATTAAAGGTTCAGGCTGGGATGTGTCAGAAATTGCAGCAGATTTGGGGCCTTTTTGAAACAACTGTAGCTTTTTTTGACATTTCCTAATCTTGGGGCAAGGACCTCAGAGAGGTCCCAGGTGTTCCCAATGCTCCTTCCTATTCCCATGTGCTTGGTCAAGCCTTCTCCAGTTCTCCCTGAAAGGGAAATCCTATTTTTTTTCCAGTGTTATGCCAAATAACTTGTCTAAATTGAATAATGACATTGTTTTTCTTTGCCTTGTAGTCAGAGAAGGTTGACAGGATGGCGAATTTTAAGGGCCACGCACTTCCAGGCAGCTTCTTCCTGCTCTTTGGGCTCTGGTGGTCTGTGAAATACCCACTGCAGTATCTCAGCCAGAAAGTAAATAAGAAATCCTACCGGACTTCTTGTTTCCAGCGTGTGGATGCCATTGAAGGAGGAATCAAAATCTTCTTTTCTCTAGTAGGTAAGGGTTATATTTCACTTGCTATGCCAGTATTCACCTAGCCCGCAGTGATGACGGTACAGGAGCCCTGACTCCAGAGAAACTGGTCTAGATGTGGAAGGACCAGAGAATCTTTAAGGCTGGAATGATGAGATCATTAAGTCCAACCATTAACCACTGCCAGGCCCCCCACTAAACCATGAACCTGACACCACATCTACATGTTTTTGAACACTTCCAAGTACAGCACTCGCCTGGGCAGCCTGGATGCATCCTTGATGTCCATCTTGCCTTGATCCCTGGTATAGTTTGATGTGGAAAAGCAAGTCTCATACCCCTTCCCAAAGCTGAGCTGCCATTAAACACAGGCCTGATTTTTCCATCCAGTCTTTTCTCCCAAATGCAAACTCACCAGCTCCTGCTTCAGAACCCCCAGCAGCAAGGAGTGGTCTCAACCACTGCAAATAAACTCCCAGAAACTCCATGCTCTTGGGTGTCCTGCAGGGATGCTGGCGGAGCAGTTTGTCCCAGATGGGCCCCACTTGTACCTGTACAGCGGGGAGAGGCACAACTGGGTGAAGCTGATGAACTGGCAGCACACCACCATGTACCTCTTCTATGGCCTCTCCGGGGTGGTGGATGTCCTCACCTACATCTCCCAGGCGGTGCCGCGGGGTCTGGATCGCCTCATGTTGGCCGTGGCCGTGTTCGTTGAAGGTTGGTAGAAGGTGGGGCTTAATTTGGGGAGGGATATTGGGGACCAAGTCAGAGAAGGACTAAAATTTGCTGAGATATTTCTCCAGATGCCTCTGGAGATAAGACACATTGTAGGGGATGTATTATGGCAGGCTGGGATGGAATGAGATGGGAAA
The DNA here is from genome assembly GCF_965178545.1 of Coloeus monedula. Lineage (NCBI taxonomy): Eukaryota > Metazoa > Chordata > Aves > Passeriformes > Corvidae > Coloeus > Coloeus monedula. The sequence goes on along the minus strand of NC_138805.1, from coordinate 216,545 downwards.
TACAGTCACGGATAGATTCAGGTTTGGGATCTCTGGGGCAAAGCAGCAGAATGAGGTTCCTTGTTACGACAAACAGCCAGTGGACTCTGCATTCCTCTGCCATCCACAGGCTGTTCTCCTGCCCCACGTTCCCCCCGAGAGCCATTAATTGCACTGCAGGCAGCATCAGCCTCATCTGCTTGTGTGGCACGTGGCAATTTGAAGTGATTTATTCTGGCTTCAGCACATCATGAATATCATTCTGTCCTCAGGCTGCCTTGCAAGTTGCCAGCCGGGATTCCAGACCCCTCTTGGATCATAGACTCATAGAAAGACATGGCTTGGAAGGAAGCTTAAAGATCATCTAGTTCCAACCCCCTGCCATGGGAAAAGAAGGTCATGTTTATATGGAAACCTCCTTAATGAAGGCACAGCTCCTGTTACTTTCCCTTTCCTGATCACAGCAGTTTTTGAGGCAGCAGCAGCAGGGGCAGCTCCACATGCACAGTTTGGCATGTAAGGAAATCTATCATTTACAGCTCCCAAAAAATGGTGAAGTTCAGCAATAAGAAAGAAGGACATGGCAGAAGCCTGCCTAGAAGGGAGGGGTTGTCTGAAGAGGTGATGGCACAGACATGGGAAGAAAACTACCCTGTCCTTGGTCCCTGTATTGCTCAGATCCTCCTGCCCCAAGGTTGGGCATCTCATCCTTCCAGGATGTTGGGATGCCAGGAGGCCTAGGGGATGTTTCTATGTGGAGTCCCTTCTTTTTGTGGTGGCCTGTCTCAGTTTGCCATCCAGACAGGTGATTTGCTCGGCTCAGTGGCCATGGCTGTTGTTGTGAATGCTGCTCTGAGCAGGGCTTGTGCTTTGGCAGGTTGTCTCTTCTATTACCACGTCCTTCACCGCCCCATGTTGGACCAGCACATCCACTCCCTGCTGCTCATCACCATCTTTGCCGGGGCTGGCAGCACCCTGCTGGAGGTTTTCCTGCGTGACAACATTGTTCTGGAGATGTTCCGAGCCAGCATCACCATCGTCCAGGGAACGTGGTTCTGGCAGGTCAGTTCTGCCTTCCCAGAGCAACAAAGCAAAGGGAAAAGAGGAGAAGGAGTCGTACATCACGTATCAATCACACATCTCCCAAGGATTATTTTGCCAGGCTCACTTCATAAATAGCTCATAACCCAGAATGAAAATTTACTTATCACAGGTCATCTCTGATGGCTGCTCCTGCTGCAAGAGCTGTTTGTCTTGGCTTATTGCTCCTCCAGGGGGAAGAGTGAAAGCAAGTGAGCAACATTTTGCAGTATCTAACGACCAAGTACTAATTGCTTAATGTGTCTAATGCACCCTGCAGCCCTCCCTCTGGTTTAGTGGAAAGACACAAACCTCACCAGCAATAAAACAGCTGAGTTAAAATACAGCCAGCTGCTTGCTTTGGTAGGAGTTGGAGAAGCAAAGAAATCAGTTGGAGATAATTGCTCTTAAAACTAAGCTGTCAAAGAAAATCCCAAACTAACAAAAAAGGAAACAAAAACCAACCAACCAACCAAAAACAAACAAAAAACCAAACAAAAAAACCCACCCCAAACCCAAACCTCTTTCCCTTCTCTTTTTCAAGGCTGCACTAGCTCAAACCAGCCTTTATTCAGAGGTTAAAAACTGGGCTGAGCTTGTAAAATACTAAATCTGGAGTTTTTAAAGAATGCTCAGAGTTTGGAATGCTGAGGGACAATTGTATCTGGATATTGAACAGAAAAAGAGGTATCTTGGGCACAGATTGGCTTTGTGTGGCCTCTCATTGCAAGGATGGACTTCACTCTCTCAGCAAAAACCTCTGTCCTGGTCAGGGCTCAAGTTCCTTGGTTACAACATGAATAAAGGTAATTCACTGTGAGGGTGGTGACTCTCTGGCACAGGTGGTTTAAACCATTCTGGGATTCTATAATTTTTTTCCCAACTAATAAACTTCTTGTTCCACCCAGATCGGTGTTGTGCTGTTCCAGCCATGGGGAGGTCCAATGTGGGATGAGAATGACCACAGCAACATCATGTTCCTCACAATGTGCTTCTTCTGGCACTGGGCAGCTGCTGTGGCCATCCTGGCTGTAAACTACGCCCTCACTTACTGGTACGGCTGGGACGGGGGCTGGGACAGGAACTGGGGCAGGGCTGGGGTGGGCAGGCAGGGCGGGGTGTCTGCAGTGAGACACAGATGTAGCCCAGCCCTTCCTGCAGTGCAAAGTCACAGCGGAATAAGCAGTCCCGGACTACTGCAGGTTTCAGGGCACAGTATTTGCTGAGTGCACAGAATGCAAAACAGTGTCAGTGAGAGACACGGGCATTAAATGGGGAGAAGTCAAACAAGTGAGTCCCTAGGGGTACTCCTGGAAGTCACACTGCTTGTTTTCCTCTGCACTGAGTGCTGAAGTCAAACTTCAATTTGATGGAGACATCAAAGCGTTACCAGGACCCCCTGACACTTTGTCCCCTGCCTCACAAGGACTTCAAAGCAGTTGAGGGTCACTGAATTATTAGAGGTACAAAACCTAAAACATTACCAGCCCCCAGTTTGGCTTTTCCAAGGGGGTGGGAGGATTATCCCACTTTTAGGGATGCTCTAAGGGATGCTGTGTGAGCTACAGAATGGAGAGTTCAGTCCATGCCATCAAATAGATTTTCTGCAGAACAAAAACCACTCAATTCCCCATCAACAGCATTTTAGGACCTCTAGAATGAGGGTTCTGGTGAGTGGCATTAGGTTGGGGATTTTTCTAATGATGATTTATTGCTCCTGTGTTACAGCTGTCTCCATAGGTTCAGAAGAGGCAGTGGAGAGCCCTACATCAGCCTGGGGGTCCGGCAGCAGAACTGTGACAGCAGCTCCCAAGCTGCCTTCTTGAATGGCTCTGATGAAGAGTGAAGAGGGTGCAAACTCCTGCTCCAAACACATGAACAGTCCTTTTTCCAGAAGAAAGAAATCTAATGAAATATTTATGTTTTGGAAGAGTGAGAAGTGCCCCACGGTGCTGCTGGGAGGAAGGCTGAGCACGCAGGGGTGGCTGCCCTCCATCCATACCTGAGTATCTCTGGCTCGGACACAGGCACAGCTTGAAGTGATTTTTAGCAGCAAAAGAAAGCATGGAAATTCAACATGACAGGATTGCTTCATCCTATGGGCTCCCCTGTGTGTTCCCATAGGGATGGAGGGCATCCTTTGGCCAGCTGACTTTTCCAAGAGCCTCGAGGCTTTGACCTGCTGTGACTGAAGTCAGGGAAATCTCCAGGCTGAGGTCATGCATCTCTGGAGCAAGGCATCACCCCAAGGAGAAGGAGTAAGAGAGTGCTAAATGTGAGATTATGGCAATTTTTGCAGTACCAGGGCTTGGTTGCACACAATATAATATTATTACTGAAGTTTTGAACTAAAGAGGGGTTTTGTTAATCATTTTCATATTCACTTAAAGACTAAGAGAGTGAATAAATGTGAAATAAAAATCTTTGCTGAGCTGATATCCTTAAATTTAAGACTGATAAATTATAGAGTGTGTAATAATAGCTTAGAAAAATCCATCCCTCAGACCTGCAAAGCCTGAAGGACTGTGAGATACATAGCTAAGCAGCAGGGATTCATGAAATGTCCCAGTTTTCCATTGAAAATAAACCCCCTCAGCTTGGAAAGCAAGATGAAACAAGCACATGGTTTGTTTTTAGGCTGCCTTTGCTAGCTAATTTCTTGCAAAAAGTGACTGGAAATGTCACCTCCTAGACAGAAGGAAAATATGCTAGTTGTAAGGGGATTAAAAAAAAATTGTATTTTTATATATATATATATATATATAAATAAATAAAATAACCACCAGCACGAAGTAAATTGCAATTGTACATGTCTCAAACCCCAGGGCTGAAAGGACGCTCTGCACTGAGATCTTCTCCCTTCTGTGTAGTGGGGGATGGATGGCAGGAGATTTTTGTGCTCATGTTCATGACTGCACAGAAAAGCAGCTCCTGGCAGGTCCAAGGGAAATCAAAGTTTGTCTTTTAACCCCTTTTCCCTTGTGCAAAGAGCCTGTCACGGACTGCAGAGACTACAGCCTGGATTGTACTGCCTGTTAACGAAGACTAACTAGCTCCCCTTGATGCCAGCTTTCCTGTACATCCACTGCTAAGCCAGTTTATTTTGCAGGGCTGGATACTGGGAGGTGCAAACAGACTGGGCGTGATGAGAATAAAGCAGCAGAGCTGCATCTCAGTACATCCATCCCATAAACTCATGATTAGGTCTCATGAGTCGTAACCACTGAACATGAGGAGTATTTTGTAGATATTTTTTTTTTCTGCCGAGGCAGAACAGTTTTTCCAAACACCACGAATTCCTCTGGCTGCTGTGGGGAGACACGACCCATCCTGCAGATGCCACATGCTAATGGCAGAGAGCCCCCCGGGAGGAAGGGCACAAACCGAGCTATCGGGAATGCTGCAGGACAGGGATGGGCTCATTGAAGAGCAAAAAGGCCTTTTGTGATGGTCTGAATTATTTCTGGTCTTCTCTGAATTATTTGCTTTTAGGAAACAGCCCAAGCATCCCTATTTTCACTGAACAGCCAGGGGAGGGCAGCAGCTGCAGCTGGACCAGGAACGGATCCAAGCTGGATGCAGTCATCTTCCTCCTTCCCACCCCCAAAAGCCGGAGGTTTTTTCCACTCCGGGGCACACAAATGAGAGCTGACTTTGGTTTTTAAAAGCACTCCTTGCTTTTGGAAGTGGGATAGTGTTTATTTAACTCTTCACAGCTCTTAATCAAGTTGCTGTCTCCTTTCCCCCCTCCTTTCTTTGGCCCCTGTCACTGTATGGCCACAAAACACCTTTTCCCTCCACAGCACCCAGAGTCTGGAATAGTTTCTGTTTGCCTCATTAACTCCCTGCTCCTACAGACATTCTAGGCCTGTCAGCAGAGCACTCACTAATTTGTTTTCCAGCTCTGGAGCACGTTCTTTTCCAAGGTATGAAGGTCAGCAAAGGAGGAGAGATCCAGCCTGTGATTAAGGAAGGAAATACAGTTGGGGTTCATTTCTGCGTGAGAATTAATCATTTTTATTTTAACTAAAACCAGTTTGTAAATAGTTTAGGTACCAAAAAAAGGTATGAAGGTGTCTGGACCAGTGGTACAGAGATGGTTTATTATACAGAGGTGCAAACATAAGCCATCCTCACATTTATTTCTTGCGTGATGGATATTTTAGGACAGGTCTAGATGAAGACTTGCTTTTAACACAACATTAACATCAAACAGATGCTCTGGATCATGTTTTTTCAGCATATAATGTTTGGACTTGATGATCTTGAAGGTTTTTTCCAACCTAAACTATTCTATGATTCTATAAATTGAGTTCAAGTGTCTCTGCACTGGGCCCATTGGCCATGCAGCTGGAGTGGGCTGGGGCTGTGTTTGTATCCACATCCACACTGATTTTAAAAAGACCAGGATGCCCTGGGTGGTGTCTCAGGGATGTTTTGTCCTTGTGTAATTGTAGCCTGATGTTCGATTTTGTCACTCAGGCGTCCTGCTCATCCTCGGCCGGAAGGAGCTGCTGATCCTCCCCTTTTCTTACAAAGGAGCCCAGACAACACCCCCAGAGCAGCCAAAGGTCCTGGCAGCTGCACTTCCTGCAGCTGGAAAGACAAACCCTTCATCAGGAGCCAGCACAGCCCGTCCACAAGCCACTCATTCCTGGGGCAGGGATAGGATCTCCCGCTGCCAGCCCTCACAGCCACTTCTGCGTGAGGCTGAAATGAAGGTGTAGCAGCAGAACAAGCCCTGCCTCTGCTTTTACCACCTGCTTTACCTCCTGTTGCCTGTTTACGAAAGCTGGTGTTAGCATTCATCATAATAATAGTAATAATACTTTGCACTTCCCAAACAACCATCCATCTGCAACACTCGAACTGCTGGCAAACCTTTAATTAGATTGTGCCTCCCACCACCCCCAGGAAGGAGACAAACATTACCACATTTTTTCATTAGCACTGAGGCTGATGATGAACCTTCAGGGCAAAGATGTTGCAGTTACAGCTGAGAAAAAAGAAAAAAAAAAGAAAAAGAAAAAGAAAAAGAAAAAGAAAAAGAAAAAGAAAAAGAAAAAGAAAAAGAAAAAGAAAAAGAAAAAGAAAAAGAAATCCAATTCAGTTCAGGGTTTAGCTTGAGGACATTAGAGGAGCTGGAGAGCGTCGGACACAGCTCTGCCACCCCCAGACTTTTCCTGGGAGTAAGAATAGGTATATTCCCTAAGGAATTTCAATGGAATTGCATCCATTTGTGCCCACAGTGATTTTACCATGCATGGAGTGTCAGTGACCTGCTAGGAGATTTGGGGGCATTTGCCATCTTTTCCTGGGTCCCCCTCACTGGGTTGTTCCCAACCACCCATCAGAGTTAAATCCCCATTTTCCCCATGGGGATGGTTCAAAAGAAACCCCTTTTTCTAAACTATTTAAGGCACTGAAAACTTCTTTCACTGTCTGTAACTTAAGTTGCCCTTTTCATAGAAGCTTTGTCTCTGGCCTTTACTCTTTGCTGGCCCTTTACGGAAAAAAGTACATTGATCCTCTGAGTAGATACTTTCCAGCTGGGCCCCGTTTCCTCCCATCACTCTCCAGCTGCTGCACTCCCACCTCATTTTTCCCCACTTTCGCCAAGGGCTTGGCTCCTCTTGTTTGGGAAGCAGTTTCTTGCCCTTTGGGGTAGTGGTTTGTAGGGGTGGGTGGTTGCAGAAAGGAAAACTGTGCTGGAAGAAGTCCCCTTTGGCAGATGGTGCTGCTTCTTTTTTTCCAGCAAGAAAGGTAAGGGTTTTGTCCTCATTATTTTCAGGGTTGGGTGTGTAAGGAAGAACTCCTGTGAGGGTTGTATTTCTCCCTATGCTTGGATCTAATATTGTACCAATTTCCTAAGCTTAAGCTTGGGTGAAACTGCATAGTGGAAGCCCCTTTGCTACTGTGGGCTCCTCAGGACCCTTTTGCAGGTGTGCTCATCCCTGTTCCACTCATCCTGCTTCTCAGGCACCGTTGGAAGTGAGCAGTGCTGGATGTACAGCACAGCCTCTTGTTTTCCTCCCTTCCTCCCACTTGATATGAAGATAATGGGAATAAAAGGCTCCTGGCTATGGCTTGGTGGCTTTTCTGGCTGTGCTGGACGACAGCCCATCACCCTGGGGAGGCTGCTTTGCTTCCAGTGCTGCTCCAGCCTTGGCTCACACGTGTGGCTCCAGGCAGGGCTGGTCCTGCAGGCTTGCTCAGGGTGGGTTTGGCAGCACGAGTGAGATAAATACACAACTTCCTAGGAGAACTGCTGGATTGGGAATGTGGCTGCCCTGGGGTCAGGGGCCTGGGCAGTGCTCTGGGGTGATGCTGGGTGTTTCTGCACCATCAGCTCAGTGCTGTGGAAGGACATGGGGACCCTCAGGTGGCCTGAGGTATTTATTTGCCTGAAGCACTTGCATTGTTCATCTTTGCAGCCATCAGCAGGATGGGCAGCAGCTTCGAGGTGGCTTCTGTCTGTGGTTGCTTGGTGAAGGGCAGCGTTGTGCTTTAGAGAGGAAAAAATGAGTGGAAACAGGCTGCTGTGTCTTGCCTGCCCATCTTTTGGGGGAGAGAGGGCCATGGCCCCCCACTTCTCAGCTGCTGTGGGCTGGGAGGTGGAGCTCACAAAGACTTCGCTCTGCTTTGCGAGCTTCTGGCTCAAAATCTCCTGCCCTCAGGCAACTTTTATAAGATTGGACCCCCTAAAATGGTTATCGTGTCCCTGGCAACCCAGCTCAGAGGCTTCCAGCAGAGCCCTGTCAGACCTCACTGCCGCCTTACCTCTTCTTGGCTCTTTCCCCAGTCACCCCCAGCCCCACTGTAACAACTGAATATACGTGGTTGCCATGGGAACAGAAATTGGCTGCTTATGCTGATTTTTGTGGCAAACTCCAGAAGAGCTGTTGCCATTTTTTTAATAGCAGACGGGAGGTGGCCCAGGTTGTGAAAGGTGGTTGACTCAGGGTGCTTCGAACTGGCCCTCAGGATGTTCAGCTCCAAACATCCTGTCTGAGGGGCACCTCCCCATGGTGGCTTCTCCCTTTATCTGCCTCTTCTGAGTAATAACCTCCTTGCTGGCACATCTGGAGAGGGAGAAGGACCGGCAGGAGTCACAGGTAAATTCTTCCATCCACACACTGGTGAGCAGCTGTGCCATGGAATGGACACAGCTGTGGGAACTTGGGAAGAAGGCACGTGGGGAGAACCTCTCTGAGAGACAAAGGTTCAGCATGATGACAGCTGTGGGTGAGGCCGGTGGAAGTGGTGCTGATGGTGCCAGAAATCTCTGGCTTTAGCCCTTTCTTAGGGGGGGTTATTGTGATTTGGAGCCACATCATAGCAGAGGATGGGAGTTGTTCAGCCTGGAGAGGAGAAGGCTCTGGGGAGCCCTCAGAGCCCCTTCCAGTGCCTAGAGGAGCCCCAAGAGAGCTGGAGAGGGACTCCTGGAGTGTCAGGACAAGGGGGAATGGCTTCCCACTGCCAGAGGGAAGGGTTACATGGGATATTAGGAGGAAATTCTTCCCTGTGAGGGTGGTGAGGCCCTGGCACAGGGTGCCCAGAACAGCTGTGGCTGCCCCATCCCTGGAAGTTTTCAAGGGCGAAGGAGGATTCACAAAGAGAAGACCCTCCAAATGCCTGTGGCCAGGTGCTGAGCTTGCCCTCTGCACACAAGTTGGCTGTCCTGGAATGCTGATGGTTGCACCCATGGGTGCTTGTATGGAACGCTGGTGTGTCCGGAGGGACAGCAGCAATCCCCCCATGAGAGCAAGTGAGGTCAAAATCATGGATGGTGATGGGTCTGGAGCTGCAATGGCTCCAGGGGAGAGCCTGGGAGCGGGGCAGGAGTGCTGTCCTTCCCAAGCCAAGCCTGAGGAGGCTGCAAGCAGTCAGGCAAGGCTCTGTCAGGACAGCAGGCAGCTCCCCTATGGCGATTAAGCAGGAGCTTCACAGCCTGGAAGCTGTGGAAGGAGAAAGGCAGCTCAGGTAATAACTTCTGACTGCAGCCATATTTCAAGTGCTCTGACAGACAGAGCAGCTCCCAGGAGGAATAAATAACCTGGTGTCTCTGCTCTTTCCTGGCTGCCACTTACTTGGAGCTAAATGAGCTTTCATGGGGGAGCGTGGGCTCCAAAGCTGGAGTGGGGGAAGCCAGTGTGGTCAGGGTGTCAGGGCTGGGCTCGTTGGGCTGGTCGAGGGGCTCTGTGAATGTGGGGGGTTGTTTTCCTGTGCCTCAAATACGTGAGCTGTGCAAATGGACTGTTGCTTGGAAACGTCTGGTTTTGCTGCAGAATAGTGGCTGTTTCATAAAAGAAGGAGGGTTGTTTTGTTTTTTGGGGTTTTTTTTAGTTAGTGAGTTACATGCAAGCTTCTGCTTGTCTGATGGTGGTTTGGGTCATCTCTGCTACAAGAGAGATGCCCCAGGACATGGCAGGATTCCTGGAATTGTTCAAAGCCATGTTGGACGGGGCTTGGAGCAACCTGATCCAGTGGAACATGTCCCTGCCCACAGCAAGGAGTCAGAATGAGATGAGCTTTAAGGTCCGTTCCAGCCCAAACCATTCTGGGATCCATGGTGGCTGCTGAAGGGCTGTTTCCAGTTGCCGGGAAGCAAAGGAGACTCATGACAACTCCCCAGAGCCTTGCTGGATTGGGCTGCTGAGGGGTTGCAAAGCAAAAGGGTCCCTGGCGCTGCAAGGAAGAGCAAGGCTGCTCTGCTGGGGGGGGGGGGATGGTCAGGGTAGGAGATTCCAGCTCTGAAACAGCAGATTGGGTCTGCTGGTAACTCAGGTGAAGGGGGAATGGCAGGTGGGTGTGGGGCGACAGATCCCCGGGTTAATCCCGGATGCTGGCATGGCTTGGAGCAGCCTCTGGAGCTGCAGGTGGGACACGTTTGTCGTTTCTGGGCTCTGGGATGTCTCTGCTCTCCTTCTCTCCACCAGTTAATCATGTCAAATTAATGTTCCTGACATGCCTCTCGATCAGGGTGCACTCCAGCTTCAGGCTGTTGCCCTTGCAGTCACAAGTAGGACAATGGTAAAATTTGGTTATATATCACGCAGTAAAATTTGGTTATATATCAATGGTAAAATTTGGTTATATATGTGCTTAAATGGGCTTTGTTGTTAGTCACTTCGGATGTAGATGTCTGTGCAGGGAAAATAAGTGTCCTGGCTGGGATGTCCAGGCTATAATCAGGAAAGACGTGGGTTCTCCTGGGGAATCAGCCATCTCACCCTAATGTAGGCACCCAAAATAGAGCAGAGAGCCATCCCTGATCCCCAGCTCCTGGGTGGGTCATTTCTCACCTACCTGAAAGGCTGTTTAGTAACTTCCATCCTGAAAGGAAGCCTTAGCACAGATTTGAGCCTTTCCCAGATTGCCTGTGTCCCAGAGATGCAAAGGATGACAATGGTTTCTACATTCCAGTCCTGTGTTTACCACACGGAGCTGAGCCAGTCTGACCCATGCCGGCTCTGCAGCCAAAACCCAACCTGGAACGTCTTGCAGATCTCTCCCTCACCTCAGGCACTTGCCACACCGCATCCTACCCTTGTTTTGCAGTGCCTAATTACTTTCTAGTGTGGGAGGACTCGGAGAACGTGCTGGAGTTGTTCATCCAGCCTCTGTAATTTGCTTTGGTATTTATAAACACAACGAGGATGTGATTTGTGATGCAAGGGCAGGTCGGTGTGGAAGCTTTGGGATGAGTAATGCCTTCCTCTATGCACATCTGAGCTGCAGAAAAGGACTGGAAAGCCCATGAGGAGGAGAAAAGTGAGTCCTCCTTAGCTGGTAGAAGCTTACAGAGAGCAAGGAGAGAGGTCTTTCTGGAGGGAACAAGACCATCCCAAGGTAAAACAATGCTAGAAACTCTTAGATCATTATTTATTCCTTTCTGTGCTTGCTACACTGGGATTTTTCTCAGGAATTTTGGTATGGGCTGAAGTACTTCGCAGGATATAAATTTGGTGTACCTTTGCTCATCTCCATCCTTCTTGGTTGGTACTCTGGCATTGATCTGATTTAGTCAAGGCTTTTATCTCTTGTGTCAAATCACCACTTGTGTGCCACACAAAGGTTGTGAGGAATATGCATGAGGCTCTTTTTCCAAGTGGTAGTGGTTCCTGGGTTGCCTCCTCCTGCACAACCCAGAAAAGCCTTCACTGGCTGGAGGTCCTAATCCAGCACTGAATTCACACCCTGGTAATTGCCTCATTTGGAGCAAGTTCATGGTCTAAGGAAATAACTGTCATGTTGCTTTTATTGGCAAAAACTTTGTTGTGTTTCTTCTCCTAATAGCTGTTACGCATTCTTGGGCACTAATGTACTGTTGTGTGGCACGAAGTCCTGATGATTTTATGTGCAGCCACAGGAATACAAATACACACAGTGGTGCACAGTGGCAGCTTCCCCGTGCTGATATCCATCTCTGGTACTCCCTGTTTGAGCTGAGCCATGTGCACCTGCTCTGTCAGGATGTGGATCCCTGGGGATGCTGAGCAGCCCAACAACTCCCTTGGGGATGCTTTAGGTTGGCCATCAGGCGCTGTTTGTCCTTGCAGGTCCGGAGAACAAGCCCGATGCCAACAAGTTTTCTGGGCAGTGCCCTCCGGGGCACTTTCTTCTTCGCCTTTGGCCTGTGGTGGTCAGTGCGGTACCCCCTGAAGTACCTCAGAAGGAGAGGTGACGCCGAGGGCCAGCGGGGCCACGGGCGCGCAGAGCTCTTCGAAGGGGCAGTCAAAGCTTTCTTTGCTCTAGTAGGTAAGAGATTACAATGATGAGTCCCTGCCCCAATATCTACTAACACAGCAGCCACTCTCCCCACAACGCTGGGGCTGTTTGAAGTGGGAAACCTCTGGCACAGTAGGGCTTGGGGACATGCTTGTGGCACGCCCTGGGACGGGACCTTGCTGTTGTTCTCCTGGGCAAACACCACTATGGCTTCATCCCTGCAAAGGAACACTCCCTCAGATTTGTCATTTCCCCGTGTATAAGGAAAAGTGACTTTTTCTCTCTTTGCCCAGGGATACTGGTGGAGCAGTTTGTCCCCACGGGCCCCCACCTGCAGCTGTACAGCCCCAAGACGCACAGCTGGACTGACCTCACCCCCTGGCACTACTCCACCGTCTACCTGTTCTTCCTCCTCTCTGGCATCACAGACCTGATCTCACACTCCCCGCTCAAGCTGCCACTGGGCTTGGACCGGCTCTCGCTGTCCCTGGCTCTGCTCGTGGAAGGTGAATTGCACCTTGTGCTGGGGGAGGAGGGGACACAGAATAAGGAATTGCTGCTGTGCTCATGGGTGTGACGGCTCCTGGGCAGTCTAGGAGCCCCAAAGGCAGAGCTGGAGGGTGTGTGGATGCACGATGGCACTGGCTGTGTGACACTGTCACCCCCTCCTTGCTCCTCCTAAATATGGATTCAGCCATAGCTGGATGCCACAGGGGATGCTTGAGGGATCTGTGCTTCTCCTGGTGGCCAGCAACTTGCTCACTCTGGAGTTACAAAAAGGTGTCATCTCCCCATCTTGGTTGGATGTAGAGGGACAGACCCTGAGACAAAGCTCCCCACCATCTTTTGAGCTCAAGGTGCACATCCCTGTGCTCCTCCTGCAGCCCTGGCTGGGGCACAGGGAGCTCCGTAGGCACAGGGGTTCCTCGGGGCAGGGCAGAGCCGGTGCTGGGGCTGCCTGGTCATTGCAGAGGGAAGGTGGTGACCGCAGCTGGTGGCTCTCTGGTTCTTCCCCCCAAGGTAGATCGTGGCAAGGCCTGGAGCATAGTCTGAGTTTTCAGATGATCTTTTAAGAGAAAAATCCCAGAGTGTCCTTTGCTAACACAGGGTGGATCTTGGCAGGTTTGCTCTTCTGTTTCCGTGACTACAGCAATGCTGTGCTGGACCACCACCTCCACTCCCTGCTGGCCATGGCTATCTTTGCTGGAGTCTTCTGTGCCCTCCTAGAGGTGTTCCTCCGAGACTATATCATCCTGGAGACCTTCAGGACCAGCTCCTTCCTTCTCCAGGGCTCTTGGCTTTGGCAGGTCAGTGTGTATCCAGCGTTCTCCTCAGAGCTTTCCACCCAGGAAGGCAAGGGGAGTGGGGCTGCTCTGCCCTTTTAGGCACATCTGTTGGGGTTAAACTTGTAGGCTGTTCAAATATCTTTGTAAATAAGAAGAGGAAATGAGGCTCAGTGCCAGAGCTGCCATTGTGAAGAAGTGCATGTGTAGTGTAGCAGCATGGACAGACCTGGAAATGAATGGAAAGTGGAAATCGGAGCTCCCAAGGGAAGGAAACCACAATCATGAATTTTTTTTAAATTTCATTAGGTCCATTTTCTTCCTCTGTTTGTTCCAAGTAACTGGAAACATCTGGAAATCTCTCACATAATCACCCAGCTTTTGGTCTAGGGGGAAATGTACAGACTGGCAATGTCACCTTTGGGACGTCATCTTTCTTCAGGATGCTGCACTGCAAGCCCTAAGGATTGTCTGAAGAGAATCCACCTCCTCCTGACACCCTTGTGTCAGTCTGAGGGGGCAAGGGTGCTTGGGGAAGCCAAGGGCAGTGCCCCAGGTGTTACTTGGGGTTATAGTGCCTCTAGTCCACAGTCAGCTGCAGGAGGTGGGCTGAAAACAGGAGGGATGTGCTAAAGCCTGACTTCTTTTTCATCTGTGACCAGATTGGGTTTGTGCTGTCCCCTCCATGGGGAGGACCAGGCTGGGATCAGAGTGACCCCAGCAACCTCTTGTTCCTCACCATGTGCTTCTGCTGGCACTACGTGGGTGCTCTCGTGGTGATGGCCACCAACGCTGCCATGACCCGCTGGTATGAGGGGTCCTGGTACAGGGCGTGGGCTGGGGTGGCCAAGAGCAATGCTTAGACCCAACACTGGGGTGGGAAATCCATGCACCAGTGTGTCATGGGACAAGGAGTGTGGGTGTCTCTGCATATCCAAGCATGGCTTGGCTGGAAAGGGTGGGCTCCATGCCACCACAGAGCAGCCTTTCCAAGCAGGGTGGGGTGAGCCAGTGGCTCTCACTACCCACAAATCCCTGACCAGTGTCACTGTCTCTCCTGCAGCTGCAATGAGTCCTGCCAGCTGAAATTTGGGGACATCGACGTGGAGCTGGACTGTGGCTTGTGCCTTCACAGAGGGAAGAAGAGCTCCAGTGGTGCCTTGCTGCCGGAGGGCAGCTCAGATGACAAATGAGGCTATGGCGGGCATGGAAATCTCTTCCCTGCTGTTTTAGAGCACTTGACATGAGGTTTTTAATTAGTCTTGATAAACTACAGCAGCACTTGGCAGTGGAGCTTCAGAAGTAGGAGGCAGGACCCTGAGCAGAGCGTGGCAGGGGATGCAAAGCCTTTCTTTGTGCATCCCTTTGGTAGCCACAAGTTTTTAATGCTCTGAGCTGCAGCCCAGGCTGCAGACTGCAGTACTCATTTGCTGGTGGGGTCCAACTGGTGTGGCAAATCTGACTATTTTTTTTTAATTATTTTCCCTTCTGCTTCCTCAGAAGGGAGCCAAGCCAGCGTTCAAAGCTCCTGGTGGCTGTCGTTCACTCTGGTGTTAATGGAGAGGGTTTTGTACACAACTGAATGTACAGGGTATCTGTGATCACCAATAAAGTGCTTTAACACACCTCCTCTGTGGATCTCTTGAACACAATGCTGCAGGCTAAGGCTTCAAAATGGTTTGGGCTGTGGATCAAATATCTGAGGGGTGGGACTGTGTGTGATTTAACGCAGACAAATCTGCCCAGGGAAGGGTGGGTGTCCAGTGGACAGAAATGATGGAGGGTAGCTGCTCTCCTGCTTGTTTTTCATCAGAAGCTGAGTTAGGCATGTGATCCAGGGGTGTGGTGGTCCTGGGAGGTGGGATATTTGCTGGGCAGGGGGCTCAGGTGGGAGAAAGACCCTTGAAGCAAAATTATGGTTTCAGCTGGCTGGGGGTGGGTGTATGGATGGCCTTGGTAAGTCTCTGAGAGCCCTGCAGTGGTCTCAGCTTTTCTCCAACACCTCTATTCCCCCCTTGGAGCTGGTCACTTCCAAACAAAACCTTCCCATTAGGGGTGTCTGCCTTGCTGTTGGTGTCTCCTTTTGTTTGCAGGCGAACAGTATGGGGGGATCCTTCCTGCCATTGAGAACAAAACCGAATTTAAAAGATAGCATTAGGAGGATTAGTGAAAGAACATCACTAATCATCATCCAAAAGTTCATCATCAACATCTAAAATGTTTGTGCTATGTCCTTGGTTGAGGGCTGGGCTGGGTGAATAGGGGAGCACAAACAGCATTGATTTTATCTTCCAACGCCTTTACTGTATTCCCCTAAGAAATGCAAGAGCCAGTTTAGTCTGAAGACATGCCTCCTGGGCTGCACAGGCTGGGAGGAAAGAAAAATCCCCCCTGGCTCAAACCAGTTGCAATTCCCAGCCTGATGTGAGCTCCCTGGAAGAGTGAGTATTACCTATTTAATTTTTTATTTGGCATTTTTAAATTTTATTTTTGTATTTTATTTCTATATTTTCTCCTTTTGGAGCAGGGCTGGAAGAAGACCAATGCTTCGTATTGCTGGCAGCTGTCCAGAATAAAACCTTGAGGAGTAGAAAAAACCAAGTGCAGTGGTTTTGGCTCCCTCATTTGGCACCCACACACAGAGGATGGTTAATTGGGATTCTAAAGCAGGCTGCCCTCCTGAGCAATGATTTCTCCAGGATCTGGTTGCCTTTAAGTCGGGCTGATGTGGATCTCCAGTACTGGAGTGAGAGCTTGTATTGTGCTCCATTGAGGTGATGTGTTCCCATTGTTAATAATCCTCCTGGGACTAGAAGTGGGGTCATTGTTGTTACAGACTGGCTGCCATTAATGGGAAGCTCAGTGCAGAGGTTACAACCTGGTGTACTGAGCTCGGATTGAAAAGAGGGGGGAAAACAATCTCTTTCCCCTTTGATCAACTAATGTTACTTTTTTCCTGGTTTTTTTTTCCTGCCCTAATGTTATCTTTGCAGTACTGAATCTCTTACTGAGGATTTTGCTGCATAAAATGTCCGTTTTGCTGGTGATGTTTCTTCTTTCTTTGAATAAATGGGAAAGCAAATAGTAATCATCCTGCTGTGTGTTTCGACAGGTCCGGTGGGATCACACTCCAAGACCAAGAGGGTTTCTTTGAGCTGGGCACCCAAAATTACCTGTTACCGTGTTAGGTGATAGAGCTGCCCCATATTTGACATAATGACTAATGTTCGTTGTGTCAACAGAGTAGAAAGAAGACATGAGGTTGTTGAGGCTGTGGCTGTGTTTGTTGAACAGTTCCCAGCTAGCCTGGGCGTGGGATTGATATTTCCTGGAACATCTTCTCTCCCAGTGAAGCTGGAAAGGAATAAAGCTCATTGAGTGGAGAGTCAGCCCATGGCAGGGGGTTGGAATGAGATGATCTTTAAAATCCCTTTCAACCCAAACCATTCTGGGATTCCATGAGTAGGCAAGGTGCAAGTGATTGGTAAAGTCCCCATTGTCCACCCAAAACTGTTGCTGGTCCTGTGCTGTGGACACAGGGGGCCCTGAAATAGGTGAGAGCTGGACACCTTGTTCCATTGGAGTCCCTGCCTCTCCAAGGTGGGTTAGGATCTGTGCCTGGGTGAGTTTAATTACTGGAGACCTCATTATTTATCATACACAGACCCGAGAGATGCTGTTCCTTTTATTTTCTGACAGAACATTCGATTCCTTGTGTACTTCCTGTGGCATGTCTGCGCTGTTGATCCCCAGGGAGACGCAGAGATGTGGATGATTTTCTTTTTCCATGGACTGTGGGCTGTGATTCCCTGAAAATACCTTGGCCAGAAAGCAGTGCTGTGTCTCTTTGTTGTTCCACATGTTGTTAAGCTTTAAATGATGCACAAGCCAGGATCTAAGGTAATTCTTCCCTGCATTTTACCTTTTTTCTTGTCTATTGGCACACAGAAACACTAAGACCGGTGGTTTTAATGAGAAATATTCTCTGCTGCACAACTAAACTTGGAGAATTGATTGAGGTATCCAGAACACACGTGCTGAAGTGTTTGGAAGGAATAGGGACCCTCGTGCTTCCAGGTTGAATTCACAAGTTGTCTCATAGTAAGGGCTGGGAGAATGTCATGAAAAGGGGGATGTAAAAGTTTTCCCATTTCCACAAATCCTCTACTGCTGGTAAATGTCAGGAACGGCCTTTTACCCTGAAGGAACTGGCCATGGAAGCCTTTGGAGGATGGCTGGGTGTGATTTGGGACCCCTCTTGCCTCAGCTGGAGGGAAGAGAAATTCTTGAGACCATATGGAAAATTGCTGCTGGACGAGCTGAGGTGCTTTACAGACCCTCTGTACTCGGATCTGTGTGCAAAACCTTTGTTACTGCTGAGACTCTTGCTGGAGATTCATGGTTTGAAGAGGAGTTGAAATTACCACTTCAAGCACCACTAAAATCTACTCTTTCAGCTTAATTATTAAACTTAGCTTCCAAACTTAATGCAATTGCTGTTCAGAGGACAATTGGATTTTCTAGGTCACTCATCTCTTCCAGAACTTATAATATTTCATACTTTTTTTTTTTTTAATGCATTTCTTGCCTATTAACTCAAGTGATTTAAGAAACAACAGTCAGCAGTACATGGTTTTTTCCTCTATGAGGATGCACAACTTGGATCTCATTCAAGGTTGTGGTGAGGCTGCATCTTGAATAGTGTGTTCAAGTTTGGGTCCCTCGCTACAAAGGCATGGTGGTGCTGGAGGTTGTCCAGAGAAGGGAACAGAACTGGAGAAGTGCTACCAAGGAGGGGGAAGTTTTCCAGCTCTGGCTGGAGTAGTTTTTTTGGGAGGCTGGAGGTTCTTGGATGTGCCTGGGTGGTGATCATGAAGTGTTTTGTGGAGAGGAGGCTGCTCCTGCTTGCAGGATGCTCTGGGTTCCAGCAAGAGTTTAACAGTGTAACAGGGGTGATAAATTCATTGTTAATTGTTAATTCATTTCCATGTACTTTGTGAGACTTCAGACCAGCAAACAGTTTGCTGAATGCCTGTGTATAATGAGATGCTCAAATATGATGAATCTTAAGAGTTAGAATGGCAGCATTGAAAAAGATACAATTTTCCCCTAGAGGTATCATCTGTGGAGTCTCATAGTGCTCACATCACTCATCTCTTTCCTGACGTGTCTATGAATGTCAGGTAGGTGTTTCTTTTCCCAGCACTGCTTTGAAAATAGATACCAGTGACTATATTTTGTGGGGGGAAATAAAATTTAAAAATCCAGGTGTGCCAATGTGTTTCACCAAACAAATTTCCCTGTTTATTAACCTTAATAATATTTCTTTTCCCTGCAGGCCATGAGGTGGTTCATGCACTGTGTGAGTGCTAAGGCTGGCATTAGGATGCCTCATCATGCCCGGTTTCTGCTGGTTCTGTGAGGTGTTTCGAGTTCACAAAGAGCATCCTTCTCAGCACAGTGGAGTCTGATGAGATGGTGATTACACATCTTACTGATTTCCAGAAAGCAACTTGGAAACATCTTTGGTGCAGCTGCTAAAATCTGGTGAACCTTTTTTTCCTCAGGACACCTCAGCAAACCTGAGCTCATCTTTGGAGTCTCCAACTGCAACAGCAGCCAGGCTTCTCTCTGCCCTCTTGCCTCAGTTGAAAGTTGGGTATAAAGATAAAGAAAGGTTTTTCTAATGCTTAATATCATTATCCAGTACTTTCCTCTGGTTGGATTGTGTGTGCTGGGGATATTATTATAATTATATTGGGATCAGCAGTTATGGTGATAATGTGGTGGGGGCCTGAGTTACCTGGATTAAAAGATGAGTTATCTGGATTTGAACAATGAGCTGCCAGCACTACTTGGAAACCAAACTTAAGCCATCAACAGTGCAGCAAAACCTGGAAAAGCCGCTCTCCAGAGCTGGTGCTGGGATGCTGAAAGAACAGCAGTTGCCTCTTGTTCATCTTTCTCTACTGGTGACTTTAATTGCCCCTCATTTCTCAGGGTTATACTGTTGGAAAGTAAAGTATGTAGTTCCTGCAGTCATGTGTGAGTGTAGGAGAGAGGTGTTGAGCCTATCAAATAACATAATTTTTACTTGATTTGCAGCATATTTGTGATACATCTGTTCTGCTGACCTGATGTGCTGTCTTACAATGTGCTACCAGTGCTCCACCAGCTGCTCCATCACCTGGTGAGTGCTGTCACTGCCATGAAGGGGTGGGAAAAATGTCCCTTTGTGCTGGGTTTAGGTGGTTCTCTTTTCCCTCTGTGGGCTGCTGGCATCTGATGGACATGGTGCAGCTCTTGTTTCTTCCTTTGTTTCTTCCTCCCTGGGAGACTCTATCTGCAACACAATGGACAAAACCCACCTAATTCTGCAATTTATCAGAAAAAAATTCTACCTGGCCAAGCTGTGTCACAGCTCAGGTGGGGGCTGAGTCTTAACTACACCTTGGGCCTCAGCAGTGTCACAGAAAGACACTTAAGTAAATGTGAAATTGATTTAGTTTATCTTGATATTCAAAGTATTTGTCTTAGAATGTGTAATGTTCTACGCAGGGCCATAAGTGTGAGTTTGTTGGGTTTTAAAGAGAATTTTAGTTGGATTTAAAAGAAAAAACTCTCAGAGAGTTTTTTAGGTTTAAGAAGTTTTTGTGTTGTGCTGCAGTTCTTCTTTAACTTAATGTTGTATCAAAACATTTTTGTTACGGAAGCCTTTGGAAGGTGGGAGCAGAACAGAGGAGTTGGCCCAAAATCCTTGTCTTTCCTAGGGATTCAATGAAGCATGGAAAACACTCAGCTGCTGGTTTTAATTATTGACTGAAGGAAAACTAAATTACCATGTAGATGTCTGCGTACAGTTTAAGTTTCCTGGTGCTCTGTAGCAAATTCCAGGTAAAATTTAGATTTAAATGACAAAATAAGGACTGGAGATGCACTTCCCATCTTAACTCCTGGAGGCACAGCTCTAGCAGTTTAATTAATTGATTTAATCAATTGATTAATTATCACTTGAGCACATGGATTACTTGATTGAACTTCTGTAGAAACCAGTTTTATATTTTAGACCAGCTTTAACAGCAGAGCTGGAGCCTCTCAGACAGCACTGGATGTGTAAACATGACCATAAAGCTGGTTTGTGGTCAAAGAAATTCCTGTTCTTGTTTGGGCAGAGAACGTTTATTCTATGTTTTGTGTTTAATTGGAAGGAGAGAAGCTTCACAATTGAAGATGATTTAGACCAAGTGCACGGGATCTTTGTACAAGAAAAACACAACAGCCTTAAAATAGTTTATTTTTACTTTTATTTTTTAAAATTAACTTTTGCTTTACTTTCAATTTTTGCTTTAAGTTTTGCTTTAAGCTTTGCTTACTTTTATTTTCACTTACTGTTATTTGCTTTAATTTTCACCTTTTTATTTTTGCTTTCATTTGCACTTATTTTTATTTTCACTTCTACTTTTTATTTTTTAAATATACTTTTAAGACAAAAATAAGAAGTCCAAACACCATCAGCTGCCCCAGACTTGTCCCACCCCAGCCAAACTCCAAACCACTGTCGTTTACTACTGTAAAAATGAAAATTGCAGCCCCCCTCCCCTAGAGTTTATACATTTTTTTAAAAGCCCCCCCAGTAAAAGATGTAACACACCAACTACCAGGAACTGTGATCCTCTGGTTTATTAGTGTCTTGGTTTGAAAGACAGGTGTCTGCGAAGGAAGGCAGGAGTCTCCCTTGGAATGGAAGAAAAAAACAATTGCAACCCCCTTCCCTCCGAATTACTATAATTTTGAAATCAAGGGGCTTTTAGGCAAAGATATGAGGAACAGGAATAACAGTTCTTTACTATTGTGTATCTCTATGTGTATAACCAGTCAAACAAACAGCAATAACTCTGGCAGTAACAGCAAACAATCCCAAACCCCGTCCCAGCCTTCTCGGCTGTCGGGCCCTTTCCCCTCGGGTGCAGTTCCGCTCGCAGCCGGCAGGGGCGCTGGCGGCTCCCGGTGAGCAGGGCAGGTGCGATGGTTCCCCCGCGGCTGCAGGGGGCGCTCCGGAGCGAGCTCTGGGAGCACGCGGCACTGGCGGCCTGGGATCCCGGGAAGGGATGGAACAAAGGCTTCACAAACCCCTGGGCAGCCGATCCCGGGATCCCGGGGAAGGATGGGACAAAGGCTTCACAAACCCCTGGGCAGCCGATCCCGGGATCCCGGGAAGAGATGGAACAAAGGCTTCCCAAACCCCTGGGCAGCTGATCCCGGGATCCCGGGAAGGGATGGAACAAAGGCTTCACAAACCCCTGGGCAGCTGATCCCGGGATCCCGGGAAGGGATGGAACAAAGGCTTCACAAACCCCTGGGCAGCTGATCCCGGGATCCCGGAAGGGATGGAACAAAGGCTTCACAAACCCCTGGGCAGCTGATCCCGGGATCCCGGGGAAGGATGGAACAAAGGCTTTACAAACCCCTGGGCAGCCGATCCCGGGATCCCGGGAAGAGATGGAACAAAGGCTTCACAAACCCCTGGGCAGCCGATCCCGGGATCCCGGGAAGGGATGGAACAAAGGCTTCACAAACCCCTGGGCAGCCGATCCCGGGATCCCGGGAAGGGATGGAACAAAGGCTTCACAAACCCCTGGGCAGCTGATCCCGGGATCCCGGAAGGGATGGAACAAAGGCTTCACAAACCCCTGGGCAGCTGATCCCGGGATCCCGGGGAAGGATGGAACAAAGGCTTCACAAACCCCTGGGCAGCCGATCCCGGGATCCCGGGAAGAGATGGAACAAAGGCTTCACAAACCCCTGGGCAGCCGATCCCGGGATCCCGGGAAGGGATGGAACAAAGGCTTCACAAACCCCTGGGCAGCCGATCCCGGGAACAGCAGGCTGGAACGGCAGGGATGAGCACAAATCCCGGGTGGCAGATGAGATGTATCAAACTCCAGAGCTGTGGTGGGAGCCCCCGGAGGTCTGGGCAGGCAGGGCGAGCGGGGCTACAGAGCAGCGAGGGCTCGAAGCAACGGCGGGGCCAGGGCAGCTGCAGCCCAGCTCCCAGCGGGGCAGGGAAAGGTGGGCTTGGGATCCCGGGGTTTCTGCCATAGAAGGGAGGCAGCCAAAGAAGCAGCCTCTCTCTCTGTCCAAATCCCGAGGACTGACTCCCCACACACCCAGGTGAAAGAGATGCCCCCCCTCCTTCTGTGGCCGCGTCTTTTGTTTTTCTTAAGCACCCAGCAATTTGTCCCCCCGGCAACATGTATGGGGAAAATTCCTTTAACAGAAAAATAAAAGGGAAGGAGAACTAAAACCCCAACAATTAGGCATCCAGAAACACCGAACATCAAAAATTCTTTCAAGTGAGCCAAATTCTAAGCCCTTCATCAGAAAAAAAATCACCGATTTCCACACTGAAGCTCCTTTTTTCAGCAAGATATTCCAAATATACCAGTAAAGTGTTGTGGTGGATGGACACATCCCAAGTTATATATAGTTAATATATATAAATAAATATATATTTACATACATGTATAGTCTGTAAAAGTAAAGAACACTTGAGCATCCTCAACTACCCTTGGAAAAATATGAACTGACAGCACAGGAATAAATGCACCATCTAAACTCAGAGTGTGATTCAGAGCAAAAACTGATTCAACATTCACTTCCACAGTTCATTTTGGGCCATTGGAAATTCAAGTATTCTCTGATTTTTCAGGCCTGCAATTAAATTACAAGGACTTTTCTCATCTGTGGCTTGTAGTTCTTGATGCATCACCCTGAAAAAAAAATGGATGCTTCAAGTTCAACCCAAAAAGACGGTTTTGGTGTTCACTCTTCAAAGCAAGGACAAAGCAATTAGGAAAAGGTAAAACAAACAACATTCCCAGAATTATGAGCAGAGAAAGGCACTAAACACATAATCTGTACAGAAAGGATTATTAATTAAGCAACTGGAATAGCTGAAGGCTGGATCTGTGACCAAGCCTTGGGATAGTCCCAGTCTACTTGATTCTCAGGACCTGGAGTGAGCTCTAGTAACTTACTTGTGTCACCAGCAAGGGATAAACCCAAAATTCAGCCCTCAAAAAACCTCAGACTATGGGGAATCCATCCCAGCAGAGAACAGCTGGATCATGACTTTGCCTGCAGTTTATTTCTTTTCCAGCATCCAAATACTCACACGGCCATAAGGAGTGTTTCTTTCCTCGTCCCTGCTGAAAACTCATGTCCGTTAACTGCATCTTCACAGACAGCACAAAATCTAAAGCAGATGATCTTGTTACAGCCGAAAAAGTGACACCAGAAGATGGCCCAGCAAGGGCTGAGCCCCAGAAAAAGGGCTACACACAGATAGATTTGCCCAGAGGAGGAGAAAAGGATATTTTCCTGTGGCCTGCTGTCAAGGTGGAGTACGGATCCACCTTTAGACATTCTTGACCTCAGATAACAATTCACAGTTTTTCCTGCCCCAAAACCCATGGATACAAGCAGAAGAGCTGCTGCTGAAAAAGGCAGCATTACATTCACCCGCCCAGGGACCTGCTCTGACCCAAGCTGGGAGGTCAGTGTGATGCCTTCCAGAAGTCCCTTCCAGCCTTCATTTCTCCAGGAGCCTGCACCAGCTGCAGGATTATGCCCTGCTGAACCACCACACTGGAGAAAACAATTATTCCTCACCTTGCATTTGGAGAGGCCCTGCTCTGTTCTCCACTGCAGGAAGCAGAGGCCCTGGTCAGCACATGGAATAGCCCCTGCCCTCCCCTTCACACACACACCCTGCAAACCCAGGCAGCAACACTAAAAACCCAATCTGAAAGGCCTCTTTTCAACCAGGATGCTCTAAGAACTGGCCCTCTTTGCCAGATGTTCACAAACACACCCTGGAAGCACCAAGCTCAGCTCCAGAATGGCAGGTCTGTGCCAAGTCCCCATCCCAGCAGCCACCCAGGGAGTGGGTGAGATAGCCAATCCCTCTGCTCAGAAGCCTTTACACCACTTTCTCCCTGCAGGTGTTTTCTCTGAAGTGCCTGTGCTTTCAGCTAAAAAGAATAAATCCACCCTGGCACCATCCAAGAGACACCAGACAGCTGCTACAATATAATCCATAAGGGATATTAAATCCAAGTCAGGCATCTGCATCTCCCTCACCCCTCACTGACGCTGTCTAGAGCACCAGAACTAGAAGCACCCTCAGCTTCTTTGCTGTCAGAGCAATATGTTTTACAGGGAGAGATTTTTCAGAGCCACACACACATGGGATGAGCAGAAAGGTCAAAGCCAAGAGTAAACACATTCAAAGTCTCAGGTGTTTCACTTCCTGCTGCACAGTCAGGCAAAGCCCCCGGTGCACAGGCCTCCCTCAGAGGAGGGAATAGATGTGCTCCCTGCCAGGGAATGTTCCCAGGGAGCAGGTGAGGAGGAGGAAGAAAATCCCTGCTCTCACATGAAAGCAGGTGAGACGCTCCTGAGAAGTTCCTGCCTCCAGAGTGGCCTCCAGCCCAGAGGATGGATTTGGACCAGCCTGTGTTGCTGCGGAGACTGCAAGGATGTTGAGGATGCCAGGAGGATCATTCACAGGTAACATGACTCCCCTTGCTCCTTCTGCTCTCACATCCAGGGATCATCTGGGGAAGTCTAAGCATGGAAATGGAACATTGGCTAAGGTTCCTACCTTCCCACAGCACAGCCAGGCTGTGGGACCCAGAGCTCCATGAAGCTCTGACATGGGAGGATGAGGAAGCCTTCAGAAAACTGAGATATCCCCAAGCTGTTCCAGTCAGACCCAGAAATTCTGGAAGATTATTAAGTTCCACAGACTCTGGCCCATCATCTCCTCCCCTTAAGGGTCTTTACCCCCTCCCACTGACACACATCACGGCAAGATTCTGGGGAGATGGGAACACTTCCCTCAGGTCCAGCCCCTCCCACCACCTTCAGCCCCACACTCCAAGCACCACAGTCTGTCTGGAGATGGGCCCAGGGAACCTCCCTGATGCCATCCAGAGACTGATGGTATTTAACAACCAGCTTGTTCAGCCCACAGCCTGTTCTCAAATTGCTCTCAGGAGCACAGTGCTGCTGGAAATAAAATTCTACATTAACCCATCCTGGCAGGACACACGGAGAGCCTCCAGGCCAGGGGTTAAGTGCTGCTGCTACAAAGCACAGTCTCCACACAGGTCACTGGTAAATACAGCAAAATGCTCACAGTTTTAACCCACTCACTCCTGCGGAACCACATATACATGAATTAAATCCTTGTTTCTCTCAGGTGCTGTGCTCAGCAGAATCTTCTCCCCACCTCTGCAGCAAAGCTACCAGTGCCTGCTGGGATAAAAATGTGAATTTACAGAGAGGCACCCAGAAGATTAAGGATGCTCTGACTCCTGCACTGGAGAAACAGCTTTTGAACCTGCTGCCTTGCAGCTCTCTGAAGCTTCCATCCCATGCTGGTGCTGAGGATCCCAGCCAGGTGATCTGCATGTGGTCCCACTGAGACCTGAAAGCAGGAATGGCTCCACTCACCCTCGCTTTCCCTACCTTACTCTGCCCTATAAAAAACTGTCTTTTTCTGCTCGTCACTCTTGCCCCTCGCTGTGAACCTCTGGCAGCCTTTGTCACCACCACAAAGCCACTGATACCACTGACCGAGTTGCACCTGCTCTGGACACCACCCAAATTCGTGTGGTGACACCAACTTCAAGCACCACACTCAGGCTGGACCAAAGGACACCTGCAGCTCTCAAACATCTACCTGAAACACCCCAGGTCAAAGGATTAGGAGGGTTTATGTGCTCCATCAGGTGAATGTCACCTTTTGATGGGGTAACAGAGAGAAAGGCTCTGGGCAGTGCATCACCACCTCCTTGAGGTCCTCATGAGCATCTTTAATCTCTTCTGTTGGCTGGGGCTGAATGATCAAAACCACACTTAACACAAATGTTGCTCTGCACATCAGAGACAAGTAGGGCTGGTAAAATCAATCCACCCACGTTCCATCCACTTGCTCCTGTGCACAGAAGGGGCTTGACATCTATCACTGTGCCCTTGCAGAAGAGCTACAAACAGCTTCAGGAGAAGGGAGACAAACTGACGCAGCATTTCCTCTGCTCAGCATTCCCAAAGGCCCTTCTCAAACATCCTGTTTCCTCACCAGAGCTACACTGCTCCTCTTAAAGAACTTTTTCTTTAAAATCAGTTTTTGGGTTGGAATGCAGCTCTCTACAATACCCTGCAAGTCTTCCCCCAACCAACTGCTGCACTGTGCTCTGAATCATTTAAGTGTCGTATTGCCATGAAACTGCTGGTATTTCCCCACACTACCCCACAGCCTGCTGGGATCAGCCCCTTTGCTTGCACAGCTGATACCAGGAACACCTGGGACCTGCCTTAGCATCCATCTTCAAGCAGCTACGTTTCAACATGACTTTTCAGAAGCGGTGTGTTGAGCTTTTGATGGGGTACCCTTCTTTCTTGAACCAGGGTAAGAGAGCAGAGGAGGCTGCTGTTCTCCTGAGTTCTTTATTTCATAGTCTCACAGCTTTCTTGAAGGCAGAGTTCAAAGGGGGTTACATGATAAAGGCAAGCAGCAACAGCAAACAGCAGGCAAAACCAGCTTCTTCTTCGTCTATATGCTCTATATGCTCTATATATTCTATATGCTCTATACTCTATATGCTCTAGACTCTATATGCTCTAGACTCTAGACTCTATACTTTTTCTTGCAGAAGTGTGGATTATATTTGCTAACTGACCAAAAAGATTAACACACGATTCTAGTTTTTCTTTTCTTAACCTATCCTGGTCTAATTCTAACAGTCGTAACCCTTACACAAGTGCTACACAGGTATTACACAGATTTGCATGTACAGTTTCTATCAGTTATTGTTTATGTGAACACTATCTAAAAAATGTGAACAGTATAATTCTATCTATATTTTGTCTAAAGTAAAGAATTCTGTGAAAAGGTAACACTGCTGCAGTAAGAACTGTGTCCAAGGCCTCTGCTACAGCATTTCAATGTTTAAGGCACTCAGCATATATTTCTACTAAAGTGAAAAATGTATATTTCTATTTCACTTTGGTGTGACTTCATGTATCTCAGCTTGTCCAAAGGTTTTAATTCAACCCCTGTGCTTTGGCTTCCCTCTGGGCCTGAGTCCAGAGGAGCTTTCACTCCAACAGCTGTGGTCAAAATCCAACCTAAAGAATCGATCCCGAGTGCTTGGCAGTCTGTGCCAAAGCATGGAATTAATAGACTTTGATTCCAGCCTGATGTATTTATTTTGCAGGACTAATAGAATTTGTCAAAGGAAAAATCTAGTACCCAAATTCAATTCTGGAATTTAATCTGCAGCCTCTGTAATTTGTTTCTCTTGCAGGTCACCCTACCTGAGGGTGCAGTCTAAGAATTGCTTTGGGCTGCAGATATGCTTTGGCATAATTTAAAATAAATTTAGTTTAAAATCCAAACTCTTTCCCAAGTAGTTGTGACAAGCCAACAGACGGCATTTTCTAGGACAGCATCTGGTCTTTCCTTGGTGTCTGAATAATTTAACCAGAATATGGAAGCTCCATATTTAAGGAGCCCATGTTTAAGGAGAAACAGGACATGCAAGTGCTTCCTGTTCAAAATTGCTAAACCTTCTTGTTTCCTCCTCTCCCTCTCTTCCTCCAGACCTATTGGTAGCTGCACAAATCAATATGGAGGAAAATTCTTTCTGTCTATTGACCTCTAAAACAACATTCAAGTGGCAATGACTCGAGTTTTGGTCATTTCACTGACATGTGAGAGGAGGAATCTGTGCTTGAGGTCACACCTCAAAGAAGAATAGAGAGGAATGACACATAGGAGCAGAAACAGCTTTGAGCTTTACAGGCTGTTAGTTTTAGGTGTTCTGGAAGAGACTTAAACGAAACAGTTATTTCCCCTCATAAAACAGCAGCAGCAGCGAAACAGTGAACACTAGCCATGAATAGCTGATTCCTGCCCTGGGCTCTATGACTTTATTTATTTCAGATCTGGTCATCCACAAGAAGCATCCACGGAAACTCTGTCACTGTGAGGTCTTTTTTCACATCCTCGTATGTAGGAATTTTAAGATTTCCTGCTGTCCTTCTGCCCAGCCCCAGTCCTGAGGCCTGTGGATGTCACAGGCTCTGAGCATGCAGCCAGCACAGGCTGCAAACCAGGCCCGCCCCTGTGGCTCCCAAGAAGTGCAGGAGGATGGCCAGGGACAGGAACAGCTTGTCACTGCAGAGAGCCTTGGCTCTGCTCACTCCCACAGGCTGTGCCAGCAGCCACCTGCATCCTGGGAAGGGGAGAACCATGCACAGGATCTTCCACGAGCAGCCAGAGAGAGCAGCAGCCCCAGCTCTCCCCGACCTGCGTTCCAGCAGCTGCTTTAACACTATTCAGGATCCAGGCCCTTGGTTTAGCATCCTGCCGCCTCCTCTCCACAAAGGTCATCAGGATCTGGAAACACCACAAAAGACTCCAGGCATGGTTATACATCAATACCTGTACAGTCCTTCTCACTGCCAGGGAAAGGTCTCGTGGGTTTGGCAGGACATGATGGGAAGAGGGGAAATTAAAGCGAGCCCATGAACAACGAGAAGAAACTATCTGGAAGTTAAAGTGTTTATTGATGTGTTTAAACTTTGTACATTCCCCACAGACCACACTAAGGAGTTTGCAGGTAAATCTGTGCATAGTGGGAAGAAACACAGAAAGGGGAAGAAAAAATAAAGTCACAGGAAAAATAGAAAAAATACACCACAGGTTACCAGAACCTCCAGATTTAAAAAAGCCGTGAGCATTAACACCAACTATACAAGCATTACAAAGACATGATGGTGAGTGGAACAATGCCCCTTTTGGTCTTCTTGGGGCCTATGCATCCCATTTCCCTTAAAGCAGGCAGCATCCCTTTCCCAACGTGTCACTCTCTTCCCTCCCCAGCTAAGAGAGCTCTGTGTTTGTCAGCTCCCAAGGTCCCAGTTATTGCAGTGGTTTGTCATTTCTGGCCCAACATCACCCAGAGAGATGCAGAGGCTCAAAAACCTGCGGCTCTTAATTACTTACCATGTTGGTGAGGCAGGAGAGCTGGGGAAATCAGAAAGTAGTAGCGAGAGGGGGCTGTTAATGCCAGGTGAGTACTGAAGGAAACTGGCTGAGAACAGAGGATTTCAATTCAATACCAGAACTTCCAACTCTAGAGCAGAACTGAATCTGGAAGGGGAATGTGCAGACCCCAGTATGCACAAACCATGTTCTAACATTCCACTAGAATAACTATAAACAGAGATGCTAGAAGCCTTTTAACTCCTTGCCTCCAGGGAGTCTTGATTCCTAGAGTCCGAGCTGCTAAGCAGCAGGGTGCACACCACTGGCATATGAGGATGGGTTTTTTTCTTTTTTTTTTTTTTTTCTCTTTTTCTCTTTTTTTTTCTCATTATAAGGAATTTTGTTAGTTACCATTCCAAATTGCTTCCTTGCTTATGCTGTAACAGCTCCTATCCCTAAATTAATCTCTTTGCAACTCCCAGTGAAATTCACTTTAAAAAAAAAAAAGGAAAAAAAGAATACTGTTTTATATATAAAAGCCAAAATGACTGAAGAGCCACAACTGTCTCCTTTTTCAAGGTGGTTTGGTACAAACGACCCTCAATATACAGGTGGTCTATCAGAAAAAAAAAAAAAAATCAACATTTTCCATTTTTATATATATAGAGCTTGTATCAGACAACAGTACAACAGAACTGGTATTTTTCAGATTATTAAAAAAAAAAAGAAAACTACATCTCAGTCAAATATCTGCAATAGATCCATTTTTCCCATTTAAGGAGATTTATATATCATATTGTTATATTATCATTTCTTCACCCATTTAAAAGAATGGAAATTGCAACTCTACAGTAGTAATTATAGTCTTAATGATCCAGGAGTTCTGAATGTAAGATGAAGTCCTCTTGAAGCAACTGTTGGTCAGTAGTTGATCCAAAACACTGGACCACTTTGGCCCTTCACCCCGCATCTTTTCCTATCAGGGCTACTCTATCTTCATCTCTTTTATATCTGCATCTGCTCCAGGTATTTGTAAGTGGGATTCTCATAGCCATGGTTTTGCATCTTGCTCAGATGCCGCTCCTCGGGGGTGAGCATCGGGTCAACCTTTGGAAAAAAACACACGAAACTGGTCAAGGAGAAACTTCCAGGATTGATTCCACAGAACAAGAGGCAGCAGACAAGCACTGAGTGAATACCATGGTGAGCAGTAAACAGGGAAAAAAGGTAAACTGCAAAAAGTAATTTGTTTACTGAAGTTGCTTGTTCAAGAGCTGATGCCTCTTGCCCACCCAATCCGCTGTGGGGATGGTCTCACAAATCTGTCATTGCTCAGCCAACACTGCAAATCAGGGACCCACTGCTCTCATTAAAGAGGTTGTTATGATCTCCTGCATGGGTGGGGCAAAGGGAAAAGCAGCTTTCTCTGGGCTCCATTAAGTTGTCATTAGAAATGTGCAAGGAAGAAGGAGCTGCTCTTTAGCGTTTGGCCAATCACAACATCTTAATCGTCAATTAGCCAGGGGGACAAATTGCTATGGATTGACTGACTGACTGCCCTGCTAAAGATATCGCCTGAAAAGCTCATTTACTGCTAAATCCTACCCTGAGCCAGCCAGGGAAGCCTAATTGAATCCTAGTGATAAGCAAATGCAGCTATGGAGTGGCAGGTGCCAGCACGGCACACCGGGAACAAGCGGTGATGGTGTTCGCAGGGACAGGGTTAATTCCTACCCAGCCAGGAGCAGAACTGTCCATGGCCTGGAAGCTCCTGCCATCCTCTACCCCCACACACAACATGTGATTCAACACTGACTATTTTCATCCTTGGTTGTGGAGCTCTTTCTCACCTCCACAATTCCATGGCTGATGGTCCCATACTGCCTCTTCCTCAGCATCACCAAGCTGATGACTATAACAGTAGCTATGGCAACTGCAATCACCAAGAGCCCAATAAGGGCGCTGCTGCTGAAGCTGAAGTCATCACGGAGGGAATTGTCGTTATCCTGGAGGGAAGAAAACAGCAGGCTGAGGAAGAGCAACGAGGGAGATGCACTGCTGAACACAAACCTAAGCCATGGCCACTAGTAAGGTCTTTGACCATCTGTGGTATCGAGCTATGACTGATTATACACTAGACAGTGCATATATTTCACCCTTAAGTATTCCACCCCTAAATATTTCACCTCTAAATATTCCATTGAAAGGATAACGAACACAAAATTCTTTCCCCACTCAGTACCTCTGGACAGGCACTGGCCCACATCACTTCCCTATCCCCCAAAACACTTTTGCAGTAGGAGTCAGGTTAGTATCTAACATTTGTTCACTGTTTACATCTTTATGCAGAAGGGCTGTACTGTGTTTCACTGTGCATGAGCCCCCAGAGCAGCATCCAGGCACCAAACCCTGAATTCAGTAAAAATGGGAATCAAAATCCAGCTTTAGGAATTTGCCAGTCCCTGGATTCAGCAGCCACAAACGTACCGGCTCATCCACCAGCCCTCCGACACGCTCCGCGTTGAAAATCATCTCCTTCACATCAAGGGTTTCATCAATTACCTAAAAATGGCCACAAAAGCATTTTATGGAAGGATCCACACAAAACAGGGAGGAGAAGGAAGAGAAAGACAGTCAAGAGACCTTTAATGAACACTAGCAAAGGCTCAGGACCACTTACCATCTCTCCCCTGCTCTCAACAGCATGGAATGTTCTCAGCTCTTATACAGCCACCAGAAATAGTATTACAACTAATAACCTCCAGACTACCTCAAACTAAAGCCCCAAAGAAAAAAACAGTTAAAAAATAGGTCCTAACTTTGGACCCAGAATTTCTGTCACGTAAGATCTAACCTGTGGCTTTAAAACAGTACTGAAAGGAAACTCAAAACCTCACTTTTTAATTTTTTTAAACCCATGGAACTGAGGCCAAGTGGCTGTCACTAGAACCTAGAGAATTCTTAACACTGTGGGTAGAGACAATTCCTGCTGATTTGCTCACTTTCAGAGGAAGGTGAGGCCTCTCCTGCCATGAAAAGTAAGTGGGAACACAGATGGAACACACCAGCACTCGGTGTGTTCAGACAGAGAGCTACCTAGTGAAAGTAAAGGGACATCAAAGGGTCTCTGCTTGGGAAAAACATTCCTAAATCAGAGAATTCTCAGACTCAGACTGCCAAAGATCTGAAGCTCTCTCCTTCCCTCCCCCTCCCACCCTTCTGATGCTAATCAGTATTAAGAGCCTACAATAGTCACCAAACCGACTCCCCCACACCATATGGATAATGAACACACTGACATTTTGTGAGCAGGAACAAGACATGGAAACAAGCCACTGCTATTAATTAGTGTCCAGAGCAGGTTTAGCTTCACAAAATAAATGTGGAGAGCTCACCACATTTTCATCCACCTTGTTCTTGCTGTTAATCACTTTTTCTTCAGCGCCAATCAGCCCATCCAGCTCAGTCATGCCAGAACCTGCACCAGAAGAGCAAGGAGAGCCCATCAGTCCATAAGAACATTTTGGAAGAGTCACCTACTCTGTGTAGAGCTGCCATCATGGCTCGTGTGTTTAACTGCACAGACTGCTGAGTATTGACCTGTCCTCATGCTGCTGTGTCAGAAGGCAGCTCACAAGCTACAGTGACAAATGATTAGGAGGGCTGTTAATGAGGGGAAATGAGGTGGCAATGAGAGGACCAGACAGGACTCATCACCAAAATCAGGCTGAGGTGTCAATCCAGACAAACTGCACTGTTAAGTGCTTCTGTTAGATGGCCCCAGACAAGGTGGAACACACACTGAGTGCAGTGACGTCTGCAAGTGTCACCCCCGGTCACCAACACCCCTCTGTGACCCTGCATGAAGTGGACACACATCCATCTGCCAAAAGCCAGCACACAGGGAATGCTGTCAGCATCACCCATTTTGGTGGGATCAGGCACATCAGCAAGTGCCTCGGGAATGAGAATTCCAAGGTCACCCAGAGTGGCTCTGTAATGAGCTGCTGTCCCGTATCTGGCACAAGCCCAGAAACAATAAATCCCAGGGCAAGGGAGAAGCAGAGAACTACACCAGCCTTTGTACCAGAACATTACTACACCATTTCCAGGCTGGAGCCAGCACTGGCTCAGGAGAAGAATATCAATTAACAGAAGGCTCTGCATAAACTGTTTTGATCCAAAGTGTTTATAAATAGATCAGATCAGTAAGAGAGTCTGATGCACACGGCCCTGACCTGAGGGCATGTGAGGAGAACACCAGTGTTCCACTGGTGGCAGGGACAATGTAACAACCTGTGAGGCACCAATACAAAAGCAGGACAGTGAAGCCTCAAACCTGCAGTGGGATCTTTCCAATGATGTGGGGCAAGTTCTACTATAGCACTTCAGGCTTTGCTGGTGACTGCAAAACACCCCCTCTGCACAAACTGCTGAGCTTGCAAGGCTCCCAAGACATGTCAACTGCTGGAATTGGCAGCATGGTCTTTGATGAGATGCAAGGAAAGGCTACTTGGCTCCAAGGCAAGTTTTTACAGTGACAAGCTTTTATTGCCTGAAAATGCCACAGAAGTAACATTTCACTACGAAGCATCTCAGGTTTTAGTGCATCACATTTTTCTTTAGAGGCAGTAATCAGATTCCAAGCACAGCCAAGACTGCCAGTCTGACTTCTCACAACTGTCGAAGCAGGTCATGTTATTATGGAAGTCAATGACTGGGATTTTCGGGAGAGACCAGCCACAATAGTTTGTACAGAACTACTGGGTCAGCTTTTGGCCTGTGGTTGCTTTACTCCAGCCTCAGGAGCCAGCCCAGCAGTCTCCAGGGCTGAGAGTTCAGCTGCTGCACTGAGCTCTGCTATTTGTCTCAGGGTGCTGTACCAAGTAACAGACCCAGTTCTATGTAGCTCAAAGGCACGGTTTAAATTATATACCTCCCAGGGGAAAAAAACAAAAACAAAAGCACACACCTGCACAATCCCCCCCCAAATCCAAAACTCCCTCGAAGCCCTCGAGCAATTCAATGGAAAGGGAAGGGAGAGAAGGAACACGTGTAGGACAATCGTCATCCCCAGGTCATCAGAGACTCTTTCATTTACCCAGGCAGGAAGAACTAGCACAAATTTAACATCTTCAAGTCAACAAAGCAGTTGTTCAAAAGTTTAATAAATAAAAATCAAACTAAAGTCTGTCCCAATTCTTGCCAGAGCAGTCAGCACACTGAATTGGCTATACTGTTCCACAAGAGGGATGAAGGTGACTTACATTTGTAGAGAAACACAGATAATGAGTATAGTTTCAAGCTATTTAGCCTTCACCATGTTACAAAACTACGTGTGCTCACATGAAATGGTTATTAGCAAAACCTTTTGCTCTCCTTTGAGATCTACACAGTATATTTGGAACCAAAGGCAGATTAAAGCAATGGGTTTACTCCACACACAGCTCACGTAGCACTACTCTGCAAGAGCCTCCCATTTCTACTCATCTTTCCCTGATTCCATATCAATAACAGAGACATTACTTAATGCTAATATTTCTGTGCTTCTCTTAAAGCCCCTTTTTAGCCAGGCACTGAGCTACTGCAGAATTAATCCTGAGCTAAGGGAGAAAAGGAAAACCACACACACTTTGCTGCTATGGAGAGATGCTACATGTGGGAAGGTGATGCCAAGGAAAGCACAAACACGGAGGAGGAATCTCCTGATTTATCTGTCCCATACTAGCTGCACTCCGTAAGGACATATAGATGGGAAACAGCCTGTGTCCTGAAGAACACTCATTCCTAGTTCAGTGGCATCATGGGGCATCAAGGACAGGTTCCACAAGAGGCAGAAGAGCCTCTGGACTATTCCCCACGAGCACCGCAGGGTTTAATCTGAGAAGTGTCACACATGGAGAGATGCAAAGCACCACTGCAGACACTGGCCAAGGCCACCCTTCCCAAGGGCTAAGAGCCACTCCAGGCACTCCAAGACCCTAGTGAGCCAATCAGGGAGGAACACACACACAATTAGGTGCTCAGACTAGTTGGCTTCTTTGACACTAGGCCTAAACAAGCAAAAGTGAACATTACTGACCTAAGCGAAAGCACAGAAATGAAAATCAAGGTGAGTATGGAACTAAAATGAAGCTATCAAACACACTGAGGAGGTAGGAGAGTGATTGAAAGCACTGTGAGGGAGCAGCTTAGAACCAACCTTTTTTCATTGGATGGTACAAATCCGGCTGAGGATCTAGCAGGAGGGAAAACAAAAACAAAAATAGCAGAGAAAGGAGATTAAGAGAGAAAGGAAAAAAGCCTTGTGCATGATTTCTGACTCAGACCCTGGGAAAAGCTTTTAGTCTACAGCTTTAAGCTCAGGACTCTGTTCAAGCATTTTTAAAATAAATACACACGCACACACCAGCTGTCAACACCCAATGATACAAAAATAAATAGATATATGTATTACAAAAAAAAAAGGGAATTCCTGCAGCCCTGCAGCAGGTCACAGCACAAAGATTTAACATTACACAAGAATGTTTTTGTTAAAGACTGAAAATTAATTCCAGAGTCAAGACACGCTGTAAAAACTTAACACTTGCTGCAAAATGAAAAAAGAGGACAATTTTGCAAAGAGAAGAATTAGAAAATCAAGAGAGCAGCACAGCAGACATTCCTCGCAGCACTGCTTCTCCAGTGAGTGAGGGGTCCTGTCAGGGCAACTGCTTTACTCTACATCACCCAAAGGGATGGAGCTTTCTCTGTTCCAGCTGAGCCTACTGTCTAAGGAAAACCACCAGTGAACCCCATGTTCAGCTCCACATACCTTCACTTTCAGGCAAGGCTGGGAAGGTTTTCACCTGGAACGGGCGGAAAGGTTTGCCATCCAAGGGAATTTCTTCACTCTCCTCAGAGCTCACTCTGACATCCACCTGGGACTCAGAAATGGAGGATGTGAACTGATCCATGTCTGCACGCTGCTCCTGAAGCAGCTCATCTGAAAGGAATAAGAGGAATTATTACACAAACCGCATGAAACCTGGCAGGGACAGAGAGGGGCAGATGGTTTGAACCAGGCTGAGGCAGGGCTGCAGGGGAGCACTGCTCAGGGATGCCAGGTTATTTTATTTTGCATATCTCATCTGGAATTCTCAGTAAAGGCATTGGTTAGAAATACATTCAAATAAGAGCCAAGAGGTTTGATGTGGCAAGAGGTTTTGGCAAGATGGGATTAAATTATAAAGGGAGAAAGCATCTGGGGGTTTTTTACAGATCTTTTTAATCTCCCTTAGAGAGACAGCTTTGCTATTCTGAACACTGTTGATTTTTTTAAATGGACAGCTAAAATTCTTGGGAACAAGCTATTCTGACTGGTTGTTTTGTAACATCCAGAGAGTACCTTCCCTGAGCCCAAGCACTTGTTGTCGAGGGCACCCCCTCAAAGGAGATAGCAATCTTTTGGGAGCTCAGTGGATATAAAAACTTGGGAGTCTTAGCACAGCAGCATAGGGGCTGGCACACACACTCACCAATCTCATCCTGGATTTCTTCAGCCACATATGGCACCTTGTAGAGCAGAGACAAGCTTTGATTCATCCGCTCCTCAATCACATGAAGATGTGTCATCACCTGCAGATGTACAAGAGTGTGTTGGAGTGAGCAAAGACTGTCAGTCACTTCACAGTACCAGTTCTTTCCCTGCTCAATAAAATGTCTATTACTGGGGGATCTGCCATGGCAATAGAGCAATACGGGACACAGATCCATCCAGTCCAATGGACAGACTGAGGCTCTCACGCTTCACCGAACTGGCTGTCTGTACACAGTGCATCAGGAGTTTGGGAAATGTTGGGAGTGGGAGAGGATTCAGCTGACTTTCACTGTAACCAGCTCTCCACTGGAAACACTAAAATGCCACCAAAGCTGGTATTTCCCATACATAGTCATAATTCATCTCCTGCAGCAGCTACAAGTGAGTGCTTTATTAAATGGATTATCATTCCTGACTGCTAGAAAAGATACAGGCAAAAGGAGCAGACAGGGTATTTTATCAGCTCTGGTTTCAGAACAAAGGTGCCTTTCAAACCAACTGTGGCATTACATTTGTCCTACACCCACTCACTGGCAGCAGTGTTCTGTAGATACAAAAATGCTGCTAGCAAGGATTTTCTTGCTATTTTCTAAGCCCATGAGAGACTTTTCTCTCTCACAGAAGAGGTAGCAGAGTTATGTAAACAACCAAACACCTGCAACCTTGAAAAGTCTTGTTTATGGTAGAGTAGAAAAATATTTTGACAATGGATGCTTTAGGATTTTAGCCAATCACCCCAAGGGGTGGTTGATCCTTTGTCCAATTAGACTATGAAGAAAAAAGTCTATAAAGGAATTTGTAAAATAATTAAATAAATCAATCTTGCTGCACAATTCCTGCCTGCT
Organism: Coloeus monedula; assembly: GCF_965178545.1. NCBI lineage: Eukaryota > Metazoa > Chordata > Aves > Passeriformes > Corvidae > Coloeus > Coloeus monedula. The sequence goes on along the minus strand of NC_138805.1, from coordinate 178,988 downwards.
GGATCTCTCTCCTCTCCTCCCTATGGCTGCGGGACACGGTGATACACCCTAGGGCCCAGGCCTGTGGTAATATTTGCTGCAGTAATAGTGTTCTCCCTTCCTTTGAGAAATACATTCAAGCTCTGGGCAAGCTTAAATCACTCCTCCCAAGCACATTAAATCCAGCGGTGAAGTCAGGCCTGACCTGAAGAGGGTGCTGCACAATCAGGGATCATGGAGAGCAAGGAAAATATTTACATGGATGGCCAAACATTGCAAAAAGCTAGAGAGTCAGATGGACCTGTTTCACAGTCTGATGTGTGCCTGACCTCTAAGAGCAAGGACGAAAACAATTTAATTTTGCATGTGGCAGCTTGTCGATCAAGGGAATCAACTGAGGAGCCTAAAGTACCTCTGAAAAGTAAAGGGAATGGAAATTGAACAGTACCACCCACATCCCTCGCATGTTGATTTCTTGACACTGCAGCCTTCAGAATGAATTAAGGACTGTTTCAGGTTTAGCTTAAGAACACAGTTCACACACTCCCTCCTGGGCTGTGGCAGCAGCAGAACAAAGCACTGGGCCAGGCTGTGCTTGATGTGTCTGAAAACATGAACGTGAATTCCACATGGAGAGCCAAGCACCATCATAACCACCACAGTTGCCACCACTCCTCCTGGGGACGTGCAACTTAACAAGAATCCCACAGGCAGTGGGAGACGAGGAGAAGGTGAGGTGAAGGTTCACTGCCAGCACCCAGAAACAAGGTGGAACCCCATGGAATCTGCCACCTCCCAGTGTGATGTTTGCTTCTGGAAAATCACTGCGCCACCACTCTGCCCCTCACCAGACGTGACAGCAACAGGCTCCAGTCCCTGTCTGTGGATACAAAAATGCTGCTAGCAAGGATTTTCTTGCTATTTTCTAAGCCCATGAGGGACTTTTCTCTCTCACAGAAGAGGCAGCAGTTATGTAAACAACCAAGCCACCTGCAACCTTGAAAAGTCTTGTTTATGGTACAGTAGAAAAATATTTGGACAATGGATGTTTTAGGATTTTAGCCAATCACCCCAAGGGGTGGCTGGTCCTTTGTCCAATTAGACTATGAAGAAAAAAGTCTATAAAAGAGTTTGTAAAATAATTAAATAAATCAATCTTGCTGCACAATTCCTGCCTGCTGGATCTTCTCTCCTCCTCCTCCCTATGGCTGCAGGACACGGTGATACACCCTAGGGCATTTTTTAATACCTGTCCTACCGTTAACCCAGGATATTTCCACCTCCTGGTATACAGGTTTTTTATGCATTTTTTTTCTCAGTGCCTATTTCTTCCTCTTGGCAGCACTGGATGCGCTCCACTGCACTGTCTCCCTACAGCTCTCCATTCTTTCTTCTTCTTGCTTATCTTTCGTGCATTGCAGAATTCAAAGACACTCCAAAGCAGCACACCAACCACAAACTGGGACGAAGAAAACATTCCTAAAGCTGCAACTGGACAGTGAGTTCTCTCTGAACCTGAGAAAGGGCACACCCTTCCAAACAATGTTCAAATGCCATTCTTGATTTGAATTTTCCATCAGCTGGGCCTTTCAGCACATCTTTCCCCATTTTAAAACCAGTGAAAACAAGTATCAGGACATAATTCCAAAACTCTGCGGAGTATCTGCAAGTCCTCTTACAAGTACAATGGCCAGGTCTGAAGTAGCATATTCACATGCACTACCCAGCAGAAAGAAAAGGATTTTCTGGCTGCTCAGAAATAAAATACAGTGCAATGTTACAACATAAACTCATCAAAAACAGGCTTTCTGATAAAGCAAATGACAATGATCAAGTGCTTGGAAAGGGTTACAAATTATACTTTGGAAACCGGGCAGTAACCCTGCAGAGGCACAAGAGAATTCCCACAAACCCCAAATACAGGCACTATGAAGAACAAGCCTACAGAAAGAAACACGTAGACACTTGGCAGAAGTGAAGTCTGTTCAAGATAACCAAGTCCCCAGCAAATAATCTCAGGGGTGCTTGATAAAAGGAAACACAGAACTGATACTGACCTAGTTCTAAACCTCTCAACTTCTTAGTGTGACGAACAATGTATAAATCAGAGTTTCAATTCTTAATACTGAGTCAGGCACCAAGGGAAACCCTGCAGGGAGCGTATCTGGTGACAGGAAGCAAGCACAGGAGAGACAGAGAGCTCCACAAGGATGAAGGTGCTGTAGTACCCAGCAACGCACAGCTTCCAGAGCCTCCAACAGCCAGGGCTGGGAAACAATGGCTCCCTTGAGAGAAACCCCTCATACCTGGGATTTCATCTGCGCAGCCTTCTCCGGATCCACTGCCAGGACGTGCTGGTAGTGGCGGATGGTGTGCAGCCGGTCCTTGTTCTCGGCACGGACATAGCGCTTCAGGGCCTGCAGGATGCGGTGGGGCTGCAGGGTGGCAGCAGGAACAGGTCAAACCACTGGAGTCAACCCAAACCCGCAGCAGAAAACAGCACTTCAGGTGGGAGCCTACTTTGGTGCTGGACAGATCTGTCACCTGCACTCATCCCCAGACATTTTTTTTTCTTTTAATTAAGCCTGTTTGACTCAGAACACTTAATTTTTAGTCTGTATGACTCAGAACACCACACCTTATGAACTGTGCCTTATGGACACCAAACAAAGCAGACGTTTTTCTCCCCAGGCAGGAAGGAGACAGAGTCAATTACAGACCCACTGCTAAGTCTGCAGCACCAACTTCCACAATACAGAAGCTTTTCTAGGAACCAACTCCCAGTTTCTGCAAGTCACAGGCAATGTTCTCACCAAGACATTCCCACCTGCCATCCTACCCAGTGCTATCCTACTGGACAAAGTGTTGGGAAGAAACTCACCCGTGGTGGGTCAGCCTGCAAGGCAGCCAGGTAGTTCTCCAGGGCAATGCGACGGCGATCGTTCAGCATGGCTTCCACACGAGCCAGGTGAGTCTCCACCAGCTGCTGCTTCTCACTCGCTGCTTCTTTCTCCAGAGATTTCACCATGGCCTGGAAGTGCTAGAGCAAAGAAAGTAATCTGTGTGAAACGCACCATGTGACCAACAACTCCTGTAACCCTTTAGAACTAACAAAGACTGTCAAACTCCATATGCAACCCATTTATAGTTAGGAGAGAAAGGCATGGAGAAATGCTGATGCAGATTTCATCTCTGCAAATTTAGTGGTGACAATTTGCCTTCTGAACTTCCCTCAGAAGCCATTTCAAAGGTCTGAAGAGGGAAAATGACCTTGCACATAAAGCCCATGTTGGGGTTGGGAGATCCAGGCTGTGCTGAACAACTGACACAATATTAACTCTTGCCCTCGACCCTGCAATATGAAAACAGGATTGATCCCTTCAGCCTGGAGCCATTAATCTGAATTTGCAAAAGTTTACAAAGGTATTGCATAGGGAATTTTCCATCCGCATGCCTTCAGATCAAATCTCTCTCTATTCTTTTAGGAAGGTCATAACCCTCATCTCCAAACAAACCAGAATAGTCCAGTAAGTGTTGTGTTTCAACAGAGATAATGACAGATTCTTGGATTTGCACATAGTTCCAAACAATGATTTATATTAAAAAAATGCAGAGAGAAAACTGTGTTCCAGGATAAAATCCAAAGTGGGCTTAAAAGCTGTAGTCAGTCACTTATTTGGATATTGGTTTGAGAGAAATTCACAGAGTTGTCAATGCCAGAAGAGCCTTCCTCTAATGATCCCACACTGCGAATATCCCTGATTAACTTCACAGTCCAACTGAACTCTCCTCGTAAGGCACAAGATTGGCATTTTGGCAGCACACCAGCTTTATCTGCTGTCTAAGCAGTTCTCACTAAGTCTGCCCGAGCAGGAAATGTGTATCCAGAGAGCCAGGGCTGACTCTGAACCAGGCTCTGAGGCCAGCGGTCAGTGCAAAACAGGCCAAAGGTCTGGAATTACAATATGGCTCTGCTGTCGCTACGCTTGAGGGGTGAGATCACTTTCTACTAGTGCGTCTAGGAAAGGACCTGGCATAGTATCAGATCATCTCCAGTTTTAAGAACAAAGCAAGCAATTGAATCAAACCTCCTCTATAAAGCAGCTGTTGACAGAGCAGGAAGGCTGTTCTTCCATCTCAGCTGTCTTTTGGCTCTGAATATTGCAATCTCTCTCAGTAACTTTCCTCTTTAGGTCCTTCCATTCTTACCTGGATCAGAGTCTGCCTTTCTGCCTTGGGGAGATTTACAGCCTGGTGCTCTGCCTCCTCCCATTCTTTTTTCACCTGACAGGAAAAGGACAGAACACATGAACAAGACACAAATTTGTATCTCATCTTTATGAGCTGATTTGCCTTCACAGACAGATCCTAGCACAGCCTTTTTTAAGGCACAAAAGAGCTCTTGTGGGGTTTAAACCTAGCACTTAATCCCTCTGAGCAACAAACCAAGTTTTGCAGAATCCCAGAAGGGTTTGGGCTGGAAGGGACCTTAAAGCTCATCTTGTTCCACTCCCTGCCACGGGCAGGGGACACCTTCTACTAGACCAGATGGCTCCAAGCCCTGTCCAACCTGGCCTTAGACACTTTCAGGTATGGGGAATCCACAGCCTCTCTGTGCCAGAACTTCAGCACCCTCTGAGTAAAGAATTTCTTCCCAGCATCTAACCTAATTCCTCTCTCCCAACACTGGAGAAATAAAAAACTGACTGCCATGGTGTGGTCATACTGAAAGAAACACAGAGAAGGCTGGAAATTGGAAAGCAAGTCACTTCACCACCGATTTTTCCAGCAAGACAGGGGCAGCAAGCCGACACATGAACCGCACAGCACAAAGCCTGAAGACTGACACTCACCCGGTCCATGCGGTTGTGGTGCCTGACCTCCAGCTGCTCCTTGGCCTTCTGAAAGCGGGCATGCTCGTTGTCATCAGCAGGGGTTTCAAAGTAGACATCCACATCATCAGTTGGCACTGTATGAAGAGAGAAGGGTAAGCAGAGCATCAGCAACCTGCCATCCTGGACTGCAGAGGGCAGGGAGAGGAATCTCCATGCCTGCCTCATTAATAGCCTGGCGAGCTGAGCCTACTGAACCGCCACCTTCCAGAGTCCCTTTTGGAATCTTTACGGTGCCAATTTTCTGTCCAACATCAGCTCCATCAGCCCAAATGGCAGCGATGACCACACCTCCCAGCACTGTAGCACTCAGCTCCAGAAACACAGTGGCAGGATAAAGAATTCCTTTTCCCTTCCCTTCCACATTGGCTTTGGATGGTTTAAGTGACATTCTGTGCACTAGCTGTTCACTGACAAGCTGGCTCCAGACATCATTAATATGATTAGGGAGCCTGACAATAAATCTGCACAAAACCAGCATTTTACATTTCAAACCTACCTTTCCTACCAGATGCACCATGCAGGACTTGCAGGCAATGATATTAGACGAGACAGTGACAGAAGGAGGCTGAGTGTGACAAAGTGACTCGTCCAATACACTGGACAGTTTGGAACTTCAAGACATCCAAATTCGACAAGGGGAAAAACAAAATTTCAGAACTGATAAACTTCAAGCATCTGCAGAATCCACATCAGGGGCTCTGTATTCTATACACTGCAGTTCAGGAAGTGCTGAACACGTTCCTTTGCTACAGTTTTAGAAACTACACATCCCAGAGCCTTTCTGAAAGATCTGTGGCAAACATGATGCTCTCCGTTGTTGCCCTTTGCCTGAGGGAGGGCCCAAAGGGACAGTTAAGGCAACCTCTCATCCATATTAGTTATTTGGGTGGAAAAAACCTCTAACACATCATTAAGACAGCATGCTTCATAAAAAAATTACCTGGCACTTCAGCATGAACACTGGGTAAGAGTTTAGCATGCACTGCATCCACCAACCTTCCCTCTAACTAGGGGAAAATAATGACAACATACAACACAGGCACTACTGTTGCGTGCAAGGGACAATGTCATATCAGTCCCATATTCTTGGTCTGCTCCTGGCATTTCTGAACCAGGCTTGGACACAGAGAACTCTCTTCCCAGCCCCAAATCCTTCTGTAACAGGACAAACTTTTGTACAAAAAGCTCCTGACATCCACATCTTTTCTTTCACTGCCTCAGTTAGAATAGCCCAATCTAAAGCACTTGCATGAAGCACATTTTGTAAACAGGATTATGGCTGTATAGTCAGGCTGCCAAGCCCCAGATAACACAAAAAGCCTTTCAAAAGGCTTTAATGGTAGCTGAAGTGGAAGTGCTGGAGTTCAACAATAAGATTAATAAGGAGGCTAAAATGGTTTTGGTAGTTTTATCATCTGACATAAAAGCCAGTTGAAATTGGTGCCAAAAACCTTAAGCACTCAAAAACACAGGGATTGAGTTGTGATTCGTATTTCATACCAAGCTGGAAATGGGAATCTGAATTCTATACTACTTGTTTGATATTTTCCAAAATTAAAATAGCAAGAAAATGCCTACTATCAGGAGAACAGCAGTCTGCTTTTCAGAACCCACTGTCCAACATATGCATGGTAACATGACTGGGGAAAGCAAAGGCTTCCTTACGTATATTTTGATTAAAAGGCCAGTGAGGCAAGAGGTCAGAGACAGACCCTGGTCCTTGCTGTAGATCTGGAAGAGGACAGCTGAGCCCTCAGCAAGAGCTGCAAGTCACCAGGGAGCACAGACAGCATATCATGAGAGCCACTTTCCCCAGGAACAACCACCCTACAGACCTAGGGAAGTGGAGACAGGAGGAGACTGCTGCAAAGGGACAGACACCAGAACCAAAGGGATAAGCTACAGACAGGTCCTCTATTGCCCAAGGCAAGGAGGAGGAGACACCACACGCCAGACAGACAGTGGCCAGCTGCAAAAGGCCAGTGGGAGGCAGGACTTACTCATCTTTTTACACACAGCCATACAATACTCCTCTGACTCAAAATTGTTCCTGTTGCCTCCGCAGCCTCCATATATAAAGCGAATGCATTTTCTCTTGTTAGGATCGAAGTACCAACGAGGCATCACAGCCCGGCAGGGCCCTGTCATGGCCTCCTGGGAGCAGACAGCTGTGTGGAGATGGGTGAGAACATGAGCTGGTGAGGAGCACAGGCCTTGCCGAGCGATTTACATGATGCAGAGGTGGCTCTACTTCACCCCTTCCTCTGAGGCACCAGCCTCAGCATCGCTGCTGCACTGACCCAAGGGCTTCTGTCAGTTTTGGGGGGTTTAACACTCCAAAACATCCATCACAAGCTGGTCAGGGAGATGCCTGTACGTGGTGCTTTGGAGCTAGCCAAGCAGCTCACTCTGTCTCTACACGGAGCTCTCATCTGTGAGAGATTTCTCCAGAGCCAGGGGCTGGGAAAGGAGGAATCTGTTCTGCTGATGCCACAGCATTATGCCCTGGGTGCCCCAGTGGGAGAGCCTCCACTCTATAAAACCAATAGCACGGAAAGCCAGTCCATTAGGGCTGCTTAAAGCATCCAAGGATGTCCTGTTCACTGCACTCTGCCTGGACAGACACTCCACATCTTACAGGGGAGGTGTAGGAGTAAGTGAAAAAGCAGGCTAAACAAAGGGAGTGACCTCCATGCCAGCCTCAGACACTGAGGTTTTAAGGTTTGAAACATCTATGCACCAAATATTAAAACTCCATGCAGACATGGCGCAGGGAATGCTTCATGGTGAGCCAGCAATAGCAGCTGGGCTGTTTTGAGGCAAGAGAGCAGATATAGTGTATATATTAGCAACTGTTCGTGGTACTCCAGGGAAAAAAGACTGTATACCCCCAAAACAGACACCCCAATCATATTCCTCCAAGCCTCTTACAACACCTGCAGATCTGTAACAGACGGGTACACATATAAGCTAAGCCTCGTTTCAGCAAGGAAAATTATCTGCAGCATGCTGGCATTTTACCAAAAAGATGCAAGAACTGCTGGCAATGATTCAGTGATCTGTAGCTAATTGAATTTCATTCCCTCTCCGCTCCTCCCTTTTCTGCAGACACGTCTACATTCAAAGTGTAGGACATCACATAATGCTAAGGCACCACACCATGAGCCCTCTGCAAGGGCATCTACCACTCAACAAAAGCTGCCACCAGCACAGTAGATTCTACTACTGCAGAAAGTGTATCTTAACATATAATAAAGTTGGGTCAGTTGTGCTGGCTGATTTTCTTTTGTGGAAGTGTTTATGCAAAGGCAGCACCAAGGATGTTCCTCATCCTTAAATGACCAGATGGCACCTCTGCAGAGTATGGCCCAACACTTTTAGCTTCCTCATTTTAAGCTGGTATAAACCACCAGATTTTAAATTTACAGTGTACCCCAAATGTCCCTTTAACAATTTCCAAAATTTGCAGATATGGCTTTTGTGACTCATCACTGCACCTTCACGGAGGTGCTTGTTCAACATGCCAAACACTGGGCTTCCCACCAGCAGAACTGCTGCTTATCTGGAAACATATGGCCCATGCTCTAGAGAGTTAATTTCAACACTTGAAACATAAGCATCATCAGCTTTCCTCTGTTTGCTAACTTATCTGGCACATAAAACTTCCGAGTGGCATTTATTGACTTGATCAAAACCCCATCACTAACTGACAGCCAACAGGAATGATTCCAAGGGAGCAGGAGGCCTGTGGACTGGGATGTGTCTTACATTTCATGTCGCTGCTCACTTCTTTTTCAGCCATAGCTTTGTCGCTGCTGGGCTCTGTGGGGGTCTCTTCAATGTAGTCATCAACCTTGTAGCTGTCGTAGTAGTAATCACGGTCTTCCACCACGTCCTCCTCCTCTTCCCCTTCATCATCCTCATCCTCATCTTCCTCCACAGCTGTTCCTGTGAAGTCTTCTACACCTGCCTCTGTAGGGAACTCACTGGAGGGACACGGATAAATTAGGGGGTAAAGTTAAGGCTAATCACTTGGATGCACCAGACTAAAGATTCTCTTTCCATCTGTTCTAGAAACACCAGAAATGGGAAAAATAAGTGTACCAACTATTGATTAGCCCATCACCCACAGCAATGGGACATCCCTCATTACAGACACTCCTGCTGCTGCAGGCAGAGCTTCTCCACGGCCCTGGCTTCATGCAGCCTCTTTCCATTTTTCAGTAAGTGAAAATCTAACCTCGGGGCAGGTTCCTACTGTAGAATCCCAGAATGGTTTGGGTTAGAAGGGACCTTAAAGCCCATCTTGTTCCACCTCCTCCCCTGGACAAGGATACCTTCCACTGTCCCAGGCTGCTCCAAGTCCTGTCCAACCTGGCGTTGGACTCTTTGAGGAATGGGGCAGCTACAGCTTCTCTGGGCAACCTGTGCCAGGGCCCCACCACCCTCACAGGGAAGATTTTTTTTCCCCAATATCCATCTATCCCTGCCCTCTGGTAGGGTGAAGCCATTCCCCTTTGTCCTGTCCCTACAGGCCCTTGTCCAAAGACCCTCTCTAGCTCTCTTGGAGCCTGTTTAGGAATTGGAAGGGGCTCTAAGGTCTCCCTAAAGCCTTCTCTTCTCCAGGCTGAATGACCCCAACTCTCTGCAGGGATGAAGGGAGAGCGGGTGTTTAGCCCCTCCAGTAAAAGGGGCACTGCAAAGCCATTTGTCCTCTTCAAGCTCAGGACACTCCTTTAGGAAACTCAGAAGCACAGAAGTTCGCTCAATCCTCACCACAAGGGAGCTGCCTTGTGAAACATTCCCAAGCAGCAGCTTCAGGTACAAAGCTGTCAACATCTACACCAGTAAGAACTCTACCTCTTGTAGAGATCATAGTCTTCATCCTCATCTTCATCCTCTTCCTCTTTGGACAGAGCTTCATCCACAACCTTAGTCTGAGGACAGCACACATATTCTGTTCCGTGGAACTGATCCACTCCGCAGGGCAGCAGCATCCCGTAGCTGTGCAGGATCATCCCTTCTGTCAGACAGGCCTGAAAGGGGAGCCCATTCACGTCAGCTCAGCATCATGCTCTGCCTTTGGATAAAGCTCAAGTTTGCCTATCAGAGATCCCAAGAATGGTTTAAATTTTACAGCAAAAACAACAGCAACACATGACCTAAATCTGAACATCAAAGGAAAGTGGATTTGAAACTTGCAGTGCAAAAAAATCCTCACAGAAGTCCCAGATTCAGAACCACCCAGTTCTTCCTGGTGTTAACGTTTCACACCCCAGCCCCAACAACTGCTGGTTTGTCAGCCTGGCAAAGTTCAGGAAAAAAAACCTAAACATTTTGTGCCAACTCAACAGAGAACACTTGAAAGAACCAGAAAGGCTGTTTGCTTTTCTGGGCTGGCCATTTCATTAAACTTCATCTATTAAACTTTACATTAGAGCAAGTGAACAATTGCTCAGACAGACTTTGCGTCAGGATTATTTTACCATGCTGTAGATGAAAATCAATCAGATAATTCAACAAAAAGCCAAACGTAAACTATGCTTGGACATTATGTCTATTCACTTCTCTTAAGCTAAGGAAATACTTGGCTTTGAGGTGCCCAGAAAAGAATGAAGAAAAGCTTTATTACGCCCATCGGAACGCTTTTGTGCTTTGCTTTGTTACAGCACGGATTTTAAATGAGCCAAATATTGCTGGAAAAGTTCTCCAACTACATTTAAAGCAAACGATTTTTCAATTTTCTAGACATTAACAAGTTTACCCTCAATTAAAAGACAATTCCTCTAGTACAGCTTTATTTAGACAGATTTTTGCTCACAGGATTTTAAAGTAGGAATTTTAAGTGGAGCATCCTTAACCTCATCTGGTTAACAACTGGTTCTTGTGTTGCCGTTTCTACAATTGTTGCTTCTACAAAATGGAAAACATGAACATTCTGTCAGGATCTTGTTTTTATTACCCCTGCTTCAAATGGGAGTGCAGAGCTTTCGCAACAGTTTAGCTAGTCAGATAAAAAACCACAAAACCCCCCCAAAACCACGGGCTAGATTTATTTTAAGAATATAATCCATCTCTTATGTAAAACCTCCACTAATCAGTCCCAATGAAACTCAGAGTGCTCCCAGGCAAGCCCTCCCAGCCAAATCCTCAGCAGCAGCAGGTACATAAAAGCAAAATGTGCAAGAAAAATACGAGCTATCCTATGCCCACTGTATCTCCCTGGAAAGAGGAAAGAAAGAGGGATGAACCATTGGTTAAAGCAGTATCCCAGAGCCCTGATTTCAATTCCTAGCTCTATGATATGGATAAGCTATTTAGGACAGCTTTTCACAAAGAATAATTCAACTGCTACACACGTTTTTAAGTCACTTGAGTACTTTTAAATTTTTATTTCCTTGCTGTCTGCCTCAGTTCATTGACTGGAACATGGGAATAGCAACCCAGAGTGAAACACTGCTATGCTCCAACACTACAAGCATCCAAGTGGACAGATCCAGAATAAACAAACTCCTGTCCCAGTGGCTCCATTACCTCCTTTGCCACGGTGTGCCAGTGCTGGTGGCTCTCACACACATCCATGCGCTCCTTGTGGAAGAACCGGCATTTCTCAGGAACCAGCAGGACATCGCTTACAAACTCACCCACTGAAAAACACAATGGCCACAGTTCACACTCGTCCAGCTTCCAACAGCAAATGAAGCCTCCATCAGAAGTCCCCCAAAGAGCACTCTGTGCGTGTGCCTTGAGGGTTTGGTATATTCTTAAAGGAGACAAGTCACACCAACTGTGAAAATTATCTCTGAGAATCTAAAGAAAAACAGAGCCTCAGAGATTCCAAGGTAAAACCAGGAGCACAGGGTGATCCTGCTGACCCCTAAAGCTGAACTGAAGGCAGAGTTTACAGTGCAAGTTAATAAACAATTGTTCTTCCATGAAAGGATTGACTGAAGAGATTTCACTCAAATCTTTGAGAAGATTGTGTTTGCACTCGGAAGTTTCAGACCACTTAATCACCTACTTCCAAATGAGTTGCATCATACCAAAGTTCCTTCATGCTGTCTGCTGCTGTAACAGCCTGGAAACTTTTATATGCTGAGGGTGTTATCTATGTTTTCAGTATCTGAGCAAGTCTTGTTTGGTTTTGTTTTGTTTCCAGATGGTTTAATTCAAGATCAGCTGCAGCACATTCACTGCCCTAACCAAAACAGAGAGGTCTGGAAAATAAAAACTATACAGCCTAAATAGCAGAGTACAACCAGAGTCAGCAAATACACTGCATTCCAATATCTAGATAACCACAAGCTCACCAGCACGAGGAACCTTTGGCACAATCTTTGTGCCAAACCCAGACTTTAGCTTTTGAGGAAGATGGGAGAGAGAGAATCGCTCTACTGTACACTCTAGTTGGAATTAAAAGCTATTTACCATAAATTTCCACCATCATTCAGTTTGGTACCAACACATGCGGACTAAGGATCAGAACTAAATGAGCATCACTTCCTCTTCTTACCCCAGAAGTCCCAGTAAACACTGCCACTGGAATCCAAATGTCAGATGTTCTCCAAGCTGAGGTTTTTCCTTTCTTCCTTGCAGATTCAAATGCTGCACTCAGTGATTTTAAAATAAGGAGAGAGCTAGATACTCTAAGAAGACCAGGAAAAGATCTTCAGCACAAGTGTTTCAAAGCACTTTCCCTGCACACATGACCAGCAGCTTTAGGCATCATTTGTTAAAACTGGAGAAAAGCTTTTAAGACTTTTTCTCACAGTCTCCACAAAGCAGAATTCTTTGTCCAACCAATCTTTCACACTATTTTTCAAAATATATTTTAAATATTGTTTGCATGACCAATTTTTTTGCAACTCCTTAGTGTTAATACTAAAAGCTTATGGACACGTCTATACAGCATAGAAAAGTTAAATAGTTTAGAGTTAGATTACCTGATAATTGAAGATAATGAAATCAAATGACCTTAACCATCCCTTTGCAATTACTTACATTTTAAACTAACAAAGAGATGGTATTTTCCCCATTTTCTTATCTCAAAACTGGCTAGTTAGAATTTTGAGTTAATAATCTTTCATCCTACTCTATCAGGAAAGGTTTCAATGCTCCTGATAAGAAAAGTAAAACTGAGCAAACTTTAAAACCAAGAGACCGTGGTTCTGGGGGCTGAAGGCAGAAGATTCATGGGTTCTTCTCGTCACCTTTAAAATACAAAGGAGTTTTCCTTTGTGGGGGAGGGGCAGAGAAGATTAAAAAGGGTATGGTGGCAGGATCCTACCTCAAGGTACGCTGTGCATTAATGTATCAAGGTGTCTTGGGGATAGTTTATTATCCCAGATAATTGTGGGGGGTTTTGCTCTGTTTTCTTTTGTCTTGTTTCTGGGGGCTGCCCCCCCATCCTCCCTGGCTCTGGGAGTATTGCGGCAGTGGGAGCCAGGCTGGAGTTTCTGGGGACAGCTCCTTCTTTTTTTGGGCATGCTGTTCGACTGGACACACACAGCTGGTATCTCTGACCAGGGATCCTGTTGCTCCTGTGGGTTTTGCCTGCTTTTTTTTGGTGGTTTTTTTTTTGTGTGTGGTTTTTTTTTTGTTTGTTTGTTTTTGTTTGTTTGTTTTTTGTTTTTTTGGTTTTTTGGGTTTTTTTGCTTCAGCACTGTGACTGAGCCTCCCAGCTTGGCTTCTTTTACTGCTCTACTGTCGGGAAGCTCAGAGCTGGAGCGTGCCCTGCCGGGACCCCTCAGTGCCCTCAGTTTCCCACTGGGGGCTGCTGCCCAACACCCACCGTACCTCTGCCCTTCCCAGCTTTGTGCTACACTGCACCCTTCACCCCTGCTTGCCAGGAGGGCCTGCCCCTCCCAGCTGCGGCGTTTCTGCTGCCTCTTGCTTGCTACCTCTGGGTGAGTCCACCCTGCCGTTCCAGCCTCCTTCTCCTGAGGCTCCTGCTACAGCTGCTTTCGCTATCAGCCGGGGCACTGGGACCGGCTCCCCTGGGAGTTTGTAAAAGCAGCGCCTTCTCCATCCCCCCGCTGGCTGTGCTACCTTTACCACAGAGAGAGAGAGAGAGACAGAGAGAGAGAGAGAGAGAGACAGAGAGAGAGAGACAGAGAGAGAGAGACAGAGAGAGGTGGCCGGAGCCGCGCCACAGCGCCCCCTGCAGCCGCGGGGGAACCATCGCACCCGCCCTGCCCGGCCGGGAGCCACCAGCGCCCCTGCCGGCCGTGAGCGGAACTGCACCGGGGGGAAAGCGCTGCAATAGCGGGAAGAGCCCGACCGTTCATTGGGTTTGCTGTTCTCGTTTGTTGTTGTCACCGTTGTTGTCGTTTGCCTCGCTATACATACACACACTAGTAAAGAACTGCTATTTCTTTTCTCATATCTTTGCCTGAAAGCCCATTAATTTCAAAATTATAATAATTCGGAGGGGAGGGGGCCGTATTTTCCATTCCAGGGGAGGCTCCTGCCTTCCTTAGCAGACACCTGTCTTTAGAACCAAGACGCAAGGAAAACACAACCAAGAATGGGAACAAAATCCCACAGTTTGACTATAATCCCAGAGAAACATCCATTTACAACAAGCAATGTGTGTAGTGCTAAAGACAAAGAGATTGTATGGACTCCAGACTTGCAACTGAGATCTGAAAACCAAAGCAGCCTCACAGGCTGGGGCCTGCAAGTCATGAACAGTGTGAAATACACTGATGAAAAACCTGAATAAATGGTTTAATGAGTATCAAATTTTAGGGCAGTATCAGTAAAATCAGTTTATTTTTCAGCTGGAGATTAGGCTTGGGGAAGGATTTGTAAAAAAGACAACTCCTTATAAATCCAGGGATCTTGCTTTCATCCTTATTTCCATCGGAAGTTCTTATGATCAGGGCTTGGTTGCTTCCCAAACCTGAATTTCCACATCTATAAACACAAGCACCTTTCTCCCAGGATGTGTCCACAATAACTTGTATGTTTAATGAAGTGCTTTATGATTGTCTAGTGGAAGGTATTACATAAAGGACAAAACACCCACATGGTTCTGCTTCTTTGCTGGAGTTCTCCTTGTCAAATCGCATGGTAACCTAAGATACGAATAGAAATTATGAAAACTGGTTCCTACTGAATGCTCCCAGCAATCAGACTCTTCCAAGACTTCATACAAGTCTTTTCCAGTGGATAACTGAAAAGAAAGTCAGCCAGCTGAAACTAAGCTGGGGCAGCATGGGGCAGCGCAGTGTCAGCCACAACCCACAAGTCAGAAGTCACAAGTTAACCAGTTAAAACATGCTGCCTGATTCCAGTGGGTGGGGAGATTCTGGAAAGCACCATGAAATCCATCACAGTTTATTTCATACTCTTTCACAGTTCAAAATGGGGACAGGGGATACAGCTGCAAGAAGCAGGGCCTCTTTGAAACAGCAACGTTTAAATATAGTCATTGAAATAGAATAGAGATCTCTTGCCAAGACCAAGCAGGAAGCCTGAGCACACTGAGCATTTAAGTCTCCAAGGCAACAAAATATTAAAGCTTCACAAAAATAGGATCAAAATATTAAATCCCAATGTCTTTGTGATACTCAGATACAATAGCCTTCAGGTTTTTATGGCAGTTGCAGAGAGAATGGGGATTTGTTTTTCATGCCAGGCACCATTATTCCACCACAGCTGTTACCAAGCTGTTGATCTGCTCCAGAAAGGCAGAGTTCCATCTTGTGGAAAGAAAAATGTTTCGGTGGAAGTTGAATGTGGAAATGACAACCTGATACAAGAGAAGTCTTACAAACTGAGTTGTTCTCTCTGTAAGAACCCAGGAGGCAATTCCTTGCTTCTCCCACAGGAATGCACAGCACACCCAGCACACACTCACCCAGGCACTTGAAGGGCACGACGATGTGAGTGTGGTCCTTGCATTGCTTCTTCCCACGCTTGCACCAGCTGTCGATGCTGACAGGCTGGTTGGCTTCCACCACGTTGGTGATCTGAAGGTCTGGGTACATCTGGGGAACAGCACAGACAGAGGTTTCTCTCCAGAAAGGACAGAGAATGTGCAGAGCAGCCCCTACCTCAGTAGTGTAGTAGAGTAGTGAGGCTGATTCTCTACACAGGAACAAGTTGGAGTTTGCACATGGACACACGCTCTCCTCTGGATCAAACTCAGGACAGCTGGAGACATAAAGAAAGCTCCAGCTGTCTGTCACACAGGGCTTCAGAAATGGATATGTCACTGCTTTGAGGCAGGAGAAAGCCAGGTCAGGGCAAGAGGCCTCACTGGCACTAAGCTAAGGGGTCTGGATTTGCACAGCAGTGGAGGAGGAGCATCTGGGTATTCAGGTTTGGAGGAGATGTAGCTGTTTAATTCTTTCTGGAGCAACACAATACCCCCTGGAACAGCAATCACCAACAAACAGGGTTTAGTAATGTCTTCAGACTCTCTCAACACCTGTCAGAAAAAGCACCCACCTCCTCAGGTTTCCTCATGCCTGGTCCATTTATGATGTATTAATTTGATCCTTATGCCCTGCTCAAGTTCTCACATCCAGACACTGGCTTATATTTAGGCTTCTACTACGTGAAAAAAAATGCAGCCCCAGTTATATCAGCCTTGTAAAACAGTTTAAAAAGTTTTCCAGTCCAGACATGGTACATTCTGTTGCTTTCCCATTAAAAAAAAATACATTCCTTGTGGTATTTTATGTGCCTGTCACCTCATAGGAGCAATTAAAGACACTGGACAAGGCCAATATGTTATAGAGTATCTGAAACACAGCAGAAGACGATTACATCTTTTGCAATAAAGTATAAAGAGCTTAAAAATACCATCAGAATTTAATTAAAATATTTTTCTAATATTCTGGCTGATCTGAACACATCACTGAGAATAGCACAGCCACATTCTACCTAGAATAGGTGTCAGGTTCCATTTTACACAACAGGGAGCAGATGCTGGTTAACCAGCTCGGAGGCAGAACATTTGGGTAGAGCCCTGCAAACATACATGAAGATACCTCTGACATACAGACCAAGGACCTTCTGTGGCAGTGTGAGGTGATCTGAGGTAGCTTCTAAATCCCACTGCAGTGTCCTCCCTGCTCTTCCTGGGTAATAACTCAGCAGGACAGTACAGGGAATTGGACATGGGCAAAAGCAAGCTCATCTCCTGCAGGGTTAATTTGCTACTGAGCAGCTAAATTGGAATCCAATTCCTTCACAGCAGTGAAGAGTCAGGATTACACAGAAAATCTCACCTCCTGGCAATATTGCAGAATCTCCTCCTTTCTTCCAAAGCAGCTCTTGGTCCCAGAAGTGTCAGGTTCCCATTTCCCAGTCTGGATGTTCACATGCATATTTAGCTTCCCACAGAACATGGCAATTTGAGGCTCTGCCACCGCAAACCCTGTCCCAGCATTGGCTGCAAGGGCCTGTGAAGACAAACCAAAACAAAACACCTTGATTCATTATCTGATCAAAGACTCAACAACTCACAGAACCAGAAACCCTCTGGCATCTTCTCAGACAGCTCCTGCTTGATCCAGAATATCAGTGGAGTCTTGCAAACTATTTTGTAACAACATTCCTTGAGATGCTGAGCCAACCCCAAGTTTTCACCAGCAAGGCATTTGTTTTCACAAACTCTGTTTTTATAACTGGAACAACAGCTTACCAAAATCAAGAATAATTCCCACTAAAAGGCTGCACCTATATGGGGGCAAAACAAATGTCTGAAAAACTTACTAAATAATACTAATAACTTTTGGCAGAAGGACCTCTGTGAGGTTACACACAAGCAGGTATTACTACTAATAATAAAATAACTGTGTCCCACTGCAAGAATCCTGCTCAGAGTTTAAAACTATGTGTTTATCCCAATATTATTGAATAATTGGGATAGAAATACCCAAGATTTTTGCTCAAACATACAAATAAAGATGATTTCTGCTGAATCAGAAAAAATAGCTGTGGCAACCAGCTCCTCAAAGCCTGTTGTGTCCCATTCAGTGCACTCCTATGGGGAGCTGTTTCAGATGTGTTCTGCGCACCAGCAGACAAAAACCTGACAGCCCAGGTCCACATTTGGGTCAAACTGCAAACTGAGCAATGAAAATAAGGTCAGGGCCCCTTTCTGAAATCTTGCTGGCTGACCAAAAGAGGAAAAAGAGGAGTACATTAAATTGCAGACCTTTTTTTTTTTTTTTTTTTTCTGAGAAGACCAAGTGGATGGTGGGAGCTGAACATGCTCTCCTTAAATAACTACTACCTGTTGCAAAAGAGAAAGAGGCATAAGGCAAAAAAGCAGATGAATTACTAAATCAAATGCTCTTTAAGGTGTTCAGGAGAATTAAATCAATTTCAACTACTCCAGATGGAAACAGCAATGCAGAGTCTGCTGGCCCTAAGCTGCTTTTCACTGGCAGGCAACACAACCCCAGGCTACCAGTCCTGCCTTCATATTTAACTTTTTGTGCACTGAAAAATGCATAAATTACTGTGGTCACTGTTCATCCCCTACTGCCTGCAGACCCCCATCAATTCATACCAATATTTGTATGCCTAAAGCAAATAAAGGAATAAAGAGTAGAATTCAACTGGACAACTTCTTTGTGCAGCTCCTAGTTACTGGATATTAGGAAAAAGAATAACTCCATTATAATTAGCTCATTTCTCCCCCTCCCCTTATCTCACTGCCTGGAGATAAGACATTTCAACACTCTGAAAGTCAAGGATTGTTTAGAGCTGAGCACAAGATTAGTGCTTGGGGGAGAAAACCAACCTGAGGCATAAAAGCATAAATTCAAGTATTAACTGCAGAAAAATGACCCCTTGAATTTTAAGTACTATTCACCCGTGCATCACTTAAGAGAAACAGTCTTATACAAGTGGTTTCTATTTACTCTGACCCTTCTAATCAACAGATGCTCATGACAGCATGTTTTAACACAGACCACAAAGCAAGGAAATACCAAACTATGTGTAACAGATAGCAGCATCGATGTCCCAGTATCAAAATGCTGCCAAGTTCACATATATTTTCAAGTTTAGTGCAGGTATGTTTGTTGTACTCTGTCCTAAGGAAAAAAGAGTCACATAGTGCAGGTACAGGGGGAACTCTGAGGAATAGACTGAGGCTGGGAATATGGTGCAGTAACTCGGTTCTTTCAGAAATCAAGCCTTTAATAAACATCTTACAAGTGCACACAGCAGAACCTGTGATAGGTAGGCCTTGCACAACCCTGCTCCCTGCTGTCTTTTCAGAAGAAAGAGGCAAACATAGAATGATCCTTCATAACACTAAACACACACAAACTTTTTAAGAGGCTCTTTTTATCTCTCCAAACAAACACCACTTTGGTACCAACAACCACTTTCCAGAGAGCACAGGACCTGACATGCTAAAGGAAACAATCCGTAAAACAATTCTGTTTGATGACAACACCACAACCACATCCAAGTTCCACGCCCAGAAAAAAACGAAAAGAAACACAAGATCAAGAACCCAGGAAGCATTTTAAACCCTTTTAAAAATACAGGACACCAAAAGAGAATAAATGCATGTGCTATGATGGCTCTGCTGATGCCTGAAATCTGGCTCCTTCAAAGCAAACTTAACAAGTCTGCAGCACAATAAGGGAACTTCGTGAAGGCAGGAGAGGTGCAGGCTCCATCGAGAGGCAGAAACATCCCTAAGTAATCCATTCATCACAGCTCTTGCATGAGCAAAACTCCTGTTCAAACACATACCAACCTCCTGAAATCATGACCACCCCCTATTTACATACTGATTCGAGCCAGTGTTTGTTTTTGCTGCCTCTCTGGCTCGATCCCTGCAAAGGTATCATTCCTCCTCCTTGGATTGCTCGCATAGTTTGCATATCAGTCGAGTGCTGTTGCCGTAGCTACCAGAACATGCTAAGCCCCAATTCACAGCTGAACAAACGAGACTAATTACTTGCTTGATTTCATCACTTTTAATCAACCAGCAGAAATCTTCTCTTGAATTGCGCTGTTGGGTGAGTTAATGAACTTTGAGATACACAAGTTGATTTTTTAACCCCAGGACCTGCAAGACAAGATTTTTGAGCAATGGGCTTCAATTTTCCTTCACTGGCAATCCACTCCAGCCCTCAATCATATCAGTTATTTAATCTAGTACTTTGATCTCATTTTAGCTGTAATGAGAGAATACAGCACCTCCAAACTTCATGGAGGCCACATCTTTTAACACTGACACTTAAACAGAGAAAAAGGTCACCTACAAGAGCCTTTTGGGACCAAGAAACTTTCTGATGCTTCCCACAATTGCCTTCGGTGTATCAAAACTGGAAGCAGATCCCTCAGGCTACACTCAAACATCACTCTGCAAAAGGAAGGCTTCAGAACATGTAAACCAGCACAAAGCTTGGGATAAAGCCATGTCCTTAGTTAAGCTCTTTAGTACTTCAGAGAATTCACCCAATCCACATTGCAAAGGGATGAACAAACTGACAGCACATTTTTCTCTGGGAATTTCCCAGCCATAAATGGAAGCAGCTGCTTCTTTTAGTGCTGGGGAGCAACTATTCAATCCTTTAAATAAGCAGCCTGACAGATCAGGAGGGGCAACACACACATGATGGAAGACAGTTCATCCAGTTGTATACATCCTTGCTGAACATTAAAAAGTAGCTATTATCCTATTAATACATATCCATGACATGAGAGCAAGACAAATGTTATTTAGGAAAAGACTGTTCCGTAAACCATTACTTTTTTCCTCACCGGCACTTGAATTTACAAGATGTTTCAGGAGAAACAGGGCTCTGCCTTTTGGTATAATTCTGTAATCCAGTTTGCTTTCCAAGACCAAAGAAGTTTTTGATTCCATAAACACATAAATCTCTGGCCAGTTAATGTCAGTTAAATTCCTCATCCTGCCATGCGGTGCCTGATTTATGGTCTTGAAACACTGGAATTCAAGACCCTAAATTTTCCTTTTCTCTGATGGAAGTGTCTGCCCAAGTATCCTGGATTTTATTTACTACTGGCCTCTTCAGCTTGTGACACAGGATTTAATGTGTGAGCATAACCCACCTGGAGGCCTGGGCTCCAGGTGCTAAAAAGGGTCATATCTGTTCCTCCTGCAAGTATCCCCAATCCCGAAGGGGGGACACAAGGCTAGAGACTTTAGTAAAATAAAGAGTATTTTACATCTACCCTTGAAACACAAGCAGTACATTGCAGTTCTGGTTTGTAAAGATGTAAACATGAAAACCACATCCATATCCTTTGCCTTCTATTGCTGTGATCTGTTAAACCTCATCACAACATAACTTATTTCACATGCTGTCCATTCAGCTCCCTACGGAATGCTATTCTGGAAAACCATCTGGCATGCTGCTGGGGACTTGAGGCTTGAAGGGTGATTGGAGCTTATCTCTTGTGAAGAAAAGCTGATAGTAATAATTCACACAAATTAGTTCCTGAGAGCTTTCCTTAATAGCACAAAGGTATCTGCAAAATGTCATATTTAACTGAATTCTGCATTTTTGGTGGGGTCAAACATGACCGTAGCCTTGTCCATCTGATCAGATTAGCCAGAATGAGCCTTTATTCCAGCAAAACCAGAGTGGAAGGGAGCTTGAGAAGCTTGGAGAGCCTGTGAGGAGAACCCACACTGCCCAAGCTTTTCATCAGGCTTCCCCTGCAGCAACACGAGTAGCTCTCCACATAACACCATGGAAGATTAAGCTGTTTTAAGACTGAAACTCCAGCCTCTAGAATTTTAAGGTGCTGAAGAAAGCTCCAATGGAGAACTGCATTGACTTGGTGACCAGAGAAGAGTTTACTGGCTGCTGAGGGCATATCCCGCCTTAGGTGACAAGGCAAGGCCTTTTGCAGGATTCTCTCCAGGACAGATCAGATCAGATTACCTGTTCCTGAGTTACATGTACTCCACAACCAGTTGCTACTACTGACAAAAAAAAGCCATGCAGCACTTGAAAAGATTACTTGCACTGTTTGTTTTTAATTAAGCGAAGCCCCTCAGAACCAATACTGGTTATTAAATCAGGGTGGACATGAACCACAACCTGAGGGACTTCAGAACAGGCTGCTCAGCACTGTCCTTATCCAGATATATCACACTGCCCACCTTAATTAAAGGAAAGGAAGAGCTTTTTCTGGGTTTGTTTTTTTAAATTACATTTCCTACTCTTATCTGGAGCAACTCTGCAAATCTCCCTATGTCAGTGCAATACCCACAAATATGGAGGATATAAACTGAACGCTTTCAAGACCACTGAGGAATTCTAACAGTTCCTTTGATACAAAAATGAGCCCTGTTACCTTACCAGCCTTTTGAAGAACACAACCCTCCGTGGCTGCTGCTTTTGAATGTGTGAGGATTCTAATGTTTTGCCCTTTCTGCACTGAAACATTGGTATGAATGTTTGTGCAGGGATTCAACTGCTTCAGCTGCACACTCCATATTATCACTGCCTCCAGCTGACATCCATGGGCCTTTTTCCTTCCACATGGAGAGGCCAGGCCGTGGCAAAACAAAAATTAAGAAGAGCTGCAGTCACAAACTGAAGCTGTTGGAAGGAGAACAGCTGGGCTGGCATTGTAAAGCCCAGCCTTCCTGGGTCACAACGTGCCACACATCCATTGCCATGAATCTCACCTGGGAATTCATGATAAGTCAGTATTCAGGAGACCAACACTTCAACTAAAAAGTGAGGGATGTTGGCAGAGGTTCTTTACACACAAGAACTTCTGGACAGAATACTTAGAACTCCCCTGGTTTTGGATTTCTTCTGGACAGAATACTTAGAACTCCCCTGGTTTTGGATTTATAACTTGTAAACACGAGCAGAGCTCTCAATTCATGCTTCAAATGGCGTTTCATGCTTTGTTTTACTTAGCTTCTTTTCCGGGTTTTATTCAGCAGATAGGTGGCTTGAACCCAGGAAGGCTAATGAATGCCTGACACAGCAGGCAGTAAATCTACAGACTAGCAGCTCATCCTAGCTTTATTGCTTTATTTTTTTTTAAATTGCTGATAATTACAATAATGCACATGGGCAGGGGTCCAAGACAGGAAGAATTATTGTCTGCAGGCAGATCTGGTGTGAGCTGATAATACCAGCCTGTGTTTGCTTTTGAATTTAAATGGCAGAAATCTCACTAAAGCAGTCTTTGGCTTGCTTTAACTTGCTGGAAGGGGTGGAGTTCTCATCTGCTTGTCCTTTATTGACTTTTGTGGTGGAGGAGCCTGCACCAGCAGAGAACTGGGAGCCAAGGCAGAAGCTGCAGTGGTAGCTGGGGTGCAGTTTATATTTAGATGCCTGTGTTTATGGCTGACATGAAGCCTTGAATGCTCGGAAGTTCAGGGACAACAATCCACGCACTCCCATACATGCCGACGGCAACCGCAGGATTACAAAGACCTGCTGCAGCCTGAAGCATTCCTTACTGCCCTGCACATTCCACTGCCTTTCTACAAGGAAAAAGGGAGATTTCCAAGTACCTGTGACTCATGGGCAGCCTTTTTGCCCTTGGAATTTGTACTTCGGAGGTATCAGATTATTTCCCCCTCCTCCTCTAGTTTATCCATGCTCCATAAACTGGGCATACATGAGTCAATGGGCACATAACCTGCCTGGGAGACATTTGCACTGGAAACTGCCACATTTCCATAGGGAGTGCCACACTGCAGGCAGTGCTTGTGCACAGCTGGGCTGGGGGAGAGGTGATCAAATCCGGTAAAGCCACGAGTCAGCACTGTCTCAGCTTCCTGAAGTTGCTTGTGTAACGTGGTTGCCTTTGGCATCCTCTTTTTTATCCCTGGAGAGACAAAGTTCATAACAACTCCAGTGGAACATTCCCTGAACAAATGTTGCTGTACCCAGAACTATGCCCTTTGGAAAAGATTAACTGCAGGGCCTCAAGCTTTCAAAAGTACGGCTTGGATGTAATGGCTGGGACTGGAACAGTTTAAGACAAAGCCGCCCTAAAAACAAGGGCAAGAGAAAAGGAAAGTACAAACACTGATAATCTTCACACAACGCACAGGTAGGTCCAAATAGGTTTAATCATCCAGGTCGCCTTCCACGCATCCCAAGGACATCAGGGACAATTTCCAAGCTGCGTCAGACAGACACTCACAGCCACTTCCTTCCCCTCGCAGAAGAACACTGCCATGGCGCTATTTAAAGTTCCCTTTTTATGGCACCATCCGAAGTCCTATCCCAGCACAGGGAGCCAGACCTATTTATCACTGGGCTAAACTGAGGCACAAAGTCAAGTGACTTGCCTAAGGTCACCCAGCAGTGAGCTCAGCTCAGTTTAATCCTCATCTCCTCACTCCAATCTGTGTCATCACTCTGTCTTGCAAGGCCCAACTAATTGCTGCTTTCCCACATTAATTATTTGGGCATCTGAGGCACAGAGACCCAAGATGTCCTGTTAGCCAGTCAGCAAGTGAAAACTTGAGAGCAAGTTAATGTTTTCACATTCACTAATATTCTGCTGAAAAAAATGGCCATGTAGCAATTTTGCCTTCCTGGACAACCAGAAGGGCAATCCAAACCAAAACCTAAGGACAGCAGCTATGGCTTAATAGTGTTTGAAAAGTTTAGCTCTCAGATCTTTCATTTCTGAGCTGATTGTTAATATGAACTATCACTGCTGATAGCACAAAGGCATCACTGAGAGCAGCACATGTGGAGGAATACTGAGAGAT
Source organism: Coloeus monedula (assembly GCF_965178545.1). Classification (NCBI taxonomy): domain Eukaryota; kingdom Metazoa; phylum Chordata; class Aves; order Passeriformes; family Corvidae; genus Coloeus; species Coloeus monedula. The sequence goes on along the minus strand of NC_138805.1, from coordinate 154,400 downwards.
GCTATTTTGTAAAGTGACTTCTCCGTAGTTTGATAGGAGAGTTTGTGCCATCTTAAGGCACTTTAGCTATACAAGAATTAGGGAATATGATCACTGTAGTTACCAGGATACAGATTCCATAATACACAGCAAAGTACTTTTAGAAAATCTTTCATCACTTCAAAGCAATTTGTTCAAGGCAAAAATAACTCCTGGACTAAAACTCATCACAAGTCACACACCCACACAAGTTCTCCACTAGCTTTCCTACTGGCCAAAACTGGCAGAAAGGAGACAGAATAATCTGTTAACACCAGGTAGACAGAAAAATAAACCCTTTACTACTGAGTCAAAGTGATTTAGCATTTCAGGAGGGAACAAACCAAAATTCCTTCCTCAAAACAGCATGAACATTTGTTTTACAGATCTTGCAAAGCTCACTGGGAACTGCACAAAAGAGCCACTGCAGGAACCTGTGGTTCCTCACTCCATCCACGCGTCTGACCACCCAGCTGACTCCAGATAAAAAGGCTGCAGAGATTGTGTTTTTCTCTAAAACACCATGATCCAAAAGGCAAGCAGGAAACTGAAGGGCACATTTTCACAGAGAATATGAAGTAGCAAGGACAAATACCTGGGGGGGGGAAAAAGCAAGATAAAGAAGGATAACAAGCAGGAATGCAGTTAGCAATGCAGCCTGAGTTTGGTTCAAGTATCCATCCCCTTACAGATGTTGTTCAGTATCACAGATTGGTTATTTATGTGCACAGACTGCACGTGTTTTGGAACATGATAAAACACTTGGGATTTTCAAGTCCTGCAATTAGGCTACATGGCAACTTCCTGACAGCACACGGGAATGATTCAACAGGTCCTGCTCTGACCACGCTGGAGGTCTACGGGTCATGCTTATTGCTTTCCACCCCTAAATTCACAATCTTCTGTACAAAAACCCCAAAACCCAATCCAATTCATTGGTAATTCTGTCCCCTCCAAACAATTCAGATGAAACTTCAAATCTGCAGAGGAAACCATGAGGTTTTTAAGTCTTGGGTTTCCAAACCATGCTAATGACTACCTTTTGAAACCTGGAAACCACAGCTAAAATACAGGGCTGCTTTTGTCCTTGCTGCTGCTCTCTGACCTCTGCCAAGCTTATGCTGATCCATCCCAAAACTAACAAGTTACCAAAAAAATTATGAAATAGCCTTGTTTTTTCCAGCATAAAAACTGAGAATACTTTTATACTTTAAACTTTTTAAGTCCACAGGTTACTTCTACAAATTTCAAGTCTGTCAAAATGGTCAACAGTTAGCACCTGTTATTGAGAACAGGTAGCAATGCTGGCTCTTAGTAAATCTATAAGGAAAATAATGAAAATTGGGATTGTAAACCAAAACCATCTTCCCATACACCTCCCCCTGTTATTTATTCAGAGTTGTTAAGGAGCATCTTTCAGGCAGCAGCTTACATGACTGCTCACACACGAAACAAAATCTTTTAAGAACCTTTAATGTCTAAGTGTGCAAAAATCAGTGCTTTAAAGAGTTTCCTATACTGACACTGTAAGTTTCTTCAGCTACAGTAAACAACATCGTTTTCCTTAAAGAAAACTTCAATGTGAAAACTTTACCGTTAGTTGCTCATCAGGAAAAGTTCCTACCACTCATGGCAATAAAATAAATGCAAGAGAATTAACTTAGCAAAACCATCTCAAATTTTCATCAAAACAGTCTTTCATTTTCCTGACTTTAGCTATTTCTGATCCCACTAAACAGCAATAAAAGTGGTGAAAGGCTTCCACTACAGCTGGCAAACTGAAGGTGAGAGTGCAAGCCCACAAACAAGGGCAGGATAAAAAATGCCAAGCACTACTCTGGTTAAGTAGGGAAGAGGCTGGAGTGCAGGAAGAAGGCTTGGAGGAACATTTCTTACTTCCAAGAGTCTGAGGGCAAAAGCTTTATTTGTTTATTTTTAAGCTTATCACACACAGCCAACCAGTCCTCAAAAGATCCTGGCGCTATCAGCAGAATTCAGGCTCAAATCTCACAATTTACCTTCTTCCAAAGCAGAGGATGAAAAATGGACTTCCATACATTCCCTGGAACTCAAAACACCTGGATTGAGCAGTCTGATACAAGAGAAGTGACAAAAAGCCTTTTGAAGCACCCCCCAAAACTTGTCAGCAGCAGGGTCACAGAAAGTAAAGGACCTCACCAATGGCCTAACGTACTTCCCTTTTTTCCACTCTTTAAAAGCAATCCGTAGTAATTTAGCAGCATTTTATTTCCAAAGCATTAATTCATCAGCTGGGATGAACAGTTACAGCACCACCCCACAGCCAGGCTCGCACACAAGCTCGAATGGATGCATTAACCAGTTCCTTCACGGGAAGCAGCAGAGCTCTACTCAGAACAGCGGCTTAATGCTATTAGAAAATTAAGTGGTAATTTATAGAACAGACTCGAGCTGGCTGTGCTGAGATGCCCTTCACTGATTTTACTTTTTGAAAGTAAAACTACCTCCACAGAAGGAAGTATTTCAGGGCTATCACTGCAGAACATTTACCTGGCTTTGCATGTTGAAAACCTGAATTTCTTATGCTGAATTTTATAGCTCTTCACTCTACTGAGCTGTATCAGATTGTGTAGCACTGCATGGAAATAAAATAAAATGGGAGAGGTGATTTTTATCTTTGATAAAATGAGATTTTAACTTGTTAATAGCCTTTTCCAGGTTCCAGTGGGAAGAATGATCCTGTGCACACTGATAATAATTTCCTTGATGTTTCCTTATGCATTTTCTGAAAAATTTCAAGGTAGGGGAGAGAACACGGTTCTTTTCCGTCTGCTTTAGCTGAAATACAATTGACCATAAGGTTAGTGGAAGAATTTACACACTGCAGCTGCACCCACCTGATGGTCAGGTCCTTGATGAGTTTTAAGTAACCTGACACTTCACTGAGGGCTTCGAAGCACAAAGCCATCAGGTGCTGAAAGCTTTATTACAAAGGTGGAAGCAAAAACTGCCTGTTCTGCAACAGCAAGGGAAATTGTTCTTTGAAAAAGAGCAGGCAGAACAGTTTTCAACAATCCAGTTAGGCCTTAAAGAGGCACTATACACTGAGAACTTCCATCACCTCAACTGAAATTCCTCTTGAAGGTCTCTGAAATGTACTAGTATTTTAAATTTTTTTTTGAACCCTTTGCCCTGGCTGTCCATCATAGCAGGTTTTTGGTTTTTTTGGTTTTGTTGGTTTTGTTTTGTTTTTTTTGGTATGAAGACCAGCTGGAGGAACTGTAAAGAAAACCGTCAAGATACGTTATTTTGAACACAAGCATTCCAAACAATTCTTTATTTTCCTGCTTGGAAAAGGCTATCAGGCAGGGAAAGAAGTGACTGTTGACTTTTACTTAGAGATGCTTTTTTTTGCCTGCTCAGATGCTCTTGGGAGACACGCTTGAATGAAAAAGAAATAAACGGTCAGCCTTGCAAACAAGTTTTGCTTTCCTTAACCCTACAAGCAGACAAGGATAGCAATGGAAATGCTGACTTAACATGCAAATCCCATCACTGGGACAGTAGTTGGAGGGTAGATTGATCTGCCTATTGATGCAATTGGCCACTCACCATTTTCCTAGCCATGGGCTGAGTCATTTCAATAGTTCTTTCTCAAAGTCAAAGGATGCAAATGTTGCATAAAGTTCTAACCCTGGGGAATGGTGGTTTTGTTTCACTGGTTGACTTCAGACATGGCCCACTACGGTGTTTTTTAATTCAGAAACCCAGCTATCAGCTGCAAATATTAACTCTGCCAGAATCTGGCAAATCCGTGATGTGGATTAGCTCTATAGAATCTATTCAGATGTCTCAAATCATAACAGAGCAGCACCCCAAAAAGCTGTGCTGAAATTATAGCCTGATGATGCAACAGCATGAGACAGCCAGAAACATACCTCATTCTCATATCCCTACTTTGGACATCTTACCAAAAAAAAAAAAAAAAAATCATGGAGAGCCCAAATGAGTTCCTTGCCAGACCACATTTGAATTATCTTGGAGGCTGCCCCTCCCTGCACAATTCCCAGCCAGCCTGGACAGCAGTGGGACCAGTACTACATGGATTTGTGTTATGAGGCTGGGAACATTCTGAGAATACTGCACTGAGAACTTGTGTATCTCATAGTAGTACCTGTTGGAGGAGTAGAACAGGTTTGGTAACCAACACAAAATGAATGGATTTGTGGGTGTCAAGGCTTGTGGGGCAACTCTACAGCCTGGACAGCAAAGGCACATGGAGCAACTACTCAGTCAGAGTCACACAACTGCTTTAGAGGCTGTCTGTATCCCCATAGTTATACCTGTCAATTAAAGGATGTGAGTGTTAACCCAGAGAGGTGGGAATAAGTAAGAACAGTCCTCTGCTTTGGGCTGTTCCCAAAGTTAATTCACTGAAGGAAGCATCCTAACAAGTAGTGACGCCATTTTAAGTGTCAATCAGGTGACACTGACCTCATCTGAGGTGGGGCAGAAGGGACCAACTATCCACTCAAACACAGCAGAGAAAAATGAAAGCAAGAAAGTGTCTACAGACAACACCAGGCCAAGTGTCTCCATATGCAAACTAAGCCCTGGTTTCATCTTTCTGTGATATGAGCATTTCAAATCTGGCTCAAGTTAAAGATGTTCCCATCCTGATGCATTCCAACAGATTGTACCAGTCCAGCATGCTCAGTTTGTCTGTATTTTTATCTTTTATCTTTTATCTATGTGTATCTTTATTTTGTATTTTACAGGACATATTGTGTGTTTTGCAGCTTAATGACTATTTTAATCCTCTTCATCAGTGAAGAGCGTCATCCTGGACATGCTGGAGATACAGATTGTGAGATGGATGCTGCTCAGAGATCTATCTGAAGAGCCACTCCAAAGCACAGAAATCATTCCAAAGCAAATACTACAAAACAAAAAGAAATCTCTGCTTTGCTTGATCTGGTGTATTTAAAGCATGCTGTTATAAACAGTAAAAATCAGCCCTCTTTTATGGCCTGAGAAACAGCTTAGAGTAGGTCAGCAGCATCCTCTTAAAAAAAAGACAAAGGACTGCTAGTCGCAATGCATCTCCAAGTCCACGTGAGGGGAAGAGCTGCTGAAAGTTTAGCACATTAAACCCATCTTAGCTAATGCTGCTGCCAGCTGTGGCTAAATGTTTGTTATGCCCCCAGTTATAAGATCAAAAAAAATGTAAGAATCACAGCCTAATAAATAAAAGAACAGAAAATTATGAGGAAAGCTATCAGCCACTTGCATAATGAGGAACAATTATTCAAATTTTTGCAAAAATCTTTAAAGACAGTGACATAAAGCTCAAAAAGCCAAATTGAAACCAAGGACAAGCAAAGCAGATGAAGTAAAGTCATCTTTGCTTTTGCCTGGAGCAAAAGGCCATTTAGGGTCTTGGAAAGCAGTGCTCCTCATGTCTCTGCTACAGTACACATGAAGCTTGCAGCCCAAAATTTTCCTGGCTGTCTCCATAGAATTCTTCCTTGGAGCACCCAGCTTACCAGTTTGCACACACACTAGTACAAGTATGACAGTGGCCATTTCAGAACAGCACTGCTCCTGAAATCCATCAGCATCTATTACAAAAGGACTACAATGCTGCATTCTACTCAGGGCCCTGCAGTGAAAGAGGGAATTAACATGCTGTAGATGCTCTGTGGAAAGCCTCCATACAGTCATACTTTGAAAAGTACTCTCCTCATCACGCTAATTCCCATGTGAAGCAAGTTGCAAAAGCTTGCTCAGTATAATTGAGCGCAACAAATCCATCCAAACCCAGGAATTTCAGCCTCAACTTCAAAATAGCTTTTGTCTGTACTGTGGATTTTACATTTAAGCAAATTTGAAAGAAGATTTCCCGTCATTTAAAAGCCCAACTACAGGAGGAATCCAGCTCTTCTAGTTCCTCCTCCTGGCAGCCAGGATGCAAAGGGAAGGACCTGTTGTGCAGCGAGAGAAGGCAAAAGGATGTCGAGGTGATCAGCTGGTTTATTTCTTTGTCTCTTATCCTGAGAAACAAAGATATATTCTGAAGCAAGATGCAAGGATTTAAAATGAAGGATTAATTAAAAACACTATGCATAAAACACAGCACTATGGATTCAAACACAGGTAATAGATTTCAGCTCTTGTGATTAGTACAAGTTTTTATTCACAAACTCAAACGTGCATACCATGAAAAAAAAGACAAAAAGTGCATGAGCACATAGGCAGAAGGAGAGGGACAGAACAGGTGACAAGCTGTGATCCAGCCCACAAAGCCAGCTGTGGACAAGGCAGGGATACAGCAGTGCAAACCTTCCACTGCATCCAGCCTTTGCTCCAGCAGGCCATTCATCTCTGCCTCTGTTATTGGGAAATTGTTCCGAGAAAGCAGCTGTGCCCTAAACAGGACATCCACATACTGGCTGGCTTTGTTGCAGGGCAAGTATTGATGCAATTTGAACAAGACAGCATTTATCAGGAGTGACGGGGACAGGAACGTGGGGTTTTTTCCCTTGTTTCTCCAGTGAGTGTCCCTTGCTGTGACACGATGCTCTGTCCCAAGCCCAAGCTTCACACACCCACAGGAGCACCACAACTTCATTCTGTGACCCCCTCAAGAATTCCCTCAGCCTCTCCTGGGATTTGGCTCTTGCCCAGGTAAGCCACAGCACCATGTCCATCCATGCCCAAAGGCTGAGCTCTAATACATCAATATACTGCAAATGCAAAATCTCAATTTTTTTGCCTGGTTACCAAGGGAAAACCTTCTCCACTGCCTGACATTTCCAGCACTGAGGCTGAGGCTCTACTTAAAGCCTCTGGAAATGAAGTGGTTATTGAAACCCTACAACTCAAACTACTTAGAGGCACTTAAATCTTACCCCAAGTCCAAATGGGAGCTGCAAGCATCCTGCTCCATTCAAGAGTAATAACCGGTTTCCACAATAACATGCACCCTCAACAATTTCTCAGTCTCCTTTTTTCCTGGCAGGCAGCACATTTCAGTCCATGCACGAGCACTGCTGTACCCTACATTTCAGAATTCATCTTTGACCGAGGCTGCTAAGGCAGGCTCCGTGCTCTGCTTGGATCCTGACACCATTTCATTCTTCAGGGTTTCTAAACGTGTTTGTGATCTTGCGGCGTAAAACGAAACAGCTATCAAATTCAATTTCTTCAGTGAGGGCTTTGATAAATTATGCAGGGAAAGACTCACATTCAAATGCCAATACACTCTCTGGGAACACCAATCAGAGGTTTGAATCAACATTTTGCATTTAATCTTTTGAGAGGAATACTTAGGAGATTAAAGCAAATCTGCCCCTCTCTGTTTCAGGCCACAATTACTGTAAGATGACCAGTGCAAGAAGTCAACCAATGCTTGGTATTAGTGAATTAGCCTAATTTGTGCAAATTCGTCCATTTTTGGCAAGTTACTAGGCCTGATATGAATGAGAGAAGATCAAACACCAATAAAAAACCCAACTACACTTAGAGCTGGCAATGTGTCACGTCAAATCCAAAACCATAGAGAGAATTTGGTGATTAAAAGCTTTATGCTAGAGGATACCACACATCTAAGCGGAGACCAGCTTCTGTTGTGAATATGCTATCCAAATCCACTTGGAATCTAACAGGAGTGCACAATATTTATTGTAACAGATGGTATGGGTAAGATTTTTCTTTTTGTTACTGTCATTTCACACTATGTAATGACATCATAACTAGTGGGATTCATCAACCCAAAATCCAAAAGAAAAGGAACAAAGCTTTTGGCAGGGAGCTGGAGCTAAAAATAACATAAGAGCCTTTAAAGAAAAGCCCAAAGATTAAAAATGCAAATGTTCGGCTTTTGATTTAAGCATCTCAGTACTGAAGTTAGCATAAGGCAACTCCTAGAAAATACCAAGTAGTTTGCTAAACCTCTGTTTCATCTTGGCAAGATTTTTGAGTTGTCCTCACTGACTGCATTTAGAGCTTTGTGGTGATGGGTTAAAGAAGCACAACATCTTCATAAGAAAATGCAAGCCCTGCTATAGTAGAGAGTTAACAGAATAATACAATTCTCACTAATGCAAGAATTGAAAGAAACCAACCCACCCCCTGACCCACATCTCAGAACATCTCACATTTGAAAATGTAACATAACCAAGAAAATGTTTGTTGAAGGAAAAGAGACCTAAATGAGAACAGGAACTTTCAAGGTTAAACACTGCTTTTATTTAAACACGAAGTCATCTGTAAGGAGATGATAATTAGCTACTCTTAAATGGAAACTTCACTGAGTATCAACCTGCTGTTAGAGTCAAGGGAAGTACGGCCCCAGCCAGCTCAGTGTGCCCATGTGTGCCTGCCTGTCCCTGTCCTTGACCTGGATCAAAATACACTTTGCACTGCTGTAATTTTGTTAGAGAGAAGCTTACTGTATGAAATTACCTAAATGCATCCCTGTCACAGAGCCAGAGCCTGGGATCTGAGTGCTGAGGCATGTTTATCATCTGCTGCACCTCGGCACGATACCATGGGTCAGCGACACTGCCAACAGCTGTAACACACCAATGACTCAGGGCCTCACCCCACAGCTTCTCCAGTACAACAGGGAACCAAGGCACAGCTCCCACCTTCTGTGGGTTTTGCTGGGTTTTTTTCAGGCTGCATCTAAGTTATGCTGGCAATTTTAATGCCCTTCATACTTGGTAACTTGAAAAACTTGAGCTCAAAGTCATCGTTTGCTAATGATTTTCCGTTTGTCTCAAAGCACAATGAAGCCATCCAAGCCAAACAATTAATGACTTGTCTCTTCCATAAGTTTCTCTGAAGGTCACACACTGCATGGAATAACAACTTCAGACCCTGCTTCATCAACTGAAGGCCTTGTCCAGCCACAGCATCCTACCCCGCAGCTCACCTGTGCAGGAAATCCTGGCACTAGAAATAACTGGTGAGACTTTTGAAGGTCCAGAGGAGGAATCCCCCAGGAAAGCACTGACAAAGAGGATTAGACTAAACTATGTAAGCAGCCACTGATCTGCAGGTTGAGCACTAAGAATTCCTTCAAACCACTGCTAACAGATGTTACTGCACAGCCCAACACAGTCATCTTGAGAAACAAATCATCAGGAAAAAAGCAGCTCAAGTGAAGCAACTGTCCTTGCAGTAAACACACCAACATCAGCATAGCCCAGCTGCACCAGTCCTCACAAACTACTGGGCCAGTCTTGCCAGAAAAGATCTCTAAATCAGATGAATACATACATACGTACATGAACCAGGTCTGCCTGTAGAGAACAAAAGGCTTTCTGGACCATGCCTCACCCAGCAGTTCTCTCCCTCAGGAAACAGAGAACCAACATGTGATTTGAATTCCCATTGTCACCAGCGAAATGGAAAGTGAAATAAATCACCAAATGCCACGGAGAGCAGCAACATTTGACTGTGCACACTAGTTAAGAGTGACTAGGAGGCTACTGAAGATATAAACCAAAATGAAGGTCTGCAATGTATTCATTTGTACAAGAGCATTATCACGGCAGGCAAACATGACAACAAGGAGTTAGAACTCAATTTACTCCATATACAGGTTTATCTTTCAAGAATAAGGAGTACCTCCTTTTCCCCACTGGCTGTATACAAAACATCCCTGCAATACCTCCAAATGAAGAGCTGGTAAGCAGCTTAGCCAAATATGCCCCTGATCAGGTGGACACCTGATTACATAAAGCCAAGCAGGCTGGGTTTGGCTGCTAGAAAGATTAGTCTAACATCACTTGCAGAACATTGGTGTTTTGATCATTCATCTCAGGTTGGAACTTAAAACTCCCACAAATGCACATAAAGACAAAATTTTACATTTCAAACACCAATCCTTTAGAGCAAGCATTAGAACTTACGGACATTTGAAAGCCAGGCTAAAAGGTGGGTTTCACTTCTGTATTCTTTGATACATGGGTTTTCCATGTTCTCACATAAGGTAGTATAGCTTAAAGAACACTTAGTCACAAATATATATTTAACTCCAACTGAGAAGGCAGATGGAGGTGAAAGTAGTAAATCTAGTGCTGAACAAGTTAAAAAAAAAAGTGTCATTCACAAGCTAGATCTCCACATGAAATGTGCGTGTGTGTATATGAACGACCACCTGCCCTATATAAGTAACAGTATTAACAGGCTAAAGTTACTTTTATCCTATTGTATCTGAGGAGGAGCCATCAGTCCTCCCAAACCAGAAAAAATAAGTAATTTTGGTTAATTCACAATAAAGAGAAACCTGACAATTTAGTCCACGCACATCTTCCTTCTTACTGCTTTATAACTCACGCTACTAAGCATACAATAAGTATATATCTACATATGGAAAAGTTGTAAGAGTTTGCACAATGTTGTCAACCCATTTCTCCCCACAAACCTGAGACTTATTGGCACTTACAGCAAAAAGCTGAAAAGGAAAATATCCAAAAGCAAACTACAAAATTAATATAGTTAATGCATAGTCACCAAGCCCTAAGTACTCCATTTAAGATACGCAGCAACCAAAACCTGTGGTAGGAGATACCATTTCCCTGTGCCAAACTCACTGCAAGTAGAGAGAGCAGAACATGTCAATTATGGGTGCAGACAACACTTCTGGGGAAAAAAAAGGGGCAATCTTGCAAGTTCAAGTACAGTTCTGAATTAGGAGCCTCACCAGAAGGGTTTCTAGGCCATTGTGAGTATTCAAAGCCTTCCAATCAAGAGCAAGCATCATCTTAAATTAACACCATGTTTCAGAGGTGCTGACTGCCTGAACTTAAAATCAATGACACCAAGTTTTACTGCACAGAAGAAGCAAGAGAGCAAGAGTCTGAGGTGTTGCATCAATTTAGAAAGCCTGAGGAGTTAATGAGCAGAGAGTAAAATGCCCAAGTGTAGAAAGAAAGGGGAAGGCTTTGCCTTCTAACAAGAAATAGTTTGAGATGGTGTATTTCTTTCTATTTTCAGCTAAGGAACAAGGCTTTGGTTTAAGTACATGTGTAGAAGCAGATGCTGCAGTCAAAGTGACTTATACTTCCAAGGTTGAGTCCATATGCCTCCAAAAGACACACAAGCAAAGCAAAGGCAGAAGTTTTACAAGGCACATCTAGAGAGAAGCACAACCGGTACAGAGCACAGGGAACTGCAGTAATCCTTCCCTGCACTCCCAGGTGCTGGAGGAACAGCAGTGCCTAATTATAATACAGCTAAAGCCACCTACAGAATAGCTTTTGAATAACTTGCAGGTGATGCAACAACCACATTAACAAAAAAGTCATTCAATCCCTGGGAGAGCTATTAATGCCTAAATAACATTTAAGGAGGTGATATTTATTCCACAGGTGAAACAAGGAGAGCTGAAGGCCTCCTCCAAAAAGGAGCACTTACCTTCATGTGCCATCCTACAACACAGCATAAATTCCAGAGCCTCTCCGCAGTATCAGATTTGCTTTGTTTCCATATCTTTGCTTCAGAGAAGCTTTTATTGAAGCTTAGAAGAGGCACTGCATACAACCACCTTCATAGGAAGGTGTATTTCATAACACTGGGAAGCAAAGTTTTAGGAACTGAGAGGAAACTAAAGGCCACAGGCTCAAGACTGGAATTTTCCTGAGCTGTTTCTGCTCAGGACTCGAACACCGAAGTGGAAATTTCCCTAGGTGGAGTTCTTTGTTCGATGCAGCAGGCAATTAGAAGTCCCCAAGGTCTGCAGAAATGGCACAGACTGGTATTTTTGTTAGGGAGAATTTAAGCAATACAAGACAAAAATAGTAACATGAAATTCTGCTGCAAAACACACGCTTTTTTTTTCCCCCTCCCCCAAATCCTGGTGATTTCAAGCAGGCAGGTAACAGATGTAAGCATTCAAGAGAGCTTTGGAAAAATACCAAACATGATTAAAAAAAAGCAGTATCAGGTCTCCATTGCCTCAGATTTGATTACACAAAAAGGTCAAGTGATAAAAAAACTTTGCACCTTTAAAGGCCTTGAGGGCACAGCAGAAGCAGTTTATCATTGGAATACAAATCAAATTAGCATAGATTTATTTTCTTTTTCCAGTTGGCATCAGTGTCCTGTTTGAGGTTCCTGGGGACTTCACATGCAAAATAAGCAAAATTCAGACACATACTGCTATGGAAAGAAACACATTAACTGCTGGGATCCATGATTTCTCTAAATTCTTCCATTCATATTCATTTGGAAGAGAAACTGTCAGAGGTTATCAGCCATCCCCACACTTAAAGGGAGACCAACTGTCACCAGCACCAACCCCTGGGAATGCCCTAGTCAAGAGTTCAGATACCACCAATTTAAGAGAAAAAAATAAACTGCCACTCCCCTTGCTCTGTGCAGGACAGAAAGAAAAACAGATTGTAGTTGATAAGAAGATTACCGGGTGTTCCAGGGACAGGGAATGGGAGCTAAGATAATCAGGAGACAGAAAATCTACCTAATGCAAACGTGCCAATCCAACTGAACTAATAACTGCAGACATTTTTACGTGTTTTCCATTAACTTTCAAATATCATCTTGATTATTGAAAAAAAATCAATTGCTTGCATATTTTTCATCACATTATCTGATAAAATCCAGTAACAACCACAGTATAAATCCCTGAACAGTAACCATTTACTTCCTAAGCTCTACATTAAGAGCTATTCTTGAGCAAATCTGGCAGCAATAAAGACTTGAGAGCTGCAGTCTCCCCACTGACAAGACAATGGGAGAGGACGCAGCAAAAATAATGATTAAAATGCCACAGTTGATATTTTATGCCAGGAGATGAAGGTGGCTATCGTGCCTTTAGAGGATGCAAATTGAATTGCAGGAATGTTTTCATTTTAATCCTTTTCAAAAAGGTCAGTGCCCCCTTCTCCTGCTGCTGAGCTGCTGGCCCCTCCTGGAGCATCAAGGTGTGACACCGCTGCTCCCCTCTGTGCCAATCCTGGGATGGGCAAAACCCGGGATCTGCTTCATCACACAGACACCAGGCTTTGGAAAAAAATGACAGCTAGATTTGTTTTCCAAGCTGATTTTTCATGGCCCATATCCCTAAGCAGTAGATTCCAGAAGGGATGTGCATAGCAGCCAAATTTGTCTCGGATGTAGGAGAGGAAGTGACCTACAGCTGGAGGAGTTGCCAAACAGGTGCAAGAGATTGGATGTAGCACCAGCAGCCAGGACAGTCCCCTGCCACCAAGGCAATGCCAAGGAATCTGATCTGGGCATTAGCTCCATGCCCTCAGAGCAGCTCCACCATCCTTCCTGCAAGGTAACCGATGCATAAGTTGTTCCACAAACAGTTATCAACCATGTTCCATTGATTTACAGAAATTTAACAGAAGGATTGGTACAAAGTATGTGGAATACTATTCCTCAATAGCAATCAAACAAGCAGAAATCATGGACTAACCAATTCCATATAACACATTAAAAATATCCAAGAACTACATTTACTGCCAGTTAGGAATTACCACCAGCTTAGAGCTTTATGCATCACATTGAGGTAGATGTTCTGCTTAACCAAGCTTATTAAAATTTACTGTAAACTCTCAAATCAAGCCATTCATAAGCAGCCACAAGCCTGTTCTTTATCCAGCCCTAAATAACCCAGAACCTTCACAAGACAGATGCAGCTGTTTTGCATTTCGAAACAACATTCAGGCGTAGATTATTAAACTCTATTTACATGACATGTCTGAAGCTCAGCACGTACTTTGCTCCTTGTTTTGCTGCTTCCCTCTAATAAGACAGGTTTATAGTGTCGAGTTTTTAGACCCGCAAGATTTTCTCCTACCCATCTCGTTGTCTGGAGAGCTAGATTACACTGACCTTTTGGATTTAGGATAAAGCTGGAATTTCCTCTGACCAGTTACTTTCATATACGCAAACACAATACATATTTCGTGTATACAAAAGGAATATATACTCGTATACGTGCGCATGTACATATATATATACACACACAGACCCCTGTGGGCATCTAAGCCATTTCTAAATGAAATGCATAGCCTTTACATTCGGCTGAAGCATACTCCCCGAAAGCCAAGGTACCAGTTCCAAACCAAGATTTATTTTGGATCCATCAGCAACCAAATGGATTCGTTTAACCGAGATTTTTATCTAGGGAATTGCCCTCTAACAGTCTTCTAAGCTTCTGGACCCATCTGAAGCTGGCCGCTCCTGCTCCCGTGCCAAGAATGCCGAGGTCACGTCCCCAAAAAAACAGCCCCAAGCATCCCGCTGAGACGGAGCTCCCGTCCAGGTGCGCGGCCTGAGGGTTGCGGCTTTCCCGAAAACACGTTTAAAACACGAACTCACCACCCCGGGAAGGTCTCGGAAAGGCTGGACAAGCTCCAGGTGGTTCCACACCAGCCGAGACACCCCGAACCCCGCTTACCTCCCACCTGCGCATCGCGTACCCCCGGGGAAGCCCCCGTCGCCCGCCCCCGCCCCCGCACCCCCCACACACCTCGATGTATCCGGCGAGCGCGGCCGCGGGCCCGAGGAGCGCCAGGAGCAGCAGAAGCGCAGAGCCCATGGCCACCGCCATCAGCCGCCGCCGCCCGAGCGCAACTGCGGCCGCAACGCCCCCGCGGGGACCCGCCTCGCCAGGCCGCGCCCCCCGCCGAGACTGACAGCCCCGCGCGCCAATCGGAGGGTGGCGTGTAGCCGCACCCCCGCGCCGCTCTCAGCCAATGGGACGAGGCGCATGGTGGGTGGGGCCGCCCCCCGGCGGGAAATGGCTGCCGGGGCTGCCGGGAGTCGTGAGGGGGAGAGGCCGTGCGGGGGTGTGGCCGCTCTTTGTCACCCCCGGCTGCTACAGAATCAGCCCCCGGTAAAACCCCGCATAGCGGGGACCTGAAAAGACCATGGGATGTATGGCCGTCTGTGGGCTAAACGCTTCACCGCACCACTGCGGTGAGCAGGAACGCTCTGGGGTAATAAAAGGCAAGTGAGACGTTTTCCTCATCTAAAATGTTTCCCACTCAAAGAAAACATCTCTGCATCTATCCCTGATTTCTCAAAGCCCTTGACCCGTGTGCAAGCAGCAAGTTCCCGGCTGTTTGGGTTTCGCAATGTAACTCAACACGTGTCCTTTTTTATTTTTTTTTTTCTTAAAATACAGCTATTGAATGAAAAGAATTATAATCATTGACGACTTCATCCTGCTGCCAACACCGGGTGCTCCCCAGGCACTACCTGAAAGAGAAGACATCACATGTGCTGCCACACATGCTGCTCTGTAAACACAGCACAGCTCTCCATAAACTTTAAACAACATGCATGTATTTAATTAAATATTTAATTAAACAACAGACACATCACCATCACCACCTCCAGTTTGTGTTTCTTCTCAACCAGAGCACAGCAGCAGTTCCTTCGAGGGCAGATGTCCTGCCACTCTTGGTGCTGCTATTTCAGGACACATTTCTGGCTTTAAAACCAGGTTTTCGCGTCAAATTTGCATTGAGGGTATTTCAATTTCACCATGTTACTTAGAAATAGAAATTTTAAATAATTAGAATTTTAAAATAAGCAAACCCTTCAGGACCAAAGCAGATCTACCAAGTGCAGTTGCTGCTACCACAGACCTTCCACATCTGTGCAGAGCATTTATTAGCCCCTTTTTAGTACTTTCCTTGGTTTTTCCAATGGAAAAGTACTGCCATCAGTTCAGGCATGACAAATGCCCACCTTGAAGATGCAACCACTAAAGATCCCACTGGTTTCAAGAACATGAGATCTTTTAAAATACCAATATATTTTAGACTTCTTGGATTTTTTTTTTAAGCACTGACATGCAGTGAACCCATTGGCATTAAGTTAGAAAAGCAGTATCATGGAATCACAGAATGGTTTGGGTTGGAAAAGCTCACATTGTTCCATGCCACTGCCATAGGCAGGGACACCTTCCACCAGATAGAATATCCTATAGAGTCCATGTATTTGCTTTCATCTTTGTGTGAAGATAGGTGAGGTGCTTAAATGGGATGGAAAAATATCTTAGTACAAAATGTCACAGTTATAAAACATTTCCATTCTAAACTTCCATATTCTTTACTGGCTCTAACAAGTGCTATTTTCTGAAATAGGAACATTGCTGAAATGTTGCAGATGGGGTAAATCTGTATGATAGATCAATAAGCAGCCCAGCTTTAATTAAAATTGCTGACTGGTCCACTGGTCACTTATAGTCTCTTTCTTACACTATTTGAAAACCTTAAATCTCTTTTACTGCAGTCCTCTGGCATATATAATTTTCTTTTTAGCCTGGCCAAGTTCAGTTGAAAAATGGAGTAACAAGTTGCTTTTGAAAACGGACACATTTTAATGTAAGTATTTTATTGTGCAATATGAATGCATGAGTAAATAACAAGACATTCTGAGTCAGGCTCTTCCCTTTACTTAAAAAGGAGGGATTTTTCTTCCTCCCCAGTCCAAAATGTACAAGTTCTTTATAAATCTTTGGGGATGGGCTTTCATTGGAGGTTGAATTTATATAGTACTTAAAGTGCTACATAAATTAATTTACTTTTATATTTACGTAGTGCTTTTTGAGTATTAATTTATGTTCACAGCACTGACTCCAACAGTGTTATCCTTGTTTTTCTGAAAAACTTTCAATCAGGTGACTCTTGGGGAAGTCTCTCAGATAAGCACGAGGTACAACTCAGCTGCGTTCTCTCCTGCTACTAGTCCTGCATTGCAGATACACCAGGGTGTAAGAGCTTGTGAAAAAAGAGGTTCACTCTCCTGTGAGAATTTAAAGAGTTTAATATAAAGACAATAAGAGACACATAAAATAAAGCAAAGGGATAACGGCCGGGTGCCTTGGCGCTCTGCCAAGAGCACACCTGATGCTCGAGGTGAGTCCTTTTTATACCATTTTTACTGTCTGTTCTCTATTCATATTCAAACTTTTCCAGGAGCTGCTCTGCATGGCCACTCCTTGGGTCCGCCTTTTTAGAGCATGCGTAGTCTTCTGCCTTGCGGTTTTATTTCTTTTGATTCTTGGGGTTGGGCCCGCTAGGTAAGAGTCGATGGTGGGGTGGATCTCTTAATTCTCCAGACAGTCAGGGCTGATTGCAGCTTTGGGCCTCTTTGCCCCCCGGGCAGAGCGGTGATAGCGGCTCTCGGACCCTCCTGGCCGCCCGTTCTCCGGGCAGAGCAGCCTTTGGGCCCTTTTGTTCCCTGGACAAAGTGTTGATTAGCAGCTTCTCAGGCCTCATCCTCTGCTCGCTTGGAGGTTATCTTACTTGCTCACACTTGCTAACATTCTTGCTAAAATGAGAGAAAAGTACATCCACACAGCAAACAGCATTTCTAACATTATATAATATCTATACTTTGCGAGAAGCCAATATTATAATATATGTTTATAACAAGCTGAAGTCCTGCAGCAACACTGCAACACAGGATATTCCTCTTCAAGAGCAAGGCCATCAGTGCTCAGCTCACTGCCTAAAAAGCAAGTGAGAAATCAAAATTTGAAGAATAACACATTTCCCTTCATACAGAGATCAGTCCTCCCAGGACAGAAAGTCCTCAGAAAAAAAGGTTTAATCTCCCAGATCATGGTCATTCCTTGATGACTATCAGGAGCTCTACATGCAACTAAATTCATATGACTGCAGGGTGGCAGGGAGAGAGTTTGAGATCAGAGTTTCCAGCAAGATGCAAATAGAATTCCATCAGTTGGAAAAAACCCGAAGGCTTTCAGCGTGGCAAGGCTTTGGGGATGGCTGTTCTCAGGTGCCTACTGCCTACACAGGAGCAGCAGGTCACTTGCAGGCATGGTGACACTCACGATAGCCACGGTTAATTCAGTGTACAGCTCAATTTTAGGTGAGCACTAGTACTTGTCTGTTGCCTGTGACAACAGCACCAGTTTGAATCAATGCTGCAAGGCTGCAGCATTTCCTAGGACACCTCTCCTGCTGTTAACCCTGTTAGGGAGGTGACAGCTTACATTTACTTCCAAGGATCCCATTTTACCCAACTTCTGGAGCTTTTAGTGCCCTTTTCCAGGACATCTGTGCTACTGAAGCACTGAGAATCTCATCCTCACCTTTGGCTGCCACTGTTTATCCTGTAAGAAATGTTTCAAGTGAACATCTCTGCCCCTTATCACTTGCAAGACCATGATTGTGTAAACAGAAAGCACATATTTATGATTGCAAAAATGCGCTCTGAAAGAGTAGTATTAGATAGATAATATTATCTATTATTACTATTAGATAGTAAGATAGATAAAAGGAGCAAACAGAAGTTATCAAGGAATGCATGTGGTACCATTAAAATCTGTGGGAGCAGCAACTTCAGCAAACTGATGCATTGAGATCCTGCCCTTACCTGGAGAATGAGTTCAGAGAAGTGAGGAAATCTTTGAATATTCCCACCACTCTCTTAAACTCCTGAAATTAAAGCATAAAATAAGTCTAGCCAGTGAATTGTAATCCTATACAGCTAAACTTGACTGAAGATTTAAATGGGGGATCACATCATTCGTACTAGTTCTGTGGGACAGGTAGAGCTTGCAGAGGTAGAGTTGAGTCAGTCTGGGTTTTAGGAGGTAGTATGCAAACTGAAATCAGAAACAACTACAGAATGTGGTGGGATTAAGTAATGAATTCCCTATTGCTAATTATTGGAGTATCATAGTCATACTCCAATATTATTACTGCTGAACACAATTCAGCAATATAAGAAATTCTAAGCAGTGCTTCTAGGAAAAATATAGTGCACAACTTGCACAAATGATGCCCAGCTAACTGCCCCAACTCATCTGGAGACATCCTGCCTTTTGGACAAGACCTCTACCTGTCACCAAGGCTCTGTAAGGGGCAGAAAGCAATGCAAAACTGTTATTAGCCAACTCAAGCTTGATCCAACACCTAGCTACTTAAGTGCCTGTGGGAAATAATATTTCTCCAGACCCATAAATAACATCAGAAGGTTGCCAACCTGGTCTGGAAATGGACATCTGTATTTGGCTGCAGCACTTCTGTGTGGAAGTCCAGGGTTCCTGCAGCCTTGCAGCTTAGCCTTCCATCTGTGACTCAAAATGACAACACACTGGGGACAAGACATAAGAAATCCAGCAGCAGTGAGATGAAGGAAACTGCTAAAGAAACTGGGCTTAAGATATACAGTGAGAACGAAGATGCTCCACAGAAAGAGGGTGACAAAAAATGCAGAAGCCTTGAGAGGCAGACAGGAGCTTAAAAACAAAAAGGTGATTTCTAGCAGAATACAGTGAAGTTTAGAAGACTGAAAGGATGGAGAAAAACTAAGAACAGATGCATTGCAAGTGGGGCCACACCATAAAAACAGGGATAAAAGGAATAACTGCAGATGTGAGGAAAAGCAGCCCAGGAATCTGTGAAAAGGAAGTGATAGTGGTGGACAGCAAGCCTTTCTGTTTCTGCTCAGAGACATCTTTAAAATGGATTGGTAGGGAAGGGAGAAAATCTACCCTTCATTATACCAATAAGCCCTTAACTCTTGATGGCTGTTTTCCCACTGCTCTGGTCCATGCCTGAAACAGTGCCACTCATCTAGCTTCCACTGAGGTGTTTGAAGTGGGCAGATCTGCACAGCAGCTTGTGCCATGTTCATCTCAAACAGCACAATCCTTGCCTACAGCATGTAACAGACTGTTAAGGAAACAAGCCTGGCATTAAAACTCCTGTAGCTGAAAACTTCAAAATAACCCTTCTGTTAGGTTTGGAGATATTACAGCTTTGATGAAGCACCAGCACAGAAAGGTGCAATGCATTGGAAAATGAAAAATGCATCAATCCAGAATATTTAAGGGCAGCACAAGAGAGTGGCTGCTAAAGAAAGCTGCTTCTCCTTCAACACTCTGCATATGAATCTCAGCATCCAGAAAATGTGCTATATCTATGATCTCCTCTTATTTCTAGATGGGGGGCAAAACCAATGGTGAACTTAACTGGAAAATTTGTTTTTCTGAAGACTATCCAAGGCAAAAACAACATCTGAGAGACACAAGGAATCCATTTTGGAATAGAGTTGCACATATGTAGGATTCACTTCCCAGGAAAATAAATTACATCTGATATATAATTCAGTAATGAGTAATGAGCCCACACTCAGACTGAGGATCCCAAATGCAAATATAACAGCCTAACCACCTTTTTAGCTAATACACAAACTGGGAATTTTGCTGCTCATTTTCTCTCTCCAGATGGATCCAAGGCTTTGAGCACTGGCAGGATCTCAAGGCAGAGCCTGATGCTTCTCCAAGGAACTAAACACAAGCATTGAACCTGACACAGGGAACTCAAATGACTGAGGGTCTAGAGGTCTACAAGTAAAGGCACAGTGAAGACACAGTGGGAAGAGGGGAAGGAGAGGCTGCTTTGCAGAAAATATTTAGTGAACTGTCATCCATTTGCTCTGTGAGACATATCTTCCTGCAATGGCATCCTGTCTTCTTTACCTCTTCTAGTCCACCTGTGAAGACTGAAGTGACATTTAATCTCTGAAAATGGCAGAATCAGTTGTTTGTGTATCAAGGCAACCAAACCATTCCAACTTAAATAAGCTGAGCCCCACAGCTGTGATAGAGAAGCCATCTGAAAGCTTAAAGAGAAAAAGCCCACAATTAAAAAGAATCCACAAACAACTGACATTGTCTCATTATGGTGCTGAGATTTGTCCTGTTGTCCTTGGATGTTTCTTCTCTTGCCCCTCCTCTGCTTGCCTGTCTCAGTCTCTTTTCAGCAGTGTGAAAGGTTCATTTTATAGAGGTCTTTTATAAAAGATGAAAATTCAAATATGTTATAATTAGCTGCAGTTCCACATAAGTCAGTATTATTGCAGCTTTTACATTAGATCCTAATTTGTCCCACAAATGTGTGTGTCAAATATTACAGTAGAATGATTAACGACATCAGACATAATGGAAGGATTAAGCATTGATGCAGGAGACTTGCTTGAGAGGAACAATTTTAACTTCTTTTCACTCATAATTTATTTTTGCCTCTACTGTAAAAGAAACCTGAAATTGAAAATAAAAATGGCTTGTGTTACTGGCAAGCAAAAGAAGAGATCTGATTCATGATTTAATTCTTCATTCAGTATTCATTGGTAGATTAAAAGCCAAATCATCTTAACAAATGGCACAGCAGTGAACAACATGGAATATAAAAACCTCAGAACTTGTCCTGCTGAGTAAATGTGGAATCATTTGCAACTTTGAAGATAAGTGTAATTCAACAGCAAAAAATTGATCCCTCCCTCCACAATCAGGTCTGATTCAGCACCTGTTCCATCAGCCATCATGGAATTGCCTGTGCTAACAAGCTGTTTCATGGCACACCTAAGTTGCCTTTTATTTCATCCCCAATCACTTGTTTGAGCAGTTACTCAGTTTGCAAGAACAGGGTGTGTGAGGAAGGAACTTATGACACAGGAACAGGCAATAAGGAATTTAAAATGTCCAGGAGACACATCATGTCTGATAATATGAATTACTGGGAACTGTAGTTTTCCATCAGCTGCACGGTACCTTTAAGTGCTTTTTTTTTCTGTTGCACTTAAAAGCAGAGTGACTCCAAAAATCCCCTCCTTACTCTAATTTGGTATCAGCAGAGAAGGCTGCAGTTTGCATCATTCTATTTAAACAAATATTAAGACATTTCCAGTTACAATCATCACTGGGGCCTCATAGCTCCCAAACACCCAGTCATCCTTCTTATTTCAACACAGGAATAGTGACTTTAGGTGCTGGAAATGCACACCTAGAGACACAGGACCTGCAGCTTTGCCGTCTGGCACTATCACCAGACCCGACCTCAGGAAGGATCTCTAGGGTCTTGTTTGAGTAGCAGCCTGGTCTTCAACTGAGAGTCGGGGGGAAATCAGTGGGATACTGGAATTCCCAGGCACAGACATTCATATTTGCAGACCTTGCTCTACAGGTTTTTTATTTCAGTGCCCCAAATACACCCAGGGCTCTACAGCACTATTGACTTACTAACTCATTCAAGAGAGAGGCTTCATATTGTGTTCGAGGGTTTTTATAACCTTTGACACAGAGTTCTTTGAAGGGCCACAAGGAAGTGAGATGTAGCAGTGCTTTGGCAGCTTTTAAACTCCTAAGGCAGCAAGAAGGTTGGGTACAGGTTCTCTTGGCAATAAGAAATAAAGAAAAACATGTATTTGAAGTCAGTGTCAGTTGAATAAAGGCAAAGAGCAGGACACAGCTGAAAGGAACTAGGACATGTGAGTAGAAGCTGAATCGCAGTGTCTCCAAGGGAAGGAGGGGACCACCTACAACTTCCACACCAAACCTGTGGCCGGAGGGGGAGAACAGCCTCTCTCTGAATCACATTTTCTCAGAAGATGAGTCAGCTCCAGAGAGATCTTTAACAAAACCCCTGTCCTGTAACTTTCCAACAGTTTTCCCCCATGTCTTGCAAAGGGCTGAATTTGAAGTTGCTCCTTTTATTTTACCATGATATTCCCTCATGGGAAGAGAAGAGCCTGTGTCTTTTGCCATTGCAGCTTGCCAAGGCTTGAAGATCTCTTTTCTCCCCCAACATTAAAGACATTTTGCCCCACAATAATGAAAAATCCTGCAGGAGAGCTTCACACTGATATCAGTGTAGTCAACATTTTTGGAAGCAAATTACAAGGCTTCCTCCAACTCTAGGCTTTCCTGCCTTGTCCCAGTCACTTGGTTGACTCCCCAAGGTCTCCACCAAGATGTAGCTCATTGGCTAAGTTATAGAAAAGGAGTCTTAAGTAGAGCACTCTATTGAGGTTTGAGTTTTCCCTTTAAAATGCAAATGGCTGGTAGTTAATTCCCTTTTGGGATTTAAGAGCTGAATTTAAAAGGGGAAATGATGATACAAAAATACACTTCAGAAAGCATTGCATTGTGAGTAATGAATCCTTCGCTACATGAATGCAGATTCTTGGGGTCAGAAGACATCTTCATTTATCTGCATTTTAATAGTTTCCCTCAAAACTGCTTTTGGCTAAGTTTTTCCTCAACATACTACCTGGTACACTCTCAGTGGACAACAAGGGCAAAATTTGACCAGGTTTTCTATTTTTTAAAATCTCATGGATCAGCATATTTAAACATATCAATATTCTACTGGTTATGATAAATAACACCCTCATTTCTGTTAAGAAGTCTAACGAGACCTTTTCCATACTTCCTGAAAATAAAGCTGGATGACAGACCCATTTGCCAGCTCCTTGTTGACTGGGAAGGCTAAAAAGCCCCCCAAAAAAGTAGCTGCTTAGCAAAGGTGTTAAATCAATATTCACTTACCAATTGCAAAAGGACTGTCTTCCATCTCCCTTTCTTTTTCATAACTACCATTTTATTCCCCCCCCCCCGAAGTAAGCATATATTATGATGTCCATAGATCAATTGATGCTTAAACACATATACACACAGATACACCCCTGCAACCTTCCACAGACCTGGGGATGCAAGTGCTCTAATCTGCATTTAAAATTCAGAGTGCTCCACTCCTTGCATGATCAGGCCTTAAGTAACTCAACCAGATTCCTTGTATTTGTTCTGTCTTCTGGAAAATATATCTTTACATAACCCTTCAAAAGAATCACTTCTATGCACACGGGCACTAGCACAGACACATACACCAGTCTTCATAAACCTTATCCCAGCAAAGGACAGAAGTGCGTCAGCACGAGATGGAAGCTACAGATCACGACGGGGAACTGCAAAGTTCCTGGTCTGTGGTTAGAAGGGCCTAAACCTAGGATCTAGTTGATAAACTAGAAATTAGTAGTATTTGGATACACTTCCTTTGGCACATGGGTGCAGAGCTGTGGCCAGGGAGCACATGTGGGGGGCAAAAGGGAAGCAGTCCCCAAGCTAGGTGTTCCCCTGGCCAACACCACGTGCTGATCCAGCATCAGCTGGATCATCCAGCAAAAGCACATAGGTAGATCTCTTGGGGGGGTCAGTAATTAAGTATCCGTACCACCTCAAAACCTAAAAACCAATGACTTACACAAGCCTTATTTCAAGCTTTCCCTCTGTCTGTACAAGAATTTATCAAATAGTCAAACTTTTCCTTTTTGCCCTTCTTTTGTTTCCATGTTTTTCTGCACATTGCAAACTGTCCAAGTTCTCCAGGCTCTGCTCTTTTTTTTTTTTTTTTTTTTTTAGTTAGACTGACTTCAGTCAAACCCTAGAGCTAAAATTCCCCAAACAATCAACAAAGCACTTATTTCAGTGTGTTAAATTTGAGAAGTCACAATAAGGGCTGTGGTATGATACTGTGATATCACTCACAGAGGACTGTTACTTCATTGTGAATGGAAACAGGATCTGGCACAGGGCAGGAAATCATTTACCAAAGGAACATCCAAGAAGTACAGCAATGAAAAATATGATTCTAATGAATTTATGGCTACGTAAGTTGTTGTTTTCGTTGGGAAGATGTTTCTTTAAAGTCAGGGAAGGAAAAATATTGCATGTTATGTCTTTTTTCCACCTTCAACTCCAGTGTTTGCCAATAGCTTTTCAACAATTGCAGGATTCACCATTGAGTATTCCATGCTGAGAGAAACCAGCATTCTGTACAGCACAGGGCTCTTTCATTCCTTTTTATTTCATTTTTCTGTTATCAACCAACATGTCAGCTGTGAAATAAAACCTGGTGAAAAACTTTGAAAGGAGAGAAATTCCCAGCAGGTGTCACAGAAATACTGAACTGACTTCTAGTGTTAATTACACCTTCCATGTGGGTTCACTGTGTTGCAGTGGCTCTATACTAAATGAAATAGTATTATTTTAAAATACTTTTTCTACACTAAAAGAAAAAGTCAAACAGGTCAAAATAAAACTAGGTAAGTGATGGGGGACAAAAGGAAAAACAGGCATCACCAGCACAATTCCTAAGAGTTCTGCAGGGAATTAGTGAGGAAAGAGCAGAGAAGGGGAGTCTGTGGAATTCAGTGCCAAGATGAATACAGGAAACCACAGAATCCCAGAATGGTTCGGATTGGAAGGGACCTCAAAGCCCTCTCATTCCACCCCTGCCATGGGCAGGGACACCCTCCACTAGACCAGGTTGCTCCAAGCCCCATCCATCATGGCCACGAACACTTCCAGGGATGGGGCAGCCACAGCTCCTCTGTGCATCTACGACCTTTTGAGGTTGAGGAGAACCACAAGGATGTGAAGCAGCTCATTCAACTTTTAAGGTTTTCTCGGGTGAAACAGAACTCACCAGGGATATGAATTCAGCCCTTATCAAGCTGATCCAAGTAGTGAAAAATGACCTTGTCATCTTAGGCCTATTCCTGTCCTTTGCCTTCCTGAATACCTCAGCAACTATAAGAATAACTTTCAAGATAATCTTACCACAGTGGCAAAGATATTTCAGTGTAAAAATCAGCTACTGAGGGGCCAGGCTTGCAGCTAGCAAGTCTCTTGATTAAAATTACTCCAAATTTGCTTTGGGAAATGCCATTGTTATTAACACGCTCCTCTATTATTCAGGCAAATTCACTAAGCAGCAGAATTTGGAAATCAGGGATCAAAGTCTGGGATCTTTTGATAAACCTGAAGAGTCCAGATCCTACCTGAGATCCCACTGGGATGTACTGGCTTTAGAGACAATCTTTCCAAGCAAACAGATTTTAGAGCCCAGGGAAATACCAGCTGTACTCTTAACAGCAAAACTCTGGAAACAAGTCTCCAAGGGGATCCCTGCAAAGTGAAGGCAGAGCAAACCTGACATGATGCAGGACACATGAGCACTCTCAGCTGGAACTGCAGCAAACCTTTTATTGCTAACTGCAGCCTCATGCTCAGGCAAGCAAATCTAGAATTTTTCCACTGTGTGCAGGCTGGGGTTACAGGAGTTCAAAGCAACAGTTGAACAATTCCATAATAACAGAGAAATGCAAAGTCTCATCATAGCTTCACCGTATAAATCTGCTGCTTTAAAAAAACACCTTTGTTTTTAGTCAGGCTGGCCAGGTGCCTGGGCACACCTGGAATACATAACATTTACATATCATATTTACAATACGTAACATATCCAGGTGCACCTGGATAACATCACCTGAGCTTTGACAATGAGGATTATTTCCCGGGGAAAAAAGAAAAAAATAGACTGACTCAAAATAACTAGGTTATGTTTTGTTCACTAAAAGATTTTGGAGGAGCAAATTTGTTATTTCTTCCCAGGCTACAGTATCTGCATCCTTCCTCCAGTGTCATTTCACTGAAGCACAGCAGAAGCCCTGCCAGCATTCCCTGCTCTGGGCAGCTCTGTGCTTTTCCCCTGAGTAGCACATTCTTAGGTTTTTCCTCTCTGTGTGACTACAGAAGTTTCTTATTTGTAGCCATCTGCACCAGGGCAGAGGCTGCAGCTTCAGTCTTAATGACTATCTTCGATGATATCATTTGGTTTTTATCAGCTTCAGAGATAAGGCAGCATTAGCTCCCTGACAAATCCTGGCACTTGCTCCATTTGATTCCTCCTGTTCTCCTAAACCAGCTGTTTTCAAAGGCATTCAGGTATCTGTCGATAGCGTGGGTGGAATACACTTACCTTCCAACTCAGTTAAGTTGGAAAACATTCCCTCCTTTAAACTAATCACTCACTAAACAAACATCTCTCTTCTACCCAGACAACCACCTCTTGAAGGATACATCCAACTGCAAAGAGCTATGCCGCAAAAATACTTTGAATACAGTCCAAAGTGACACCACTCCCAGCATCTGCTCAGACAGCTCTTGCTGCAGGGTCAGGACTCACACAGAAAACCCCAGTCCCCAATGTGGCAACAAGCAACACAACCCCACTCACATGCTATAAGGGGGGGTTCTTCCACTTAAAATCCCAGAATGCTATAAGAAAATGTCAGCAGTGTTTTTCTTTTCAAAGACATAATCTTTAACATGTTATGATAGAAAACTAAGGAAGGACTTAAGACCATAGTACGTAAAAGTTTAAAATTGAGAAAAAACTCAACCACAAGTACTTTCTTTTTTTACACCAGTCCTACAAGCTGTTAATAAATAGGGTAATAATATAAATATTAGATTTAAGACAGACTCAGATTACAACTTTATGGAAGGGAGAAGAAGAAAGAAAGAAAGAGGGGGAAGAGAGAGAAGAAGAAGAAAAAAAAACAAAAAAAAAAAAAAACCAAACAAAAAACAACATACTAACTTCTCCAAGAACCCAGGCCTAAATTGGGATTAAGTAGTAATCCTCCTGATCCTGAGCAGCTTCACCTGGGACCACCCCCTCCCTCCCCCTGCCCCAAGCCCAAGAGTTCTATTTAAGCTGAGCTCAGGGCCCTCACTCCTTGTCTGAGTAATTCTAGAGGAATATTGGGCTTTAGATTAGTATCAATTGTACCTGGCTGTGGCTCTTGAATCTGTGCTATTGCTCTGGGCTAGGTAAGTTACTAAGTGTATTACTTTTATTATCAGCTTATATCACAACATGTAAATTCTGGTCCAGTTTTGGACTTGGGTGTGCCTTGTCCTCTTGAATGTGCCTGCAGACCTGTATTTTTGAATGCTATCTGGATACCATCTCTAGATGAACTTTAGTTATCTTCTACAGGTGCTGAAGGATGGACTGGGAACTGGTGAGTTTCCACAAGCTTGGAAATCCAGACTTTTAGATAAGAGCTAGAGATATCCTAGGGGATGTTTTTTGCCATTAAAAATCAATCTGTTTCTAAAACTGTATCATCTATGATGAAATCTTCTCTGTAAAAGCCCTGTTGCCCCACTAGAGCAGAGGGGCTGGGCAGATAGCTGAGAATGAGGAATGTGTTGGACAGGAGGAGATGAAAGAAAGATGGTTTGTGTAATCTGACAAAACAAACCTCAGGGAGGATGTGACTGCTGTCTATAAATACATCAGGAGACTAAATACTGGGGCAAGGATAAAGACCCTACTTAAATGGCATGAAATAAGCAGAAATAAACTTTAGAAAAAAAACCCAGCTTGTCTTCAGTGATGTTTCTAGTCTCTTGTTCAAAGCTGCAAGAATAAAATTCTCAATTTCTTATCAGGGAAAGCCTGCTCAGGTTATACACCGAGGTGTCTGTGATGGAGAGGACTTGGTAGCTTGGAAATCCTCTGCCAGCTCCTGCATCCATGAGAAGGTCAGACTTCTAATTTCTAACTTCTGAAGAAGGAGGAAAGTTGACAGATAAGTATTTTTATCCTTATACATACTGAAAAAGGATACAGAATTTTCCCAGCTAGAAGACTTACTTTTAGCTGTTCTATAAAAAGCCAAGATAGAATATAGATTTAGTATATGTACTAAATTAAGTCTTAAAATATGACTTTTTTTAAACAAAAATGTGGCTGCTGTCTAAACATCTACCATAAGTTATCACTGAATGTGTTTTATGTTGCCTCTTTTATTCATCTACCAAATATATGCAGAAGTAGGAGGAAGAAAATTAGAAATCTTGTGTAATGCACTATAGGAATAATTTTAATAGAGAATATTAAACCTTTATTTAACTTCCTACTGAACTGAGAAATATCCCAAAGCATGGAGAGCTTTCTGAGTCATTCTGGTCTGCTTAATGGAAAGGAAACCCAAACACCCTCTGTGTTTACTTTGCAGTTAATGCACAAATGATTTCTTACTAATGGCAATGCTTCTACACAACCAGGGCTGGGCCATGGGGACACCTGAACTCCAGTGGGAAATCAGCCAGTGGTGTTGGGTGCTGGCAGGATCATGGTAGCTGAGATCCTTCCCAGAGAAGACATGTATGCACTAAATCAACAGTAATCCCAGCTAAAGAAGAAGCTGACCTGGATTTGAAGTTGAACTACATCTGTCCAGCACAGATTTCTGGGAAATGCTCCAAGAATGAGGAAGTCTGGCAATGGAGAGAAGAACTGGGTTGCACTGGAGTTCCTGTACTTGCCTAAACTGGGCTGACTGGAACCACAACACTCTGCCTGCTGAAAGGCTGAGACTCCACAGGAGAGGCTGCGCACAAGAAAGAAAAATCCCCTTCTCACCCTGCAGAATCTTGCAAAGAGACAGTTTGCAGCAAAAGCTGTGAAATGCTGAACTCCCAGTTGATTTCTGTCTTCTTAAACCGTGGGATCTCAAGGCATCACAGGACCAGTAGCTGCCTTTATAAATATTGTTCTGATGGAGTCAGGGAGATATTGGTGTGTGAGTGGCAAAGTATTTTCCCTGCAGGCATTTTGGCATCAGGATGCACTCTTCCTATCCCTACACACCAGCAGGGCTTTGCTAAATAGATTTCCAGTGAACTGAAAAGCTGCCCTTTCCTAAAACTTGCTGTATCTTTTACCAAATGCCCAGTGAAGATTAGGGAGCTGGGGGGCGATGCAAGTTGTTTCCTGGCTTATTTCTGTGCTTCTTTATTATTAAATATTGGGTGATAAATGCCACTTAGTTGGGGACAAATCAGGAAAAAAGAGCCAATAGTGAATGTGTGAGGTAAAATGTCTCAGCTAATGGTATGATTTTAATTTAAAATAAAATTTAAAATTTGAGTTGATGCAGATGCTATTACAACACCCTCAAACTTGTTTTAGTCAGTTTTTTTCTTGCAGTTAAAGGAATTAATTCAGTATGTTAAAAAAAACCCCACTAATTTTTTGAGGGAGGAGTGATCCTGAGAACCAAAATAAAATAACTTTATTGTACTTGTATGTGTTTTACATGAGGCTGCTTTAATTAAATTTATTGTGGCTTACTCTAAACTAGTGAATTCATGTTTCATATTCTCTGTGCAGGATGAAAAGCAATTACATTTCAGTTGCATTACAATTTAACAGGTTCTAACAGACTCAGGGACAGAGCTGAAGTTTTTCCATCTTCTAGATTGGAGTTTTAAATCACAGCCAGCTGCTGACTTGCACAAGGGGCGGGAGGTGGGTGCCACAAAGCATAGCCCAATTCCATGTGCAGTTTAATTTGGGAATCTAGGCCTAAGTACCTACTTGTCATGCACAGAATGAGACTGGGAGGTCACCAGGGCTGGGGAGCCAGTGGCTGCTTCTATAACTCAAATGAGTTTAGAGCACTTGAGCATTTTTCTTTGTCATGTTTAATCTATGTGCTCCTCAAAATGGGATTATGTCATGGAGAAAAATCCAATAACCCCAACACAACCTGAAACATTCATATAGATGGGGAAAAATGAGGAACTCTTTCTAGGGGATCTGAGAGAGGGTCGGGGAGCAGCTTTAGGGAGTGGGTCTGGGTGTGGGAGGCTTGTCTTTAAGGCAGAGACTTAGGAGTGGTTTTTCTGGGTGAAAGAAAGAAGTGAGGAGAACCAAGGGAAAGAGGGCAAAGAGATACTCATGAGTAAATAGGGTGGAATTCCAGTGTGCTTTTCCACCTGGAATCTGAAAAGAGGGGAGAAGACAGTCAGTACACTTGCTTCCATGTGGGAACTAGTGGAAGAATGAACCTTGGAGTGGCCAGAGGGAAGAGTCAGAACAGGCAAGATGGGAGAAATTGTTGCAGCAGCAGCATCCAAATGAGATGATGCAGGGATGGAGACATGGATCTGATGACCTAGGAGCTGAATGGGGAAAGGAGGATTTTCAGGAGGGTTACAGCACATTCCAGACTGGAGGTGAAGGGGGGGGGGGGGGGATATTTCGTGTAGTTCACTTGAACTATGCAGATTAGAAAAATAAATTAGCCTCATGTGAAGGCCTCTCTCTCTCTGCCAGCACAAGGCTGTGGGGGAAACAAAGCCTGTACTGGAGCATCAGAAACAACACATGAAATGTGGGAATAAGCATTACATCAGATGCCGGACACTGCAGGGGATGAATCAGACCAGCATCTGGCACCTTGCTGCATCCATGGTGAACTTGCACTGATTTGACTACAACGGGAAAAAAATAACCTCTGGAACAACTTTCAATATGAACCCTGTTTCAGGAAAGGGCACTGTTCTGTATCACATGCTGGGACTACAGCTCTTGTGGTGGAGCCAGCAACTCTTCAAAACTGTTAGGGAGACTCTTGGAAACTCCAAATAAAAATGCACTTTGATTTTTTAAAAAGTAACACAGCAGGGAGCTGTTAAAATTTACAAGAAATAAAGCAGTTTTGTTTGCTCTTATGTATTTCCTTGTAGTACTTGTTCTCCTAAAGTTTCAGCATGGTATAACAAAATTGAAACTGGTTTTATGGGACGGTGAAATAAATTGGCTCCAGGACTCCCATAATTTAAATTAAGAGAACTGCCCAGAAGTGTAAAGTATAGTTAAGGGGGGAAAAAAACCAACAAACTTCTAAATTAAACTAATACTGCTCACTTGAGGTTAACACCCGTATCTAACATTTTAAGGTGAGGTTCATAAACAGAATTTAGAAAATTTGTATTTCTGTGGGCTGTTTTTGAAATTGTGATTGTTCATGGAAGGGGCTGGGTCAGTACAACAGGGGATGATTTCAATATACAACAGCAGCTCTTAATTTGAAAGACTAGTCCAGGCTTTAAAAGGACAGACCTAATGAAGAGTTACACTTACTGGCACCAAGATTTGACCCCCTTGCTGTTCTCCCAACATAGAGACGGAGCAGAACCAGTTCTGTAAAAGTAGTGAGTCATTTTTAACCCAAATTTCCCCTTCCTGTCCTCCTGAGCTTTGGTCAGTTGGCCACAATGGCCCATTGTGAGATCTGTAGCTGCCCACATTGCAGTGAATAGTGGTTTACACACAGTCCATGAAACCATTTAGAATAAACCTAAAAGGTCCTAAACACAGGGATTGTCTGGCTTAACAAATATGCACTGACCTACTAGATTAAAGAGCTATCTGAGTGTGTGCTAATGGCAAATGAGGGCTAACAAAGGGATGTTTTTCCTTGCCACCATAATACAATAGAGAAATACTCAAAACAAGTATGGCAGTAACCATACTTGTTTTGAGTTGGAATGGTCATTGGAATGACCAATTAGTTACATTTTTGAACAGTAGTAATTATTATCCTTCTTTGAGCAGACATTTAGGATTCAGACACATGTACCATGAAAAATATTAAGTTATAGCACCATTTAGGGTCATTTTAGGCAGAGGAAGCCCTTTTGTGGGTATTTTCTCATGGGTGGACCTTCGACAGATATTACTAGCTCACGTTTCAGCTTTTAGTTTATTAGCTTTAAGTAAAATTCTAGTGGAATCCACTGGTTTTGACACAATTGTAGGTCATCATGCTCCAAGTGGCTGCAAGATGGGGCTGAAGGGGCTGCAGAGCATCATGGCTGGGAGCCCACAAACAGTTTGGGAGTCACCTCCTCATCCAGGAGGGAGCGGGGGATGGGCCTGGCGCTCCCTGTCCTGGAAAATTCGGAGCGAGGGGTGTGAGAGGCGTCGCCGCCCCGCCCCTTCCCGCCACCAGGGGGCGCCTGGCGCTCCCCCGCCCCGCCAGTAGGGGGCACTGCCCGCGGCGCCCACACAGCCTCCCCCAGTGGGGGGGCGGAGCGCCGCGATGAAAGGCGCGCCGTGATTGGCGGAGATACCGCTGGCGGGGATGAGAGCGGGGCTCTGATTGGCCACCAGCACCCGAAGAGGGGAGTAAAAACCCGGGCAGAAGACCCCCCCCCCCCCCGCTCCCCTCCCCGCGGATCGGGATCCCCCCCCCGCGCCCCGGTCCCCTGACCTGGGCGCTCCGAGCCTTTGCTTTAGGAGTTCTGTGCCCCATCGTGGCTGGCGGAGGAGTTTCAGCCAATCAGCGCGCGACGCCGCGGCTTGTTGCCAGGCAGATTATGGTAATGAGGCCCGGGCGGCCGCCCCCCCTCCCGCTCTGCAGCTACCATTGTGAGGTGAGGACAGGTGGGGGGGTTCGGGGCCGCCGCGGGGCCGGCGGCGGCGGCCGGGGCGCGGCGCCCGCACGAGACCCCCTCAGGTAACGCGATGGGACGGTCCGGGAGGGCAGCGCGGCCCGGGGATGCTGCAGGGACCCGCCGGGGGTTTTGGACTTGTTGTTTTAGTCGCACCCAAGATGGCGCCCGGAGCTGGCGGTGCGGGGCCGGGATAAACCGTTTGCTCCCGCCAGTGGGGGGGGGGGGAGGGGAAGCAGGGCGTACTCATTCCCCTTCTCCCCCCCCCCACCCCGCAGGAGAGGTACAGTCCGCTTCCCCCCCTCCCCGCCTCAGCCGGGATCCCCCACCCACCCCGGACACGGGGAGAAGGGGCTGCCCCCACCCTTGCTCCCCCCCTCCTTGCGTGGTACGGTCCGGACCCCTGCACCTGAGCGGCTGGAGGGGGGTGCCGGAGCCATCTTTTTGCCCCCCCCCCCCCCCCCCCCAGCATTGTTGGGGGTCTCATCCCTCCACCATTACTCTGGGCCATTCGCCCCGCGCTCAGCCCAACTCCCCCGCCCTCGGCGGCCGGCCCGGCCCGTCCCATTCCATCCCATCCGATCCGCTCAGCCTCTGCCCTGGCCGCCCGCACGTGTCCCCCCTAAGCCCTCAGTGGTTGGGGCCGGCTGGCCGCCAGGCGCTCTCAAGGGGGGCTGATGGCGCCGCTGCCCTCAGGCGGGGGCGGGGGGGGCGCGGCGGCGCCTCGCGCTGGGGCGCGGCGGCGGGAAGCGGGCGTTGTGAGCGGAGGCGGGGGGCACTCACGCCTGCTGATTGGGCGCGTGCCTCGCGCCCCTGTCTCCTATTGGCCTAGTTAGGGGAAGGGGCGTCGCACCCCGTCTTCGGATTGGCTGTTAATGGCCGCGGAGGGTATATAAGGAGGTGTGGGTGGGGGGCCTGCAGTGTGCTCTGTGGGGGGCAGTGGGGTGGCGTGTGCGGGGGTCCTCTCCTCATGAGGTCCTCCTGCCCCAGGGGGATTCCAAAGGGCCCAGTGGGCGCCAGTGTGGCCCCAGCAGGGCAAGGCTTCTGGCTGGGTGGCCCTGAGGCTTGGTGTGGAGGGAAGTTAACCCCTTCCCCGCTGCCCTGAGGTGGTCCCATCCATGAGGGTCGCTGTTTGAGTAGCAGCAGTTGCTGCAGGTAGAAGCTGTGGAGTCCACTGCTCTCCTGACAGTGGTCTTGGTGCCAAAAACCCTGTTCCTGTTGTCTCTGGTATGGTTGTAGCAAGTGGATGCTTGACCTTGGGGCTCTTTTGCTCTGTGGGTGTTGGTGTGGAGTTGTCCCCTTTCCCCTCCTGTGCCCCAGTTCCATTAAAAATGAGTCGATGTGAGCTCATTAAATGGTTGAGTTGGAATGGAAGAACAAGGTCCTGCTGCTGTGCCTTTCAGAATTACTCATCCTGAAGGGATAACTCACCTTTTTAGGGTTATTTCCCTGTACAAGAGCTATGTGTGGTCACCTTTTACCTCTCAGCTGTACCTTGCAGAGCCTCAGGAGGGCTCTTACAGGGTCCCTAAATTAGAATTTAGACTTGGTTTAGACTACTGACAGTAGTCATAGTCCTGACAGTGAAATGAAGGGTCAGTATTTGTGATGCACTTTTTGGTACCTCAGCATCAACCTGTCTAGAATATCGCTATATATTTGTGGTTCTTACAGGTATTTAAAGAATGATCAAGCGCAAAGCTGGGTGTGTGAAATGCCTATCAGTGTTTCCCTGTGAATTTCAGTGGGAAGACTGAACACTGAACTTTCACTTTCTTCTGTTAGATTTTTAATAATTCAGGGGCTTTTTTTTCTGGTAGTTCAGTTAGAAGATGAGATGCTCATGAATCACCAACTGATTTTTGCAACAGGATTCTTTGCATCTTTTGGGGACACAATAAAATAATTGGCAGTCTTGAGCCTTCTAATGCCTTCATTTCTAGGAAAAGTAATGTAAGAGCATGTATTGCTCTAGTCTGTCCTTAAATGGAAAACTTTTCTCCAAAATTATAATGGTTTTTGGCACTTTGCTATATGGATGCTTCTGTTGTGTGAAAAGAGACAGCTTTATTACCTTGTTTATAGGATGAGATATCAGTGTAATTGTTATTAATATTCTCTGATAGAGTAATTGATAATTTGATTTTAGAGAGAAACGGGTCTGTGGTGTCGTCTGCTCTCCTCTGGCACCCTTACCCCCCTACCCTGTGCAGAAAATCTGTGGATGAGCTCTCCTGGGGTAAATTGCTCTGCAGTGAGCAGCCACTTTGAGTGTGTTCCTGACCACCTGCAGCTGCTGACAGCTGTGTACACTGAATTCTAATGGACTTCTAAGTGTAGCTAATGAAGGGGGCTGGTTTTGTATGGTGAATTTTACTTGGACTTGAACATGAGACTGGGTCTATTTGTCACTTTTATCTCCTGCTAGTAAAACGTGCAGTTGTAGCCCTGAAATGGCTCTATATGTCAGTCCCCACTTTTTGAAGGTGCAGATAGTCCATTTGTTCTCTGGGGTAGTGCAGAGCAGCAGCTATTCTGAAGGAGCCATCTTAGGTGTGTGTTTTTATGTGCAGAAACAAGGTAGCTTTATTTTTTCGAATTTTAAGACAGGTGGTTTAATTCAGAGGAGAGGTGCAGGGGGGTGGGAGAGGGAGGGACAAAGCAGCACCACCTGCCTGTAGGAAGGGGAAGAGTCCCCTCCAACTGACAATTCTTTTGGGAAGAGTTTACTGGAGGAGAAGAGATGGGAGACAAAAAAGTGGCAGGAGGAAGCTGGAGGGGAATGATTTGTTTTCTTTCAGTAGCCCCTAACAATGCCTTCTTGAAGGTTGTGTGGGCAGAACTGTAGCACACACTGATACAGACATTTATTTTCCTTTCGTGTCATCCTGCACTTTAAATCCATGCTTTCCCCACTTCCTTGCTTTATCAGACTTCTCTCTCTGTGACTTATAAACCAAATCCTTTAGGAAGGCCCGGTCACTGCCTTGAGCAGCTGGAGCCCGAGAATTGCAGTGTGTGATTCAACAGCCCATGGTATCACAGGGACCTCAGAGGATGAAGAACATGGCCATGGATTCAGGAAGCTGAGGGTGGGAGGAAGGAATTGGTTGCTGGAGTGGATATGTAGATGCTGAGCAAATGGGAAGAGAGGTGACTAAAGAAGAGAGCTTTGTATATGTAGGAAGTAATGAAGTTGACTCTTTGCCCACTGAGAGAGGACAGATAGTGTGAGAAACAGTTATACAAGAATTAGGACTCAAGAGAGATGATCTTGGAGCATCTCTGAGTAGGTGTCTAAAGCCAGCCTACGTAGTCCCCAGGAGGATGTTAACCTGTGCTCAGGCTGGATGATCTCCTATATTCTGTGGCAGAAATGGATTTTCAGCTACTTACTTGATAAGTTGTGAGAGAATAGTTACATCAGACTGTTGTGCTGTCACCTTCAGTGCCTGGACACTGTCCCTTTAGGAAAAGGACTGTAACGTGTGATGGCCACAGCAGCAGAGGACTGGCCTTGGTCTAAGAGATCTCTTCCAGCTCACTGTTGCTTTGATGATGGATGTGCCATAATGATATGGATATAGATAGATTCATTATGCACAATTGCAGTAAAGAGTGAGTTGGTGTTTGGCTGAGCTCTTTTATTTATTATTCAACTAAATAAATTGAAGCCATTTTCCCTTTTGTGGAAATAAATAATCCTTGCTGTCCCAGCCCTAGTATGATTTCCATTTTTAACTCCCCAGTAAAACATAAATATTGTAGTTTTACATTACCTGATTGATAACATTCATGCAAAATGCACCAGGGCCAGAGTTCCTTGAAACAGTATGTGCCTGTGATGGATGGGAATGCAGAGGAGATGACGGCAGTCCTGACTCAGTCCTGAATGAGGTTAGAAACCTTCTTGCTGCAATGAAAGCATGTTCCTGCTAAAGGATCTCAGGAAATGCACTGGCTCTGCCTTCTAGGCAAACTGGGATAATTAACTTTAAGTGCGGGATAAAGCTTTTTGCAGACACATGTGATGTTCCTTTTGAGCATAATAAATCATTTTCGTGTTAAAAGCTGGAGGAAGACCCAGAGTCATAAAACCCCTTTTGTACCAATCTTGTTGCCCTTGCACATGGCTGGGGTGACACAGAGTTGTCAGTGAGCTCAGTCGTGGGAGGATTAAGCCAATAGTCCCTGCTGTTATTGCTGCAGGGAACCTCAAGCTATGGCAAGGCTCTTTTACACTGGGGAGTAAATCACATTAGCTGGTTTATGCACCATTATTGTAGAGTGGGTTCTCATTTGAGATACTGCAGTGGCTTTATGGCTCCCTGAGCAGGGAGGTGGTCTTTTCCCCTTGCTTGGCTTTAATATTCCCCCTTTCTCATCCTGGAGAAGGGACAAAAATGAGCATTTGGCAGCCACTGGCTTGGATTTTTCAGCAGAATGTCCTTAGTGAGCCTTGCAGAGATTGCTGCAATGAAGTCCCCAGAGATTTTGTGTCTGTATCTTCTTGCGTAGTTGCAGCCTTGAAAGAAATTGTCATTCCTTAATAGCAGGTTTGCCAAGAAAACATGGTTATTGTTGGGGTGGTTTGTTTGTTTGTTTGTTTTTTGGTTTTGTTTGGGGTTTTTTTGGTTGGTTGGTGGGTGGGTTTTTTTGGTTTGGTTTGGTGCTTTTTTCTGACTTTCAGGGCTTTCCTTTGAAGCCCTAGGTGACTTCACTGTTTTTAACTTGTGTTGAAAACACTTAGACACCAAACACAAAGCAGCAGTGACTTTGCTGTTAGTGGTTTTCTCTTACAGCACCATTCACTCCTGAGTGTTTGCAGGGGGGGTCATGGATGCACCCTTGAGGGGCCACACGTGAAGCTGTGGTGGCTCAGGGTGTCTTATGCTGAAGCAGCAAAGCTGATGAGGACATTGCTGTTGGATAGGGAATGAGGCATTTTGCCCCCCTGAGCAGTGCTTTGCCATCCTCTGGAGCTGCATGCAGTGCACAGGGAAGCTGCTGATTTAATAGCCCAGCTCCAGAGAAAACACCGTCCCCACAGGAACAGGAGGGAGGGGTTGGACAGTGTCACAGAGGTCAAAAGGAGGTTTAGGCAAGATTTCAAAAAATGTCAGACAATGACACTGAGGTGCTTTCCAGGCATCAGGAGGAGCAGAAAGAGAAGTTTTGTCATTAATGACATTTTCTGGATTAGATGTAAAATGTAAAAGTTAAAGAGAAAGGGCTGTAGGTCTGTGACAGCAACAGGTCCAAGAAGGCGTTGAGAAAAGGAAGGTAAATGTGATTGGTGCTCTGAGACAAACCTGTTGTCCTGGAGGGATGGTTAATTACTCGCGCAGCTCAAAATGAGCTAATGTTCCACTACAGGAAGGATTTCAAAGTCACAGAAGCTGTGCTGGTTCTTGGATCACGTCGTGTTGCGATTTGCACAGTAGATAGTGACACACAGGACTGTCCCTGCCTCACCACTGCCATGCTAGAGTGGTACTGGGCTATATTTGTACTCCATAGTTAGTTAAGCCTATTACTATTTCAGCTTGTGTCATCACACAGCACGGACAGGGTGAGGCATGCCTGGTTTTGGGGAGGAAAATGCTGTCTCTGCAGTTACTGCAAATGCTTTAAGATCTCACACTGGCATTGCTTCTTGCTCATGTCTGTGATGCTCCTTGGGTTGTATGAAAGCATTAGGGTGCTGGAAGAATTTGGGGTGACTATTGGGCAATGTGTCTCATAATTGACTAATCTTTCAACTTCCAGAAAATTAAAATCTTATCATCTTCAAGTTACTGAAGCACTTGCTATAAGCATACAAAAAAAAAAAGATAGTATATTGAATAATATTTGAGCTATATTTTGTAGTGGAGAGAATATAGTTTTGACATCCATAACATGTAAATTTAACACTAGTTTAAGCAAGCTGTTTGGATTACTATTTTACTAAACCTCTACATGGATTTTCGTAACAAAATGTAGCCTAATTTCTTCATACTGGGAAAAACCTGAGTTTTTCTATCTATCACAATGCCTTTTATCTTTAATTATATTTTTTTTCTTTTAGGATTTCTGCAAATGAGTTTCAATTTCTGTTACCCAGATTTGTATGGTAATCCCTTGGACATAGCAGAGCCTCCCGTTGAGGTGCATGTCTTGGTGTTTATTTAGCTTGTCTGAAAATGTCCGATGTGCTCAATACAGTGAGAAAAATCAACAATTGCAAAGGATAATCCGTGGGCATACAGTGGAGAGCAAGCAGAGAGTGCTCCCTGCATGCCAGTGGTTTGGCAATGCTTATGTCCAAAGTTTCACATTTATTTCTGCTAAAAAACTGCCAAAGCTGAGAGAAGACCACAGGGAAATGGTTAAAATTTGAAGATGTTGTGGCTGTCAGTGTCAGGGCAGTAACGGGTATTGACAGCGGGATCTAGGGCAGGAAATAAGATTGTGCAGGATTAACAAGGAGGAGCATCCTAGGGAGGATCAGTGAGCAAAGTTAGTTTGGTCTTTTTGTCATCAGTGTCAGAAAACTTGCTCAGGTGTTGGTGTTTTGTGGCAGTTCTATTGTCAGTGACTTTGGATCAGATCATGTTTTCCAGCTCCTGGCCTTGACTGCAGGGCTTGTTTTGCAGCAGAATTTTGACGCTTGCTCCTGCCTCCTGCCCTCTTTATTGGGACCTCTCTGGGACATGGCCTGTCTCCTCCTGCACTGTCTTTGCTCTTAGCCCATCCATGTTTCCAGGGAAATGTGCTTTTCAGGGTGTTTTCATGATTACAGATGTACTGAGGGAATGCACACCAGAGGCAGATCCTAGGATGAATTTGGAAGTACAGAAGTTGAAAGCATCAGCAAATCCTGCAGCTCCTACTATTGTCCCTTATTGCTGCACAATTGGCTGGCCTGAGCTGTTTATTATTTTCATTTCTGTCAAGAACAGCAATAATTGGACTGTTTATAGAATCTGCAGCACTGGGCCACTGAATTTGGCTCAGCCTTGCTTTTTTTTTTTTTTCTTCCCCCCCAATATTTTAAATTAGTGCTAACTTTTGGAACCATTAAATGACTGTCTTCTGCTTTGCTTTCCAACTTTTTGGTACTTCTTTTTTCAGAGATTAATCTTAATACCCAGTTTTGTCTATTAAAGACCCTGCCTGAACCCTTCAGTCTCCTTTGTACTCAAGTTGTAAGTTATCTGTGCTAAAATGACTCTGCAGGAGTGAGTCAGCATCTTCCTTCAGACCTTCAGTGTCTGTTGGTGGGGAAAGTCAGCCAAAAATTCTGCTACTTGTTGCACCATGTGGAATTAGCTAGAACTGTGCCTTTCCCTTAATTCAGTTAGTAGTTACTGTAATTGCATTATTTTTAATAGGGTAATTATATATTTTTAGAAATCATACCACCCAAAGTAGAAACCTCTAGTGTTTATTTTTCTAAGCAGTTAGGTAATTGATTAAACTACTGGCTATTGTTAGTGCAATTACCTCAATTGGCTCTTAATAAATACTGGCAGTCTAGGAGAAGAGCTGTTTTGGATAAACCAGCTGAAGAATATCAACAGGATAGGTGTTAAATTTTGCAAAGAAGTTTTTCACAGTGTATTACTGACATAAATGCTGTCATGTTTCATATGGGTAGAGGTGATCATATACCTGATATATGTATATATTTATATACTCATACAGTGGTGGTTGTATACCTGATAAAATGAGTGAAGAAGGTCAGTGAATGAGGTAGGATTAGGTGTGAGAAAATTCCAAATTTGTTCTTTAATAACATAACAAGTAGCTAGGTGAAAGGTTCTGTGTAGGGATGGATGGTATATATTTATAGATCAGAGCTTGTGTGTGCTTGGATATATAAATAAATAATATTTATCTGTAGATTGCCCTGACTTTCCACACTTGGAGAGCAAGGCTGGTGTTTATCACTTCTAAATATTTGCTGCAGTTAATTTGTTCATACTGAGGAGATCTGAGCTCAGACAGAATGAATGCTGGTACATGGATTTCATTTTAATTTTTCTCCTAAGTGCTTTTTGGGGATGCTTTGTATCAAGCAATATTAATGGAGATGAAATTTCTGTCCCTGTATTCCCATATCTGGAGATGTTTGGATATAAGAGAAAGTCAGAACAGTTCCTCAGTGTCTGCTTTTGTGAAGCCCACGTGTGCTGGGTTGTTCAGTGTGAGACAGCAAGTGTTAACTCCAGTTACCAGTAACAGCATGACTTGGTGTCTAGCGATGCCCAGAAATATCTTCCCCACTGTTCTTCTCTGTCTGTATGTGAGTAATGTGATTTTTTTGCTCCACCATGCAGTTCAGTGACGTTAGCCCGAGACTTCCCTGCCCTGGTGATTTATCCATGCTGGCCAGGCCAGTGGAACAGTCAGTGCTCGGGTCTGCATAGCTTAGTCCTTGCTGGCAAAATTAGGAGGAGACAGAAAGTGCCTGCTGGTTTTTTTTACCTCTCCTTATCTATTTTTCAGTTTGTCAATGACAAGCCAAATGCTAGCATTTATAGGGATAAATTATGACTAAAATAATTTGCATTTAAAATGCAAATGAATGAAAGCATCAGCAAGGAGCCTTCTGCTTCCTTCCTGGTGCGCAGATGGGTACTGGCATTGGATCAGCCCAGCAAGGCACTGGATATAAAATAAAGTTAATTGGAGTAGCTGAGAAATGCAGTGGGCTCAGCCTCATGATAATTCCTGGCCTGTGATTTAATATGACATTAGAGACGAAGGATTGGGAAGGTGCTGAACCACTGACTAAACCAATCACCAGAGCTGTAAATTACCCTTCTGGAATCCCAATGGCAGATTGAGAGGCCCCGTAAAAATTGCAAGAGGTGAATAAAACCAAGCTTGGAAGCAGTTTGTCAGGATCTTTGAGAGTTTAAGTTTCCTTGTTCCTTTTTAGTAGTTGGCTGTTGTAACACGGCCTTGTACTAACCTGGGACTGGGATTTTGTCCAAGGTCAAATCTGTATGTACATGGAAAACCAGTTGGTGCTCAAACAAAACCTCTTTCAGGCAAACCGAGGAACTGGTGATGCATGTCTGAACATAAGTGTTTTCTTGTTGGAAGCCTCAGGTCCATTTTTTGCAATATTTATTGATTTCTAGGCCTGAAGGTGCCAGAAGGACAATGAGGACCAGGTGGTGTGGATGGCCTGTGGTCAAGGAGAGACATGCAGGAAGAATTCAGTGTAATCTTTCAGTGCCATTGGTGCAGTGGTTGATTTGTTTCTTTCTTAATGGGACATGGAAAGTGGTGTATGGCACCCTACTCAGTGAGATAAGATTTCTGTTCCTTTATTCCCATAACTTAAGGTGTTTGGGTCTTGTAGGAAGTGTTTGTAAAGCCAAACCTGCTTTGCTCTGTGTTACTGAAGTGTGGTAGCTGATAATAATAAATCTCTCATAGCTCCATGACATGTGTCATGCTGGTTTTAATGTCTCTGTTCTCTGGTTTTTCTACAGCCATGTTGCTGAAGATCACCTTGTCTTCTGGAAGCAGAAACACAGTGAACAGATGAATCCCTTCAGCCAGACATTGCTCCAGTAGATCTTTCTCCTCATGGAGCACCCAGGCAGGGAGGAGATGGACTTGAAAGAGGAAAGTCCTCAGGTGTGGGCTGAGTCTGCAGCACAGGAACAGAACGCTGCTCAGGTGATTAGTGCCCTCCAGAGCTCTGCCTGTGCTTGGGGTTGATTGGGATTGGTGGGGAGGGTTAGTTCCCATTTGGCCCTGACTTAGAGTCTAGAAGCTCAGCTTTCATTTAAGCAGAAAGATAAACATTTCTATGGTGATTTTGGGTTATAGCTTCAGAAACCAAGCTGTGCAAACTGCAGCAGTGAAGACATAGAGGTCTGAAATGAGCTGAACAAAACTAGGCAGTGGCTGTAGACGTTTCAGTGTCCATATATATCTAGAACCACATGGGAGAGTGAAAGGGTGTTCAGAGTAATGAACATGAAGAAAATCTGTGCTCTGTGGCAGCCCCTTTTGATGGCATCATTCAAATCAATTGAAACTGTGGGTGGACCTTGGGGAAAGTAATATGAGTAATTTTTTCCAGCCAGACATCTGGGTACTGAGGAAGGGAGAAATGTTAATTGTAAGTGACTAATGCAGTCAGGTTCTGCTGTATGCAGCTTGTCCCTCTGCCTCTGAGACAACGCAACTGGGAATTTCTAGAATTCTGTAAATTGATTTACTCTTTTAAGTATGGTAGGAAAAGGATGCTGCATGGCATTTGACCTACAAGCTGAGAAATTCTGCCTCTCTTAGTAATTTCCAGCTTTGAAATTTGCCAAGAAAGGCAGTTTTCAATGGCCTGTGTTCTGTTCTCTCTACAATGGGATAACCATGCTGCTTGTTTCCACATGGCAGTTTTAAGGCTTAATGAGCATTTGCAGAGTGCTCTCCAAATGTGAAACTGTAGTGTTTGTGAGAGAATTTATTGTACACAATCAGCACTGAGCATCTACGGGGGAGCACCAGGTGTCTTCTGAAGCATAAGCTAAAAAGTGAAACAAAATAAACAAAATACGTAACTCTGGCATCATTTTATGTGAAAGAATTTTATGTGAATATGAGTAGTTGTACTCAAACTAGGTTGCCTGCTAACTATCCTGTTTTTCCCATACATTGAAAATGCTTTTCAGCATGTAAAGGATGGCAAAAGCTAAATGTGTTCCTATTTTCAATGGAATTCAGTACTCTGGCTCATTTAGCCAGATCAGTTAAGATCATAATGTTCGGGTAAAATCGACTTGTTTAGATTAAAGTGCTCCCCTAGACATAACTTGTTCCAGTAGTCCTTGGAATCAGTGCTTAATGCTTTCAGTTATATGTTTGTCTGTTTAAATAGTTGAATTTTCT
The DNA here is from genome assembly GCF_965178545.1 of Coloeus monedula. Classification (NCBI taxonomy): domain Eukaryota; kingdom Metazoa; phylum Chordata; class Aves; order Passeriformes; family Corvidae; genus Coloeus; species Coloeus monedula. The sequence goes on along the minus strand of NC_138805.1, from coordinate 110,602 downwards.
ACTGATGCTGCACATACATACTACAGAGAAGCAATCTAATATGCCCTACTGCTGCCTCTGAGAGCTGCAATACTATAACTTGAGGAGTATCAGAGTTAATATGTTCTCTTAGCCTCTCATCAGACAGCAAAAATTACCTCCAACTACAGAACTAGCTGAATGAAGTCATTATCAAAAATCCTGAAAGGAATATTGTTGCAGTGGGGATTTCTGCAACATGTATGGACAGCAAGGCCCATGGGAAAGAAATAGGGACTGATTCTTGATAGATGTTTCTCAGAGATCTTTATTCTCCAGCTGCATGGCCGGGGTCCAGCCCAAGAGCTCTGGCAATCACAGGACCAGCAGGGTCCTTCCTGGGCAGGGGAACACAAAACAACCAGTGGGGAACAGGATTAGGGTACATGGGAGCAGGGAGACCCCGTAGGCCATGCCTCTACTCCAGGGTCCCCTCCCCCCAGACCCCCCATGCCAGGGGGGAGGAACCCCAACAGAATATGAGCATAAAGGGAAACAGTATGCCAATAAATTTAATAGACACATCAGTTCAAATATGAACTTTTTCCCTTACAAATTTTCAAAGTATCATGCAAGAACTAAGGATGGGTGAGTGCCCTTTGTAGCAGTTATGTCTTGAGTTGCAATACAGAGTAAAACCAGAGACTGATGGGAGTTGTGTCCAGATTTCTATTGGTAGAATAATTGAGTGAGATTTGAAACGTGTTTTTCATGCATTCAGATGAGTTGGGACACAAGGTCTCTCTGCTTTCCAAGGCACCCTGTGACTGTGGTGCTGTGTCCCACTGGCCTGTGTTTGGTGTGAGTCCAGGATCTTTTTGTTCCCCAGGTGCACTTTGTCCCTGAGGCGGGGACAGTGGCCCAGATCGTGTACAGTGACGAGCAGGAGCGCGGGCCTGCGCAGCAGGTGGTTTACACGGCTGACGGCACCTCCTACACCTCTGTGGACACCTCGGAGCACACCCTTGTTTACATCCACCCCGTGGAAGCTACACAGGCACGTGTGGTTCTGAGCCCACCCTGGTTTTGGCACCTAGAAAACACAACAATCTTGTTTGGGATGAAAGCCAGTTACCAGCCAAGTGGTATGACTGGAAAATAGCAGACAGTCGCTCCCAACAGCGACTCTGCCCACTGCTGAGCAGGGACTTCATGCTGTTCATTTGTTTGATGTGCAAATCTGCTCATTAAAGGATGGCGAGGCTATGAATTGTGAAATGCTGGTTATTTCACTGAAGGTGGACGAGATTATAATTTACGCAAAGGTTTTTTCCAGAACAAGGATAATCTCACCAGAAATTCTGCCTCTTGTATCCAGTAAAAAACTAAGAGCCATCTCTGTTCCTTCTGGAAGAGCCCTTGTTTTGTGTAGTACTGTTGTCATAGTTAATAGTTACAATAACAGTTGTGTCTTTTTGCAGAGCATGTCTGTTTATTCAATGTAATTTTATAGTCTCTGCAGAGTTGTTGATTTTATAGACCTTTTATAGTCTTTTTCTTCTGCATAATCATATCAGATAGCCTTTATTCTCTTGCAGCACATGTTTATATGGGGTCAATATGCTATGCATCTCTGCCTCTGTGTGGACAGATTTAAAAGGAAGAGGCTTGCTTTGTCGAGAGTGTTTTAAAATGTCTTTGCTGACAGGGCAGATCAGCTGTGCTACAAAGTGCACATACCTGACACCCCCACCATGCTGGCAGGGCCTCGTGTGGCACAGTCTGCCTTGTGCAGCTCTCAGCTGTCCCAGAAAATGAATGTGAAAGGATGTCCTGAGAGGGTATCTCCCAGGAAGTTACTGGCCAGCTAACTCCAAAACTCTGAATGCTGTCATTGTGTCAAAAGATGTGTAGTATTCAGACACTCTTCTGCATCTAAGATGAAATTATCACAGTGCTAAAGGAATTTGTATTATACCATGCTTTATTTCATTGTAGCTAGGCTGCTACAAGCTCAGATATTTCAAATTTTGGCTAAGTAAAGCTGGCCTCAGTCAGTCCTTAGTCTTGCTTTTCCTAGGCTTCTGTCAGGGCTTGTTCTTCCAAAATATTGGAGTTGGCATGGCTTCTATGAAATTAAACAGCATCCTGGCCATATCAAAGTCCCATGCAGGATGTGCCTGATAGTTCCTCAAAAGAAAGCATGCAGGAGTCTTGTGAATCTTCAGGAAGAAAAAGCTCATAATTACCTTCTATCCTGCCCTTAAGTGTTACACAGTTTTGATAGAGCTATTGAATTTCATTCTGTAGATTTTATCAAATCAACAATTGACAAAGTGATTTTGGTAATTAAAAAAATAAACCCCGTGAAACACTTTGGCTGTACAGATGCAAAGTGCTACATAAATATGATATTAACTCTTTATGGAGCACTACCTAATTTTTAGTTTCTGTGTGTAGGTCCACTTGGGTAAGTTGAAGTAATTTGCTGTGATAACAGGCATGTTAGAAGCTGACAAAGGCTCAAATGTTGGTTGTTTCATGGTGGCAGGGTAACCTTTGTGTGAGTTGGGAGTAAAAACCCCCAGGGCTGGTTTGATAAGCCTTTTTCACTTTGTCTAGACTCTGTTTACAGATCCGTCCCAAGTGGCTTACGTCCAACAGGATGCCACCACCCAGCAGGTAAGGAAGAGATATTATTCATCTTGGGCCTAAAACTATGAGGGAATATTTAGGGAAGGTAAAGGGATATTGTTGTGTTGCGAGAGGATAATGAGCTGTCTCTGAAGTTGTCCAGTGACAATCTTGGTATTGTGCTGTCACCCTGATCAAGACCAAAAACCACTATTACCAGCTTGTGCATGAATGACAATAAAAGTTTAGAATTATTTTAGGTTTGTTCTTTTTAGTTCATATTCAACAAGAATTCTAATTTACTGCCCCAGACAGCATGAAAAGTCTTTCAACAGTGTCCCTGCAGCAGATGTGGCTAATGTCATCTGATTGTGCCATTTTGGAAAGGCTGGTTTTGCAGCTGTCTGCATACAGGTTCTGATCCAAATGCCTTTAAGTCCACAAAGGCTCTTGAGGGATAGAAAAATTGGATTAAATTCTGGGTTTACTAGAAACCTCACAGGAAATTAAGTGCAAAACCCGAAGAAGTTCAGTGAGTGGCTCCCTTATCAGGTGTGCTGGGCTTGTCAGTGTGAGGTGGTCTGGGAAGAGAATAAAACTGCAGCCTGTGTTTATAAAGTTATGATGATTTTTCCTTATTCTTTTTACATCCATCATGGATGGGGAAGTTTTGTTGTTAACTCTTACTGGTATCTTAGGGGACTGCACTGTGGTAATCAGCTGTAGAAAGGTGCTTTCAGATCTCTCTAGTTGGAATTCTCTGCTTGTCATAGACTTAAAATAGTTACTGCTTGGTGGGTCTTTAATGACATGTGTGAATGGATGTGTTAGATCTGAATCATCACCAAAGCCATCATTAAAATGTGTGTTTATTGACAGTCTTGGGGCAGAGTGAGGTATCGAATGTGTGCTGAAAACAAATTTTCTTGCTAAAAGACCTTCTAAATGGTTGAGGCACAGACAGGAAGCAATGACTGACACAATAAAGGCGTTACCTGTCTTCTCATTCTCTGGACTATTGTTCTGGAATTTTTTGCTCCATAAATTTCCCTGCATTAAGAAGCCAAAAATTCCTATTTAATTGTCTTAAAGCTCATTTAACAAATACATGATTAATTAAAAATAGCAATTACTTGTGTGCAGTGCAGATGGCAGTGACAACAGAGGTGATCTTCTGTTATTATCCCAGAAGCACTTGTCTGTGTGTCCTTGGCCTGTCCTCCATTCCAACACTGTCTGACAGCAGTCCTAACACATATATTAATTTTTTGGTGAAGGGTTAATCCCTCATTATAGCAACTCCTGCCTTTGCAGCTGTTTTTACATCAGCATTTAATGTGGGAGATCCCTGACCTGACAACTAATGATAAAATAATAATTAAAGCTCCTCTTGTCTTTCAGAAGAAACTTTATTGTAGAAAGAAGGTGAGAGGTTTTATAAAAATAATGCCCATAATCCATACAGTGCCTGAAATGGAAGTGCAAGTAAGGGTATATTTGGTGTGATTAGTAGCAGGCAGTGCTAATAGTGGGTACAGATAGATCCAAGCCTGTGTGGCCCTCTCCTTGCTGGCACTCTGGAGGAATAATGATGCATCTTCTGTGGCCACTTGCCATCAGAAATGTCAGTTTCTGAAATGTCAACCACTAGACTGTCATGGTGGTTTCCTCCTCACCGTCACACCATTCTCTGAGGTCCTTTTGCTGTTGTTTTTCAGAAGTTTCATAAATTACTCTTAATACCTCTTTAAACAAAGCAACTAGTTTGGAGTTCTAAGACCAAGTGCTTACATTATGGATTTTGTTGTCTGCTCCCTCACTACTGGCCCAATTCACTGTTCTCAGTTTTATCTGATATTTATTAAGAGGCAAGAACTTGGATTTAGCATAAAAGCTGCATAACAGTCAGAGACACAAAGTAGAAGTCACATAATGTCAACTGTAGAGAAGGATGAAAAGTCACGTGGAATAACGGTGCAAATTCCTGTATAGATCAGCAGGAAACAAAAGGCAGGAAAGGTGATTCCTAGGGTCTTAGTTGTTCTTTGTTTTATTGCTGAATGGATGAGAACAGTGTGATAATATGCATTAATTTGGTTGTTAAACAAAAATGTATAGTCTGACCAAATGTAAAGAAAAATAATTGTTGGGATCCTCTTGTTTGAGAGCTTGATCTTCTAATGAGGTCAACACACCATCTTGTTTTTTTAATGGATCCTAGATCATTGAATCACAGAATGATTTGGATTGGAAGGGATCTTAAAGCTCATTTAGTTCCAACCCCTCAACCATGGCCAAGGTTTGCTCGAGAAAAAGAAAGATAGTAATAAAAAGAGGAAATGATTCTTATTCCTTCTTTACCTTTTTCCTTGAAAATTAAAGTAAATTTGGGCATAGAAGAAAAGAGACCCTAAATCACTGGTTTTACCAAGAGCTAAAGAGCTCCTAACATCTGTTTTTAGTGCAGTTTGAACCCAGGCTGGGTAGGATTTTAATTTCAAGCCTTAATTTAAAAATGTATGATAGGTAATTCAGAATTTGCGAAGTCTATAGGTTTGAAGCCTTTCCCTTTGTCCCAGAAGCTGCAGGTTCTGTCCAAGCCCATCATCCCTACTTGAACCCCAAAAATCTTGGGAATGCCATAGTTTTTGAGTGAGTGCAGGGCTCAAGGGAGCTGTGCATGCTGGGCCCTGCCCATGTGTTAAGTGACTGGTGGAAATGCTGCAGTGCTAAAATGAGTGCCTGTGATTTTAGGTAACGGTGCTCTTGCCTGCTGCTGCTCAGAGCATGAATCCCACCAACCTGTCCGTACTCGGCAGCGTTGCCGACACCCCCCAGCCAGTGGCTCTGGAGCAGGGGCCACAAGCAGATAGAGTAAGTTGCCAGGCACCCTTTCCTTTTTCCATGTACGAGTGCATTGATTCCATTGCTCCATCGTCTCCGGGGATGAAATGTGGCTGAGTGATCTGGGAGGAGATGTGAGAAAGCTGTAGTGCAGATTTGTACTGTCTTCCATAGTCTCACCATGGAACGTATGGGGGTTGAGGAGAGATCATGTGTTTAATGTACAGAGAAACCTGTTTTACAGATGGTTCTGTCTTGAGCAGCCACCTTAAGATTCTCTCAGTGCCAAAAAGTGAAGTTAACAGACTGTCACAGCAACATCCACTGGGTTTCCTCACCAGTGTTTTCAGGCAGCTCTGCTGGGTGTAATATTTCTTCTTCTCTACCTGAGAAACCTGTGAGCGTGATGGAATATGCACCACACTTCAATTGTTGCAGGTTTTTTTAAGGAAGGAAAGGGCTAACCTTGAAAATTAGTGGAAGAATGCAATGCCCTCATCTGTCCCTCATGTCCCATAGTTTGTATCTAGTCTCCATGTTACCTCACCCCTTATTGACCTCTACCTTTGTACTCTGGGGATTGGTTTTGTTGAATTGTAAAGAAAAGATCATGTGCCAAAGTGCAGGATTCTCTCACTTGTACAAAAGAAATTAAAATACAGCTTTAGGCCCTAGGTAATATCCATAGAGCCTGGACTTTGTTTCAAACCTTCTGCAAGGGTCCAGAACTTCCTCTGATTTCAGTTTCTTCTGAGAACTGAGTCCTTGGCAGGGTGGAGCCAGGGAGTAGTAACAGCTGTCCTGAGTGATGCCGTCAGCAGCATCGAGCGATGCAAAACATCCCTTGGCAGTCATTTATCACCTCTTCTCCTCCTCTCCATTATCAGAGGCAGCAGGAAGGGTAGACTAGCAAGGATCTTCATTGCTTGTCCTTGTAGTTTTCTTCATGAATCAGCTTGAATTGTTTGTGAATTCTTTCCTCAGGCATCATTACCGGTGCATAACCAGGTGTTACCTCCTATGGAGGCTGTGGATGGTTCTGACCCTTTAGCACCTCTGCAGAATCAAATGGAAAGGATAGAAACAAAAGAGGAAGATGATGAGGATGAAGATGAGGATGAAGATGGGGAAGACACTGACATGGATGAATGGGATCCAGATCCACCTCGACCCTTTGATCCCAATGATTTGTGTAAGCATGCACAGTAATATGAAGTGTATTACCTGCCTTCCCCTTTTTCCTTCTCTCTCCATCAGCCCTTTAGTAAAGAGAGGTAAAAACCATTCCGATTTTAGCAGTAATGAGTAAATGCGCGTCTTTATTCCCGGAAATGTGAATTCAAATTGGGCTGCTTTACTGAAAAGACAAAATTCTGTATTTAGTGAAGTCTGTGAGCTGCTTTGTTCTTATTTTGCTGGACACTGCTCTGTCTAATATTTTAAAATGTAGACAGACTATTGGCATAAGTGTTCCCACAGCTGAGCCAAAGATGTTTAGAGAGAGATAAGGCTGTCTCTGAGCCGTGTGTGAGTGTCTGCCTGAAAGTCACATCCTCTCTGCCTTTGTGTTGCAGGGTGTGAAGAGTGTAATAACGCACATCCCTCCGTGTGTCCAAAACACGGACCTTTGCACCCCATCCCAAACCGGCCTGTGCTGACCAGGGCGAGGGCCAGCCTTCCCCTGGTGCTCTATATAGACAGGTTTTTGGGAGGTGTGTTCTCCAAAAGGCGTATCCCAAAGCGTACACAGTTTGGGCCTGTGGAAGGACCCCTGGTCAGACAGACTGAGCTCAAAGACTGCTATATCCATTTGAAGGTAAGGGTGAGAAAAGGGAGGATCGGTTTGTGCCTAAGCTTTGATTTTCATGAATTTGTCACTCCACCTTGATCAATTCACTAGAGATGTTTTGTTACCTCCATCTCTGAATGTAGCTGAGAAATACCCAGATTGCTTTGCCTTCAAATCTGCTCTGTTATTCAGGGAGACACACTAATTCTGGTGAATGTTCTGGCATTATGGTGTTAGGATATATAGGGAGCATAATGTGTAAGACTGTGAATCACTCTCACATGAGCTGAAACTGCATCTGGACATAAAAATAGCAGCTCCATCTGAGGATGTTCTACAGCCATTCTTTTGTGTCATGTTGTAACCTCAGTTCAAAATATTTTTCTTACCTTTCTGTTCATAAGATGTAGGGGAGAGGAGATATTTTTATTCCCTTTCTCAAGTAATTGGCATAGGGGTAAAATGGATTTGAGTGACTTCTATCCATTTATTTACTCGTTTCACTATAAAAAATTGGTCCTTTATTTGTTGGAGTTTAGATCCACAGTCTTAGGAGGGCTCTGATGGTCAGTGTCTGACAAGCAAGTTGTGACCATAGGCAGATTCAGCGACCCAAGAGAAGTTCAGCTGAAGAAGTGCTGCTTTCTGCTTGAGGCAACATCTTGAGTCAAGAAATGAAAGGAAAAGTGGGTCTGCCAGTTAGAAACTTCTGACTGATGTTTCTGTAGCCTACTAAAGCTACAGCTACTTGTGTGTCATTTGTGATAGCCACGTGATTGAATACTGTGCCTGACCCCTTTAATGAATGATTCTTGTCCCTGAAAGGATCCATTGTGCCTTTTTAGTTAAATCTTTACCTGTTGCTAAATATTTTTCTGCCTGTTTCTGGATCCATGTTAGTAACGAGAGAAAATTAGCTAGGCCTTCATTGCTCCCTTAATGTAACAGTTGCATGGGCACAGTACTTTTCTTAGTAACTCAAATTCTTTTGAATGTGCTGCCAGGCAGTTACAGTCACCTGTAATTGGATTTTGCTACAGGTTTCTCTTGATAAGGGTGACAGAAAAGACAGAGACTTGCAAGAGGACCTGTGGTTTGAACTTTCCAGTGAGGCTCTGTGTAACTGGATGATGTTTGTGCGTCCAGCGCAAAACCACCTGGAGCAGAACCTGGTGGCCTATCAGTACGGCCACCACATTTATTATACGACCATTAAAAACGTGGAGCCCAAGCAGGAACTCAAGGTATGGCATTGCTTGTGTGTCAGGACTCTTCTTTTCTACTGATTAAATAGTACCTTAAAAGTTGCTGCCAAAAAATGCCAGAAACTACTGCTTTGAATAGTTATAGGGCTTTTTTTCTCTGATGGCCTGAATTGAATGTCACTGAAGTCAGTAAATAGTCACCAACATAGGTATTTCTTCATGAGCCAAAGCTCATTAAAGTTTAAGATAAAACTAGGTAAATGATTTGTCTCTCCCTGTCATGCTTTATACAGTGTATATTTTCCTGATACAATCTAATTTTTATTGCAGCATTCTTATTTTTTTAATTCTGGATGCCCTTCCCAGTTAGCCATGTGTGTTCCTGACTTGTTTTCTGGTACCTTAAGTGAATGTGGCCTCTCTTTACCTGGATTTCCTGGAGCTGTTGAAACTTTGCATGTGAAAAATTAGGAAGGATATTGTGGCTTCCCCGTGGTTTGGTTTTTGTTCCCTCTAAAAATTTATTGATTATGTCAAGCTCAAAGCAGCATGGCTGGCTGAGATGGCCTTAATTTTCAACATTTTTGGGGCCATGGGGGGGAGGGAGGGAGGGGGACCAAAAAATTTTGATACCAGGAAATTTTGTTGTTCTTCAAATCTCTTCTTGCATGTAGATTTCAACAATTGGTCTGGAAAAACAATTGTTTAGTAAGCGCACTTACTAAATCAGGACAAAAGCCTACTTACACCCTTTAAGAGTAGGACTGTCTGAAATTGGTCCTTAATTTTTTTAAGCTGTATTACTAGAAATCTTACTAATCCATTTTAAGTGTATCCAAACATCATTTTCTCAACAGTTTTTAAAACAATTTCAAATCAGACTTTAGATCTGTACAGACCTCCCTGAGGGAGCATCATTTTTCTTACTTTATGTGTTAGTACTGTCTTCTGGGGTAAAATGGTTTGTTAATTGCAAGGCTTGGTAATGTAATTTCCTCCCCAAGTGGATTCATGCAAATTTTGTCCAGAGATTGAACTAGGAGGATCAGGGAGCTGAAGCTGGAAAGTTCTGATTTGCCTGCCAGGTGTGTAGTCCAGGAGCTCCAGGCTTTTGTCTCCAGCCTGTCCAGCTGGTGAGATTCCTGCAGAGTAACACACCTGCTGGAGAGTCCTTGAAATCCCACTCACCACTGCCTGTGGCCCACTGCAAGTTCAAACTTGTTTGAATTTTTCATGCAGAAAATCTGTTGATGTCTTCTTTGAGAAATCTCTTCTAAAATCCACTCTTTTTCATCAAACAGATGAAATTATGGAAGAATTCTCAGCTAAATGTGAGCATCTGCTTTTAGGCTTTAATAAACTTTGTCTTCCTGCATCTTATGGTTATCTTTGCTGAAGGCTTGAATTCCTTGTACGACAAAAGTGGGTCCATCATGCTGGTGCCTGGCAGATCCTTGTTTTGGAAAGCAAGACCGTATTGCTCCAATCCTTCAGAAGCTCAGAAACATTTTAAATGACTCTATGTGGATGGTGCTGCCTATTGTCTATGTAAGGAGAGCAGGAAAGAAATGGGAAATCCCTTGAGTTAATAACATTTCCATTCCTCTTGGTACAAGTATCAGTACTCTGCTGACATCCTTCCTTCACAGTCATGCAGTTGGGTTTGAATAGATTAATCTTATTTCCTTTAGAGCTACTGGTAGCCATGTGCAAGATTAACATTCATGTTAGGAAGCTAGGCCTTAAAATTAAATTGATGTGCGTACTGAGCAAAGCTCTTTCCTTCCTCAGTGGGGGCACATTGATCTTACCAGACTATTATTGAGGATGAAAGGAGCAGTAAGAGTTAGTGGTTGAGGCAAGTGAAGTAAATGTATTGCTTAAAACCCATTTTCAAATAAATTTCCTTTAGTTTTGGCTCCACCTAAGTGTCCTGTTACCTTGTGCTCCTGCTGCAGGTGTGGTATGCTGCCTCCTATGCTGAGTTTGTGAACCAGAAGATCCATGACATAACTGAGGAGGAAAGGAAGGGTAACTTGGGATCTTCTGCTTTCAGTGTGGTGGTGGTTGCAGGTTGCACTCCTTACTTTCAAGTATATGGCCTGTATAGTGCTCCCCAAATTTGTGCTAGGTTGGGAAAAGTTAAACCAGATCTAGATTATGTTATTGGGGCTTATTTCCAGTAACTCTTCTCATGAGAATTTTACATTAATTTAACCCTTTGCCTCAGTTTCTGGGAAGCGTTATATTGCTGCTGGAAGAGGTATGTTTCTGTACTCAATGTCCACTGTGTGTCATAAACTGAGGTGTGACTGCTTTAGATTTAGAATTTTCCCTTGACCTCCCTTAACTTATGCCAGAGGTACAATCCTGTAGGTGCTCTTCCATACAGGGGTGAATTTCAGAATCCCCCTGAATTTCTAACAGTGTTGATAGTCCATGGGAATTGTCCCCAGTGATCTTTCTGTGTCTCTGTAATGAGCTGTGGCACAGTGCAGAGGGGATAAAAGCAAAGACCAGTGGAGCAGGGCTGGGTATTCTGCAGCCTGTCTAACCTTCAGGGGAGAAATACGGCCCACAGAGGACAGAGGCTGGGGGCAAAAAAATGAGGTGTTTAATTGGTGGTGACTGAAATGGTGTTACTGACATTTCCAACAGTACTGAGGGAGCAGGAGAAGAACTGGCCATGTTACGAGTGCAATCGGCGTTTCACGAGCTCGGAGCAGCTCCAGCAGCACCTCAATTCCCATGATGAGAAGCTGGACTTCTTCAGCAGGTACTGACAGCTTTAGCTTTGCTTGTGGATCACTGTGGTGATCCAAACACACAGAAAGGAGGGGCTTTGTCCCACAAAACTTAGTGACCAGCTCAGGAGAGATCAGCTCAGCACCAGAAGGAAAAATCATGGCAGCAGGAGACTGACTGGTATAAGAGACTGTGAAAGAAGTAGCTTGAGAGAAATAAATATTCTTTTGAAACTGGTGAGGTTTTTTTGTGTTGCTTTTTTTTTGCCAATGACTTAAAAAACTTGTAATGTTTCAGTATCACTGTATTGAAGTACTGATGTTTCTCAGAGATACTGAAGTACAGAGCTTGGAAAACAAGGCTTCTAGTGCCTCATCGGCCTGGCAAGATAGTTTATCCTCACCTATTAAAAACTGAATCTACAAACACCTATCACAGAGCAGAAGACATTGGTGCCTTCTTTCTCCTGAAATGTAGCAAGTGACTGTTTTGTTTTGCTTTTTTGACACAAAATTGTTCCCTTCTGTTTAGTACCTGACATCAGTGGCTGCGTGCTTTTTGGGGAGGGATGTTATGGCTTCAGATTTTAAATGGGTTTCCTTCTGCACTTGTTCTATCATGCTGAAAATACTTCCAGCACACCATAAACTGGGGTGTTGGAAGTGGGAGACTTGCCATGGCAGAGGGCTGGATAGAAGCCAGTAGTCCTCTTGGTCCCATGATTACTGATAGAAATTTTAATGTGTTCTGGACTTTGGTTTCTCATAAAGCACAAAATAATAGATACCAGCCAGAAACCCATTGTTTTTGCTGCCAGAATTTCTTCAGTTTTTATTATTTACTGCAGGCCATTGTTGCTGAGTTGAATGAGTGAGTAGTGATGCTGAGAAAGGAAGCATAAAACCAGTGGAGAATCCAAATCCATCTTTCTTTGTATCTAACCTGGAGCACTCTGTATTCTGCAGAGCCAGAGGCCGAGGTCGCGGACGAGGAAAGAGGAGGTTTGGACCAGGCAGACGGCCCGGGCGCCCTCCCAAATTCATGCGCATGGAAGTAACCAGTGAAAATGGTGAAAAGTGTGAAGAAGGGACACAGGTATATTTTTTGAGATGGAGGGGAAAAAAGTAGCACGTGGAATTTAAACTCCTGACCAAAAGGATTTGGGGCATCGGTGCAAACTGAGGGTGTGCTTTGGACTTACACATGAGTAATTCTTGGTTTCTAGCTGGAATTCTCTGCCAGGAGAGCATACTACTTCCCTTCTATAAAACCTGTAAAATCACTTGGAATTCTGCAGCAAGTTTCACTCCAAAGCACTTAGCAGTGAGGTGGGTTATTGTGGCAGTTTAGCAGCATCACAGAAGTAAATTAGACAGTAAAACTGTAATGGGAATTTAGGTTCCTATTTGTCCTTTCTGGAATGTGAGGTCAGCCTGCTCTTACAGCTGTTGCTGATGGAATTAAATCAGTTTGAGATATGATTCCCTGTGATGTTTTAATATTAACAGAAGGGCTTCCTGTAGGTAGGCTTACTGCAAAACATTCTTTTGCTTGTGGCTGTTGGTTGTATTCTGTAGGGATGTAATATGACACATGTAAGTAAAAAGCTAAATTCTCTGATGCTGACCATGCTTAGGTTACCACTAAGTCCTTTTATGAGCAGTGACAGAAGGGATCAGTGCTCTATTTTATGACTTAGCTGAAAGCTGATATCTGGAGTGGTAATTTTCCTCTGGCATCTCACTAGGTCGTGGCTCTGTGCTGACTCAGAGGGAGGAGTGTATACTCTGCCTATGAATTCCTGCTGCAGTGCCCTAAATGCTGCATTAGGTGCAGGCAGTTGTGAGCTCACCCTTTCTGCAGGCTGACATGACACATGGCAGCCTCATTTTGACAAATAAACCTAATGCTGCTTCCAAACCCTTCACTCTGGGGGAGATGGCGCAGTCCAGTGTGTGAGTGGCCTCTGGACTGGAGGTGGCTTGTGTCCTGCCAGCTTGGAGCATGGCCCAGGGCTGGCTCATGTGTGGCTGTGCAGTGGGGCAGGGTGATGTCCCAAGCCATTGGAGGTCCGCGCCTCGCTAAAGCTGGGCGTGAGTTCTGCCTGGGAACTGGAGAGACAGGATACTGAGAGCACAGCTGAGTGTCAGCAAGGTGGAAACCTGCCACCTAGACCTGGGCTGGACACTGAGCTGGTGTATTGTTTACTAAGGGTCTCTCTCTGGTAAGCACTCATGGTCTGTAAGGGCCTCATTCCTTGGTTTTCTTCTCCCACACCCACTTTTGTGCTTTGACAGCACCAGCCTTCAGCTGACATAATTCAAGATTAATTCTGGTGCTCTGTTTCCTAGCTTGTGCTTTTAAGTTTCTTCAGTTGCATTACATGGTGTCAAATAAGGATCTGTGTGTGTTTTTTCATGTAATAGAAGATGATTCCATCCCAGAGGAGTTATTGGAACTTACAGGGAAAGAATGTAGATTTTTGGCATGTTCTTCCTTTTCAAAACACCCTCCCTTTTATGCTAGTGCAAAAGGAGAGGAAAACCAGCTTTGTGTGATACATGGAAGTGATGTGTGCAGAGCTGGAAACTGGGTAAAAACACCACATAGTGCCCAGTGTGATCACCTCGTTTGTCACTCTCCAGTTCAGCACTCCAGATAGTTTGTTAGAAAGAAGACACTGCAAAATGACACACAGTAATGTTTCAAAGCAACAACAGTTTCCAGGAGACAGAAATTCTCTCCTTTCCCAGGTCTGCACTCGTCACTTTGGTTAAAGCAGAAATACTCCTGAGTGCAGAAGAGCTTTCTTGGCTATTAACAGCTGGATAATGCTGATTGTCTGTGGCTGGTCAGACAAAGGGATGGCCCATGGAGAGTCACCCACCTGCAGCACTGCTTCCCTGGTGCTCTGGGTGATGCTGCTGTAGGCGAAGGTGATGTGCTGAAAACAGCACTGGACAGAGCAGGAGAACTGTAAGGAGTTAGTGCAGACACTACACTGTTTTGTTTATAGCTTGAGATTAAATCTGTAGAAATTTTGTTGTCTGCTGAGTATTATCAAAGTGTTTTTCAGTGGGTGGGGGGAATAATCACTGGTTGTATGATTTGCGATTTCAGGACTTGCTGCATTTTTCCAGCAAGGGGCAGTTTGATGAGGCCGGACAAGCCCCACTGAACGGGCTGGAGCAGCAGGAACAGACTCCGGTGCCACCAGAGCCGCAGGCAGCACTGGAGCAGCAGGAAAACCACGTGCTCCATGTGCAGCCGCAGCACGAGGGGAGCACGGTGCCCACACAGAGCACCATGACAGCAGATGACATGAGGCGAGCAAAGCGCATCAGGGTAAGCACAGAGGATGGGGGATCACATCCACTGTAACACAGGGAATGCCAGACCTGCCTGCCAGGGCCAGCTGGTCCTCTTTTCACTGTTGTATCCGTTTCCAAATCCCAAATAAAACATCTCAGTCCTAGCAGTTTTCTTTGCACTGAGAGGAAGACAAATCTCACATAAAGGACCAGTATCTCATAGATGCTAGTGAGAACTGCTCAGGAGCTGGAGCTGATTGAGGTCCATCACAGTAATTCTTGCATGGAAACACAGTCCATCTGAGCTGGCAAGCAGGAGTGCTTCAAACAGCCGGCAGAATCGTGGTGCTGTGGCACAGACTAACGACTTGCTCACAGCACCATCTGTGTCTCTCAGAACTCTCTTGCAAACAGTTGCCAAGGAGGAACCACAACCTCAGTTTAGATCCACTTAGATGATGATGATGATATTTAGTGATAAAATCCTTTTTTGGGGTAGAAAACCCTGCCTTTGAGAGCAAAACCTGTGCTGAGAGCTTTGTGTACCAACAGCAAACACTTGGAGCCTGAACTCTGTGTCAACTGGGTGAGCTGTTTTTTCTCTACCATGTGTGGGAGGAAATGATTCAAGCAAATAATCCTTGAAGCTTTGTAACTGGGCAATCAATTTATTTAGCTTAAAATCCTTTCCTTTTTCTTCCATGTGTTAACTTTGGATTAAGGAAAGAAACAGCTGCAATGGGGGTAAGGGTTCATTTTTCGGGGATGAGGAAGGATTAGAAAAGAGTTGAGTAACTGTTCTGTATATGAAGATGTTGAGCCAAATTTTGCTTGCAGTTTGCAGCAATGCATATGCAAGACCCAGTGGTGGTGTTACCCCAAAAATGCAGTGGCATGACTTGAAGGAACAGTTTGGCTTGGACACATTAAGACTGCACAGTTTTTAACCATACAAAATGCTTCCAGTCTTTGAATGACAAGTTTCCACCAGTGATTTCATTTTCATATGTTTAAAAGCTTGGGGGATTTTTTACTGAATGTATTGAAGGGTGTATAATAGAGTACAGAGATACTGAAGTTTTGACAGAGCATGGGGATGTACTGCTTACCGTGTACTACAGCTTCCTCAGTAAGAAGAGAAAGTGTTGGCCATTTCCCCAAACTTCTGAACCCAAGATGTGAACTTAGGATCCTCTGAAATAATGAATGTAGGACAGAAAGGAACAGAAATTCTGAAGTTACCTCTTTGTCTCGTGACGTAGCTTTTAGCCCTGTAAATTCATCACGAATGGATGACAGCTCAGAGGAGTGCAGTGGTGGTTTAGTGACGTGTTTGTATCTCAAGTCTTCTGACTTTCCCTGTATCTGGAAGCTCGTGTTCAGCAGAGTCCTGGAGATGTTTCAAGCCAGGAGCACTGGCAGATTGGCAGATGGATGGTTGCACAGACCTTTCCATATTGCAACAGACTGTGAGCAATGAGCGCTTGAGATAAGACTAAACCAGCAAGCATCATTCTTTAAGCACTGAAAAATCACCCTCTGAACACTCACTCAACTCAGCTATTCACAGCACCTGCCTACAATAACATGCACTTCATCATAAAAGCAAGCAAACATTTGGTTTTTAGATATGCAGTACATTATTCACTTCCAAAGAACAGGTAGGAAGTCCTGACTCCTGGTTCTGATTCTGAAACCTGTGTAGCTCTAATTCTTCCTTATTCCTTAGATAGGATTTAGTTTTCAAAACCAGTCTTTCCTTGTGAATTGCTTCAGCTTTTCTAAGGCTTAAGACAGTGGTGCTCTAAGACTCTTTTCATGCTAGCTGGAAGCACTGATCTGTCCTGCCCCGGGGTTCAAGTCCTGATAGGACCAGTTCATTTTTCAGCCTCTGCTTTAGAGCCTGTGGGGTTTCCTTGGAGATCAGACCTTAACTATGGCAATTGGGTCCTACTATTGAAAAGAGATACACTCACCCTTCAAGAGCTCTTGTAGAAAATTAGAGGAACATTGTGGTCCACAGCCAAAATGAATATTTGTTTTTGGTTCAGTTCTGGGCAGTATGTAGGGTGTCTGTGTGCTAATGCCAGAAACAGGAGGGATAGGAATATGATTTGGAAAGCACACTCACTTCCTTCATGATGAAAGAAATGCAACTGGTTGTGTAACAAGGAGTACAGCCAGTAAAATGAGGTTAGAAAAAGTCCCTCCTCCTTAACTTTTTCACTCACCTAATCCTTACCCTGTTGTCATCCTGCCCTAATTATTCCCTTCTGCTAAAAGCATTCCGTTCTCACTATGGTTCTGCCATGCACATTGTATCCTTGTTAATCAGCCCTGGGAAAACAGGAAAGGTCACAAAACACCTTCGGGATTATCTGTGGTTTTTATCTTTGCCCTTTAACTCCCCTTGGGCAGTTACTAACTACAGAGTAAACCTTGAAGATCTGTTTAGTGTTTCCTGAGGCAAAAACCTCAAAGCAGTAAATGCTAGTTGGAAGAGCCCTTGTAGTGACCTGCAGAAGTCAAGGCTTCTGTTTTCAAGTCCACTGCATAACATAAGTATTTTTCTCTCTCTCAATGCTGCCTGCTCAGCTGGAGCTGCAGGTAGGTTTGGGTTTTTGTTTCACTGGGTTTTTGCTGTATCTAATCCAATGGTACGTATCAACATCGCCTTCCATGTTGTTTTGTCCAACTCCTATTTAGTGTTTCCTGATTGACCCTGCGCCATAAATTGTCACATTTGTTCCTCTTTAGGTAACCAGTGTCCAGAACTGTTACCTGAGTAACAATTTGCATTCTCCTACTTTTTTTCATACCAGTTCATTGTAAATTTAAGGTGGATTTTATAGGAGTAAATTGCCTGGGTGAAGAGCTGTAATATCAGTCTTAAAGTTTTGGAGGATTTGTTTGCACAGTTGTTTGTGCTGGATCAATAGTATAAGTTAATGAGACAACACTTAGTTCTTTTGTTCTGTTTTTATAGTTGATAGATTACCTAGGCAAAGAGCAGTAAAACAGTTCACCTTCTGTAGCCCTTGAGGTAACAACAGGGCTATGTTGAGTCTGGCCTGCTGTATTAGCAGTCAGCTCCCTGCTAAGGTACCAGTGATCAAAACTCAAATTAATAGTGTAGTTCAGGACTTGAAATACATCTTTTCACCTGTGTTTTGTTAGCATATCCCTGTGGTTAAGGGGGAAATTCTATCCTTTGGACTCCAAGCAGCACATCAGTATTTGCACAGCACGTGGCTGTCTTTCCAATTCCCAGCGTGACTTGCAGCAGATCCCTGTGTTTCCCATTGTCTCCACCTGTAAAATGGAGAATGGTGATGATGACAGCTCCTGGGAAGCCCTAGTTGGAGCACCTGTATTAAACTGTTAACTTTTTTTTTTGTAGCAGAGCATTTGCTCTCCTCTTCTTTCCTGGAAGGAAAGTCTAGGTTTCCCTCTGCAGTTCAGATGGTGAAAAGGATTGTTCAGGTTCACAAATTTAATCCTTAGCACAGCATTTCACAGTATTCCCAAGCTGTTGCCTTATTCCAGCAGAAGAGCTCCTAACTTTATGTATTCCGTGTCAGCTGTTGGCATGCACTTAAGGGACACAGCAAATGTCAGCTGCATCAGCTGCCACATTCCCACAAGAAAAGGAGATAGGAAACCAGGGAAATTTGTTTGCAGAAGTCTCAAAGGTGTCTCTTGGAGAAGTGGGTCATATGGAACACATGTGAGCAGAAATGTCAGCAATATTCTAGTGGAATCCAAGTGGTTTGGTTTGGGAGAGACCTTAAAACTCATCCAGTTCCACCCCCTTGCCATGGGCAGGGACACTTTCCATGAGCCCAGGTTGCTCCAAGCCCCATCCAACCTGACCTTGAACATTTCCAGGGATGGGGCAGCCACAGCTTCTCTGGGCAACCTGTGACAGGGTCTTGCCACCCTCACAGCTGAGAATTTCTTCCTAATATGCAACCTAAACTTACGCTCTTCCACATTATTTCTCTGACTATCAGGATGTAGATTCTGTGTGTAACATGTGAAAAGAGAAGACATCAATCAATAACAGTTTATAGAAGTATTTGAGAGAAGAGTGGATATTGCTTAGAATTCTTGTAGAGGAATGGAGCATTGCAGTGTACTTTGAGTGTAGTATGGGTGACAGTGTACTGTGGGATTTCATAGGACTCAATTCCAGCTTTACAACTATCCAGCATGAAAGTTCTCATTCAATATTGAAATGCAGGTGCAGGACACACTTCCTTCTTTCTACAGGCAGTGCATCCAGCAGCATCTGTTCCTCCAGCAGAGAGTGCTGGGTCAGGACCGGGATGGCTCCATAACATTTATCTGAAGAGTAAGGGGAGAAAAGGAAGACAAGAACGATCATGAAATGTTACAGAAAAGGCAGAGTGAAGGCAAATGCACACCAAAACAAAATAGGGGCTGAGAAGAGATATTGTGCACAGTAGGAGTGGAGAATTGCTCACAGCAGATTAGACAACTTCAAACCTGCTGCTCATAAAGCTGCCATTCTGCCTTTGCTGTCATGTTTTGAAACCATGTTCTTCTTTTTGGCAATAGTAAAAACGTTTAGACCAGCATCTCTTGAATTTATATTCCACTGGAAGTTCTCCAGGCAATGCCAAACCACTGCTGCACATCTCTGTGGTGATCTTTGATGCAGAAGGTGATCTTGTAAAAGGCTGTGGAATTTCATAAGCCCTGCTCCTGAAGGAAACACAGGATGCTGGCTCACCATTCCTTTGTATGGTGGCTGAACTTAACGACCTGATGCCCAATAATCAGCTGGAATTGCAGCCTTTCTCAGGTCCAGATCTGTGCTTCAGACAGGACTTAGTTTTATTTTACAGAAAAATGGCATGCTAAAGACAGGTCAGCTAAATCGGAAGAAATCAGGGATGGAGAGGAAACTCCTGCACTGTGTTCTGCTAACTCAGGCTGTAGCTGCAGCTATGTCCCTGACTCCTGCCTGTCACAGCCTCCCCTTCTGTAAATTGGAGGCAGCATATGATGGAAAATAATTTTTTGAAGTTTAGGTTCACTGATCATCCAGTATATTTAATCCTGAATATATCTGGATGTGGAATCTATATGTGGTAATGAAAGCTAATGGTCTCTTGGCTGTTTCTTTCAGAATGCAGCTCTGCAGCACCTGTTCATCCGGAAATCCTTCCGCCCGTTCAAATGCCTGCAGTGCGGGAAGGCCTTCCGGGAGAAGGACAAGCTGGACCAGCACCTGCGGTTCCATGGGCGGGAAGGGAACTGCCCTTTGACCTGTGACATCTGCAACAAGGGCTTCATCAACAGCAGTGCCCTCGAGAGCCACATGAAGTTCCACATGGACCAGAAAACGTACTCCTGCATTTTCTGCCCCGAGTCCTTTGACCGCTTGGATCTGCTTAAGGATCACGTGGCCATCCATGTCAATGATGGCTATTTCACCTGCCCCACCTGCAAGAAGCGCTTCCCAGATTTTATCCAGGTGAGATGCTGCACTGATTTGAAGTACTGCTTTGGAGGTCTCTCACAAGGCTGTGGGTTTCTCAGTGCTCTCCTTGTGTAACTGCACAGCAGTTCATTCTCACAAGGTGCAGGGGTCTACCTCAGTCAGAAATTAAAAAGAAAGAGTGACCAAGCACTGCTAGACATTGTTTTATGACACTGAAGTGCTCTGTCTACTAAATCATCAGATGTGATGCTTCAATCTGGCATTAGAAGGCACTGTACTGCAGAAGGGTGGGTGCCTTATTCCCAAAAAATGCCTGAAGCGGAGGTCCTGACTACTGCATCTCTCTGGCACAAAAAGGAATTGTCTTTTGCTGTACTCAGCTTGTACTTGAACACACCTTGCCCTTTGTCATTAAAACTCTGAACAAAAAAAGGAGTGGTTTTACATCTTTAATCCCTTGCCTGTTTTCTGTCAGGAGAATTCATTTGAACAGCTTGCAGAAATGCCAGAACAGATCAGGATACTCTGCTTCCTGACTTACCCCCTGGGCTTCAGCTGGGCACTTTATTCTCCTTCCCTGCACACTGCACTGGAGCAGTGAGTAATGCAGCTACTCTGCACTATGCTGAGCACTTGGACAAGGTCATTAGTAGGATTTAAAGATTGTATTTCCATGTGCAGTAAGAAAAAACTGAGATGGACCATGCACATACTCATTAACCTTCCTAGGGACAAAGCAATTGATGTGTCTTACTGAGCTGCCCAACTGAAATTGAAATGTAGAAATCCAGTTTAGATCAGTAATAGGAACTGATAGACTATCCACTAGGCTAAAGAGGAAAGGATGGGGGAAAGTGATTTACTAATATAATTCCATCCTGGCAGAAGTCCTTTATCTTCTGTAAATCTTCAACAAGGAAGAATGTTGATGATTCAGAAATGCTGTACTGCCACCTAATTCCTTGTAAACTTTCCCATGCAAATGATTGAAAGTCCCATGGCTTTTTTCCAACCATTCATTTCTATTTTTGACATTTAAGAGATTTTTTTTTCTCTTCTTGCTATGTAAATAATTAAATTTAGTCACTGCTGCCTACTGAAATACTTCTATGTGGAACAGGTACGGATGCCAAGTTGTTCCGCGTATGATCAGTATTAGAAGATGGTAAGGATTTAATTAGAGATCAGATCCATTTCCTAAGTAGTGTTTGCATTTCAAATGTCAAACCTCATTAGTTCCTTTATTGCGGGGAAGAAAAAAAAAAAAACCCTCTAGATGTTTGAAGAGGTCAAGGATAGTCCCAGAGTATGGAGAAGTAATTGCCATTCAGGAACGGTGTACAAATGCTCTTTTGATTAAGTTGTTGTTTTGTAATTTTAATTGCAAGCTCATTGTGTCTGATTGAAATGAATTAGTTGCCATGTTTTGGTTTCTTATAAATGAAAGGAAGATAATGAACCTCAGATGAATGTGTTAACTCGAGGGTGATTCTGTGCAAATGGTACATTGTGGACTTTGCTGCCCATTAAGTGCAACTGTGCAATAGCTGATGCCTTCAAGAATCAGTCCTGAGGAAATCAAATCACCCATCCAGATGACTAATAAAGATGTTATGGCTTTATAGAAACTATTGCTGAGATATGAACTGTTCCAATCAAATACTTTTTAAACCAAAGCACATTAGACAATTTGAAAACCTTTTCCCTTTCTTTCATATTGTGAAGAGTTTCCTAGACTGTTTTACCACTCATTTCTCTCTTGAATATGCTTTGTTTTTCTGTGATCTGCCATTTTAGGTCAAGAAACATGTGCGCAGTTTCCATTCTGAGAAGATTTACCAGTGTACAGAGTGTGACAAGGCTTTCTGCCGCCCCGACAAGCTGCGACTCCACATGCTGCGGCACTCGGACCGCAAAGACTTCCTGTGCTCCACCTGTGGCAAGCAGTTCAAGGTGAGGTGGCTCTTGGCTGTATCATCACTGGTACAAAAACCACCATTCCTTACCCTCCTTCAAGGAAATAAGCTCATGTTCTCAAAGGTCAAAGAAAACAACACTAGCCTTGCTTGTGAGTTGCAGGCACTGCTTGGTGTCCTGTGTGAGCTATGACATCCATTTCTGAAGGACAAGGGGCAAGGTCACCTCAGCATCTTATTTCAAACAAATCTTATTCCCAATAATTTAATAGCAAAGGAACTTTGTATCTGCTCATTAAGAACTGGGACATCATACACCTCCATTGCCAGGTGTTTGGGTTACATTGCTTATATCAGTTCAGTTAAGAAGTTTCTTGCTGATGTCAGTGGCTTAATAATATTCCTGGCCAAGATGCCTGTGTCCATGGCATCCATCTTGTCAGCACGTGTCATCCAGATGCCTTTCCAAATACCACCAGAACAGATGGAGCAGACCATGAGCCAGGTAAACTGTGGTGGCAGCAGCCTGCTCCCTGTCACTGAATTTGTGATGGGACATGGAGGGTCTGGATATTTCTGGGTGAAGGAACACATTTTTCTGAGAGGAAAAGCTGGAGAGAGATCCCTGAACAACTCAAACTGTGGCTCTTATGCATAACAGGTAGTAAGGCAGTTTCTGTGATGTTGCTGACATTTTTCTCCCCAATTGCTCCTTCCCAGAGAAAGGACAAGCTGCGAGAGCACATGCAGAGGATGCACAACCCAGAGAGGGAGGCCAAGAAGGCTGATCGGATCAGCCGCTCCAAAACCTTCAAGCCCCGGATCGCGTCCACTGACTACGAGAGCTTCATGTTCAAGTGCCGCCTCTGCATGATGGGCTTCCGCCGCAGGGGCATGTTGGTGAGTGCCTGGGTGCTCTTACAGCCTCTGTACACTATTCTGATGAATAGGTAAGGAATAAAGATGGAATTCCAGCATTGGAACACAAGGATCATGAAAGGGTTTGGGCTGGAAGGGACCCTCATGTCGTTCCCTCCCTCTGCCATGGGCAGGGACACTTTCCACTAGACCGGGTTGCTCCAAGCCCTGTCCAGTCTGGTCTTATCCAGCCAGGATGCTGTGAAACAAATTTTGGCAAATTTTGTAGCTGAGTTGAGATGATACATCTTTTTTTAAACCTGTGTGTCTTACCTCTTCAGCAAATTTGCACATTCCACTGCCTGTGCTGTATGTCTGGTTGTCAGTACCGTATTTCAACACTAAGTAATGCTGACTGATGTGTACTGTATTTAACAGGACATGAGATGAAAATACTGCCTTGTTCAGCCTTACTGCCTCTGTTCTCCTGACCATCTTTCCTGTTTTTTTGTTTCTCCCCCTTCTCGAGGGCCTCTCCTGGCCATGTCTTGTCACTGCCTCTGGGTAAAGGCTGTTCTGCAGCAACAGATTGTTTGCAAAGTTTTCATGGGGGTTGTTAGCCAGGCAGAGGCCCTTTACACTACCTCACTCTCAGACATCAGCTGCAAGACAGTACTGGCAAACTATTCTACCCCTTCCTAATTTTGGTTAGGGAAACTGGAAGTGAGATCTAGCAAGACCACATTTACCTCCACCAGTTAAATTTGAGTGTACAATAACCCTCGCAGCAGCAAATGCCTGCAGTGCTGCTGGTTTGCATTGTTCAGTTTTGGTTTGGCTGTTATCCATGTCTGGGAGAAGCACCAGTTGTTTGGCTTCCAGCTGTAATATGTTCTTGTTCTGTTTCTTTCTCCTAAGGTGAATCATTTATCAAAGAGACATCCAGACATGAAAATAGAAGAAGTGCCAGAGCTCACACTGCCCATCATAAAACCCAACAGAGATTACTTCTGTCAATACTGCGATAAGGTGTGTGGGAAGTCACCTCTCGGAGGGTAGCTCAGTCCCTGTCCTGGATGCAACCAATTTGTCTCTGCATAGAAATCTCTGGCAGGGTTTGTAGCTTTTCTGAGGTGCTTGCCAGCAACATTCCTGCAGTACTGTCCAAAAAAAAAAGGAAGACAAAATGCACTTAGGCCAAGGCAGTGGAATGCTAATTGAAAACTGCAGTTTTCCCCTTTCTGCTGTGTTTGGCATTGGAAAACTGGAATACCGTGATCCAGCAGATAGTCACTGACCCTTAGTCTTGTGTTAGGCTAGGACTAAGTATCCTGTCTGTGCATAATTCCTGGCCACTAAGTTCTTTTGGTTTCTATATCACTTCTAAAAGTTAGTCTCTAACGCCTTTTATTGTAAGCTGCTTACTAGGTCACGTGCCAGTAATTCCCAGTGTTCAGTGGAGCCTGAAGCTGCTTCTGCAGTGCCTTTGAGTTCTTGCTCTTGTTCTCCTTTGCCTTTTATGCCTGGGGGCCGTTATTTACCACGGAGTGTATTTTGGCTGTCCTTACCCTCAGTATGTCTTTCTGTGATGCCTCCTCCCTTTTGTTTGAGGGGAGAAAAAATAGTTTTAATTTTTAGATAGTATTTGTTTGTTGATATCCCTAAAATGGACTAAAAGATTCATTGCTCACTGAACTAAAACAATTTGATGCTTTGTGTTGAGACATCAACCCTTGTGACAAATTAACATTGGGCATTTGATCTTCAAATATGGCAAAAAGGTTTTCCTCTTACCTCCTTGTCCTGCTTTGGTGTTTGGTTGTGGCATACAATATGTTCTCAAAAGGCTTCTCTGTGCTACAGGAGGAGTCAGTTGCTTTTACAGGTTGATGAAATACTGGAAGGTGTATATTCAAGCCTTTTGTTGTAATTGTTTGGGGATTTAACTAAATGTATTCTCTAAAGCAACATGCAGACCTTCCAGATCGAAATAACTGGTAGCTGTTTCCTGTGCAGACACCAGGATTGCACCATTTTAATTCCAAATCTTTGCCCTGCAGGTGTACAAGAGTGCCAGCAAGCGCAAAGCACACATCCTGAAAAACCATCCTGGTGCTGAGCTACCTCCAAGCATCCGGAAACTGCGTCCTGCAGGCCCAGGAGAGCCAGATCCCATGCTGAGCACCCACACCCAGCTGACAGGCACCATTGCCACCCCTCCAGTGTGCTGCCCTCACTGCTCCAAGCAATACAGCAGTAAGGTATGGGGGGTTCTGGCCTCACACAGCCTCTCCCTGGGGATGCTCTTTCACCATGGCCTCTGTCACCTGTCCATCCACAAGCAGAGTTCTCTTCTTCTCAGTCAGAGTGCTGGTTTCATGCTGTGTGCAGGGACAGCCTGGTTGTTTTGGGGCCAAAAGATTCCCTGAATAGAGGGTTTGTGCTGAAAAGTTATCAGAGCATGATCACGAATGGAAGGGCTTGGAAACTGCTCCCTGATAGCTACAGGGGAGATGAGTGTGGAAACAAAACACAGAAAAGATGACCTTTGGAAAAAGTCATAAAACACTTGGCTATGTTGGGGTAAAAAGCTGTTTGAGGACAATACTTCAGTGTTAGCTCTAATCAGCAGCAGCTTTGTGATCCTTGTTTTCGTCTTGTTGACCAGAGGATCTCGTAGTGTGAATCTTGATGCTGCTTTACTGAGGGAAATCTAAAAGCTGCGTTGGGCCAGGCTGTTGGATTTCATGTGGCCCTGAGCAGAGTTACTGAGCATCCTTCCAACGCTACGTTGCTTCTCTCTGCAGACAAAGATGGTGCAGCACATCCGCAAGAAGCACCCAGAGTTTGCTCAGCTCCCAAACACGATCCATGCACCACTTGCGACGGCCGTCATCAGCTCCACTCCGGCTGTTCTCACCACCGACAGCACGACCGGAGAAACTGTTGTGGTAAGGGCTGGAGGCACACCAGAGCAGTGCAGGGAAATGCACGGAACAGGGGCCTTCTGGTATTAGTAACCCTGGTTTATTTGGCAGACATCACTTTAAAGCTTGTGTTAAGACATTATTTGAGATCACTTCTGGTTTTGAGTCTGTGTGGTCCAGTTTTGCACTGCCAGGAGCTGTTAATTTCTTTCTGGAGCTTTAAGGATTTGTCTTTTATACCCAAATCCATTCCCGTCTTTCATTCAGACCTACTGACTCCACATAATGTACTTAATGAACTCAGGGATACACATCTCATGGATTTTCACTGGGACTGTTCTCCTGAAGTGAGAAATGCAGTTCCTGGCATCAAGAGGACAAGTTTAACAGTGGCTGGGGATTGCATCAAACTGTGTTCAGGGAGTCAGATCTCTTTGTAATCCTTTGGACAGAGCAGCACTGAGCAATAGGAATCTGCAGTGGCTGATCTCTACCATTAATGCATCAGCTGCTACAGAAGTGAAAGCTGAGACTAGAAAATGTTGTTCAGTGTTCTGGGATACTGTATAGTTTTAAAAGTCCTATTGATCACAGTTTAAAACTTCCTATCTAAAGACTAACTGGATAAAATACTATTTTGCTTGAAATTGGAGAAGTTCAGTCAGGATGCTGTTGGCTTCATAAACCTGATTAAGTTAGGTACTAAATGTCTTTACATGTTAGAAATACAGTTGTCACTCTGACAGGGGAGGAAGAAAGGTAAAATATGTCCGTGAACCACTTTTTGACTTGAAAACCAAGTCAACTCTTCACAAATGACAGGACTTCCATTATTTAATAGAATACTGGTATGTCACAAGATGAAAATAATTATTTTTATTATGATATGTTAAGTTAGCCCTGAATGGTCCTGACTAGGATTTAGACAGAAGAGAGCAATTCTAGTGGATCATCCCTGGTGATTACTCATGACCCCAACCTCTGTACACATTAAGCTCTTGTAAATAAATGACCAGACCCACTGTAAGTGTAGATAAAAAAACTGCAGCCCTGAAGAAGTATATCAATATGATGATGATCTGTATCTCTCTCCCTGCTCAGACAACGGATTTACTGACCCAAGCAATGACAGAAATATCCCAGACCCTCACCACAGACTACCGGACTCCCCAGGGAGATTACCAGCGCATCCAGTACATCCCTGTGTCTCAATCCACAACTGGCTTGCAGCAGCCTCAGCACATACAGCTGCAGGTTGTTCAAGTGGCCCAGGTGAGTAACTTAGTGGGGATCTTGCTGCGCTTTTGACCCTTTCCCTACCAAGCCTGTGTGTTCTTGGGGCTCTAGCATGCAGAAGTCTGGTACGGAGTAGTTACAAAAAGTGCTGCAGCTACTTTTTACAGATAAATCAACTGATAAGGCATAGGGTTCCCTTCACAAGCACTTGTAACTGGGCATAAATAGTCCTGCCAGCCTTGGTCAGCTTGCTGGAGACACATTGACAGAGTCCTGTCTTAGTTCTACCCGTCTGGGCACCCTCGCTCAAGTCTGCTCTAGGAATGTTTTCCAGCAACTGGAAAAGTGGGTCAGTGGGTGACCCATTTTCTGCAGTTCAAGACTGATTTGTACTTCCTTGTCCTCGGTGAGTCAGAGGCAAAATTTGGGAGTACAGAGAGTGGTTGCTTGTTCCCTTCATAGCATCTCTTAGAATATTCATTCTCTTGATGTTTAACAGCCTCCTAAAAATGAAACCAGAGTGTAACTAGAGTAACTGGTCTGAGGAAAATACCTCAGGCAGCTGTAAGAAATCACTGTAGTCTTTAAATCTGTTACCCACTGGAGGAAGCTGAAACTACCACATGTTTATATTTTAATCCGAAATTTCATGTTCTCTCTGGCCCCTGATAACAAATCAGGTTATGAATTTGATTAATAAAGGCCTAAACAATGGCCCCAGTTGATAGTGACTGTGGCTGTTGTAACGATACAAGAGCATAAACACTGATTCCTGCAGGTAATACTAGGAAGATCTTAATTTTATAAATATTCAAGACTTGTAATTCAATTACTGCAATTGATATCATTAGCAAGTGTTGCTGAAAAAAACCTTTAAAAACCTCTCAGTGCTTGCCTTGATGCAGGTCTGTGTAAAACTACAGAATTGGATATGCAGATCTCAAGTATGTATAAGTTGTACAGAAAGATGCTTATGAGAAGTGGTTAACACTAATCCTGGCTTTTGTACCCTTTGGTTTAGTCCAGCCACTGCCACAAACAGCTTGTATGACATTAGGCAAGTCCTTTCCATTGGTATCACTGAGATAGAACCATCTCTGTGCCACTACGTCTGTTAAATGTACTTTAATCTCCTGGGGTGCAAAGAAACTCAGTCAACAAGGTTCAACAGGTGTGCTCCACTAAGGCTCCTACCTCATTATTCCAGATCTTGTGTCCTAGAAGAGGTACACCTGGCTGGTTTTGTAAAGAATTTGAGGTATAGACCTCTCCTTAATTTTTTTCCCCAGGCTACCTCACCTCACCAGTCCCAGCACTCCACAGTAGATGTTGGGCAGCTTCATGACCCCCAGACATACACCCAACATGCCATCCAGGTGCAGCACATCCAGGTCACAGAGCCATCACCAGCAACTCAGTCATCATCACAGGTATTTCCCCTCTTCTCTTCAGGAAATGCTTTCCCTACCAGCCTGCTCAGCTGGCATATTGCATGTGCTGATGCAGGGGACAGTGTTTTCTTTGCCATTTAAAGGACCACGTGTGAAATGACTCTCACATTGAGATCATCAAGCAGTTGCCCAGATGTCTCCAGGTGTATTGGGGGTGTTTTATTGTGGGTTTGTTTGGGTATTTGTTGTGTGGGGTTTTTTTCTCCTGACAGTATGTACAAAGGAGAGAGAAATGATTGGAAACAGACACATTTGCAGCTTAAATGAAGTCTTGTCAGTTGGAAGATGTAAATGGAAACTGTCATTCCTCAAATATTTGAAGTGAAGCTCTTAATGCTGTTGGGTAGAATTTAGCCTCGAATCTCAGGTCTCTGCCGTAGACTCACTTTGGCAAGCAACAATATCTCTATTTCAGTTTCCTGGTCTGTGCTTATTGACTATAGAGTGAAGCAAGTCAGAGAAGAGAGAGGAGCGTTCTTGTGCTCAATATCTTGTGCCCTGGAACCTGCCCTGTGTTTTCTCTTAATGAGAAGGTTGTATTTGTGACAGCACAGAGCTGTGCAATCCTTACTACACCAAGAACACTTGTACCTTTTTTTTTGTAGGTTGGGGGTCAGCCTTTGAGTCCCTCCTCGCAACAACCTCAGCAGGAACTCAGCCCCTCACAGATGCAGACAACTACATCGACACCAAACCAAGCCCTCCAGCAGCAGCAAGGCTCCTCAGTCCAGCACACATATCTCCCCAGCAACTGGAACTCATTTCGGAGCTACTGTAAGTGTCAGCAGTAGCTCTAACTACTTGTCTGGCAAGTGTGTGTGACTAACATGTGCCCCGTGTCTCCAGATACCAATGAGAAAGTGTTTTCAGAGCTCATTCAGCTTTGTAGTTAATATTCATAGATATCAAGAATATAAAGTTTCAGACAAATGCAAATGGTTGTACCAGCTCTTCCACTGTCATCTGTACCGATCCAGTACATGGTTTGTGCAGGCACACTGAGCTCCTTTATTCCAAGAAACTTGCATTCAACAAGAATCCATGTGTTGGATAACTACTTGTTCAAATTTGGATGCATGCTTGAAAGAATTCTATTGAAAAGGAGCATGACATGAAGATGTTTTCTCAAGTCCATGCAGTCCTGGATGGTAATTCTGTGATGATTTGAGTGAGAACAGTATGTGTTTTCTCTGCGTGAATTGCCAAATATCCAGCTGGTGTTAACTGGCATAATTCTGCTGAGGCCTGTAGGGTTCTACAAGGCCTTATATCACCTGAATTTCTATTCAATACCAACTGTTTTCAGACTTCTAAATTTTACTGATGTAAGACGTGATCTTTGAAGGTTGTCTTTGAGTTTGGCTGGAGGTCTTGATTATCCAATTTGCATTTTTTTTTAGCATCAGAGATTCAGATGATGACCATCCCTCAAGGGCAGTACGTGATCACAGGGACTGCTGTGGGTACCCCAGTCTCCACTGTCAACACAGGGCAAGTGAAAGCAGTTACTCAGGTAAGGAAAACCATCGTGGCCTTTTTTTCATCCAGAGTATTATCAGGCATAACGCTCTTCAGCTTGAAGGTTTAAGGAATGCCGAAATCATTCCTGTGGCACAGAGTGGAGGTACCTAAAGAGGTGCAGACTGCACAGTATAGTCTGCATGTAACCATTTACAAGCTCATGCTGTTTGGCCCTTGTATGTATGACTCCTTCCAGTTTCAAGTTTTCACTTAATCATTTGCAGGACAAAGTATTATTTGGTGGTACTGCTTAGTCTTAAAAATATTTATGATTAAGCAGTATGCATTAAACCGAATTTCAGAACAACTTCCAGAAACATTTCAGCAGCTTTCCGTTGCCATGCGTGGTGTTTGGGTGGAGGGAAGTTCACTGCGTTTTCCCCTGAAGCGTCCCTGGCAAGAGATCACTTAGGATGCTGCTGTGTAGCACGCTAAGCTAAGCTTACTGCCTCCTCCTGCGCAGCTGTTCAGGCGCGAATTACACAGGCAGGCAAGCCAGACAGCTCAGTATTACCAGAGATAAAGAGTCAGGAGGGCTCTCCGCATGGCATTTCCACGGACAAGGTTTATTCCTTCCTCCGCAAAGGGAGAGCAGAGGCGCAAAGAGAGCGAGTTAAGCGAGATCCAGCATTTCGTACTCAGCCCGGGCAGAGCACCGCGGCCAGTGAGCTGCGGGCACGGGCAGGGCAAAGGCGGGACTAGGGCAGGGAGCCAATGGGGAAGGTCTGGGGTGTGTAGGGTTACGAGTCATTCACAAGGCATTGTGGGAGAGGCTTTTCGTTTCTTTACAAGTGGTAAGAGGGATGTTTTCAAACCTCTGAGTTTCTCCACCAGCAGGCCTTTGCTATTTCGGGGCTCCCCGGCCCCTCGGCCATCACAGCTGCTGGCTCAGTGACCCCAACATTCCGTTATCTGTAAGATTAGGAAATAACACGAGTTGCTGCTATTCCTTGGAAGCAATCAGGCATAAGGAGGCAGGTCACTAGCCTGTGTTGGTATTAGTCACTGGGAGTGCAGCTTCTGCTAGAAAATATGGAATGCAGGAAAAAACCTTTCAGAACAGTTGAATTAAAAATTGCTATTTTAATCTGTAGTGATGGTCTAATTGTGCAATGAGTTCAACCATTTGTAAATTAACCAAATGCCAAGTAAGTCCAATGTCCTTCAAATCAAAAGACAGGTGTTATGTTGCTCTCAAATACATTTAAATGAAACACAGCTTAGTTTAAAAGTGATTTTCTATGTTTTCTATATTCCCCATGCAGACTCACTATGTGATATCTGAAGGTCAGCCTGATCTGGATAGCAAACAAAACTCTTCACTCTCCAGTGAGGTTCAGGTGGGCGTTTCCCAGCCTGCAGCCCACACGGATCCCTTGGAATCCCAGACAAGCAGCCAGCAGCAAACCACCCAGTACATCATCACCACCACCACCAACGGGAGTGGCGGCAGTGAAGTGCACATCTCCAAACCCAGGACTTTCTCAGCACAGCACGAGTGAAGGAGCCTCATGGTCCCATTTGCTTGTCCTTGTCACCTCCCCAACAGCTCGGATGTGGGGGTACCCTGGGGCTCTGTATGTTTTGATGTATACACTCACCTTCCACGAAAATCTTGGAGCTCTTGTTAATGCTTTAAGAGGGTTTGATTCCCAGTGACCATGAAGTACCCTCAAAATCCTTCTGGGATGCTTTTTATGCAGCTTTTAAGAAAAAGGACAAGAGAAGTGAAACCTCTGCTTGCCTGGACTTTATTTTTGGCATGTCTGCTGACCCTTATTTTTCCTTTTTGGAAGTGTGTCCAGCAAACAATTTTATTTCAACTGTATGGGAAAAAGCTTGCCTAACTGAAGGCTTCCTGGCAGATTATTGTATGTATATTTTTAACAGGAGCCGTTAAACAGGAGAACATCATGTAAATTGCTAGAATATGGCAGAACTGCTTCTTGTGGCTTCCAGCAGCCAAGGTGTGAAGGGGAATGTCCCTGCTCCATGTGAGCAGACTGCCTGGAGAAAGGAGCAGCAGAAGCCAAGCGGTGGCTGCTGGTGTCCCTCTATGGGGATGGATTGAACAATGAAGCTGTGAAGATGTGCCGAAGCAGTCCATTAAATTATTTTTTTTCCAGCCCTCCAGAACTGTTTACATGCTGTCTGCCCTGCCCCATTTTACCCAGCAGTTCCAGAAAGCAGGAAAAGCACAGTCTTAAACCTGTGTTGTTTGGAACAAATTGATTGAAATCCTAGGAGCACCTAAGGGTAGTACAGAGCCACTGTTACCTCTTTTCCCTCCAGTGTTTGCAGGGAAAATTGCTTTTTTGCCTGTAAACAAAAAAAAAAAAAAAAAAAAAGGCTCAGCTAAATCTTCACAGCAGCTTCTGCTGTGATCTGAGATAGTTGTGCCAGGAGAAAATGAGGATACAGAGCACTCCTCTGAAGGGACAGGGTCGTTATCTCTGTGGCCACCTCAAAATAAACATATTTCTCCTCTTCAAGCCTGGATGGAGAGTTGGTTGCTTTGGTTCTTTTTTTTCCAAATAACCTTGTTAACAATGCACTGTAATTCCTTTGGATAGTTCCATAAAACAACCAGCCCTGGACTCAGGAAACACACAAGAAACATGCTAGTGGACCACTATTTATGGGACACAGAAAGCCATCCATGAGGCTTGCCTGATGTAATGGACCTGGTCTGCATACAGAATTCATGTTGCATTTAGGGACCAGGAGAAAGGGAAAGAGAAGGTTTATCTTTTAAGGCTGTGTAGTATGTTTTTCCTTACATAGTTCTCCTTCACAGGTCGTCTTGGTTGGTTGTTTAAGGCATTCTGGTGGTTGAAGAATATGACTAGAACGCCATTGAGCCCTGATGGGATATACCGTGTGTGTCTGAATTTCCATTCACTGCTGGAAAACTCATCCCAGAGCGTCTGTGTATAACAGGATACATGTATTCATGAAACAAAAGCAAAGAAGGGTGTTGTGTCTTAGAGGCCCTTGAGTCAGAAGAACTCGAGAGGTTTTTCTGATTTGTTTTCTCTTGCACTGCACTGAGTGTGAATGTGGCACTCTTCCGTAGGCATTCCCGTGCTTTGGGGTGCGGGGTACCTATGTGAGTAAGCACTACCCATTGCCGTATCAGCTTTTATGGAGTCAAAGCTCTTGGACATGAGAGAACTCTACAGTCAGTCTGCACAAGAGGAAATCTGGTTCCTTGTGGGCAAAGCCTTGTAGCAGGTATTGCTTTGGTAATTAACATATCCGTTCATGTGGCGTGGAAATAGTATTGAGATAAGTCAGTTGGCAAATACTGGCCAGCTCAGAACTGTTCTGAGGTAGCTTTGAAGTGACTTGCCAAAATATGGATTACTTTTTTCCTGGGATTTCTCTTCTTTTGCTGAACCACCATACCAGGGCATTAATGAGCCAGGTAGAATTAACGTGGACCAGAGCTCCCATTTGGTCAAGTGCAATGATGCAAAGTGACTTTTAAATTCTGTGGATTTGGCAGCCCAGCCACTGTGGCAGCGTGGGCAAGGAACCACAATGCCCAGTAAGTAACTTGAATTCGTATTGCTGAGGACTTTGGAAATACAATGTTGGGCCTTGCAACGTTGTTGGTATGGGAAGAGAGTAGGGAGAATTTTGTCTTGGCTTTCTTTAGGCTGCTGCTGATCTAATAACAAGCCACAAATGCTACAAGTAGTCGGAAAATAGCAGACTTGGAAATGGGAGACTGGGAATACTGAGATACTACCCTGCAGCAGCAATTTTAAAAGTCTTAAAAGTTTGACAATAGATGAACATCAAATATGTTGCCATTAATGATGTTGCAGACATGGGGTTTAAAAACTCTTTTGCTCTATGCACCTTTGTTAGAACGGTTCATGAATGAGGACAGTTGTACCAGTTATTTAAAACTGAAAACTACTTAAAACATAAAACTATTTCAAAACAGCCTTTTTGAACTCAAATCTTCCTTATCAAAGTTTCTCTGCCCTGCAGCAGCAGCAGCATTCGTGGGCTATTGGCCTGACTCCAGGTGAAGTAATTCCAAGTGTCCCAAGTTGAATGAATGCCTTGTGAAAGAAGCATGCCTGGAAATGGAAGTACCACAGATTTTCCTTCCAAAATAAGGAACTACAGTGATTGCATAGATGGCAAAGATTGCGTGGATTTTTGTCTCCATTTCTGCAGCGCAGGATGTATTATTTTTAAACCAGAGCAACCCAAAGATCTCTCTTAAGTCGTGTCCCACAGAAGTGTAAATCCAGAGTACTCTCAGTTGCCTGCAAGGTCCATGTTTTGTTTGGAGATGCTGTCCCTTGGAGGCGTTTTGGGTCAGATTCTGTATTTTCCTGGAGGTAAAAGAAAACAACCCCAGCCCACGCACCCTGATCTTGCACCTCTTGGACTGCTCGGGCCCCATCTCTTATTTAACTGTGTATGTTTATTGTACATTTGGTGACTGTTGTTGTGTTCAGAGTCTTGTGCAACCTGGCAGGTGTAAAAACAAAAACAAACCTGAAAATAATAAATCTTTTTTCTTTTTTTTTTTTAATCACTTGTGACGACCAGTCTGTTCTATGGGGTAAGATGTGTGGGGAGAGTGAGGGAAGTGGGGAGTGGATAAATGGGATGATAACAGTATAGAAGTTACAGGGGGAAATGTATTTGCTAGTCTGCATGGAACACAGCATTTCTGACCTCCCACAATGCAATCCAAGGGAGAGTAAAGGAGGGAGGAGTGGAGTCCCTCTGTCTCTGCTGAAACTCTTGTAGAGTAGGGACTGTTTAAAATTATTTTTAAATTTAAAAGGTAGTACTTTTTAGCTGAGCAGCTACACAGCATCTGAAAACTGAGAGAGATAAAGGATGATGTCCGTTGGATCAGTAACCATGACAAAATCCCTCCAGGCGTGACTCATATCGCCATCCCAGGCTTATCTCAGGGACTACCCTGAAACATCCACTCCCAGGGTATGACCATCACTCACCAAGATGTGTGACTCAAGCCACTCAAGCTCCACCTAAATGTAAAGAAATAGTATAAAAATGAGTTAAAAACAGGGAGAAGTTAGGGAAGAGTCCATCATAACTTCTGCGATGAATGTGTCTCTCGCTCATTGGGTAAGACCTGCACTCTGATTTATCGTGAGCCAGGTTTTGTCAGGGATTAGAGCTTGTCTGCCCTTTGCTTTGAACACATCTTTGCTGGCAGCTACTGTCACCAGCAATCCTCAGCCTTAACCTGTCAAGATTTTAGTAAAGGAGTGTTATTCTGTAAACTGTACATGTGAGTCCTTGGAGGGCGCTGGCAGCGGGTAAAGGCGTAGGAACCCAGGAGGAACCTCTGTGCGCTGTAGGAAAATTTGCTGCATTAAAGTTTAAAATACTCAGCCTTTCAACACTTAACAGTAACACTAGCACAGCACCCCAATGACTAATCCACTGAACAGGACTGCAGTCGAGCGCTATAAATCTACGACTAACCCGTGCCTTCAGCGAGCCGCAGATCTCCCATCTTTAGGGAAACGCGAACTCGGCCTCCCGCAGGCCACCGAGCGATGGCCGCGCGCATGCGCGGTGGGGCGGGGCGTGCGCGCACGCGCGGCAGCGCCGCTGCCTTCCGTCTTCGGCCGGGCCGCCTGAGTGGTATGAAATAAACCTGTTTTCTCTGTTTTCTTTGCTGTCCCACCCGGTTCTCAGCGGGTTTTTTTATTGCTCTGTTCTTTATTTCGCGTGTGGCGTGCGTTTCCTCGCAGCCCAGAGCGGCCCGGCTGTGCCGCGCCGGTGGGGACGGGTCTCCTGGCCCTGTCACGCGTTCACCCTGAGACAAACCCCACCTTAGACTTGACCTTCGGTTCTGCACCTTAAAACCACCTTCAGGATTTAAATGTAGTCTTTCCTGGTGTTAAGCAGTGTTGAAAACGGTTCCTGTAGGTGGGAAGCAAAGTGAGATGGGTCAGCTCTACTTCCTAGTCTACCTGTCTGGAAAAGCATTTCTCCGTTGGCATGGCCTGTGTTGTAATTGAAGAGAGAATGTTTCTATATACGTGGTTTTTATATACACATATGTGTGTGTGTATGGGTTTCATATATATGTGTGTGTGTGTGTATACATGTGTATATACACACACATATATATATACGTTTGTATGTGTATAGATACATAAAAAAACCACTTTGCTATATATGTATATAGATAATTGCAGGCCAACTCCATAGCTTCCATTTAAACAACCACCCATGAAAGGTGGCTCCTCTGTCACTCCTCACATCAGGATGAATATATCTGCGTTTGGGATTTTCATTCATTGAGGGTTTTGCTGTCCTCGTCCAGGAGCGGGAGGGGTGGAGGATGGATTCTCTGGATCACATGCTCACAGACCCCCTGGAGCTGGAGGGCAATTGCACACGGATCATGGAGGACTGCATGCTGGGCACCACCAGGGTCAGTCTGCCCGAGGACCTCCTGGAGGATGTGAGTAGTGCTGAGGCACTTCACCTTATCATAACCTCTATATAAATGACACATTCAACTCCCTTTTTGGGGCTCACAGAGCAAACTGAAAAGGGGAGCTGTTTCTGACTGCCTTGGAAAAGGTGTCAAGGTGGTCTTTGATTAATCTCAGGACAATATCTTTTAAATCAATTCTGTTATATTCTTATTATTTTAAAATTGCCTTTAAGAAGATTGTTACAAGTTTTGAATTTGTTTTCTTCTTGTTAGTAGTATCAATGTCCTCACCTTTCCTTTTTATGCTCTGTTGTTTCCTGTGTTTCGTGAAACACTGTCTCGTGACTGGTGTTACTTAAAAAGCATCAAGGGCTAGAAAACGGCCAAGGACCTGGCTGCATTTTCTTCACTGCTGTTTCTTGCTTTCTTTAGCCTGAGATCTTCTTTGAGGTTGTCAGCTTGTCAACATGGCAGGAGGTCCTGACAGATGAGCAGCAAGAGCACCTAAAAAAATTCCTGCCTCACTTCCCTGAGAACAACCGAGAGCACCAGAACAAGCTCATCTCGGCGCTGTTCAGCGGGGAGAACTTTCGGTTTGGGAACCCCCTGCACATCGCCCAGAAACTCTTCCGGGGTCAGTCAGCCTCGTGAGCTTCCCTGCGGGTTTGGGGCAAGTTCTCAGCTAGCAGCTGAAAACCCAGGTGTGTGTTATGTCTTTGGTACAGATGGACACTTCAATCCTGAGGTGGTGAAGTACCGGCAGCTCTGTTACAAGTCACAGTACAAGCGCTACCTGAGTGCCCAGCAGCAGTACTTCTACAGGCTGCTCAAGCAGATCCTCGCCTCCCGCAATGTGAGTGTGCTCTGGGATGAATGGCTTGTCTTTATAAAACATGTCTTGGTGCAGTCACAGTTCTCTGAGGCTTTTCCTTTAATGAACTGAATGAGTAATGTTTCTGGTTTTTCCAGTGGCCCAGCGAGAACACCAGACCCGTTGTTATATTTGCAGATTTCGGGTTGTGTAACTCTCATAGCTCTCACTTGTGTGTACTTTTTTTCATGTCCACCTTGTCCCCACTTCCTGCATTTGCTCCTTTACAACTTGCTATTTTGTTAACAAGTCATTCTGCCTTTGTTTGTTTACCATTTCTGAAACAAGTACAGTTGCTAAATACAGGTAGAGAATATGTGGATCCAAACCTCTCATTCTCATGCCTGCAAATCCCTGGTAAAGTCTTCCTCCATGAATACTTCTATGAGCAAATTGTTGCCAACTGAAATGTGTTTGTTGCTCATTTATCTTTCATTGCACTTAGACATTGAAACATATGGCGAGTAGGGAGGAAGAAGAAAGTCTGTCTTTATAAAATGCCCTACAGTGTTATGGGAAATAGAGAATCCCAGAACAGTTTGGGTTGGAAGAAACCTTAAAGCTCATCTCATTCCAATCCCCTGCCATGGGAAGGACACCTTTCACTAGACCAGGTTGCTCCTGGCCGTGAACACTTGCAGGGATGGGGCATCCACAACTTCACTGGACAGCAGTATGGAATACATAGGAAGTTATGTCCTCTGTAGCCATGAAAGGTAAAATGTTTTTTTCAAAAGAGAGAGTATTCCATGTCATTGTTACATGTTTGCTTGGAAACTACATCTCACACCAATGATTTAAGTTCTTCTCCACAGTCCACATAAAATGACAAATATTATTATGTGTGTAGAAGAAGGTGCAGAAATTTCACCTGGGGTTTTTTTCTCCCCTTTAAATGATGGTCTAAAATGCTAGGTTTAAAATCTTGTGTGTGACAGATACTGATCCTTCCTAAGCTGTCTCTTGTACAGATCTGAGGTGCTGATGGCACCACATGGTAACCTCGCTGGAAGTATCTAAGCTGGGCTTACCTGTCCTGGCTTACAGCAGTGTAGCTGACATAGCTAATGTCACATGAACCTCTCCTTTCAGCACTTGCTGGAGTTAGCCAGGAAAGGAGGCCCTGACATGACCCTAAGGAGAAAGCATTTCCCACCATCATATGACTCAGAAGAACGAGACAGACGGACACATCGGCGCTACTTGAAGATCCTGAGGGAAGTGAAAGAGGAGTGTGGCGACACTACCTTGTCTTCTGATGAAGAAGGTAATGCCCTGGGCTGAACTAAAGACTCCAGGTGTGAATGGAAGAAGACATATTTTTGATGTGGAGAGAGAGCCTTTGATAAAAGATTGGATTCTGGGCTCTACTTCCACTGGCTGGGATCTAATGAACACAGGATAACAGTTGCACAGATTGGCGATGGGTCTTGCAGAAGTAAATTTATATCTCTGTTTTAGATCTAATCTCTTGGCCTCCAAGTTCTCCAGCACGTTGTTCAAGTCCACCAGTTCCCCTGAGAGTGATCCCCACATTGTCAACCTTGGACATGAAAACTGCAGGTGAGAACCAAATGAGAGGTCAGTATGGATAGAGGGGGGAGAATTACCTTGAGACCCTGCAAGAAATTACCTTGAAAATGTGTTGTTTGATGCGAAATCTTGTCGTGCTTCATTTCTGCAGTCTCCACAACAGTTGGCTCTTTTCCCAGTTTATTTAATCTTTTTCTTCTTGCAAGACCAACAACAGTCATAGTTTCTGTAATATTACTGACTTCTCTGTTGTATTTTGCCTTTAGTGGCTGAAGCACTAGCATAGTCCAGTTCAAAATACTTGAGAATCCCTCCTAAAGTGACTGTAATCAAGTCTACAAACCCTTCAGGCTGGTTCTGGCTTCTTTTCTCTTCCATGGTTGCATCAGCAGTGAAATCTGATGACCCAATGAAGCATTGAAATGAATGAATGAATGAAAGAAATTCATACATGGAGAAATTAGTTATTGAAATTTAGAGATTGCTGTAAGTGTAAATGGATAGAAGATGGCATTCTAAGAAGTGTGGGAGGTAACAGTAGGGGAAAACTGCAAATAATTCTTTTCATTGCAGACAAGATAGAACTTGGGGAAAGTGATTTGAAGATGATGTTGAAGAAGCACCATGAGAAACGAAAACGTCAGCCTGTAAGATGTCAAAAACTCTTGGGGGGTGGGACCACATTTTATCTTTGATGTTTTTATCTCTTTGCCATAAAGATCAGTACTTCTGGGTGACAAAATGATTGCTATTTTTTGTGTGCACCCACCTGTCAGCCCTTTATTGTAACCTGGGTTCAATTATCAGTATATAGATGCAGCTCCTGGTCATGTTTATCTGGATAGAAGGATTTTGTAATTTTAATTACGTGTTTTGGGGAGATGAAATTCTATATTTCAGTGTTAGAAGACTTCCCAACTTTTATTGCAGTAAATAATTTAATAAGCTGATCCAGGTTGAGCTTGGTGCATTTTAGTACTTGGGTACTTCTTCACCTTGTTGCTGTCTTAACACTTTGTCCTTTCTCGATTTAATTTCTGTCCCATTGTCCTGTGTAGGATCACCCTGATCTAGTCACAACAGACCTGACCCTTGAGGACATCATGACTCGAGTGAATGCTGGCAGGAAAGGTTCCTTAGCAGGTCAGTGGATCCTTTGCCTTTTTAATTTCATATATGTTGGTTTAAAAACTAGAGGTTTTCTGTTGAGGGGAAAAGTAAAGATCTATGACAGCAGCGGGAAGGTGGAATGATTGAGGTGTGAACATGTGCACACAACATACATTTCTAGATATATACTTACATAGTTTATGACTCATAAAAGTACAGTAAGAAGCTGTCTAATTATTCTTTTTAACTTTTATCATATCTAAAGCTTTATTTGACCTCGTGACCCTCAAGAAGAAGGTGAAGGAAAAGGAAGATAAGAAAAAAAAGAAGCTGAAGGTTATTAAATCTGAGGTGGAAGATTTGGCTGACTCTCTTGGCAATGCAGATGGACTCCCATCAATGTCTCAGGATCTCTCCCCCCTCCCTCTAGTATCTGTCAAAGAGGAGTAAGTGCTTCACAGGGCCCTGAACACCTTGCATGGATGGAAAAAGCAACATGTTTCAGCTTGCATTTTTGTGGGACTGTTGCAGGCTGTGTTTTTGTGCAGTTTGGGATGTGTGAAAAGTGTGGTGTTCATCTTTGTATATGGAGGTGAATATTTGCTCAGGGAAGTTACTCTGCTTGTTTTCTCTTTCATTTGAAGACCTCTTGAAGATATTAAGCCATGCCTTGAAATAAATGAAATATCATCCAGCTTCTTTTTCCTTCTTTTGGAGATACTGTTTCTGGAAGGGCCTGCTACTCTCTCTGTGGTAAGGAACCACCCACTTATCTAGGAATCTTTGCAGGAAGCAAAATTAAAGAATAGAGGAGCTTGTTATAGCTCTGTAATAGTGATTTTTCTCCAGACTTACTCTGCTGTAAATTATAATAAGATTTAGATTACATATTAAAGAAATTAAACCCTGTGGGAGTGCTACCACATTCCGGTTTTAACATGTTTCGTGAGTGTAGTCAGTTGAATCTGTAAGTCTTTCCATAGCCATTCTATAGATCATGGTTAGATACATTTTGTATATTAAGGCAGAGATGGGGAAGTGTTTTCCCCTTCTTTGGTGCTGTTGTCTGAAACACCATATTGTGGTTACTTGAAAAAGTCAGGTGATGAATTTACATACATAAAAACCTTTTTGTCCCCTGCATATGTTTAGCTGGTTTGTTTTCTGTGAAGACAGTCATAGTTGGAAGTGTGAGATCATTAATTAAATAATTCTATTTCCTCTTCAGCTTGAAGATAAAGTTCTCGATTGGCAGTCTTCTCATGCCAGTGCACTAAATAACTGGTTCTCCTTTGCCCCTAACTGGTCTGAATTGGTTTTACCCGCCTTGCAGTATTTGACAGGCGACAGCAGAGGTAAGAAGAGATGGTAAAAATACTAATGGTGCTTGTTCCTCTGTTCTAGTCAGTGCTGGTTTGTATTATACTCAAATCAACTTTTCATTCATTGCCACAATGAATCCTTGTATTGCTGGCAGTGTTTCTGTGATAGGCTGTTTCGCTGACATGTCTTGGTTGTGGTAGACTTGTTTTGCATGGGGACAGTAGATAAGACTCAGCATGATTCCCAAGTATGTGAAAATGTCTGTGAAATTGCCTCTAGACAGACAGTTTCTTGTGTTCAGATTGTGGCTTCAGGCAGGGTGTCTGAAGCAGGAAGGGATTAGTCTCTTCCCCCACAGTGTGAAATCGTTGTAGTTGTCTTTGGAGATAATAAAAAATAAACTAGATGATGCCCTGAGCAATCCACTGAAACATGAGGTTGGCTCAGCTTGGACCTTGGGCTTGGGCCAGCTGAGTTTCAGCCATTCCTTTCAAACTAAATTATTCTGTGGTTCTGATTTGCTTAGTGGGAAGTTTTAAAGGCAGAGACAGAGTAGATTGGCCATGCAGCATACTGTCCATAATGCTGGTGAATACTGTAAATCCCAAGTTCTCTTCCCATTCACTGTACAATAACAGTCCCTGGGGCCTCATATTTCTGTTTCCTCTTCAGCTTGAAGATAAAGTTCTCAACTGGCAATTTTCTCATCCCAGTGCACTAAATAAGTGGTCTGAACATGGTGAACAGCAGGAACAGGCTCTCAGCTGACAGCCTGTTGTTGGAAGGCTCATTATCCTGTTCTGTTCTTTCCTTGTGCTTGCCCTTACACTCTTAGATGCTCACCTTCTCTTTGGGCAAGGATAAATTTAGAGATGCACTTACATAATCATTTAAAATGCTCTGTCACTGTGAGTCTTTAACTTGACAGTTTGCATTACCACAGTAGGCTTTTGAGGTTGGACAATTGTATAATGTCCCTGACATGCACATTTGTCATTGTAGATGCCCCTTCCAGCTTCTCACCTTTTGTTGAATTCAAGGAAAAAACTCAGCAGTGGAAATTGGTTGGTGAGTACCTTGTGTTCTTCTGTGATGTGTATTATAGTAAAGGTTTGTTGTTTTCTCCAGGA
The DNA here is from genome assembly GCF_965178545.1 of Coloeus monedula. Classification (NCBI taxonomy): domain Eukaryota; kingdom Metazoa; phylum Chordata; class Aves; order Passeriformes; family Corvidae; genus Coloeus; species Coloeus monedula. Next base: position 68,313 of record NC_138805.1, on the reverse strand, counting down.
CTTTACTTTTCATCTTGCTGCAGCCTGGAGAGAAACACAGAGCTGTTATTTCCATGGTTAGGCATTTTCTTTTCTTTTTGCTGAGCTAATACGTGTTTTGATTCAAGGTGTTCACAAGACGTCAGTATCAGCAGCAGACAGACCATAAATGAGTGAAGGCACAGGGCTGCATTTCTTTCTGTTGCTGACTTAACCATGTTTGTCAGCTTTCAAATTTGTCTGAACACCTTCATATTCTCCCTTCTGTAGAGCATACCTTCTGATGATTCAGAGTAATTAGTGATTATTACAATTGCAAATGAATTAAGCTTCTCTGTGAAACAAACTGATACTATTCTCATTTTTAAAAGTGGGAACCAAAGAGCAAATTGATGATCAATGTGCTGAGGCTCATACTGACTGAATTACAGATGTTTTGTGTTTATGTTCATTCCTTTAGTTATAACACAGAATTTTTCATTCTTAACTATGGTGATTCTAGTGATCATATTTGCAAGCTTAAACTGGCAGAGATTTGGAGTCAGGAAGTTTTTCCTCTGATCCCTTCCACAGTTTTTGGTGGAGGTTATGTAGGGATGTGTTTCTGCTCAGGGATTCAGTAACTGGGATTACTTTGGAGAGTGGGAACAGGTGACTGTGTCCCAAACAGCATCTTGCCTTCTGTGCTAGGAGTTGAAGCACCCTCCTTTGTACCAGCACAGGGGAATCACTGGGATTTAGTATTTCCTAAGCAAGCCTGGAGGTGTGCAAATATTGCAGTTTGAGCATCTGTGACTGGTGATGCATCAAGAAGGGAAGGGAACAGGAGAGGACTGGGAACTACAAGCAGCTGGCTTCCTAACAATTAAAAGACTTCTATTTTTACATTTTCCTGATTTCTTACTAGGTAGTTACCAAGATCATGAGAAGGAATTGGCAGCGCTGTTTCATCTCTGGTTGGAGACCAAAGACCAGACTTTTTTCAAAGTAAGTCAGACAAAAATCACCTTCTAGGAGCACAAAACCAGTCAGGTTTCTGTGTTCTACCCAATGCTGACATTTCTCTCTTTCTCCATAGGAGAATGAAGACAGCTCAGATGCCATGCCACTGCCCAGAGTGTAAGTGTGTAACAGAGCTTGAAAGCCTTTGTAGTGCTACTGAAGCTGTGAGGTTTGGGCCTTGTGCCTCTGGATCTTAAAATAAAACAATTTTAAAATTTGATAGTCTGATTTTATAAATGCAGTAACTGGACTTCATAAAGGCGACTGATTTTATCCAAGTTTGCATATATTAGCAGAGCAAAGCTGCAATTTAACTTAGGTTCTGATAATGATATTATTTACAGTCCTTGCTTGCCTTCAGGTAGTGCACAGAGCATATTTTAAGATCTCTGCAGGGCTTGCTTTTGCTACCATAAATGCTTTCAGAATCTGTTTAGAAGAATTTGCGGAAGGATGAGGGGATTAATCCTTTGGGACTGTTGTGGGCTCGCTGTGCTCAGAAGTGATGGTGCCCTTTCTTTCAGAAGGACAGACTATGTAGTCCGGCCTAGCACTGGAGAGGAGAAACGGGTGTTTCAAGAGCAGGTAAGAAGAGAATCGTAATTTTAAAGGCAGATGCTGAAACAGTTGGCCACTAAACCAGGAGAATTTGTGTGGGATGGCAGTTCTATACTCTACACAAATGTAGTTAATGTGAAGAAGTGATATGTTGCTTCTGCCTTGAAGTCAGTATCTTGGCCTTGCATAAAACTTGCTAATGATATAGCCTAGCTGCTTGTTTCAAAACCATCAGTATTTCCGGTGGGTAAAATTAATTTGGTAAAAATTAATTGGATAAAGTCAATGAAATTGATAGTGTCAGTTGGTAGTGCCAACCCCACTGTCTCCTTTGCCATCCCCCATCATGGGAGGATGACTTGTCTCTCTATTTTTTGGGCATGTATGTGTGCAAGCAGAAAATAAGTGTCAATAAGTGCACCCATCCACTCAGTTATCTTGTCTGTAAGGCAAGTGGGAATTAGAGGGAAAACACATGATGGGGATTCTTCTCCCTTCTCTCCATGTGCTGTCTGCAGGAGAGAATTAAGTTAAATTTTGGAGCTCTCTCTTTAGCCAGATAAAGAGAGGAAGGGGAAGGGGACAGAAGGTGTATCTCTGTTGTATTTCTGGCACCTCTCTAGTCTGTGCAGCTGCTTGACAGTGAATGCATTGCACCTGCACACCTTGCTTCGGAGGAGCGTTGTATTTTGCATGAAGTAGTTTGTGATTTTTCTTGATCCAAAATAAGTTTATACAGCAGTATTTGAGCCTTTAGTTTAAATAGGCTTTCTTTAGAGAATGAAAACAACTTACCTTGTAATATAATGTAAGGCTTTGCTGCTGCCTGGTGAAGTCAGTACTCTTGTGTCCTCCTCCAGGAGCGTTACCGTTACAGCCAGCCCCACAAAGCCTTCACCTTCCGGATGCACGGCTTCGAGTCGGTTGTTGGTCCTGTGAAGGGGGTGTTTGACAAGGAAACCTCCTTAAACAAAGCCCGGGAACATTCTCTCCTGCGCTCAGACAGACCAGCATATGTCACCATTTTGTCCCTTGGTAAGGTCATGGCCAAAAAAACTTTTTTGAAGAAGAAAAGCATTCCTCTGACCCCTCAAACAACGAGTTTAGGATCTACATTGGGGATGAATGCTGTTCCCCAAGTTCATCACTCTTAGCACAAAGTTGGCACAGTTGATGTACTTTAAAATGATCCTTTATAACCTCTCCTCATATTTTGGGGGATTTTAGGGGCTAGATTTTAGTGAGGAAGTAGGCACTGTGAGAGCAAGGGTCATAGAGCAGTCCCAAAATGTATCTGCTGGAGTACCTGAGTACAGCTGCCCAGTAACAGCTGGAAGTTGAAGGTCTGGTTTTGTGTTTCAGTTCGTGATGCTGCTGCTCGCCTTCCTAATGGAGAGGGAACTCGAGCTGAAATCTGTGAGCTGCTCAAAGATTCCCAGTTCCTAGCTCCAGATGTCACCAGTGCTCAGGTAAGTTGGATGTCATGTCTGGTCTCAGATTCTCATAAAAACACACTGCACAGACCCAGGCAGTATTCAGTGGCAAAGGCCCAGTAGCTTTTATGCTGCTGTGATCAGCAAAAGGGAGCTGTGTACTACTATGGTGAGCAGCTGCAAACCTGCACCAACTTAGGATGATGAAAAACCAGCTAGAGAAGCCACAGAAGTAGCATTATCATAGAGCTGCTCACATTTTAGATTGAGAAAGTCAATTTCCAGAGCTTTGGTGGAAGCTCCATTTAATCCAAGGTGGCAAACAGCATCCTGTGCTGCAACATCTGCTCTCAGTCAGTTCTCACTCAGATGGAGATTGCTCACAGCTTACTCAGGTTTTATACCAAATAGGATCACTTTGCTATTCGACAGTTTTGGCCAGTCCAGCGAGGGACATCTTGTAATCTGTGAATTCTCAACTTCAGGTTAACACTGTTGTTAGTGGTGCTCTGGACCGACTGCATTATGAGAAAGATCCCTGTGTGAAATACGATATTGGGCGGAAGTTGTGGATCTACCTGCACCGGGACAGGAGCGAGGAAGAGTTTGGTAAGCCCGGGTTGGTGGTATCTTAAGAATTAAAAATGTTTATAAAGATGGATAATGAACATTAATTTGTGAGTCTAGCTTTTCTTTCTAGTCAGTTTGTTCATGTTAGTCCTTCAGCACTTAAACCCAGTCTTAGAGAGCAGCGTGTCACTCTCAAGCATTTGTTTGAAAAATACCATCCCACGTGCAAGAACTGCAGATGTATGTTCTTATGTGTCTTATTTTCAGCCTTTTTGGCTAATTTTACTATATGTTTTTCTTTGCACTGTTACATGACTGTGTGTATTTAATTCCTTGTCTGAAGAAGAATCTGCAGCTCTTACTTAGCCTCTTCCTTAAATCAGTTTGCTTTTGTTCAGGAGCTCTAACCATTAATTTGTCCTTGCAGAACGGATCCATCACGCTCAAGCTGCTGCAGCAAAGGCCAAGAAAGCTCTTCAGAAGCCAAAACCTCCAGCTAAAATGGTAGATTTCTTTGCTCAGGGTTGCACAGCTGCTTTTGGGATTGAGAAGGAGATTAGTTGTAATTTAATCCATAAATTCTGCATCCATGGCTGGTGATGAAAATTACCACATTTGAGTTAGCAATTCATGATGTATATGAATGTCAGTGCCCAAAATTGAGGGAGAGAGGGAACTTTTCCTCCACCCAGCTTCCACTGCTATCCTCTCAGCAGAAAGATTAATGGAATTCGTTTGTGCTCCCTATCAAAGGGATAGTCTTTCAGATCTCGTTTTGAGGTTAATTTGTAACAGACTGTGTGGAACATGTCTGTTCTCCCCCTTGCTGTGCTGAAGCTGATACTAAACACATCTGAAGTACTTGGCTGTTGGCACATTAACCAAGGTGGAAATCTGCATGTTCTGAATGTTTGTCACAACTGGGGTGCACTTTCCCCTGTGAGCAGGAGCAGCCAAACACACCAATTCATCTGTGGCTGCAGCTGAGGAAAGGCAGTCAGTCATGTTTGATTTCAGTGGGGCCTCATTCACCATACAGAACTCAGGTTAAAGTGCTCAGCCTACTGCAGGGTGCAGCGATCAACCCCAGTTTTTGTGATGCTGGATGTGGTTTCTTTGTAGAAGTCAAGTAGCAAGGAGGGTGCTGTGAAAGCCCTCCCCACCAGCACAGCAGAGCCCAGTCAGCTGAGCCTCAGTGACTCCAGCATGCCACCAACTCCTGTGACTCCCGTGACACCAACTGCACCCGTATTGCCAGCAACACCCATCTCACCCCCACCGGTGTCTGCAGTCAGCAAGAGTGTATCTGGTGCTGGGTCAGAGCCAGCAAAACCCAGCCAGAGGTACTGCTTCTGTCCCCTATGGCACTTGGGAATGCTGCTGGCTGTTTTTCAGTAATTTGTATAATTCAGTAATGAGGGAGTTGGGGTTATTTAGCCTGGAGGAGGGGAGGCTCAGGGGTGACCTTATCACTCTCTACAACTCCCTGAAACGAGGTTGGAGGCTGGTGGGAGTTGGACTCTTCACCCAGGAAACAGCAACAGGACAAGAGGGCATAGTCTCAAGCTGTGCCAGGGGAGGTTCAGGCTGGGCATCAGGAGGAATTTCTTCACAGAAAGCATGATTAGACATTGAAAGAGCTTGCCCAGGGAGGTGGTGGTGTCCCCATTCCCAGAGTTGTTCAAGGAACAACTGGACATGGCACTCAGTGCTGTGGGCTTGGTGACAAGGTGGGGATCGGTCACAGGTTGGACTCAATCTCACAGGTCTTTTCCAACCTCAGTGATTCTGTGATTGTGTGAATTTCCTACATCTTTGCTGACCCACTGGCTCCATCTTTTCTGTAGTGTTCTCCTGGTGTCCTCCCCCACCATGCCCCAGCTGGGGACATTGCTGTCCCCAGCTCAGAGCTCACAGGCGCAGCCGGGGCCAGCGCCCGCCCCGCGTGTGGTCAGTCACAGTGGCTCGTCGGGCCTGCCACAGGTACGCGTGGTCACTGCCCAGTCCAGCCTTCCAGCTGTGTCCCAGCAAGCCCCAGTGGTCACCCAGCAGCAGCAGCAGCAGCAGCAGCAGCAGCAGCAGCAGCCCACAACAGTACCTCAAATCCGTGTTCCAGCTACAGCCACACAAACCAAAGTGCTCCCGCAGGTGAGTTGCGTAGCTCTGACGTCTGATCTGACTTGTGGTGTTTTGGTGTGATGCACAGGCATTTTGTGCTTCTTTGGAGCATGCACGAACTGCAGGCAAGAGCACAGAAACAGTTTTACATATACAATACTGTTCAGTGCTCTGTTTTTCATCATTAAAATGTGCATTACATAAAAAGTCTGTCGAACTTAGAATCACAGAATCATTACGCTTGGAAAAGACTGTCAAGATCATCAAGTCCAGCCATGAACACAGCAGCACCACCATTTTCATTAGTAAACCGTATCCTCAAGTGCATCTTCTGCACATTTTTTTGAACACTTCCAGGGATGGTGACTCCACCACTGTCCTGGGCAGTCTGTTCCAATGCTTTATGACCCTTTCTGTGAAAAAAATTTTCCTAATATCCAAGTTAACCTCCCTGATGCAACTTGAGGCCAGTTCCTCTTCTCTTGTCTGGAAGAAGAGGCTGACACCCACCTCACTGCAATTCCAAGCAGTTGGAATCCTTGCAAGGGAATTCTTGTGAACTCCTCTGAACTTGCAAGCTGTGGCACAATACAAAGAAGAACCACTAGACTGTTCCTACTATGGTCATCTGCTCATAGTCTTCCTCCTCTCTTCTGTAGGCTGTGATGACTCTGCCTGTAAAAGCTCAAAGTAGCCCTGTGCAGGTGCCAAGAGGAGGAAGCTCCATGGCCAGCCAGGCAAGTATCACTGTGACAGGGCTGCCTGCAGTGCCCAGCCCTGCTGTGAAGCCAGTGACCAGCTCTCCAGGCAGTTCTGCTGCCAGCACCTCCTCCACCACTGTCATTCAGAATGTGGCTGGCCAGAACATCATCAAGCAGGTGAGAGGGAGGGAGAGACAAGGAATTGGGCTCCACGACCTGGTTGTTTCCTCTTTGTTGCACAGATGTGAACACTTGTGAGCTGTAATGCTGTGTGAGTTGATGGACTGTGCAGACTGAAGCAGTGCTGGTTTTGTGTGCTTGAGCCCTGTTTTCACGTATAGGTGAAAGATGTGTTGGTGCAGGTACTTTAGTGAGTGATCTCTCCTTCATTTTGTTTGGAAAAGAAACCAGCCCCACAGTGTTTCCTGGGAATGCCGTCTGATACACAGCCAGAACCATTTTCAGTAGTGTACTGAGTGCTAGTCTCATTCCACTTGCATTCTAGTGGGAGCAAATACCATCCTGTTGGGAAGTTCTGCTTTGAGTGTGCCTTGGACCTTGTCCTGGTTTGCCAGAACCATTTCTCTGATCTCTCCCAGGTGGCTATTACAGGACAACTTGGCGTGAAGACCCAGGCTGGAAGTGGCATCCCACTCACAGCGACCAATTTTCGGATCCAAGGGAAGGACGTGTTGCGCCTGCCCCCGTCCTCCATCACCACGGACGCGAAGGGACAGACAGTGCTGCGCATCACCCCAGACATGATGGCCACCCTGGCCAAGTCTCAAGTCACTACTGTCAAACTGACTCAAGACCTCTTCACAGCAGCTGCAGGAAGCAGCGCTGGTGGGAAAGGCATCTCCGCAACTTTGCACGTGACATCCAACCCTGTCCAGGCTGCTGAGTCTCCAGCCAAGACCAGCACGGCCTCTCCTGCCTCTTCCAGCCCAGCTGGAGGCACCGTGGTTAAAGTGACTCCCGACTTAAAGACTGCAGAGCCAACAAGCTCCGCTTTCCGCCTGATGCCTGCCCTGGGCATGACCGTGGCAGATCAGAAGACCAAAGCCATAACCACGGTGGCATCCACAGAGGCCAAGCCAGCTGCCACCATCAGGATTGTGCAGGGGCTGGGGGTGATACCCCCCAAAGCCGGGCAGACCATCACTGTAGCCACTCACGCGAAGCAGGTGCCGTCATCGTCAGCAGTGAGCGTTGCTGGCACAGCCCACACCTCCTTACCCGCCGTGAGTGCCACCGTGTCCAAAGCAGTTGCTGTGGCCTCGGGAGCTGCGGGGACCCCCATAACGCTGGGCACAGGAGCCACGGCTGTGCGGCAGGTGCCCGTCAGCACCACCGTGGTATCTACGTCCCAGGCAGTGAGTAATGCTGAGCTCTCACTGGGGGTGGGGAGGGAAGGGGGTGCCAAAGTAAACTGGTGTTTTATGGCTGAAAACTGCATCCACTCAAATTAATATGGCAGAGTCATACAATGATTTAGGTTGTGAAGGACATGAAAGCTCATCCAGTCCCACCTCCTGCCATGGGCAGGGACACCTTCTATAGATCAGGTTACTCCAAGCCTCATCCAGCCTGGCCTTGAACACTTCCAGGGATGGGGCAGCCACAACTTGTATTCTGGTTATGGATCTGCAACTCATTTCATGGTGTTCAAAGTGCAACTAAATGCCCTCAAAAAGTCAGATACTTCCCTTATCTCCTCTCTCAAGTGAATGAAATAAACTTTACATGTCTGAAGTCCTGCCTCATGCAGCTCTTGTCTCGTGTCTTGCCCCACACCTTGGGAATAATTTCCCTTGGAATGGTGTCATAAGAAAGTTCAGAACTAGAAGTGTTTGTTACTTGTACTAACTTTTTTACTGATTATCCCCTGTAATGCTATTTTAATGCCCAAATCTGAAGGCACCATAAACTGTATTGTGGTTACATAAGCTAACAGACACTGTGGTGGTTTCGTAAGGATCAAAGTCATGGATCCTGTGGTGCAAAGATGATGTGAATTTTCAGGGTTCAGGTAGCTGTGTAGTGAATGAGAGGGAGGTGAATTTTAAGGAGCCTGAATGGAGCACAGATTTCATCAGCAAAGCTGCTGCTGGTTTCTGCTCCCAGGACTCCCACAAAGCAGCCAATGTTGTCATGCAGTTTCTCTTCTGAGCTCCCCACAGCTCCTCACATGTTCTTCCTGTTCCCCAGGGCAAACTTCCAGCACGGATCACGGTGCCCCTGTCAGTGATCAGCCAGCCAGTGAAGGGCAAGAGCGTGGTCACTGCCCCCATCATCAAGGGCAACCTCGGCGCTAAGTGAGTGCTTTGCATCTTGTAGCTCTGCTTTAGAAATTGGCTGAGGAAAGGCCTTTGTTCAGTGTGTTCCTGGGGAGCAAGCAAGCAGAGGCTGGAATAGGATGGCAGTCTGTTAACAGGTCTATCAGCTGCAAGAGACTGAGGGGATATGGTGTCTGCAAAGAGATTGTAATTTTTATTTATTATTTTGAGATGCAGGTTCTAGCAGATACACTGAAGAAAAAACATTCTGTGCCTTGAAACCAGATGTTCGATTAGTTCTGTGTGTTTGAGCAAGAATTAACACACTGAAAAATATCTGTAATGTGAAGCCATCTCTCCATTCAAGAGAAGTTAACCACCTTAGTGAGAATTCCTCTGGCATCCAGATATTGAAGTCTTTTTTTTTATTCTTCCATAAATTCTGATAGTGTCTCCCTTAGTTAATATTTCAAGTGCTCAGCTGTTTTCTGCACTGAGAAGTATTCAGGTCTGATCAGGCTAACCCAGTGATGTGCACGGTCCAGAGTAAATGGGTGTGATTTGTGTGCTAAGTTAATTCTGTATCAGTTATAAATAATGACATAAATTTGTCACTAGTGTATTTGCCAGTTTTATGGGGGAAAAAAACCCCACTACTTAAAATGGTTAGTATATGTGGTAGAACTATAATCTACTAGCAATTGAGGAATGGCTTGGAGTTGGAAAGATCAAGCCTGCTGTGTAACCTTTCAACAATTATTTTTCCTTAGCATCAGTGGATTAGGCAGAAATATCATCCTGACTACAATGCCAGCAGGGACTAAACTGATCGCTGGGAACAAGCCTGTGAGTTTCCTGACTGCACAGCAACTACAGCAGCTGCAGCAGCAAGGCCAAGCCACGCAGGTAAGACCACCTAGAATGATCATTCTATTTGCTTTTTTACAACTTAACAGCTCGAGGAGGACTTTACACTGGATACATGGGGTTGCAGAAAAAGAACAGGCACACAGCTTGGTTGTAGTGTCTGCATTAAGCACATGGAATCTATCTTCACCTTTACCTTCTCTCCATCCAGATTAAAGTTTTTAAATATTTTTGAAGCACTGCCAGTATAATGACTGTAAAAGTCCTGTCAGGATTTTTCTATACACTCGCAGTCTTTGTAGTGCTTTGTACTTTGGCTTCTGTGGGTCACTTTTTCTTGAAGAAATCACATAACTGCTTTGCATATCCATCTTTCTGTCTGGAAACTTAGTGTTCCATAATTCCAAGTTATTAATCTGCATTGAAGCTGATAGTAACAAGTCTGTAGAAGGGAGGTATCCAATGGATCCAAGTCCTTGTTCTGAAAATGTGTGAAAGCAGCTCACATAATAGGTTTTTATTCAAACTAGTTTTCAGGCCTTCCTCTCTAATCTGGAAATCTCCTGTCACCATCCCACGTGGGCAGTGGGTGGAATGATCTTCTTGAGGCAGATTCTGTTCTGGGAGTGGTTTTGGTACTTGGTCTTTTTCCTATAACTGAGTTTTTGTTGGCAGCAGAAGCAGGTACTTTACCAGAGCACAATGCAGGTGCAGTCATTTTGTCACCAGGTTGTTCTTGAGACAAGTTCTCTCTTTCCGTCTCACACAGGTGCGAATTCAAACAGTTCCAGCCTCCCACCTCCAGCAGGGAACAGTCTCTGGCTCTACTAAAGCAGTGTCCACTGTGGTTGTGACAACAGCTCCATCTCCAAAACAGACCCAGGATCAGCTGTGAACACTGGTTTGAACATGGATCAGTTTCTAAGAACTTCCATGAGCCTCATCCTCCATCCAGCCAACCACCTGAGGCTGCCTAACCGTAGCCACGTCTTGGGATTGGACTGGGTTCTGCCCTTGCCTTCTCCAGGGTCAGCACTGCAATGTCTGGGTAGAAATTCCACAGGAAAAAACCATGCTGTACTGCAAAACAAAATTTTTCAAGCCAGATGTGTAAATCCAGGTTCTGTGAAATTGATAATCTAAGAAATGTCTTCCTGTTCTTTGTTCTCTTTCCATCCAAAGGACTTTTGGCAAATACAGTTTCTGTGCATTTTGGGTTGTAGACAAAGCAGTTATCCTGGATCTTCATTAAGCAGGAAAAGTTGCTTGGAAGGGGTTATTCAGTGGCTTTTCAAAGTCATGGAGAAGATGTCTCCTTTTACTGGCTGTCACTACTGTTACCTAGTGACTCAGGATGGTGTCCTTGACACCAGAGCTATTGTAACTCAATCCTTGTCAGGTTGCTGTCATAGGGTGAGAGTCAAGGTGGTTTTTTGCTGGAACAGAGTGAGTGACCATGGGGAAGAGGGAGAGAAGATGCAGGAAGTCATTGTGTAAACAAGTCTGTCAGCAAATGGGACTGTAGTGGAAAGGAAAAAGTTGGTGTTCACCAGAAAGATCCTCTTCTACTTTTCCTCAACAAATAAACCTTTTTATCCGTGGAAACAAACTGTACCTTGGTTTAAAAGGTCAGAGTATGTTTTCAAATACACTCAAACTGTTGTCTCTTGGGTTCTGAAGAAATAGTTTAACCCATGACCCTGGCCATTAGTTTTGTTTTTACTTTTGCAGTTTTATCTGTCTCTGTAAATATTTTTGAATTTTGCACATACTGGAGATGAATCTGTGACTGTTCTGACATGACGCTGAAGCTGAATGAGATAAAAAGATGTGTTGGACCAGGAGAATAAAAGTGTAGAAAGCCTTACAGATCTCTGCCATCTCCTTTCAGTTCTCTACAGCATGTTTTGTGTACAATCATTGTCTAGCTTGCCAAGGGCTAATAGCCTGTTCATCTTCTTGGTAAGATGGTTCTTTTTAACCTGGTCTTTTTTTTGTAGTCTTTTTTTTAAAGATGTGGTTTGCTCCAAGTTATATATTATAGAATGTAATACATTTAAAGAACCAAATTGTACAATTCAGGACTGTTGTGGTGGGAGCTCTGTATGTTACTGTTTTGCTGGGCTTCAGGCTGGGGTTATGGATCATTCTGTACTGTATCTAACCCACTTCAGAGCAGCTTTGAAGGAAAACAGGTATTTCAGTAAGAAAAGAAATGGCTGGATGTAAATACTGAGTTAGCAGGACAGATCAGTTCAGCATTTGAAAGCAAGTGCTTGAATTATAGTTTATATGCTTCAGGAACAATTTGGAGTGATAAAGGTTTGCTGTCCTGCTTTGTCATGGGCTGGATGTGTTTTGTACATTTATCAATCAGGAGCCAGCAGAAAGGTGGTGGTTTGGGAGGGAGGTGAGGACCTTGCAAAGTCCTTTTAGTTGTGAAGTTAAAAGAAGAAACTAAGGAGGCAACAAGCAACTTCCTGCTATTGTTATGTGAAAGAGCCTCTAAATTCAAAACATAAGATAATCCTGCTATGTTCTGTTCATAATTAATAAATTAATAATTAACCTACAGTCAAGTGCTGAAAGATGGTTACATTGTGAAGCCCCTTGAATTTCTGTCAATTCTTGTGAATTTCTTGCTGGACACAGGAGGCTTTGGCAGTACTGAGCTTAATGAAACAAGAAACCTGCATCTAATCCCAGAAGTTTAGTGTGTCTCAGGTGGTTGCTGCTGATTTCAAGAGTCTTGCTGTTGATCACCATCCTGCTTTTGAGCAACCTTTGCATCCTGGCTGCTCCTCTTAGGTCCCTTCTCTTTTATTTTGAAGTCTGATTTTTGGGGAAAAGAGCATCAATCACTGGATGGGCCTCTGATTTTGAATGGCCACGTGCTGGCTCGGGTAGGATGTGTTTACTCCCAGCTTTCAAGAACAAAGTACAGCCTGTTATGGTTCAGCTGCCACCTGTCTGATGAGCTGCTCCACTCTGGTTGAAAAATAACCTCTAAGCTACTGCAAGTCAAGAGCCCTTGTTTTTAATAAGTTCTACACACGAGGCAGAAGGGCAGAGAGGGGCTCCAGTGGTTTTGTGGGGTGTGCTGAGACTGGGGGAGGGTATCTATAAACTAAACTGCGTTCCAGGTGGTGTAGGCTCCCACATCCTCTCGCTCTGCAGCCTAAAAGCTGTTCTGGATGAGTCCTGAAGTAAGAGCTGCAAGGGCAGCATGCAGGGGAAGAGGGCCTAGAGAAAGTATTCATACTGACATTACCCATTTTCCACCTGTCCTGCCTGAAACTAAAGAGGCCTTCAGCCTGATGAATTTTTGCCATTACCTTTTTTAATTAAAAAATTACGTACAGCCTGTTTTTGTCACAGTGAGATGCTCACTAGTTATCAAAGAGCCTTGTTCATCTCCTAAAAACTGTGTATTAGTTTATTTCCACCAGGAGAATATTGTGTAAAACCTGCTTACAAAAACTGAGCATGTTACACAAACAACCACAGGCCATTTAAAAGCTTTCTAACCTTTATTTTTAAAACTGCTTTGTTTTATTTAAATCATGGGGGAAATCTGTATTTATATACCTCAGTAGGATGTGCTCATAATCCAGTGAACTCACCTTGAGGTTGCCTCAAGTGTTCCTTTCAAAAGAATCATTAATTGGATGTGTTTTAACAGTTGATCTTCATTTTCCAAATACCTTTGAAAACACTGGCATTGTTTTTACTAAGTGCAAAAACCCTGTTACTTGTTTGTCATATGGCAAACCTGAACCACGTCACAACAGACCTGATTCTTGTGCCTGCCACAAGTTGGTTACGTGGTGCCTGAGCTCAGGACCCTTCTGGCTGGGTGCTGTTCATCATGTAGGATGGCAGTCTGGAATTTAGACTTTGCCCCACAGCCTAAACACTAAACAGCAGTTTGTTACAGAGCTGTGGGGAAGGGAGAATGTGCTGCTGGGTCCATGCTGGAAACTGGCTCCGACAGAAAAATGGTTTAATTCTGTAGTTACCCCCTTTGAAACTGACTCATCTCAATCTGAGATTTATTGCATCCTAGTTACGTGGATAGACCACATGTGTGTAGATCCAGAGGTGGTAGGCTGGAATCATCTTTCTTAACTTGTGCTTTGAAGTTCTCAATAGATAAATCTGAATTTCTCACCCCAGGCCTGCATTTGCAGCTGCTGATCCCTCCAGAGGGCAATTCATTTGACCTCCCTCCTGTTCCTGTAGAGTGAGTCACCCTCTGGATAGAGCCATTTGGTCTTGTGGACTATTAAAGGAATTCTGAATGAGTAGTGCAAATTTGGGCTGTTAATGATTTAATTTAGGGATGACACAGGTTATGTCAAGTGACCCATTCAATGTGGATTTGGGCCTGGATTAATCTTGTACACGGCATCCTGCATTGAGGCCTGAAAACTGAAACTCAGTCAGAGGTCAGTATTTTAAGAACCAATTTGTTTCTTTATGTCTGGAAGTGTTCACCAAACCAATTTGGTGAGCCTTGCACCCTGTTGGGGTTTTAGGAGTTCTTCTATTTTCTTTTTCTCTTAAAGGATTTCCCCATACATGTTGCCAGGGGGACAAATTGCTGGGTGCTTAAGAAAAACAAAAGACCTGCCCACAGAAGGAGGGGTGAATCATGCTACTCTCTTTAACCTGCGCTTGTGGGCTGTGAGTTCCTGGCCTTTGGACAGAGAGAGAGGCTGGAAGGAATTCGTCAGCACTGGAGACTTCTGTTTTTCCGGCTGCCTTCCTTCTAGGAGAGAAACCCCGGGATCCCAAGCCCACCTTTCCCTGCCCCGCTGGGAGCTGGGCTGCAGCTGCCCTGGCCCCGCCGTTGCTTCGAGCCCTCGCTGCTCTGTAGCCCCGCTCGCCCTGCCTGCCCAGACCTCCGGGGGTTGCCACCACAGCTCTGGAGTTTGATACATCTCATCTGCCACCCGGGATTTGTGCTCATCCCTGCCGTTCCAGCCTGCTGTTCCCGGGATCCCGGGATCGGCTGCCCAGGGGTTTGTGAAGCCTTTGTTCCATCCCTTCCCGGGATCCCGGGATCGGCTGCCCAGGGGTTTGTGAAGCCTTTGTTCCATCCCTTCCTGGGATCAGCTGCCCAGGGGTTTGTGAAGCCTTTGTCCCATCCCTTCCCGGGATCAGCTGCCCAGGGGTTTGTGAAGCCTTTGTTCCATCCCTTCCCGGGATCCCAGGCCGCCAGTGCCGCGTGCTCCCCGAGCTCGCTCCGGAGCGCCCCCTGCAGCCGCGGGGAAACCATCGCACCTGCCCTGCTCACCGGGAGCCGCCAGCGCCCCTGCCGGCTGCGAGCGGAACTGCACCCGAGGGGAAAGGGCCTGACAGCCGAGAAGGCTGGGACGGGGTTTGGGATTGTTTGCTGTTACTGTCAGAGTTATTGCTGTTTGTTTGACTGGTTATACACATAGAGATACAGAATAGTAAAGAACTGTTATTCCTGTTCCTCATATCTTTGCCTGAAAGCCCCTTGATTTCAAAATGATAATAATCCAGAGGGAAGGGGGTTGCAATTTTTTTTTTTTTTTCATTCCAAGGGAGACTCCTGCCTTCCTTGGCAGACACCTGTCTTTCAAACCAAGACAACCCATATCTCCTAACGTTACTTTTTCTCACTCTCCTCCAGTTTGCAACACCTGGAGCAAAATAAGTCACCAAGATCCTTGAAGCAGAAACATGCTGGTCCTTCAGAGCTCCAGGACCAGGTGGTTTCATAATGACACTTAGAGAAGGTGCCAACCAAATCCCAGAGAAGCATCAATAAGTGGCTGTGCTGACCCACAGCAAGGCCATCACAGGCTGGAAAATAGAAGAGTAAACCTGCTGGAGGTCATGGTTTTCTCCCTGCTGCTTGAAGAGTTAACAGGGACCTGCAAAGCTGCTGGCATTGTTTGGAACTTGGTAAGTGGCTTTAACATTATTATTTGTCATTCTGAAGCAATTTATGGCAACAAGGGAAAATTTTTCAGTTTGTGCTTGGGGAAGCAATGGATGCTTGGTATTTACAAGACATGCAAATAGAAATATGCTTTTATATATAGAAAAATATGCTTGATTACTCAAAAAGAAAAAAAGGAATTTGCACTGAGGACTTTTAAACTGCTTAAGCAAAGTGCTTGTAAGTCAGCCTGTGGTGAGAATTGTTCTTGTGTACTCAGTTATACTGTGAAATTATGGGTATGGACAGTCACAAGCTCTCGAGTCACTGCAGCTTTATGAATTACTGACCTCACTTTGCACTGCTTTGTTTGTGTAAGGAAGTAAGTTCTGCTTCGCGGCTGGGATGTCCTGAGTACCCTAATGACAATCAGGAACTTGGTAAGCTGAGCTCTTTCTTCTTTTAGTATTCCAGTACTGAGTGACTTCCAGCTTAGGATGGCCCCTGAATGGCTGTGAAAGGGTTTTAAAGCTGGTGCTCTGGTGCAAAGGCTGCTATCTGTCCTGTCACTTTTATCATTGCAATGTCATATGCAGCCTCTGTACTTTACTGAAAATCCTAACATTAGCTGGGCTGTTGTTCCAACCTGTGCTAGGACAGCTGGGAGGAGGGAAGGTGTTAATGTGCAAAGCGGAGTATTTCCCAAAAAGCCCTAAGTACTTCCGTGGCAGAAAATTAGCACCCTATTCCCTTGAAGGGCAACAGGAAAATTTAGTCTTTGTTTTCAGACAGTTGTGACCAGGAGAACCCCAGACAGAGGGATGAGTCCTTTGTAATTATAATTACAAAGCTGAGTTAGGCTAGTTGATAGGATTTATTGTATTTTTATTTTTCAACTTGTGTTGTGGAGGTGAGTCAAAGAGATGTGGGGAGGGTGAAAGGGCACAGTTTTCTGCTCAGTTAGCAAGCCCAGGCAGTCGTTCCAGTGGGAACACTGTCTGTGTCCATGCACCTGGATTTTAAAAGTTTTGTCAAGAATGACATAGTTTTGCATTAGGACTGGATTTAATCCCTGCTTATGTTTTTCCTGCTTTTTTATGCTCTAAATCAAGCAGCATAGAGAACAACAAATGGGTGGGAACAGTGGTCCCAGTTCATAGATTCCCCAAGGCAAATGCTCTCTTCTCTCAGGAGCTGAGATGGGTTGCAAGGTGAGGCAGGTTTCCCAACATCTCCCTGCCATCTGGTGGAAGGAATCTGAGGGCTGTCCTTCAGGCCTTGGGAGTCAGCAACAAATACTTGAACTTCAGAGAATTGCTCAGTTCACCAATTTTTCATGCAGTGAGAAGGATGTAGTTTGGATGTTATGAAAACTCAAAAGACACCTTAATGTGAGAATAGATTGTTGTGAGAGGAGGGAAGTTTCCAGACAAATACTATATGCAGAGTTGCTGCTGTTGGGGTGGATGATGGACTAGAGCAGGTCTGCGAGCATGATCCCAGCCAGCAGGGAGTTCTAGCACCATCCAGGAGAGCACGGATTGATTCTCACCTCTGCCAGACTGAGATCTGGGGGGGAGTTCACACCCTGTTTTCCTGCTTTAGGTGGGCACATCAACAGCATGTGCAGTGTCACCATACCCTGGGACAGCTGGAACATCAGGCAGTTCGTTGTCTGAAAGACAGCAGGAGCTGGACCATGAAACAGCAGAAACCCTCCCTATGTATCACATTCCTGGTCCTGTGCACCAACAACATGAGAGAAACAAGGGGAATTAGTGAAAAGTCCAAGCTGCATGCTTGTCTTTGGTTGTAGACACCGACACAAAGTCTGAATTTGTGGAAAATAAGGAGGCGAGGCAGGTGAGCTGGGGCAGCTCTCCCTGTTTGTAATAAACCAAAAGGAAATGGGGAATTCCAGTGCATTGTCTGCATCTCTCTGCCCTAAGCTATGTCAAGGCCTCAGTTTACACATTCGCAGCTCGTTAGAAGACAGACCTTACCTGACTTGGAGCCTTGGGCGTGCCCAGTGGTTTCAAAACACGGTGCCAGAAACCAGGTGGTCAGGCCTGTCCACTCTTGCATTTACAATTCGGCTGGCAAACACTACAGCTGCTGATTCAGAGCTCACAAAAGAGGTTCTCTGCTTTCACGAGCCATTGAAGAGCTCGAGGAGACCTGGCTGTCTTTATAGTCCTGGCAGCAAGCTTACATCCTAGTGTTTCGAATTTATTCCTTTGGGAGCCCCGTGACTGCCAGGTGGCTGGCATCAGAAGCAGAGGCACGGGAAATGACCGCCCTGGATTTTGGAAGCGAGTCTTGGAGCTGTCTGGGGTGTGCTGGAGGGCTGAGGTGCTTGTTGTGCACTGTCACATCCTTTGCCTGCTCTCATGCCCATGTCATCCCTGGGATGGAGCAGGGAACTAGAGCCCTCGGTTCTGGGCAGCTTTAATTATCTCAGGAGGGCAAAGCTACTTTTGATCTCTGCCGAAATCATGTTTTGGGAGCAGGGCTCTCATTCCCGAGCTCCCGAGAGACGCATCTGAGATCAAAGGAGAAGTTCCCATCCAAATGAACAGCTTTGGGAAGGGGAGTGCCAGCTCTCTGTTCTGCCCCAAAGCAGCGTGTGGCCAATTGAGGGCAACTCACTACACTTTTACAGCTCCCATTCTCCACAGTCAGTAATTATTCCCTTGCATTGCAGATGGAGAGGCTGGATCAGCCCAAGATGACTGTGCCCATCCCCAGCGGTACCAGCCTTTGCTCTGGGGGCTGCCTGTTCAGCTGGAAAGCACAGCGCTGCTGGATGACGTTTTCCTCTCCTCCCACTGAATCAGCCTTTTATTTACTCTTTGGAATGCAAAGTAACAGGACACCCTGTGAGTTTTATCTCTCTCCCAATCTTTTGTAATGCCTTGGAAGTTGCCGGACCGGATTGAGCGTTCGAGATGGGGTGGTTTCGGGGTTGCCTGGCAGGAATCTGGGTGGGAGGGCACTGTCGGTGAAATTTGAATTTGGGAGTCGCGCTGAGAGCAAAATCCTTGAGCCACACTGCAGGAAGGAACAGCCTTTGTCCCTGACTGAATCAGGCCCGTTGCTGGTGTGGATGGATGGTGCTCCGTTGCTAGAATTCCTGGGAACTGCCTCCACCAGAAGACTTTTCCCCGCAGGCAGCCGGCCTTCTTTCCTTATGTAAGCAGTTCTTCCTTTCTTTCGCGTGCATGGCATTCCCAGGGCTGGGAGCTGATGCGGAAGGATCCTGCCTGCCCAGACAGTGTTTGCTGCTCCTGCAGCTGATCCTTGTCTGGGGTTCGAGCTCAGGGCGATTTAGCTCTTGCAACTCGCACAGATTTTGACCAAGTCGGACTTGGTTCTCAGACTTCAGGGCTCTCCTTCCTCCCAAACTTCGGCTCTGCTCTCAGGATGCTGTTGAGGCTACACTGAGACAACGAGAGGAGAAGGACGTGACAGCTTTTATTGGATAAACTGGTCCCAGCGGGAACAAGCAGAGGCTGTGAGGCTGACTGCTGCCATTACATGTGGGTGAGTGCCTTGAACTTCATGCTTTATTGCGTTTTCACAGTGCCTCGGCTGGGCTCAGCATCCTTCAGTCAGACTGGAGGGGTGCATGCAAGTCTCTCACCAAAAAAAAGCACGTGGCAGACAGGTTGGGAATTGTTATTGGATGTTTTGGGGCTCTGCAGTGCCCAGGACGGGACCTGCTCCCACCACAGTGACTCGGTAATGGCTGCAGCACAGACACGAAGGAAATCCCTGGGCTCCAGCAACAGAGAAATGAGAATCCTGGTATTGAGGCCTCGAACCAACTACCTCCCAGCTAAATAATATTTACATTTAGCACGTATTTACATTTATTGCTTGCTGGTTTTCTCCACGGTGATTATGTCCCCTTGTTCAAAGAGGGCTCATGAATTAGTTTGTAAAATGTCAGTGACTTGAATGGCAGGAAACAATGAGCATTCACAGCTCTGTGTCAAACCAGGGGTTGTGGATCTTTGCCTTTTGCCCTCATCATCCATATCCCTGAGCGCGGGTGTTTACCTGGCACCAGCCTGGAGGAGATCAGTGGATGCGCCAAACAGGAAAAATGTGTAGAATGCAGGAGCAGTGGTTCGGCTGGGACCAGCTGCTTTGTACCCAAAATATGCTGTTTCACTGGGGTGTTAAGACAGGCTGCAGCCAGGCAGGTAAGGGAGTGGCTGTAAAAACAGCGCTGGGCAGGGCTGGGCATCAGCAGGAGGGCTGAGAGCTCCTGGCATCAGCAGGAGGGCTGAGAGCTCCTGACATCAGCAGCCTGACTAACACGGCACCTTTTCAAGGGAAGTACCTTAAATCCAAGGGTGCTTCCTGCTGTGCAGTGTTCCGCGGTGGGTGGAATTCTGGCAGCTGCTGAGGGGACAGGGAAGGTGGTGGCTGATGTGTTTCTACAAGAACACAGAAGTTATGTCGTGTTTTTCACAACAGCAGGATCAGAGACCTCACCCCGTCTCTATTTTTCCCCCCAAAAAACACCTGCAAACAGCCTGCAAAACTTCTGCGCCGCAGAAGACAATTTAGAGCAAGGGAAAACAAAGACTCAGCAAGGGATTTCCTGCCTGTAATCAGCAACTCGGGTTGCACCAGAACCAGAGTTCTGGGAAATTTTAAATACTCACGTGTTGAAAAAATTCAGCTTCAGGGCTGGATGCAGTTGGTGTAAAAAGGTTTGGATCAGCAGTGCGGTGGCCAGTTCAGCTTTTGATGGGTGTATCACATATTCATATGGACTGCCACATGTAAGATGGAGAAAGGAAGACCCTTTCCATGAAAAATTGAGTTTGGTCCAGCTATTTTAATCCTGTCTTGCTCTTGAATGTGAGAAACCTAAATATTGGAGTGTGTGTGTCTAAATCATTTTTTCAAGAAGGGGTAAATGGTGAAGTAAGACTGAATGCAGCTTTCAGTGTTACAAATTCTTTCAAACCTGCATTAGAGCCATTCTCAGAACCCCAGTCCCTCCTTTCCCTCTCTGTTTAATATTAAACCACACAGCCCCAGGGGCTGTTGCTCTGTGAGCATCCCCCGAGTGCCACATTTGGGTGCACTGCAGTTTCTGCAGCACTGCTGTGGTGTTCACTTTGCATCCGGTCTCTGTTAGCCAAGAGAAAGCTCATTGCTACAGTGCGGTAGCCTGGCTGAGGGCAGGTTTCAGGCTGGGAAAAGGGAGTATTTTGCTTCTGAGTGTCCCAAATGTTTCTGGGAGCATGAGGCTTGTCCCTGGGGTAAACTACATGTGCGTGCTGAGAGTGCCCTCTTTGCAGCGGGGTTTCGTAGCGTGATAATGTTGTCACCCGAGGAGGGATGAGACCGTGGATACACAAAGGTTTTCCTTAGGAACTGTGCATCTCTGCATGCCAGCCAGCCCTCCTACCGACTACAAGGTGGCTTCTCTTGGTAAAAGACAGATTTTTTCTGGTTTCATTTCCCAAAGCAAAGCTTGTGGCTGAAGGGTCTCTTGGATGATGCAGAGCTCACGCGGGGCTTTTGGGCGCAGCTTTTCGGGCACGGTGTTTCCCCTTGTTCCTGTGGAGCAGGAGAGGCGGGAGCCGCAGGTGGGCACGGCAGCGGCCCAGCAGCCGCGGGGTGTTTCCGGCTGCCCGCACCTGCCCGGAGCACGGGAAGGAGGAGCCGGGCGCGGTGCCCAGGCCCGAGGCGCGGCGCCATGGCGGCCTGAGCCGCGGCACTGCCCGGGCCATGGAGCGCGGCCCCCCGGTGCGGTACAGCGCCCAGCTGCAGGTGAGAGCACGCCCGGGCCCGGGGAGCTCCCGGAGCTCCTGCCAGCCTTCTGCCGGCCTGCCTCGTCCTCTGCTTGCTCGGGTTCCTTCGAGCCTGGCGGGTTCAAGGCGGCTCTGGATCCTGCGGGAAGGGGGGTGGTTCCAGCTCACCCTTGGGTAAGGTCAGGAGAATCTGCTTGGGGGACATTTCTGAGCTCAGCAGAGGGGGGGGGGGGGGGGGGAAACCAGCTTTGGGGAATTGGAAATGTCCACCTGTCTGTGCCAGCTTTGGATCCCCTCGGTGCTGCCATTGCTCCAGGTGTTTTGGTTTCAGCTTAAGCTGAGGGCACTGAGGTTGTGAGTAAAGGTAAACTCTGTGCAGGTGAGCTGTGTACAGAGCCTGGCTCTAGGTTGTTTAGCAACAGATCCAACTAAACCTGTTCAAGTGTCAAAAGGGCCAATTTTAACCAAGGGCTGTGGGGCTTCATTAATTAACCGCTGCATTATGAGTGTGCTCTGAGACCTGAGCAAGCTTCTTGTGTAGATCTTTCTGGCTGAGGGTTGGGCAGGGATGGCTGAGTTTAGGTTGCAGCTCCAGAGCGTGTTCTGTGCCACAGAGCTGTTCCAAACACAGGGCTTTGGGTTAAAGCAGGACAGCAGCATTTCCCACCCCACCTGCACGCTGTGTGGTGTCTGTCTCTGAGGCCTGACTTTAGTGGTTATTATCTGGCAACAACAAAGGAGCTGCTGGTTCTGGCACTTATCAAAAAGCTGGCCTGCAGCAAGAAAAGTTTCCCTTGCCTCCAGCCCCTCTGTCTGGTGTGTGCCAGGGGTGGGAGTGGGAAGGAGATGCTCTCACTGAAGTAGTTCAGCTCAAGCTGCTTGTTCCTGGCCAGGTTGGGGTGACACTTGTGTGAGTGACACGGTCTTCCCTGCCTGGCTTGTTCTCCTGGCAGAAAGTAGCTTTGTCTTTGATTTGTCTTTACGCAGGACTGAGGGCTCGAGTGGGTCTCTTCCCTGGTTCTGGATCAGTTTTCCCCCTGTGTCAGTTCAGGAGGGGCTGATCTGATCCAGAACAGCTTCCCTGAAGACAGTACCTGCCCTCCTGGCAGGAAACAGCCCAAGGAGTTTGTCCCCCATGGACTGTTGTTGGACTTGGCTCCTTATAAACATGACAGTGGAGGAAATGAGTGGGTTTGCAATGTCTTGTGTCTCCTCCTGTACCTGCAGAGGAGCTGCAGCAGTTCTTGGGCTGAGGAGAAGCTGCTGCTCTTCCTTGGAAAGGTGCAGAGTGTTTCCCTGGGGTAGTGGCTGGTGGGTGAGCTGCTGCTCAGGCCAGTTTGGCTGCTGTTGGTGCCAAAAGCAAACAGGGATAAGGAAGACACAATGAGAGAAGGGCTGAGGCCAGACCTTTGCTCAGCAAACGAAAGATCACTCTGTAAAACTCTTGAGGGAGCAGCAAGAGTGTTTTGAGGGCCTGGCTGTGAGGAAGGTATCGGAGCAAAGGTTCTCTCCTTGCCCAGGGTAGAATTTATCGTTTCCATCCAAAGGCCGCTGGGACAGAGTGGGAAATAATGCCCTGCAATATCCAGGCCATGGGCTGGGGCGGGGAGGGAGCAGCTAACAGGGATGGGTTTGGCAGACAGAGACTTTCCTGGTTGGATGTGCTGGTGTTTTCCTTGCTGTTGGTTTCAAACATTGGAGACTCGTGGTCCAGATCCACCTCAGAACTGTAGGAATGAGTGAAATATCACAGGGATTGTGGAGGTCAAGGTCTGGAGCTCAGCTGCTTTGGTTAAGCTGCTGGAGGCAGTTTTGTTTTCCAGACAGTGCTGTCTGTACCAGGAAAGACATACAAGTGATTTAAATGAGCTGTTTGCATCTGTGGCATGTTTCTTTGCTGCTCTTAGGACATCAGTGTGTTGTAAGGAGGAATTTCATGGCTCATAGCTACACAGAGCAGGGCTGTAGGGTACCTTTGTTCCCAGCTTCTCCCCAAGAGCTGCTAGGACTTAAGTGTAAAATTCTCTGCTACCACAGACACACAGAAGCATGGTGGCTTTTTCTGAGCTTCTGTGATGCCGGACAGAGCTGCACCAATCAGCCTGGATAGGGCAGCAAGCCAAGTCTGTGCTATCTCTGCACACATTAACATCAGTTTCTTCTGTAATAAACCTAAAGGAATTTGGTTTCTCATATGACTCAGGGTAGTCACAAGACAATCAAATGCTGTAGAGTGTTAAGCTCATACTTGGTGTGTGAAATAGGTGTGTGTGACCTGTATCTTTCACTATTGCACCTGCCCTCTGTGCCTGGAAGATACACAGTCTGGAGGACTCTGTCCTTCAGCTCTTACCCCATACTCCCTTTTTAGTTTTGATGTCATCATTTTATAGCTTCATTGCCATTTAATACAGAGCTGAAGACGAAAGATAGTGTGCTGGCAAAGTTTCTTCAATGCTTTGCTGCCCGTGGTGGGGCAACACAGCATGAATACACCTCACGTAAGCTTCACTCCCATGCGTGCTGTTTCCGTGTATTTCTTATCGAGCGTAAGAAGAGACGTGAGGAGATGATTCTTACCAGATCTTTTTCCAGAGGAGTTGTTGGGGTTTGCAGCAAGCGTTGGTGCAGGAGTTGATTTAAGGGTCGTGTAGCTGTACTTGAGCTACTTGGGTGAAGTGAGTTGCACATGCTGTTCACATTCGTTTTACTTTTTCTGGTGGGAAACAAGTTTCCCCTCATGCCAGCACCACAAAGCTGGTGTTTGCTTTCAATGTGATCCAGGAATTCTGGATTTGAAAACATTACTTTTCTGGCTCTTTTTGCCACACAAGCCCACCCTGTTGGTCTCCTGAGCTCTGAGCCAGCTTGCTAGCCATGTCCTGAGCTGCTGGATGAGTCGACAGGTTTAATTCCTCTCATTTCTCATGTGGTATTTGTTTTAGTTTTTATTGAACACCACCCGAGGCAGGTGTGGCTGGAAAAGGGGAGGTGGGAATTGCCTCTTGGATACACAGGCTGGGATCTGTAAGGTGTAATTACTCTCAAGAGTCTCTAACTATGTAGTCCAATGACTCTGCTTCATCTCCAACCTCCCCAGGCCTCCTCCAGCCTGGAGTTTTATGGGTTCCTTTTCTTGGTCATGTACATTGGTATCAGACAGTGGCATTTTTTTGCTGTGAGATTTGATTTGGTTGCACACCTGCTCTTATTTGTATGATCTGGGCAGCTTTGGCCCTGAGCAGTCCTGTGGCAGACCAGCAGAGTCTGGAGCTGGGAAAGTCCAGGGAAGTTAGTGAATCTCATGTCTGGTGCTGGATGAACAAATTACCTGGTGGTCATAAGGGACAGGTGAAACTAATGGCCAGGAGCCCAGTTCTTCCGTGGGTCAAGGTCCTGTGAACAGATGCAGACACCGAGGATGGAGCAGCTGTTTTGGAGGAGAGGGGAGCAGTGAGGGGTTTGGTGCCTGGGATACATCACCATCTTGGTGGGACCGCCAAACAAGGCAGAAACCAGCCCCTATGGGGGATGCTGATCCCAGAGGGACTCCTGCTTTGCACACATCACACTGCCGAGCCATACTCCATGGCATATCCCAGCCTTTCCATGATCCCCCACTGCAGGAGGATCTCTCTGCTTTCCCGTAAGATCTCCAGTGCAGAGCTGGTTCCCACCACCCCCATGTGCCAGCTGCATTTCCTGCTGACAGAGTTAGTCACTTCTGCATCTGGTTTGTCCAGTTGGACTGAGCACAGTTGCTGTCTAAAAATACATCGTGTGGCTTACAGAGGAGGAATGGGAGATCTGCTTTTCCCAGGACTGAGCTCAGACTCTGCACAGAGGAGCAGGAGCCCTCCAAGCGCTCCATAAATCCATCTGTGTGCACTTCTTTTCCAAGTTTCCTTGCGGAGTCCATACTCCAGGGGAAACTGAGGCATGGGAGAGCTGGGGCAGTGCCTGTCTGAACCTTTCCCTGGATTAGTTTTGCTGCCACAGCTGATGCTGTGACCAGATCCATCGGCCCCTGCTTGGGGAGCCTGGCCATACCGGCAAGGGCTGAGTGAGGAGGGAGCAGGAGGAAGTAACTGCTCCAGTGACTAAGTCAGAGAGAATATCAAGGGAGGTTTTCTGTTAATAATGTTTATTGGAGCAGTTTCCTCGAGAAGAGACAGTCAGACCTTGAGTCACTTTGGGCTAGAGACGGTTTCTGGAGGAGCCATGGACAAGGTGAGAGTAGGACGTGTTCAGCTCCGCTCTGGTTTACAGCTGCCGCCGTTCAGAGCACACAAGGGAAATGTGCTGCAGCCATCAACTAAAGGAGATCAACATTGCAGTTGTCTTTTTCTTGCTTTAACTGTGATCTTTGAGCCTGTCTTGCATGTGATTTCATCTGGTTTTTGTCTAGCTCAGAGGATGGTGACAGGGTGCTTGTCCTCCCGAGTGTTGGGAGTGAAGGGGATATGGAGCACAGGAAGTGAGAGGGGCAGAGGCTGAGCTGCACTCGTGGGGCACAGGCAAGTCCGTTCCTAAGGTCAGACGGGTGCTCTTTGTGCTGAGTGTGGGCAGGGAGGTTTCAGCCTCTTAGAGTTTAGGACACAGGGCCTCATCTGAGACCTTCCTCACGGCCTGATTCATCATTCCAGCAGTGCTTGGGGGATGCTTCGGATCCTTCACTGGGTATTGGGAAGAGAGTTTGCAGGAATGGCTGTTGCTTACTCAGGCTGTGATGGATGAGGGCTCTTCACACAAGTGTCTGTGTTGGCTGAGGAACATAATGGCATCCATAAGGTATGGGAATGGGAGAGGACGAGATCTGGAATACAACACAGAGGGCGGGGAGGGAGGGAAACCTCTTTGGATCGTGTCTGCTCTCTGCCTGTAGTCACAGGGTAACTTCTGGCAACTAACAGTGTCAGTGGCTGCTTGTGCACCTTGTACAGGAGGAAAAACAAAAGTAACCTTCCCAGAAGTCCCCACACTCCTGTCATTTCTCCTGTGCCGCTGCTGGCTCAGCTTTGGAGAAGGAACAAACTGACAAAGGCATGGTGTAAACTCTTACAGGTTTAACATTTTTCATCCTTTTTTTTTCCAAGAAAAGCAGAGAAATTGCCTAAAGAAAGATGAGATGGTGAGTTTTCCTGTCTAATTTCCTTGCTCCCAGGAGCAGTGTGTGTGCCTGTGTGTGCTGGAGGCAGAAGGGAGCTCTGTTTGCCTTCTGATTTAATCACAGTGATGATCTTCTCCCTTGAAGAGTTATCTCTCTGCAAAGACACAATCTGTAGCTCAAAGGGGATGTCACAGTGCATCAGCCACATTGTTGTGCAGTGTTGTACAGCAGGAGCTCCTGCTTGCTGCTGAGCCTTATTTTTTTTCTGGCAGCTTGGTGGAAACTGAAGCATAGGAATTCTGCAGAGGGCTGAAGGTCCCCTCAGCTGAAGGTTTTCTTATGGAAAATTGGTTTTCTTTGCAGTTCTTCCTCGCTGGCTCCAGGAAGTCTGGAGAAACTGATAGATCATTTAAGCCCCTAAGACTGTCTTCTTGCCACAGGCTCCTGCAGATGTTAATAGAGAATTAAATACTTTGCTTTCTGCCAACAGCAGCAATGTCTTGGAAGTCCTGAGAAGGCTCAGCATTGTGAGCAGCACTGTGGAGGGGGAGAGGATGTGTTTGCAAGTTTTGTGGCCGGTTTCTTCTCTTTACCAGGTTTGGGAGGGTTTATTACATGACTGGAAAACTGGTGGGAGCCAGATGGATGTTTGGAGGGCAGTGAGTCAAACTCCAGGTAGTCTTGACTTTGATTGCAGAGTTTCTTGATTTAGGATGTCTCTATGTATTGAAGCTTTATTTTCTGTGTCATCTGTTTCAAAGTTTCCTTGGGTTATATTTTCAAGCTTTTCCTCTATGATCAGAAGCCAAACAGGATTCAGAGCATTCCCCATGGGATTGTCCTCTGCAGCCCTGCTAGGTCTGTTTATTTTGGAGGTGGCTGGATTTTGTGCATGGAAACAGTTCTTTCTGCCTAGCCTTAGCCAGTAAAACTCAAAAATGAACGAAGTCCCATTCCCTGAACTGCCAAATGATAAACTGGGAGGATTCTGAGAGCAGCTGGTGTGAAAACTGGTGGGTTGCTCTAGTCTTGGTAGTCTTCTGGTGTTTGCAGAGCATTAAACTTACAGAGTCCTTGACGAAAACTCGGAGTAAGATGCCTGCCACTTCCCTTTCTGTTGTGAAGTGCTCCGGGCAAATACCGAAAGGAGGAGAGGCTGCGGTGGGGTGTGGAGGGTGGGAGGAGAGCACGGGCATTGGGTGAAGAAAAGGGCAAAAGAAGTGGGGGAATGGTTCAAGCGGGAGCTGGGCTTTCCTGCCAGGCAAGGCTGAGGAGAGATAAGATGAAGCACCTACTGGAAGTGCAATGAGGAAATGCAGTGAGAATGGCTCGTTCCTTATGTCTGCACAGCAGGCTCAGAGGTGCTTCTGTTAGCAGGATCCCCTCTGCTAGTTGTTTTTCATAGAATCCCAGAGTGGTTTGGGTTGGAAGGGACCTTAAAGCCCATCCAGTCCTACCCCTGCCATGGCAGGGACACCTTCCACTATCCCAGGGTGCTCCAAGCCCCATCCAGCCTGGCCTTGGACACTGCCAAGGATGGGGCAGCCACAGCTTCTTTGGACAACCTGTGCCCGGGCCTCCCCACCCTCGCAGGGAAGAATTTCTTTCCAGTATCCCATCTAACCCTGCTATCTTTCATTTCAAAGCCATTCCCCAGTGTCCTGTCAAGCCATATCCCCCTTGTCCATATTTTTCCTGACTTGTAGGGGCTTGTGGCATTTGCATCAAATTAACCTGAGCTGTTGGAGTAGGTTTGTGTGAGCCCTGGGCTGAGAGAGGACAGGCAGAGTCTGACCCTGTGTTTGTGGGGACAGAGTTACCCTTCTGGAGCGCGGGGCACGTGGAAACGCTGCGGACTTTTGCAAGTCGGTACTTTGAGCCGTGGTGTCCGTGCTGTCATCCAGAGCCCAGGGAGCTTTGAATGCCTGCTAAGGAGAAAATGGGAAGGTGGTGAGCAGAAAGGTGAGGGATCCTCCTGTTCTGGGCCTTTGCAGCAGGCACAGAGCCCTTCCTGCCCAAGGGAGGCACAGATCGGAAGCAGAAGATGTGGTGAGCTCTGCCCACACCACTGCCAGGGCTGGCAGAAGAGGAAGTGCCAGGGTAGATGCAGATCCGGGCCCTCACATTGTCCAGCCAGTACCAAGAATGCTGTGTGGGATCCTCTGAAAACATCTGGGTCTGCAGCTGTTCCAATCCCTCCGGGCCAAAGGTGCAGATACATGAGCAGGGCAAGGATGGAGGAACGAGGAACGGAACAGAAGGTGGGAGAAAGTGAAACCCTGGCGCACCAATGGTTTTACAGCTGATACAGAGCTTGATGCTTCAACAGATCTTCCACTTCCTCACCCAGCCCATTATGGGGTGGTGATGACAGTGAGAGCTGTGTTATTCCTCGTTCCTTTTGGATCTGTTCTTCCACATCTTGTCCCAAGAGCGTGGCTGCTCGTGGGCTGTGGGGATGTCTTGTGTGTTCATCTTAGTTTTTTGGTTTATTTCTTTTAATGGGTGTTTGTGCTGGATGGGCAATTCCAAGCAGAAACAAAGGAGTGCTCGTGGCCCAGGAGGCATGACAGAGAGCTGTGAAAATGTAAAGGGAGGAAGCAGCTTGATCTCTTCTTTTAGAGAAATGCTATTTATAGCATGCTGTGCCCTGCGACCTGTGGGTGACACACCTGCACACAGCGAGCGCTTTGTGGGGCTGAATTTTTCTCTGCAATTTCATCTGCTGAGGCAGATCATGGAGCTTGTGGGCTTGTGACCTGCCATGGTCACGGGAGGGTGTGTGGACTTGCCCCTGAGTTTGCTTGAGCTCATGACCTTCTATTAGGCCCAAAAAGGAATTAGGTGTGTGCAGAAAAGCAAAGAAGAAGCCTTCAGGGTTTGTCCTGCCGTGGCTGTGGAGCTGCCAACGCTGAGGTTTGCCCTCAGTGCTGCCGCATTCTTTGTCCCCAAACCTGCTTCAGGCTGCTCTGTGGCTGGACCTCCACAAGCCAGGCTTTGGGAACAGCCTTCCCACTGTCCTGCCTTCCCTCCTCTCCCAGGACATGAACAACCTGGACGAAGGGGTGGAGTTCCTCCCTGCCATGAACTCCAAGAAGATGGAGAAGCGCGGCCCAAAGCGGCAGGTGGTCGTCACCGTCCTGATCATTGTTTTTCTGCTTGTCTCCCTCACCACTGGCCTCCTGTTTTGGCACTTCAAATGTGAGTGTGATGTCTGGTGGGTGGTGACGTGTAGGGGGACACCCTGGGAATGTATCCATCCACATGGAAAAGCTTGTTAACTGGCATTGCTCACATGTGCCCTCTCAAGCTCTGTAGACACCATTTCCACCCCCCTGCCCCGACTGCTGTCACTGGGGATCTGCTGCGACACGATCCCAGCCCTGACTGCCCTTCCTGACCCTGAACTGTTGCCTTCCAGACAGGAACACACCCGTCCAGAAGGTTTTCAATGGCCACTTGCGGGTTCTGAACTGGGAATTCCTGGATGCCTATGAGAACTCCAGCTCTCCAGAGTTCCGTATGCTGGCCAAGAAGGTGAAGAGCACGGTAAGAGGTTTCTTGCCTCCCTCCTTCTGCAAGCAAGGGATTTTCCTCTTGCCTGATGGCCATGGGGATATGTCATGTAAGATTCCTTGGAGCTGGATCTTGACATCCCAGCTCCAGCCCAGTGCCACGGCATCTCCCTGTGCTGATGTGCTGATAGGAGCTGCCAGGGTACATCCCAGGATCGCTGGATGAGTCAGGGCCAGGAACTGAGGCAGAAGGGTGTCTGAAGGAGGCTGAAGCTGTGGCTGGTCTTGCCTCTTCCCTCAGACTTGGGGATTCACTTCCCCCAGGGAAGAGTGGGGCAAGCTGAGTCAGAGCAGGCTGTGATGGGCAGCTCTGGGCTCTTCTGGGGCTCTCAACTCTCCTTCCTTTCTTTGGCTCTGCAGATTCCTGCACCCAGGGATGCCAGGTATGTGCCCTGGTTTTCCTTAGTAGGCTTGAAGCTCTGTCTGTCTTTAGCTTTTCCCTTTTCCTCACTTCTAGATGTGATGAACACTCCTTTTTAACCCTTTCAGGTGGAGGAAATCTACAGGAATCATGCTGATATTGGTCCTTACCACAAAGAGACAGTGATCACTGCCTTCAGGTGAGTGTTAGGCACTGCCTGAGCCCCATCTGGGACGCTGGGATATCACACAGCCATTTACCCTCATTCCTGGGATGCTGGGATGGAAGCACCCCAGTAGTCACCCTGAGTGACACAGGAAAGGGTGAGCAGTAAAAAGTCACCTGAAACTGCGTTTTGTTTTCTGCCAGATGTCTTGGGAAACAATGTGTGGTGCAGTGAACTGCAGTGGGTGGTGCCTGGCAGCATTGAGAGGGACTCCCTGGGCTGGCAGGGGCCTTTGCTGTTTGCTTAACTTGTCATTGAAACTCTCCCTTCCCCGTGGCCAGGCTCTAAAAATGGCTCATCAAGTAGTCTGGCCCCTTCTTCTAGTGGTATGAGTCCTCCCACATCTGTCCTTGCCCTCACACCACAATTGCCCTTCCCACAGTGAAGGCAGTGTCATTGCCTACTACTGGTCAGAATTCCTTGTGCCCAAGTACCGGGAGGAGAGCCTGGACAGGGCGATGGCTGACAAGCAGAGCCTGGTGCAGAGGTGGAACCCCCGCCTGAGAAACCCCATGCTGAAGGTGGAGTCGGTCATTGCTTTCCGTGAGTTTTGGCTCCGCTGTCCCTGGGCCTCTGTGTGGGACTGGGTGGGATATTTCTCTGGAGGGAGAAGGTGCTGGTCACAGCCCTCCCTTGGGAAAGCCAGCCCTGAGGGTGATGTAAGGACCTGGATGTCATGGCACAGCTTAAGGGGATGTACAGCCTGAAGGAGGCTGCACAGACCTGCTCCCCTCTGCTGGAGTGCTTTGTGTTCTCCTCTGAGCCCAGGGAAGAGGGGCAGGGATGAGGTCTCTCTCTGCAGAGGAAGAGTTTGATCCCTCAGTTCCCAGAGGCCTGGCAGGAGCAGCCTCCCCTGCCAGTTTGCAGGGAGAGACTCCACAAGCAAGGCCAGATCAATGACAGTCCAAGGGACAACCTCGGCTTTGTGCCCAGGGATTTTCCATAGCCCAAAGGGTGATGCCAGCTCTGTTTTCTCCTACAGCTGTGGACCCCAGCATAGCTCACTCTGCCCGGGACCGTAAGTACAGTTCTTCTTCCATCTCAGTGGCCTTTTTAGGGTGGTGTTTCTCTTGCAGGATGGGGAAGGGTCTGGAGAGAGGTGCTCTGCTTGCAAGGCAGACCCCAGTGTGCTCCTTGGAGCTGGTTTGGGGTTGGACAGACTGTGACACAGGCCTTGCTGTTATCCAGGAAGAGCCACCTGCCCTGGGATAGCCTGCAGGAATTACTCTCTGCATCCCAGGGAAAGACAAGGCAAGGCTTGTTTGCTTTGTTAACTGTTCCCTACTCTCCGGGCAGACAGCTGCATGTTCTCCCTCCACGCCAAGGAAGGGGAGGTCACCAGTTTCACCACGCCGGGCTTCCCCAACAGCCCCTACCCCAACAATGCCCTCTGCTCCTGGGCATTGAGGGCAAATGCCAACTCCAGCATCAGCCTCACCTTCAAGACCCTGGAGCTGGAGCCATGCAGAGATGACAGTGACTACATCAAGGTGTATGACTCTCTCAGCCCCGTGGAGCCCCACGCCTTGGTTAGGTGGGTGTTCCTGTACGGCACCAAGACCAGGGTGATCCTTAGAGATGTCCTGCTCCTGTCCCTGCTCAGAGCTGAGCTGTGCTGCTTGAGGCTCCCTGTGCAGCAGTGCCTCATGGATTCTGTCCTTTGCTTCCTAGGCTTTGTGGGAATTATGCCCCATCCTACAACCTGACCTTCCTGTCCTCCCAGAACGTCATGCTAGTCACATTGGTTACCAACAAGGAGGGGCGATTCCCTGGCTTTAAGGCTGAGTTCTTCCAGCTCCCGAAGATGAAAGGTGAGCAGAGGCCTTGGCCTGTTTCCCCACCTCTCCCTGCCATGGGCAGCTGAACAGGGAGGTGGCTGTGGCTGAGGTCAGTTTGTCAGGGATGTTTCCAGGGCTGGAGCACCTGGAAGCAGGTCACCTCTTGGCGCTTGCCTTGCCTCTGGTGTTCTTGGCTGCTGTCACGATGTCCCCTGAGGAGGCCAAAATAAGAATTATGTTGAATTAGACATGCAGATTGATGTGTACAGGAAGCACCTAATTGATCTCCTGGGTTCTCTCAAGCCTTGGAGCAGAGCTGCTCTCTCCAGAGAATGACTTAACCTTGTCAGAGACTGTTGCCTCTGCCTCCCTTCCTGCCTCGGATGACAGCCAGCTGAGGCTAGGAAAAACCACATCTAAATCTCTAACCTGTTACTACCTTCCTGAATCTGTTTAGGCTGCGGTGGCACCCTGAAGGGAGACAGTGGCACCTTCACAACTCCCTATTACCCGGCACACTATCCCCCAGGCACGGACTGTGTCTGGTACATTGAGGTGAGATGGGCCCTTTCTTTCCCTTAATAAGTCTGTCAAATGACCCTGGTCATGCAGGACATGGTGCAAGAGAGCTCACAGCAGCTGGGGCCCAGAGGCTCCCAGTCTGGCATGACTGAGGGAGCATTTCGGAGCTGGAGGCAAAGGAAGAAGAGGTTGAGACAGGCCTGAACCCCACAGGAGCCCATGAAAAATCCTGTAACTTCACACTAGAAGGATGAGAGTGTGGGCTTTGGGACAGGCCCGTTACTGGCTGGTGACCAGAGGTCTGGCTTCTACCCCTCTGTGTGCCTGTTCCACTGGGGATTCTGGGGCTAGGGGTGACTCAGTGACTTTTATGAAGCTGTTTCTTTTTCTGCTGGAAAACTGACCTCCCCTTTTCAGATATGTTCTGTCCTCCTGCCAAGCACAACCCTCTTCCTGTGAAACTATTCCCTTTTCCTTGCTCCAGAAAACAACATCCCACTGACTCTGCTTCCTTTTACAGGTTCCCTCGGTAAAAAATGTGAAGGTGCGTTTCAATATGTTCTTTGTGCTGGAGCCCGGGATGCCAGTCAGCTCCTGCACCAAGGACTATGTGCAGATCAACGGCACGAGGTGGGGGTTGTGTGGCTGAACCCATGGAGGGGCTTTGTTTAGTTACACAGAACCTTGTGCTTTCCTTAATCTGCTGTGGGAACAAGTGTGCTGGTGCTGTCAGGGCTGGGAGGAGGCAGGAGGGTGCCCAGGACTGCCCCATGGTGAGAGGGGAGCCCCACGCTTGGTTCTGGGGATAAGACCCTGGGTTTGTGGTGTGCTGTAGCTGACCCCTCCCAAATGCTGTGGAGCATCACAGCACACAGCTCATGTGTGGGAAGGCAGGAACATCTGGGATGGGTTTGCTTGAATGAGCAGATCTCCATTCTCAAGAGCACTCGTATCCTGTGATGCATTTCCCGATGCGTTCCCCAGCTTGATACGAGCTGGGCCAGACAGAAAACTTGGTACTTCACAGGCAGGTGATTAATCTTGTTTCACAATGTTTTGGGCAGGGGAGCTGACCCTGCCTCAGAGAGAGGGTTTCAAAGTCAGTACCTGCCTCTGCAGCCCTGAGTTCCTGCAGTGCTGTTCATGATCATGCACATGATCCCACCTGCCCCTGATGAGATGGGATCCTGCATGAGTCCAGTGTATCCGAGATCAGACACATCATGGGGCACGCAGGCATGTGGCAGAACTTGATCACAGTCATTCCTAAGGTCACAAACTGGTGTTTGTAACTGGCCCAAACCTTCTGCCAGCAGCAGCAGAATTTGGACCCTGAGGTCCAGCAGCCTGTGCTGGGATCAGACCTGCTTCCTGCTCTCCTGCCCCCTCAGCTCCTGGGGTGTGGAGGGAGGTCAGGGATAGAATTCTGGAGCTTTTCTTGTTGCTGATTTACAGCCCTTCAATTCCCCTTTGCTCTCTCCCTGCAGGTACTGTGGGGAGCGCTCCCAGTTTGTGGTGGCCAGTACCACCAACAAAATCGAGGTCCGGTTCCACTCAGACCAGTCCTACACAGACACGGGCTTCTCTGCGGAGTTCCTGTCCTATGACTCTAGTGACCGTGAGTTGAAACCCTGGGGCTGGGGTGGGGAAAGTGATTTCCCTGAGATCTGGAGCTGTCCCTCCTCTGTGCTTACACTGCCCTGTAAACCGGGAAGCGCCTTTTCCAGATGGATAGCAGCATGTCTTGCTTCCCTGCAAACCTGGTCTTCGTGCTGCGTTCTGCTGTAAGCAGGCATAGGGAACTCTGCAGAAGGGATGTAAAGGGGACACCAGGAGGCCTCATGTGTGGTTTTGTCCCTTTCCGTCTCTCAGCCTGCCCTGGCAAGTTCACTTGCAATACCGGCCGCTGCATCGACAGGAGCATGCGCTGCGACGGGTGGCTGGACTGCGTGGACGGCAGTGATGAGAGGTCCTGCAGTAAGTCCAGCCTTGGTTTCCCTTTGTCACAGTGTGGGAAAGGCCATGTTGCCCCAGGGTGGCTAGGCTTGTTCTGGGTAATGTGACTGAGTGCTGTCTGGAACCAGCGCTGCAGCCTTCCTCCAGGTGCTCAATCAATTTGGGATCCCTTCTCAGCATAGGAGCTGTGGGGTTCCTGCTAATCCAGCCCTCTCCCAGTGGCATCGCCCTCCCTTTCCAGTTCCTCCCAGCTGGGAATGTGTTTTTCTGTGTAATCCTGCTGGTTGTGGCTTTGGCTGAGCTGGGTGGTGTGGAGGGACATGTTTCATTACCCAACTGGGCAGGCTTTGCAGAGCTCATCTGGAAAACCCGTGGGACACACGGGAGTTGTTTCTCTGTGCAACAAGTTTTCCTCTTGGATTAGCAGAGCTGTCCTATAGTTAATGTTACTGTCCAGGCTCTGCAGTTTATTACAGAGGACGGGATCCCCTGGTTTGGGAGCTTGTTCCTGGCGGAGGGGCAGTTTTCTGGGGAAGAGTGTGCTGCTGGCCCATGATGCTGGTTTCTCAGGTGCTTTCCTACTGCTTGCAGCAATTGCTTTGCTTCAGTATTGCCTCTGGCTGTCCTGCTGTTGTGATGTCAGCTTCAGCCTCCGCTGCCTCAGACATGACAGCTCCAAATGGCTTTGTTCTCCAGAAAAGTGGAAATACTGTGGATGTACTGGGTGTGTCATGTATTTATGTACACATGCACAGTCCTGAGCTGATTGCTGGGGTTCCCATGCCATGGTGGATGGGTTGCTGGTGACTCCACAGGTGCCTTTGCAGGCCTTTCCCCTAATTTCTAGCACTGGAACAGCCTGCCCAGCAGAATCACCATCCCTGGAGGTATCCAAGGAATGACTGGACATGGCACACAGTGCTCTGGCCTGGTTGACAAGGTGGTGATTGGTCTCAGGTTGGACTCAATGGTCTTAGAGGTCTTTTCTAACCTAAATGATCCTGTGGTTCTTACTTTGCTCTTCCAGGCTGTACCGAGCAGCAGTTCAGGTGCCAGAATGGCTGGTGCAAGCCCAAGTTCTGGGTCTGTGACAACGTGAATGACTGCGGTGACAACAGCGATGAGCTGCAGTGCAGTGAGTGACTCACCCCGCAGGCACAAAGGACTGAGGGCTCGAGCAGGCGCGTGGGGGACGATGGAGGCTCGTGGGATGGAGAGAAGCAAGTGCTGTGCTGGAAATGAGCAGGCAAAAAAACCCAGGCATGGCAAGGGCTCACCTGGTTGCAGCTTCCTTGAGCCCTGAATGAGAGCTCAGAGGAAAGAAGGATGAGCAGAGGTGTAGGAAAAGAAAGGGCTGAGTAACTGAGTGGTGGTGTGCAGTTTGGAGAAGAAGAGGTTGGAGACACAGGATGCTGGAGTTGGGGAGACTTTATTCGGGGAGGGGAGCTGGGCCCAGCCAGGTGCTGAGGTGCTGCAGGATTTCTGCCCTGCCCTCAGGAGCTGCTCTCTGTCCCCAGGCTGTGCAGCAGACAGCTTCAAGTGCGACAACGGGAAGTGTGTCCCCAACACACAGAAATGTGACGGCAAGGACGACTGTGGGGACGGGAGCGACGAGGGCAGCTGCAGCACAGGTGAGGGTGGGCTGCAGGGTGACTGCCATCAAACGCAGCCTCTGATGGATTTCTTTGGGGCTGGGCACCCTCGTGTGTGTGTTTGCATGGGGTGGCAATGCCCTGGGGTGGGTGGAAGAGGTGAAGGTGATGTGACCTCCCCAGAACCGGGGCTAACCCCTGTGCCTCCATCCTTCCTCCAGCACGCCAGACCGCAGTCCCCTGCAAGAACTACACGTACAAGTGCCGCAGTGGACACTGCATCAGCAAACAGAACCCCGAGTGCGACGGGGAGCAGGACTGTGAGGACCACTCTGACGAGGACAACTGCAGTGAGTGCCTGAGGAATCGGGGGGGTATCTGGGCTGGGCCTCTCAGAGAAACACCCTAGTGGGGCAGAGAGCCCCTGGGTGTTTCTGTGCAGGAGCTTGATCTGAGAATAGCCAAGCCATGTTCTTTAGCAGCCTGCGGAGTGTCTGTGTTGTTCAGGAGGGCTTAGATGGGTAATACAGGGGTTTATCTCCCCTTTACAGAGTTGGCCAGTAAATGTTGTAGCTAATTTAGCACCTGTGCAGAGAGCATGAGCCCTTCCTGACACACGTAACAGGGCACTTGTGCTGTCAGATGTCCCAGAGGAACAGAGGGGAGGCATGGGATGGGAACAGGAGAAACCAATCACCCCTTCTCCTTCTCTGCCCTAGACTGTGGGCTCCGCTCTTATGTCAGGAAGTCACGGATTGTCGGTGGGCAGAACTCGGACGTGGGAGAGTGGCCATGGCAGGTCAGCCTGCACGTCAAGGGCCAGGGCCACATCTGTGGGGCCTCACTGGTGTCGGCGAGCTGGCTGGTGTCAGCGGCACACTGCTTCCTGCCACTGCAAGGCATCAGGTACCGGCTGTGCTTCCAGGCATTTCACAGAATCACAGAATAAGCTGAGTTGGAAGCAACCCTCAAGGATCATCGAATCCAGCTTCTGGCTCTGCACAGCACCATCCCCAAGAGTCACATCGTGTGCCTGAGAGTGTTGTCCCAATGCTTCTTGAGCTCAGTCAGGCTTGGTGCTGTGACCACTGCCCTGGGGAGTCTGTTCCAGTACCTGACCACCCTATGGGGAAAAGAGCTTTTTCCTGATATCCATCTTAAACCTCCCCTGACACAACTTCAGGCTATTCCCTCTGGTCCTGTCACTGGGCACCAAAGAACAGGTATCAGAGTCTGCCCCTCCTCTTTCCCTCACAAGGAAGTTGTAACTGCAGTGAGGACTCCCCTCAGTCTCCTCTTCTCCAGGCTGAACAGACCAAGTGCCCTCAGCTGCTCCTTACACATCTTCCTCTCAAGGCCCTTCAGTATCTTCACTGCCTTCCTTTGGAAGCTCTCTAATAGTTTAATGTTATTTTTGTGTTGTGGCAACCAAAACCACACACAATATTCCAACAGCAACTCTTGAGAGGCATTCCTCAAGGAAACTGTTTAAGGTAGTGAGCGGTGCTGTCTCTGAAATGGGGTCTCACCCTGTGTTTCATGCCCCCCATGCAGTTACTCAGACCCCAGCCTGTGGACAGCCTACCTGGGTCTGACCGACCAAGGTGACCGCAGCAGCCCCAATGTGCAAGCCCGCAAAATCAAGCGCATCATCTCCCACCCCTTCTTCAATGACTACACCTATGACTACGACATCGCTGTGCTGGAGCTGCAGAGCCCCGTCACCTTCACGGCTGTGGTCCAGCCCATCTGCCTGCCTGATGCCACCCACAACTTCCCTGTGGGCAAGGACCTGTGGGTGACCGGATGGGGAGCGACTGCGGAAGGAGGTGAGTGCTGGCATGTGATTTGGGGCTGCATTGATGTATTTTACACAGGTTGCCCAGAGATGCTGTAGCTGCCACATCCCTGGAAGCATTCCAGGCCATGCTGGACAGGGCTTGGAGCAGCCTGGTCTAGTGGAAAGTGTCCCTACCCATGGCGGGGGGTGGAACAAGACGGGCTTTCTTCTTCTTCTCTTCGAATCCAAACCACTCTGGAATTCTACATGTCTATGATTTCTGTGTTTCTTGAGGGGAAAAACACAGGGGTGCTTAAAAATGTGTATTTTTACTTAAGCTGCTCCTCCATCTTGGCAGGCTCGGGAGCCTCCATCCTGCAGAAGGCAGAGATCCGGCTCATCAACCAGACTGTGTGTAACCAGCTCCTGACAGACCAGCTGACACCACGCATGATGTGCGTGGGGATCCTGACCGGCGGCGTGGACGCCTGCCAGGTAAGGCAGCCGTCTGGGTTTAGTGCTGGTTGTTGGTTATTAGGCAGGGCGACAGGCCTTTGCTCATTCTGGCACTTCCGCTTACATTTACATTTTTAACATAAAACAAATCTATGGGAATCCTCCTGGATTCAGACAATGGACAGATTACAATGGGCACCAGCAGCAAGTTGTGTTGATGCATGACTTAGACTCAAAAACTACAGCCCAAAACCACAGGACTTAGACTCCATCTCATCCGGTAGGACATACAACCCCACTCCAGCTTCTGGCTGTTATTCAGAGCCTTAGTTAGCAAGCCAGGCTGCTTGACTGGTATTTTATAACTTTGTTCTGGCACTGTGGCTCTTATTGCCATACTCCAATACCTGTTTCAGGGAATGGCCATGTTGTATGGGGGTGGTGCTTATGCTCCTGTGTGGTTCTGTGCAGGGAGACTCTGGAGGGCCCCTGGTCAGTGTGGAGCCCAGCAGTCGGATGTTCCTGGCTGGCGTGGTGAGCTGGGGCGATGGCTGCGCCCAGAGGAACAAACCTGGGGTGTACAGCCGGCTCACGAGCCTGCGAGACTGGATCAAAGAGCACACAGGCCTCTAGGGATGGATTCCTGCCTGGACACATCTTGGACAGCGCTGGCTGGAGACACTTGGCAGTGCCAGCCATGCACAGCCTCTACTGTGAACTTCAACCCTCCCTCTACCTCGCTGCGAGCACCTGGGACTCCATGTGCAGCCAGAGCTGATGGTTTGGTTTAGCCCTTAGTCTTAGAAACCCATGTTTGGAGAAGTTTCCCGTGGTGGGTAAGCTAGTGCAGCTCCCATGAACAACTTGAATGAGCCATCATTCAAGATTACATCTAGTAATAAACTTTAAAAAAAAATCAAATTAAAAAAAAAAAAGAGAAACACTTTGTGTTTAGAGGCAAACTTCATTTGGACAGGTTCAAAAACAAGGTTTCAGCATATATTCTAAGTCGTGCAGTTGTTTTCAGACGGCCGTCCATACCCCTTTCTCTGGTGTTCAGCCACAGGCGGGTTGAAGGGAGGTCTTACCATAGTTTTGAGGGGATTCCCCTTGGGATCCCTCCCTTGTCCCACACCATGGTCTCCTCCTTCTGTCCTCTGTCCAGCTCTGCTTCTGGCATGGCCAAGTCCAGGGCTGGGGGCCTGAAAGAGAGATGTTGGGCTGAAACACCATTACTGCCCCCGAGGGAAGCCACGGGCAGAGCTCAACTACCATCCATCGCTCACCCCAAAGAAAGTCATGGGCAGGGCTCAAACACCATCACTCACCGTGAGGGAAGCCACAGGCAGAGCTGCTGGCACACATGGAGATCCAGAGCCATTGATGTCACCACACTGTGCCTTAACATCACACTTAGCTGAGCTGATGCAGCTTCTGCTGAGCCCCAGGTGTCTGGAGTCGCTGTGAAGAGCACAAGGGCTGCACTGAATCCTTCCTGGAGTGCTCCCCACAAGGACAACATCAGTCAGCTGTGCACACCAGCCTTACACCTATCTTACTTTTGTAAAGAAAAATGTGACTTGTGAATGTGCTGATTTTCTTCCTTTCTCCTCTGTAGCCTGTCCCTGCCCCAGCAAGCACACTCCAGATGAGTTAGTCCCTTCCTCACCTGTAAATACATTGTTTTGTAAAACTCAGAACTGAGATGCTGCAATAAACTGGGATATTTTCTAATACTGTGGCTGTGTGGTTCTTCCTGAGCTTCTGTGCAAGTGTCCTTGAGACAGAAACCGGCAGCACAGACCCCCAGTGGTAAGTGACAGGAAGGGTGATGTAGGCGAGACAAGCAGCACCACTCAGTCCTTACTGCAAAGAACACCCAGTTTATTAAACAGCAACTAAGAACAGGTACCGAGGTAAGCTCGGGAACCCCAACAGCAAGGCAGAGTCGAAGCGGCGCACATGCAACGCTGGGTGCTGTCCCACCGGTGCAAATGGGCAGAGGACCAGATGCTGAGCCCCAAATCAGTCTTTATACTTGGTCCTTTAAGTCTGTTGGTCTGGTTTGGATCCTTCACACTATTGACTTGTTTCTCCTGCTGTCATTGGTCCATTTCAACGATGCCTTTTTCACCAGTCATTCTCTGAGAACCTCCACCGCTTGGTTCGTGCTACGTCCAATCCGCGTTCTTGGTGACATCACTCTTATCTGTTGGAACAATCTGGAAAGTTCCCCTTTCCCCATGCTATTGAGGGCACCACCCGATGGTTACATGCTGGTATTACACCCAGTACACTGTCCACAACGTAATGTAACAAGATAATTAACAC
Organism: Coloeus monedula; assembly: GCF_965178545.1. Taxonomy (NCBI): domain Eukaryota; kingdom Metazoa; phylum Chordata; class Aves; order Passeriformes; family Corvidae; genus Coloeus; species Coloeus monedula. The sequence goes on along the minus strand of NC_138805.1, from coordinate 27,428 downwards.
ACAAAACATCAACCAACCCAACTCCTGCCGTTAACATATTTACCAACTTACTAATTATAAAACACTGAAACTCATTTATAATACTAAGGGGGAAGCTGAGCCTGTCTCAATAAAACACTTCTCTATTGCCATGCACAGCAGCTCCACTGTGGTGGAGAAACACTCAGAGTCTAGGGAGAAATCCTCACAAAAAACAGCTGTAAGGGCTCATAGGAGGATGGTCTCTGCCTCAGCCCTCTTTGTAGCGTTCAGGAACGTTCTGAGATCTGTGCTTATACAGTGCTACAACAACACAAAAAGAAGCATTTACTGTGGTCATTCTCTTGTGTGGAAGCTGTGGGGCCTGCTGGACAAGGGAGTCCTATGGTGGGACAAGTCCTAGGCTCCCTTCTAGGTTACGGTGTCTGAAAAAGCTTCCCCCAGGATGCTCTGTTGTGTTATGTAAATGTACCCCAGTTCTGTTTCCCTGAATGGCCCTGATTCCTCTAGCTGTCCCTAATCTAGAAGGTTCTCCCCTCCCTGTTTCCCCCTCTTGCCCCGCCACCACGCCCTCAGAGTTCCCCTATTGGTTCCCTTACCCTGGCCCTGCCTGTGTGTTGCTTTGTCGAGACGGTCATAACAGCACGATACCTACTGTAATCCAAGGCCGTAAAAGTTTTTTTTTTCTCTACTGCTATTCTTATACCTCTTCACAGCTGCTGTGGCTTATTGAGATTGGCTGCTTAGCAAACAATGACAAGGCTGTCTAACAAGCAATGACCATTCAAGCAGTAAAACAATTATACAGACGAAAGTATCATTGTTACATATTATCTGCAAGTTCTCCCTTTTACATGCCTAATGTCCCATAATAAGAACATCCCCTCCTTGTGTCCAGAACATCTTCTTTCATTGATTATCTTCGTGGCTTTCTCTGTGGGTTTCACTGAAGCTGCAGAATTTCACGGTAAAAAATCTCACAGGTAAATTCTGACTGTCCTTAGGTCTGGCTCTATGAGGCCCCCAGTCCAGCTGTCAGTCTCATCAGCTGTGTGCTGCCCCTTGCCCTCAGATCATCGGTCTCTGTTGTTCACTCTGCTCCCCTATATAACCCTGGACCTTCCGTTGTTCTGGGGTGACTTCTCTGGAATCTTGCACGAGTGTGGCAGCAATAAACCTCTCCCATAGAACCCCATGCGAAGGCCCTTCCTGCTCCTTCATTGTCGGGCTGCTTTGCCAGCTGTCCGGTGTGTGCGTGTACGTGTGTGTGCAAGCGTGGTGGCTGCACCGAGCGGCTTCCTCCTGGAGACGCTTTTGGGAAGGTCGTGGCATTTTACCATCCAACACCGCACTGCAACACTCTTGCCCAGGGAGCATCAGCAGCACTTTTGCAGCACCGAGCAAATAAAAGTACAAAAATTTCATTCCGCAGTGTCCTGCGGTTTGCAGTTAAGCTCCCCAGACACATGGCCCACTAAAAGCTTCCCTAAACATGAGTTGTTATAGATGATGGTCCTCAGAAGGTGTCTGGGATAACAGGATGCAAAGGGATGAAACAGTTCATGAGAAGAGCCCAGCAGTTGGGCCCCAGCAGCTGCACCCAGGGGAACTGCAGTGGGCTGTTCCATCACCTGAACACCAGATCCAGTGTCTACTCTCTCTCCCTTGTGCCCACATGCAGTTTGGGGATCCTGCCACAACCAGCAGAATCATGGCCAAGCAAGAAAAGGACAGGAGATGATTTTCCAAACCGAAGTGTGAACCCTGTGCAACCAAATCCACAGAGAAGTGTGTGCTCAGACATAGGGAAATTACTGTGGAATGGGGCTTTTGTGGGAAGAAAGGTGCTGTGGTGGGTGACACTGTGCTCAGTAAAACAATACCTGTCTGAACAAAGAGAGAAACATCCCGTGAACTGGCCACCAAAGGTCCACCTTGCCACCAGGTCACCAGGACCATGTGAAATCTCAGTTCCCACTCCTTCATAAGGATTACAAATAAATAAATAAAAATGCAAGAAATAAGGACAAACCCCAGGTCCCTGAGCTTCAACCCCACTAGATGTCCCTCTCAGCCAAGGCACAAGGACTCCTGAAACAGCACTGCCAGGAAGGAGGTCTGAGAACTGGGAAGGGACAGGCTGCAAATCCCAGATCCCTCTGCTGAAGTCCAGAGGGGAGGGAACCAAGGGGAGAAAGAAAGAATGAGTGGGCAGGGAAGGGAAACAAGTGTAGACAAGATGGAGAACTGAGCCAGGCAGCTCACAGCAACTGGCCTTGCTTGCACAGTGCCCAGGTGTGGTACTATGGGAGACCAGCAGCTCTGAACCAGCCTGAAGAGTTCCATCCCTCAGGAGAAGGTCCAAGAGTTTGCTGAGAGCCACCAGCTCACTTGAGTTTTATTCACCCGTGAGTCTATCAGCAGCTCCCTGGTTTTTCCCCCTCTGCCTCAGCACTAAGGCAGCAGAGAAAACTCCTTGTTTCATGTGAAAAGAAACCCCTTGTCAGACCCCAAAAGCTGCATTTCCTGTTGATGCAGCATGTCTCTGACAACTCAGGATTTTGGCAACACAAACCAGCCCCAGTTTGTGTTCAGCTCTGGTCAGGGCAAAATACCACTGAACTGGGAATGGGAAACTCAAGAGTCCCATCAAATGCTGGCAATACCAGGGGTTTGTGTAATCCAGCAACAGCTCAGGCTTGTCCCCCTGCACAAAATACAAGGGCCTGACATTTTTGTCTCATTGCACACGTCTTCTTAGAAACTGTGAGAGAAGTAAAGAGATCAGGGAGCCAAATAAACTCATCAGGGGCAACCTCTCACCCTGGGAACATAAACAACAGGGAAGAGGGAGCCAAGAATGTTTTGTGCACTGGAATACCTGGGTAGAAGGAAAGGCTGCATTCCCTGAAGTTGAACCCAGGCAAGGCTGTCCAGAGGTCAGCTCCTGAATGGGAACAGCTGACTTACAGGAGGGATGCCATGAGAAAAGCATGTCTCCAGGAGGAATTACAGCTGATGAAGCAAAGGAAAACATCCCACACGATTGCTTGGAGAGCCTTTCACACCCCCTAGCTAGGGCAGCCCACCTGCTCCCATGGGTGTGGGCAGCAACAGGGCCAGGCTGGGGGGCTGCCCCTGCACCCTGAGCTACACAGACCATCCTGCTCCACATCCCTTCTCTTTTGGATGCCATAGGCTACTCCAGGCAGCTCCACACCCACAGCAGCCTTGGCTGCTTAAAAATTCCTCTCAGCATCAAAGAGGATTGGCTCTCTTCCTGCTTGGCTGATCCCCACTTCCCTGCCTCCTGGCCTTCTTGACTGTCCCCAGGCATCAATTCTCACTGTCAGTCCCTGGTTCCTCTACCTTCTTGTGGCCCTTCCACCAGCAGATCTCCTTTGTGCTCTCAAGACCAGCCCCCACTACGATCCTGGATCATGTTATCCTCTCATCCATCACCAGGTCTTGCTCACTCCTGCAGCTGAGCACAGCAAGGTTTAGGGGAGACCTCACTCCCTTATCCAGCACAGGCCCCCAGCCAGTCCAGTGGGGATGGAGAGCCTCCATGTTGCCTGAGAAATGCTAAAGAGGAGGAAAAAACCTCTACAGGCATTTTGGGACTTGTGTTATCTGGGAGAAAAGAGCCTTTTACACAGACACCTGTGCCTGGTCACCAGTACAGCAGCAGCTCACACCAGTAACAGTGGCCTGTCCCCTCTACTTATGAGCTCTGAAGAAATCAAGTATATAAAACCCAAACCACCTGTACAGTATCCAACATTCCTCACAAACCAGCTGGCTCAGGTTCTCACCTCCTTCCTGCAAACCATTTTAGGGCTTGCAAGCAAGAAAGCAGCACATTATCTTTGGACTTTAAATCACCACAAGTGTTACTGCCCGACAGTCCCATCTATGCCAGCAGGAGAATCACTTCACATGCTACTGTCTGCTGCTGATTTGTTTCCCACATAAAGGAAAAGTTAAACCCAGCACAGCAGCCAGAACTGTAAGTGGACTATCTCCATAACATCCTTCAACAGCAATCACTAGGCACTCTCTGCCTCTCAGTTACTCAGACTCTTACCAGAGCTGAAGGTTCACTAATTGCTAAATGCCTCGGCCCTGCTTCGTTTCTCTGCCCAGTGACTCCAGTTTAGATTGTACTGCTTAAGTGGGGCTTCACGGCCTGGGAGACCAGGTCCCCTCAGGCCCAGATCCTGGAGTCACAGGGCAAACCTGCTCCCACTTCCTGAGTGCTGCAGCATCACCCCAACAGCCCGAGGGAAACACCTTTTCTCCCCTCCAGCCCTTGGGAGACATCAAGTAACCACTACTTACAGCCATGGCAGCTGCCAGAGTTCCTGTAAAGCGCCTGATCCAGTACATGCCAGCAACTATCTGGTGCAGTTGACAGGTAACTTGGTAGAAACCCAAGCCCAAGGGAGCAGGAGCCCAGGTTTGGGAGCACGGACTTGGACAAAATTGCAGCAAGAGAACTCCAGGGGAGCAAGTTTGCAGCAGCTTCCACTCGACGTGGAGCAGACAAACAAACCACTTGCATGATGAAGCACAGTCTGCACCTAATCCAGCACTTTCCCTCCCAGGGCTCATAGCAAAGGACAGGTGTGACAGCAGCTTCTATAAATCAGCAGCACGGTCACCCACAGGGAACACAAAATGCTTGGGCTGAGCCAGGTCTTACCATCACTCCAGCTGTCAGATGGCTCAGCTGTGGCAAGAGAGCAGTTCTGGCTTTCTCCCAGGAGATGGGAGTCCCTCGCTGCACATCAGTGACCCCACAATCAGGAATGTTCACTGAAGTCCTATTTTCAAGCACACAAAGCTGATCTCAGGTCCATGTAAAACCTAACAGAGGGTTCTTCCACACAAACAGCATAATGAGTTTTCCCATGACCTTGCTCACCCCAAAGTGCTACCCCATCAGCAAGAAAATACCAACTGCTCAAGAGAAGCCCAGAGAAGCCACACTGGGACACTGCAGATAAGTTGTTTCCTTACTGTGAAGCATTTTAGTGCTACAAACAACTGCAGGGCTGGCAAAAACCTCCTCTGGAACTAGTTCCTCCTGCAGCACATGCCTCACCTCAGCAGAGATCACCAGGGATCCCCCTGGCAGCACAGGTGGCTACAGACACAGCACACAGGGATGGGAATGAGCAGGAGAGGTTTTGTGACATGAGGAATAGACAGGCAGCATCTTCAGCAGGAAATACCGTACCCAAGGCAGCGCTGCTCTTTGGAGAAGCAGCCACCTGGTTTAGAGCTTGTTGGCACAAATAAAGCCTTTCACACCTGCTGCATTGTACTAGTTTGAAAGCAAACCAGTGAGAGACTCAAAATCAGAACTACAATTTAATAGGAAAATTAAAAATAAATGCAGTAGTACAGAAACACTGACAGAGTCAGGATACAATCTACACCCTGTCAGGCAGGGTGGTGGTAGCAGTCTGATTAAATGGTGGCTGCAGTCCTTCTGAAGTGGTAGATGTGGTTCTGTTGAAGCAGAGATCTTGTAGAAGGTTCTGGTCTTCCTCTGAAGGTCCAGTGGTGGTTATGTAGCTCTTGTCCTCTGGGAACCCAGTAAGTAAGAGCTGCCTGTGGTGTTCCAAACCTCAGATTATATCCAGGTAGGAATGTTTGGTTCCTCCCCCTGGGCGGAGCATCTCACAGTGGGACGATGTAATTTTATGAGGCTGGGTGGCTCATCAACAGAAGGTATCCCTCCAGAGGGAGTTATCAGGGATGTGTCATGGAAGAGACAAACCCTGCCCTGCCTGGTTTTAACAGAAGGTAATAGAATACACACTTTTGGGTACACCTTACATTGTAACCTAAGACATGCATTTACAGAGAGAAGGATGACAGCTTCTTTAGGAATACACAGAGCTTCCAAAGAGCAAGGAGAGTTGTTGCCTTGGAGACTGCAGTAGGTACCATGCTACCAGATGACTGGTCTCACACCACAGCAGGCACTTGCCAGAAGGGTGATCTCAGCCATGTGTGCTGCATTATTAAACATTCCTGGAGAACAGAGGGAAGCTGTGCAGGGATGAGGTGAGTCAGCAAGCTCCGCAGTGAACTCCCGCCCTGCAAAAGAGGGCAGAATCTGAAAGTCTCTCCTCGAGGCCATCTCTGCTCTTGCACTGCTTAAAAGACCAAAGGTGCGCTTCATGTCAGCCGGGAAAGCCGAGCCCCGGCACACATAAAGCCCAGCCCCACTCCATCACCTGCCGGCAAGTCCCACGCCGCCCTCACGCCCGGCCCAAGCCCTTCACGCACGGCCTTCGCCGACCGGCCCGCAGCTGCCGCCAGCGCTGCGCCCTTGCGGCCCTGAAACCGCTGCAATGCCCCGCGCTCAGCAGTGCAAGCAAGCCACTCGTGTCGGCACTCGAAAGAGACACTGCATGCCTGCCCGCCCCTTCGCCCCCCCCGACCCCGCCCTCGGCACCACGCCAACCCCGCCACACTCACGGGCCCCGCAGCACCAGCCCCATCCCCCCAGCCCCACTTCTTCTTGCCACCTTTGGATTTGCTGCCGGGCTGCCACCATTGGCATTGACTCTGGCAACAGCACCGGCCAGCGGCACCACCAGAGCCTCAGGAACCCTGTTGTTCTGGGCCGGCACAGGGTCCCCTCTTCACCATGGCCTTGGGTCATTTGGCCTCTGCCAGCCTGTGGGGACAGGTCAGGATCAGGTGTCAGGGTCAGGGGTCAGGGTTAGGAGTCAGGGTTAGGGGTCAGGGTGAGGGTTAGGGTTAGGGCTAGGGTAAGGATTAGGGGATTCAGCCTGATGATCAACAATCACTAGTTTAATTATATATCAGCGTAGTCTTTCATAGATCCCAGAAAGCTTAAAACATCCAGCAGCTGCTTCCTTGCAACAAGTCCCACAGCCAAAAGCCATATCTGGCCTTCACCTTCCCCTTGCAGTCTACAAACTCTGCTGGATGTACAGGTGATTCTCACTTTCCTTCTCAGCTACATGTAAAAGCACATGCTCTCAGTGTTGCAGAGTGCTTAGAGAAACCGAAGAGCGGTTCCACTTCACACTGCTAAATGTGCCAGGACAGAAAGCTTTCATTGACCTTGCCTTGCCTTTTCCTCGCAGCCTTTCCTCTTCAGAGCACGCACTGAAGCTGTGCACTTTGCTTCTCAGCTGAGTGTATTGTCACATTGCCAGAGTCCATACGTCCATCTCCTTCTCACCCAGACAAACTGCTTCTGTCGAAACATGCCGATGCTACGCGCTTTCCTTCTCAGCTCTTCGCACCATCACATTCTGTGTCCTGCTTTGTTATGAGTGGATGATGTGGGTTTAAATAAGTCCCTGCCTTTTGCCCAGGCCTCTGGCAGCAGGCAGTTGTGTTATTGAGGTGGCCAGCACCCCAAGACCCACTCTCATTCGCAAGTTCTTTAATAATGCCTGATTCCGTCTATTATAGAATGAATTATTTATTAATAGACATAAAAATAACAGACGTAAGACTTAAAACAGACTATTACTTCATAGGAATAAGACAAAAAGGGAATACTAGTATTATACATGGAGGATTAAAGGTACCATTAAATTTACAGCTAGCTAAGAAATAGTATAATTTAGGATCCAATGTTTCTTACCACCAAACTGTTGAAGGGGCACACATTGAAATACTCTCAATTACTGGAAAAGTAACCACGGAATTGCATCCTGACTTTGGGGAGAGAGAGAAATCCTCTCACACGTTCCCAAGGAGCGTGTAAAAGACTTCTGCCTCTGTGATAATTTGTGTGGACTTTTACATACATAAGAACCATGTCTTTTGGTCACCAATGTTTATTTTCTTTTTATTTTATCTCTCCACATCTGCTCCCATACCAAGATGTGTACTCGGGGCTTGGGCTCAGACTCTCAGGCACCTGGAGATAACCCCTTGCTGGGCTCTCTGACCTGGGCTATTAATCTGGCCTGAGTTCTCTCTTCCAAATGCCCCAGTCATGAGAGAGAGAGAGGAGCATGTCCTGCCACACGCAGTCTGCATCTAAACCCTGAATTTTCTGGCTACATCTCACACCCACAGATGTGCAAGGAGGAAAAGGTTGCTCGGACCTTGCCGCTTACGCTCGAATATGTCCATTCACTCTGCAATCAAATGGCAGCTTCCTTCGCTTTGCATCCTGCAAACTTCACACACACACAGGAGCTGTGCACTTCTTTTCTCAGCTGAACTCACCCATCCCCCACCTTGGCTTTCTCTACCACTTTGCTCTTGGCCTTGCCACGCATGAACAACAGACGTCTTTCCCCTTAAGACACCCATGGTGTTGCCTACCCCTCCCTTACATTGCCTTGCCTTTCCTGCCCAACATTGCATTTCCTTGTCATTCCTGACCATTCCTTTCCTTTGCCTTCCTGACCCATCCATGTCCTTCCCTTGCCCTTCCCACCAATCCAGTTCCTTTCCTTGACTTGCTCAGCCACCTGGCACCTGACTTCCCATTTGTCCAGGCCCAACCTTTCACTTCCTTCTCCTTCCAGGACTCTCATTGCCTTGCCTGTCTCTCCTTTGTCTTGCCTTGCAAAGCCACCACTTGCCTTGCCTTGCCCTTGAAGGCATTCCTTGCCTTGCATTACATTGCTCGCCTCTCCTCCACCTGGAATTCAAGACCCCTCTTTTTGTGGGATTTCTTCAGCTTGCCTTGCCCTGCCTGCTCCTCCCAGGAATCTCAAGGCCTTCACATACCTCCAGTGTTTCAGGAGCATGTGAGGGGAAGCCTCACACGCAAGCACACCTGTCTCTCCTGGCAGTTTTTATCTGGCACCTATCCTTGCCCATCTTGAATTTGGGACAGGCATCCACCTTTTGCCCTTGGGCTCCAGGACCAGAAGGAGAGTTCTTTTGCATACGAAGGAAAGCAGGGAGCCAAAGTCCTTTAGGTGCAGATTAGAGATGGCCAATGTGGGATCAAGGCCAGACAGAGCCATCTGTCCTGGCCACTTTTGTGTACCAGCAGTCCTTGAATGTACTTCTCACCTGCCTTGCTTGGCCTTGTCTCGCCAGCCCAACAGTTTCCTTGCCTTGCCCTGCTAGCCCTCTGGAGCCTTGCATTCCTTTGCACGTCCATGCCCCGCCCTTGACCTGCCTACTGCTTTCCTCCAGGGCCTTGGATTGCCGAGCCCTTCTTGTTTCTGCCTGGCCTACCCATCAGTGGACTTCCCTTCCTACGGCCAGCCTTGCCTCTAACGTCTGGGCCTTCTCTTGCCTACCACTCCATTTGCTTTCCCCTCACTGCTCTGGCCTTGCCTACCTCTCCCTTGACTTGCCCACAATTGCCTGCACTTGCTTTGCAGCGCCTTGCCTGCATGGAAGGCGAGGGCAAGAGTGGTAGGCAGGGCAAAACAAAGCCAGCAAGTTGTAGGTAGTGCAAGGCAAGGCAGCAGAGGCAAAGGAAGCAGAGCAAGGGTAGCTTAAGAAGAACTAGACAAGGTACTGAAGGCAAGGCAAGGCCAAGAGACTCGGAGTGCCTTTCCTTGCCAAGGCAAGGACATAGTGCCAGTGTTGCTGGAGCAGATGTTAAGGTAGCATGGGGAGGAAGAGTCCAGCAAGACATTTCTCTTCTGGCCCCTGGGCGTGTAGGGGCAATTGTTGGACATATTCAATCCTGGAGGTGGATCAGTGGATGGATGTGTTGTATTTTGGAGGAGGGGATGCCGTTTCTTTGGAGATGGGCTTGTAGTTGCTCTCTTTGGCAAGGAAAGCAGGTTTGGATGTGCACATCAGGTGCTCTTAGGGATTTTAAAGGCTTTTCCCAAGAGGCAGAGCTCTCTCCGGGTTAGAGCTGTTGAGCTGTCCGTGGGAATGCAAAGGCCAAGCTTGTGAGCCTTTTGTCCTGGGGCCTTTAGCGTGTGAGCAGTCCGTGGTGCCGTTGTCTTTGGATGCTGACTCTGGGACAGGGAAGGCTTAGGATGGTACCTAGAGCTGAGAAGGAGAGTGCTGAGAACAGCGTGTGTGCTGCTGGTTTGAGGGGTGCAGGTGAAGTTGTAGGCAGCAAGAGCTTCCTCAGCTGGCCCTTTTGTGAGCTCTGCTTTTGCCAGATGGTTTCAAGTTGGTGGGTGGAATCTGCGAGAGGGAAAAGAGAAAAGATTTGTTTGGGCCAAAGAGGTTAGTCTGGCTCTTGGAGTGTGGTGTAAAGAAGATTCTGCTCTTGGAAGGGGAAGATGAGGGAAATCTTTTTGTCCTGACACCGTTGATTTGAGTGCAGGGACGTTTGCAACTTGCCTCTGCCCTTGGGGTGGTTTCGAGCAGCGCCAGGCGCTTGGCCTTCTTTTGCAAGTCGTCAGCGCCATCGTGTGCTTGTTTGGATGAGCGCTGACAGTGGCCAGGAAAAAGCCAAGCGCTTCGCTGGCGCCGCCCCAGTCGTGTGCGAGCAGTCGGTGGAAGAGCTCCGCTGTGCATCCTGCCTCTTGGATGCTGACAGAATGTCATCCTGCATCTAGCAGCGAAGGATGAGGAATGGTTTCATTGTTGGCTTTGTAGTTTATAAGTGGCGAAAGCAAAGGCAATTCGAGCATGGCCTTTTTCTTTCAGAACCATTTCTGTGCAGTCAAACGTTTGACATGTAACTTGCACCCTCTGAATTGCAACAAAGTCCCTGGAGATATGCACTTTCCCTCAAGCTCCATGTACCGTCTTACCCTCCCACTCCTGCAGATCCCAAACCCCCTTCAAAACATCCATCAGCTGCACGCAAAGAAAAAGTCCTAGAACAAAAAGTCTGTGCTGGCATTCATAGTCCTCTAAAGTCTGTAAACTCAGTGAAACATACAGTGACCAGCACTTTCTTTCTCAACTATTTATAGAGCATCATCACATCGTTTTAAAGTGGCAGAGTCCATTGTTACAGCGCAGCATTTCCAGCTGCAGTTCGGACTGAGAGATGTGCCAGGAAAGAAAGCATTAGTTGAACTACCTGTTCCATGTAAAACCTCATTCATAGTGTGATCGCTTTCACACCTTTAGCATAGTCCAGTCCAAGCAGCTATATCTCATAGAGAAGGAAGTGTCAGGACAGAAGACATTCCCAAAGTAGCCATTTCTCCTAGCAGCACAAAATTGCCCACACCATACTTGGAATATGCACTTTCCTTCTCACATATATGGACTGGCATAGTTTTAACTCTCGCAGTTCGGTTGCAAACGTCCAGCAGCTGCCCTGTCAAACAGGCTGCAGAAGTAAAAGCCAATGCTGAGCTGCAACTTCTTGCCCACATAAGCCACATAAAGCCCTGCTGCACTCTGTATTTCCCTTCTCCATTGCATCTACAGTCTTGTTCTCTGCATCTCAGCATCGAAAGCAAAGTGCAATAGTTTCCACAGAGGGCTGGAAGAGGAACAAATGGCTGTCGTTGAACTTCCTCCTTCCCACTGCTAGCTTGAATTCAGCAGGCAGGCTGCTGGCAGCTGCGCTCCTCCTGCAGCCTGTACGCTGCGCACATGAGCCCGGTGCTCTGTGCCTTCGTTCTTCCGCTTTTGTACCTTGTTGCACTTTCATTCAGCTGGAGGCAAACACTCATCTACTTCTCGCACAGAGCATGGTGCCAGCAGCAAAGCGTTCTGCTGAAACACGCCTGGGCCATGCACATTCCTTCTCAGTGCTACATACCCTCACATTCTGCCTCCCTTGTCATCCTAAGGTAAACAGAAAGCTTTTCGGCTACGTCTCGCACAGAGAACAGTGCCAGGACCACAGGCTTGCCCAGAGCTTGCCCCCAAAACCCATAGAAAACATGTATTTGCACTGCGTTCCAGAGGCAGTCCTCTTTCTTTTACAACCTGTGCAGCACCATCAGATTGCGGTGCTCTCTGCACCTGCCTTCTCAGTTCTAAGTACCAGCAGCCTCACAATGACCAAAGATCCGGATAGACGTCTTGCACAGAGGACTGTGCCAGAATGAAACCATGTTCTTCATTACCCCTTCTTGTAGCCCAGATTGTGGTGCTGTGTTGAAAGTCTAGGACACTGAAAGGCTAATCCAGCAAGTGCTTCTCTCCTGGCACATTTTGCTAAGTGAGAGCTCGACGGACAGTTCGGACTCTGTGAAACATCACGAAAATGATTATACCTCAAGCTGAGGAAAATCCGTGCACAGCACACACTGGATGCGTGCAGTGTTCACACTGAAGAGCGGCAAAGCTGAAGCTTTCAGTTCTATCAGACCACAGAAGGCGACGAATGCAGTTGTAGAGCATTGGGCTTGTGCGCTCAGTGTACCAAAGTTGAAAAATCCAGCCAAAAGCCTCTTCACAAGCAGATTCAGCTGAGAATGCTCTGGCTGCTTCAGAAAGTAAGGCGTAGCCGTTGCACTCCATCACACAACGTGGCCAGAAGCAGTTTCTTACACCTTCAGTGCTGCAGAGTCCATGCAGCTTGAGCGCACCCAGAAGGACGCGTCCAGCTAGAAGGCGTTCTTCAAGTACCCCCCTCTTCCAAGTAGCCTTGAAACTGAGCACAACACACTGCGGCTCGGCAGCTTCCTTCTCACATAGATGTGCCATCACATTATTCACCCTTGTAGCTCCATTGCCGAATTCCAGCAGCTTCTGCCATAGGAAACAGCTCGAGAAGTAAAATCCACTGCTGGGCTGCACCTTCTGCTTGCCTCACGTAAAGCACATAAACTCCCCCTGCACTCTGTGCTTCCCTTCTCCGCTGCACGTATCACTGTGGTCTCTGCCTCTTGGAGCCTAACACTAAGCGCAATTGTTTCTACAGACTGCTGCAAGAGGAAGAGGTAGCAGCACAAGTAGCTGTCATTAAACTTTCTCTTTCCAACTGCTTACATGAATTTGGGAGGCAGGCGAGGGGCAGCCACACTCCCACTCGCAGCCTGTACGCTGGGCCACAGTGTGTTCTGTGCAATATATATGCTGTTATGAGAAGGGGGTACTTTTGGAACATTTTCCTTCCTGACACTTCTATCTGTGTGAGCTTTAGATGCTTGGACTTGGCGACACTGAAGGTGTATGAAAGTGATTGTGCTGCAAATACCAGTTTTCACAGGGAAGAAGGGAAGGTCAGCATATGCCTTCTCTCCTGGCACATCTCTTGGTGCGAACTGCAGCTGGAAATGCTTCGCTATAGCGATGGCCTCTGCCACCTTGGGAGAATGTGATGATGCTCTATATATAGTTGAAAAGGAAAGATCACTAGTGTGTTTCCTCTAGTTTATAGACTGCAAAGAGACTATGAAGGCCAGCACTGGCTTTTTGCTCTAGGACTTTTTATATGGGAGCAGCTGCGGGGCATTTTGGAGCGGGTTTGGGATCTGCGAAAGTGAGAGGGTAAGATGGTACATAGAGCTTGAGAGAAAAGGCATATCTCCAGGGACTTTGATGCAATTCAGAGGGTGCAAGTTACATGTCAAACGTTTGACTGCACAGAAATGGTTCTGAAAGATAGAGGCCGTGCTCGAATTGCCTTTGCTTTCGCCACCTGTAAACTGCAAAGCCAACAATGAAACCATTCCTCTTCCTTTGCTGCTAGATGCAGGATGACATTCTGTCAGCATCCAAGAGGCAGGATGCACAGCGGAGCTCTTCCACCGACTGCTCGCACACGACTGGGGCCGCGACGGCGAAGCGCTTGGCTTTTTCCTGGCCACTGTCAGCGCTCATCCAAACAAGCACACGATGGCGCTGACGACTTGCAAAAGAAGGCCAAGCGCCTGGCGCTGCTCGAAACCACCCCAAGGGCAGAGGCAAGTTGCAAACGTCCCTGCACTCAAATCAACGGTGTCAGGACAAAAAGATTTCCCTCATCTTCCCCTTCCAAGAGCAGACTCTTCTTTGCACCACGCTCAAAGAGCAACACAAACTCCTTTGCCCTTTTCCCTCTCGCAGATTCTGCCCACCAACTTGAAACCATCTGGCAAAAGCAGAGCTCACAAAAGGGCCAGCTGAGGAAGCTCTTGCTGCCTACAACTTCACCTGCACCCCTCAAACCAGCAGCACACACGCTGTTCTCAGCACTTTCCTTCTCAGCTCTAGGCCCCATCCTAAGCCTTCCCTGTCCCAGAGTCAGCATCCAAAGACAACGGCACCACGGACTGCTCACACGCTAAAGGCACCAGGACAAAAGGCTCACTGTTTAACCCACAGTCCACCAGTGTCCCATTCCCATCCTCTCCACATTTGGACTGGTACATGGGCTAACTCTCTTTTTTTTTTTTTTTTTGGTATTTGCTTCACCACTTTCCATTGTCATCTATTTACAAACAGCAGTCTGAGTCATTTATTTTTCTACACACTCCCTCTTCTTCTGCTAATAGATAAACCCAAAGATAAAGTCCAGTCACAAACACTTTTCCCCACGTATACACCTCCTGTTCTATTTAGACAATAAGTGCCTCTTTCAGAAGAATGAAGTCGCCATGGGCTTCCTTCTTCACCCCAAAATCCCGTTCTATTATGGACTTCACTCAGGGTGCTGACTCACCATTTAGGTTCGACCAGGCTGGCCACCCACGGCCAGTTTTCAGATCTTCCTGGCTCTCCACAGACCCAACAATTGCTAAGGTTAAAGGTTTTTGCTACTTCTTCTCCTAGGATTAAAACTATGATTCTCCCACCTCTGGCCTGAACATAACTGACAATATGAAGGTAAGATTATTAAGAAAACCATTCTAAAGGTGTAATCTAATCTCCTAATCTAATTCTCACATTGTCTCCTGTACCACCTGTGGCAAGTGAAGGCACAGAAACAATGTAAAGAAAACAGAGACAGCAATGATTATCCCCTCATTGACTGGATATTCTGGATGAGGGATGTCCATACAATTTCAGCACACGAAGCTTGCCCCGATGTCGAAGCACTGGCTACTGCTCTGGCCCACTCCTGCAGAGTGTCAGTCACAGCCTCCCGGCCTTCTCCTCCAGCCGAGATGTGCAAATCTCTGAGGCTTCAGAGACCTTGACCCGAGAGTGACGGGTCCACCTGTGTCCAGCTGTCTTCATGGCTGTTTCTGTCGTCAGTGACACTTGGAATGGGCCACGCCATTTCAGAACCACTGGCGCTTCTTTCTACTCCTTAACTAGGACTCAATCTCCTGGTTGGATGTTACAAGCAGCAAAGTCCAAAGGTGGGGCTTGTGCCAGCTGAGCTTCCTGTTGAAGGGGTTTCACAGGAAGCAGTATCCTGGCCACAGATGGTTTTAAATATTGAATCGTGCTGCAACCGGGCCAGGAGACACTTCAGAGACAGAGTCAGAGAAGTGGGTATTTGCTTTATTCGGCACGCCGGGTGTGTGGGGATCGCTCCTCCAAACACACACACCTGGTGCTCTCTACAACACAGTATTATGGGTTAAATGATGAATATTCATCACATTCCTTGGGACAGGTGTGGTTATACAAATTATTTCCCAGAAGTCATTAATATCATTAGCATACAGGCCAGGCATGCGCTGTGTGTCCTGGTGGTTGCACTGAGGAAGGCTCCTCTTCTTCCTCGGGGGTCTCTCTGATGAAGGCCAGTAGTCATCCTCTCATGAACTTTTCACCTTTCTCCCTGGGCATGCATAGTCCTTTGAGGAATGATTCAGCAGTCTCTGAGATGATCCTTGTCCCCTCTATCTTGACAAGATTAGGGTGAATTCGGCTTCTCAGGCTTTGTAATTAACATCTTTTGTCTGAACTAACATTTGCTGTCTCCTAATAGTTAACTTGTGCTTACATGAATTAGTTATTGACTGCCCGTTCCTCAATCCCCCCTTTTCTTTGGTTATTTCTAATTCTTTACAAATCTTGCATGTCTTTGAAGTAAGAACCCTTTTCTATTTTATTTCTAAGTTTATGCTTTTGTCACTGAGCATAAGCATCGAGATTCTAAGTACATAATATCATACAACAGTAACTACTGATACAAACAGTAAGTAAGAATGCAGTAACACAAATAGCTATTACAAACAATTGTTTAAGCCAGGGTAAGTTGGGTAACCATGCTGTAAGTTTGTCCCATACCTCTTTAAACCTTAAAGAAGTCTCATCTAAGGTGATCTGATGCAATGTTCTCTTTGGATAAATAATTTTAACAGTTTTCTTGGTATGACTATGAGACCCTTGAGCCTAGCCCACCCATCTGTGCTCATTTGTCCCTTGTCTTCTTGTATCAAATCATGTTTAAATCATCAGTGTCGTATGTGGGGGTTTTTTCCATCCATAAGGATGCTAGAAGGAATTAGAGCTAGGGCTTGGATCTGAACCCCACCGGCTATTGCCTTTGCTGTTTTGTCTGCCATAGCATTTCCCAGTTCAGGGATGGTGTTACCCTGGGAGTGTCCCTTACAATGCATTATAGCTACTTTTGAAGGTTTTACCACTGCTTCCAGTAGCGTGCTTGATTTCTTTCTTCTGTGAGGTTAATAAACCTCTTTCTTTCCAGATAGCCCCGTGAGCGTGTACCACCCCAAAAACATACCTTGAATCAGTCCAAATGTTGATAGGTTTTCCTTCAGCTGATACTAAGGCTCCAGTTAGGGCTGTTATTTCAGCCTTTTGAGCTGATGTCCCCACAGGTAACAGTTTTGCCTTAATGACAGCATCTGTGGTTGTAATTGCATACCCAGCGAGCCGCTCACCATCCTTGACATAACTGCTCCCATCAGTGAACCAGCTGTCTGCATTTTCTAGTGGAGAGTCCTTTAGGTCCGGGCGGCTGGAGTAAACTGCCTCCATGGTTTCAATGCAGTCCTGCTGTCCAGGCTCCTCAGCAGCCTTGCCCTGGAGGTAAGCTGCTGGGTTTAAAACGTTGGTTACTTGGATACTCACATCCTCCGATTCTGCTAGGACAGCTTGGTGTTTGAGAAAGCGAGATGGGCTTAACCAGTGATTTCCTTTCTGTGTGAGCACTGCTGACACTGTATGTGAGACAAAAATGGTTATCTGCTGGCCCGTTGTGAATTTGAGGGCTTCCTCTATGTTCAGGATCACAGCTGCCACTGCACACAGGCAGGCGGGTTATCCCTGGCTGACCACGTCCAGCTGCTTGGAGAAATAAGCCACTGGCCTTCTGTATGGTCCCAGCTTCTGTGCCAAAAGTTCCAGCACTAGTCCTTGTCTCTCATGTGAGAACAACAGAAAAGGTTTAGTGACATCCAGTATGCCCAATGCTGGAGCTTGCATTAACTCACGTTTCAGAGTTATCAATGCATTATTAGTCTCTGGTGTCCAGCATAGGTGAGTTCCCCCAGTCTCCTTTAGGAGTTGGTATCAAGGTTTCACAGTTAGTCCATAGTTGTAAATCTAGAATCTACACCATCCTGTCATTCCCAGAAAAGTTACCAGTTCTTTGGTTGTGGTTTGCCTGGGCATTTGACAAATTGCCTCTTTCCTGTTGTCTCCCGAGGCTCTCTTCCCTCCTGCCAGTTCATACCCCAGATATGTAACATTCTGGAGGACTCCCTTTTCAGGGAGACTCTATATCCACTTAGTCCAGTTCTTGCAGTCTTCACGGGTCCTTGTTGCTATTGTAGGTCATCAATGCACTGCAGAAGTGTACCTTCTCCAAGTGGTGGTGTCCAGGCTTCCAGTTCTTGGGATAATTGACCTCCAAATATCGTAGGGCTATTTTTGAACCTTTGTGTCAATACAGTCCATGTAAGTTGGCTTTTTCTCCCTGTTCTGGGGTTTTCCCATTCAAAGACAAAAATTCCTGACTGCTTTCAGCTAATGGCAGACAAAAGAGAGCATCTTTTAAATCTAAAACTGAAAACCACACTCAGTCACCTTGTAATTTTGTGAGTAAAGTGTAAGGATTGGTTACTATGGGATGTAGTGGTTTTGATATTGTATTTATCGCTCTCAGGTCTTGAACTAATTGATCCATTTGGCTTTTGCACTGGTAGAATTGGAGTATTGTAGGAAGATCTACACTCTCTCAACAACTTCTGATCAATAAATTTAGTAATTATTGGTTCTATTCCTACTTGTGCTTCGTACCTTAGTGGATATTGTTTAACTGACACTGGTTGTGCCCCTTCCAGTAGTTCAATAATCACTTGGGGAGCCCCTTTTGATCTCCCTGGAATTTCAACATCTCTTACTAATGGGATCATTTGATTTGTTATTTTACTATCTATGGGTATTTTTCTTTTTTCAGTCTTGTTTGTTTGGTTGGTTGTTTTTTTTGTTTGGTTGGTTTTTTTTCCTAGGCCTGAGTTGATCAAAGAATGGGTTTTCCCTTTTTCTAATCTTAGTGGTTTAACTTACACTTTAAAGTCCTAGTCAGGTATCTTCAGGAGGCTTCTTTGGTTGTAGCTTCTTTATACAGTTTTTGTTATAATAATATTCTTACTCTGCTGTATAATTCTATACATTATGAAGGATTAGTTTTTATGATACAAAACTAACACACAAAACATTTTCATACAAAATGTTCTCATGCAAACATATCTTTACATTAGGGCTATGCTCTGTCTTCCAGGAGACAGATTATAGCACTCTTATCATTTAATCTTGACACAAACTACAAACTGTGGCTTTATTTTTGGTGGGATTAAAAATGAAACGAATTCTCTTTCAAACTTAGTTTTTTGTTTCTGGGGTTTTTTTTAATTTTTGGTGAATAAATTGCCTTCATCACATTCTGCACCTACAACTGAGATTGCAGAATGTGCTATAAATAGAAGGGTGAGGAAAAGTTAAAATACCCTCTTGAGATATATGGCATGAGATTCAACAGCACATTAGTTTGAGAGCTGGTAGAAGGCTTTTCTGTGTCCCTCTTGGTTTAGGAAGGGGGATTCAATCATTTCTCATGTAGGATTTGCTTGTGTTTTGTCAAGATTCTTTAATTCACTAATTAAAAAATTCAAAAAATTTAGCCAGATCATAATAATTTGGAAGCCTTCTGAGGCAGAACTGGGAAGGTTAGAACATATTTGTAGGATTTCAAATATATATAAATTCTTATACCAACCCTCAGGATAATATTGGTTGAGACAAATTATACATCTATAAGACCTTAACCACACCATTTTTCAGTAAAAAGACAAAACAAGTTAGACAAAAATTAAACTCAAGAATATGTAGAATGCTTTAACTACTATTTGATCTTTCACTAAGTCACTTGCAATGAAAACACAAACAAATTACAAACATTAACCAACTGACAATGCGAGCAATTATGGTGACACTTTAAATTTCATTGGTTTTCACACAGCTCCATCTCATGTGTTGGTAGATTCCTAGAAAAGAAAAGTGAAAATTTGGCCCACTAGACTGATTATTAAAAAAGAAGTAAAACTTTCTGGGGCTAACACAAAGTGACAGTGAAGCAATGGTTATCACATTTAGGTGTGATTTTGCTGCTTGCAGTTTCCTTGCTCTCAAACTGCTTTCTTTATCTTTGATGTCGGGACATTTGACATTCCTAGAAAAGAGAAAAGAAACAAACTTCTCCAAAAAAAAAAGAAAAATATGTCTGAGCGAAACAAGAGTTTAATTGCATTACCTTATTCAAGTGGAGTTTTAGTTTTTATTCTATGAAGTGCTTGTTGCACCACTTTTGTTGTCTCCCACAGGTTTTTGGTGGGGTTTCTTCCAATTGATTCTTCAGCGGAGAGAGTGAGACTGCTTTTAAAAGTTTTGCAAGAGTTGCAGTCTGTGAATCAGGCATTTGAGTTGCTTTTTTCCTTTTTTTTTTTCTTTCAGGGTTTTAGAAGGCTTCTGCTTTTCACCCTGGAGCAGGTTGCCTTATCAGTTTGCTCCTTTTTTCTAGTGATTTTCCTTTTGGACAAGATCAAGTTTGGCAGCAAGCAATGCTACTGCCTAAAGCCCTCTTCTTCTTCTTTTTTTTTTTTTTTTTTTTTTTTTTTTTTTTTTTTTAATAACTAATCACATTTTTAGAAATCAATCATCTTCTAGTAACCAATTGTTCCTTATCTCAATTTTTTTTTACCAAGTCCACCCCAGGAGTAGAGAGGTGACTAACAAATTAACCAAGGAAGGACAGCAAAACATTTTCCCCATAGGTTTCTCTACAGCCCCTGCAGATGAGGCTGCATGACAAATACCTGGGCCTGCACAGGGACAACACCATCCCCACAAGGCTGCAGGATTAGAATCTGCCAATTCTAGTTCTCCACAATAATCCACAGACTGGTGACGAGGCTCCCTACAAGATAGGAGCTCGTCTCAGAACTGAAACCTGCCAATTTTGGCTTTTCACAACAAAACCTGCCAATGGCACAGGGGCACGGGTCCCCTCCAAACAGGAGCCTTTCAGCTCTGCACAAGCACCACGTAACGGGAGCTTTACAGCTCCGCACAAAATACCAAGCAGAAAAGGGAATTAAACACCCAAACCTATTAATCACAATGTCCACAATTCTTACAACTTCTGCCATCACCTTTGCCATTGCTTTTGCCTTTTCCTCATCTCTTCTTACATACACTTGCTGTACTTTTCTAACCAGTTCCTCTCAAATTTCTCACTATTCTCTGCCATTCTCCCCTTACTCTAACATTATCTGCACTTTCATTCTCTTTGTAGTCTGATACCAAGCTCTCTCCTCTGGCAGCTTGGGCACCACCCACTCCATCTAGTAGAAGTACAATACCACTTTCTAATACATGTACACAAATACAAGCTTCACAACTGTTTCCATACACTAAACACGGGATTTCAAAAGGGAAATCAGATGGAGCTACATTAGAAAGGTGTTGGGGGTCTGGATGTTTTCAATTCAATAGCTAAAATTTTTTTCTCCTCTAAAATCCACCCCACTTCGGACAGTAAGGTTGAATTCC
The DNA here is from genome assembly GCF_965178545.1 of Coloeus monedula. NCBI lineage: Eukaryota > Metazoa > Chordata > Aves > Passeriformes > Corvidae > Coloeus > Coloeus monedula. Next base: position 6,641 of record NC_138805.1, on the reverse strand, counting down.
AAACCAACGGTTTATATGATTTATCCTCATTCACTCTTTGCCAAACGCTTCGCTTTTCTCTGGCCGAGCCCGGCGCCGGGGTACGGAACCGCAGATAGAGCTCCCCACTCGCTTTGTACTTTGACAGCGCGTCTCATCCACTCTCACTCACACAGCAGCAGAACAGCAACAGACAAAACAAAAACAGCCGTACAATAGCGCATAACAGCGGGGTCCAACCCCTTAAAGGTACCTTTCACAGTGCGGTCCAACCCCGGGGGGTCTAACCTCTTAAAAGTACTTTTCCTCTTGCCCAGGACTAATTTTGGGAGACCCAGTCTTCCTTGGGACTTTCAACCCACCCTCAGGGACTCGAACCCTGGACCTGCAGGTATTTTGTGTTTCAAAGGAAATCCCTTAATTTGGTGCAGATGGTCCTTGTCTGCCCCCGTCGTGAGCCAAAGGACAGCTGAGCTCCCCCTGCAAATTCAGGGTCGCGACTGGGAGGTCCGCTTCCCCCTGGATCCGGCAGCCGGGCAGAGAGGGTCCCATCTCAGGGTGCCAGATGAATCACGCCACAACCGGGCCAGGAGACGCTTCGGAGACAGAGAAGTGGGTGTTTGCTTTATTCGGCACGCCGGGTGTGTGGGGATCGCTCCTCCAAACACACACACCTGGTGCTCTCTACAACACAGTATTAAGGGTTAAATGATGAATATTCATCACATTCCTTGGGACAGGTGTGGTTATACAAATTATTTCCCAGAAGTCATTAATATCATTAGCATACAGGCCAGGCATGCGCTGTGTGTCCTGGTGGTTGCACTGAGGAAGGCTCCTCTTCTTCCTCGGGGGTCTCTCTGATGAAGACCAGTAGTCATCCTCACAGTGCACTTTTCATCTTCCTCCCTGGGCATGCATAGTCCTTTGAGGAATGATTCAGCAGTCTCTGAGATGATCCTTGTCCCCTCTATCTTGACAAGATTAGGGTGAATTCGGCTTCTTAGATTTTGTAATTAACATCTTCTGTCTGAACTAACATTTGCTGTCTCCCAATATTTAACTGTGCTTACACGAGTTAGTTATTGACTGCCCTTTCCTCACTACGCTCTCATGCACACGGCCAATACACGGCAATGCCCTGGGCCAGTTCTTCTGTGAAATCCCACACATCCTCAAGCTCTCCTGCTCTCACTCGTACCTCAGGGAACTTGGGCTCATCACTGCCAGTGTCTATTTGCTCTTTGGCTGTTTTGTGTTCATTGTTTTCTCCTATGTGCAGATCTTCAGGGCCGTGCTGAGGATCCCCTCTGAGCAGGGCTGGCACAAAGCCTTTTCCACGTGCCTGCCTCACCTGGCCGTGCTCTCTTTGTTCCTCAGCACTGTTTTGTTTGCTCACCTGAAGCCCCCCTCCATCTCCTCCCCATCCCTGGATGTGGCCCTGTCAGTTCTGCACTCGGTGGTGCCTCCAGCCCTGAACCCCCTCATCTACAGCCTGAGGAACCAGGAGCTCAGGGATGCCCTGAGGAAAATGATGACTGGATTTTTTTCAGCAGCAAAGTGCCGGTTTTGTTCTCCACAGCTGCAGTGTAACTCAGTGCAGGCCCAGCCTGTCTGCTCAAGTTTTTCAGAGTGGTTGTGTGTGTGCAGGGTTTCCTTTGTCATTTTGTGATAATGTTGTGCACAATGAAACTTTATTTATCCCGTCACCATCCCATTACTGGGATCATTCATCCTATTTATAATTCACTGCTTACACCTCGAATTTTACCCAGAGACAATGGAAATGAGGAATCACCTCCTCTGTGCACTTTAGCAAAATAAAGGATCCTGCAGCAACTTGTTGGTCAAAAATGCTTCCTTTGAAACCTCATCTGAATCTGGCAGGGCAGTGCCTGTGTGCAGAGGGGGAGAGAAGCTGAGTCCCAGCACAGCAGCAGGGCCAGGGAGCAGCAGCACTCGGTGCTTTCAGAGCTGCTCTGTTTATCCTTCCACGCTGTCCTTCTGTCCTTGTGGGAGTCCTCAGCTCTGGCTGCTGCGCTGCTGTCCTGCTCTGTGGTGCTCCTGTGAGCACAGGAGGGGTTGACAGTTTTGTGTTATTTAAAAGTAGACAGCAGTGGCTGGAATTGCTGGGCTGATCAGTGAAGTTTTTCAGAATTTTATGGCCCTGGCATGTGAGTCACAGGTGGATCCCAGCGAGTCCTGGAGCTGCCAACCTGAACATGAATAACAGAATGGACAAAGCTGCAGCTTAAAGGGGACCTAAAATAAATCCCCAGAGTGGCCAGCCCAGAGATCGTGGTCTGTGAACTGGAACAACCACATCACAACAGGGACTGCAGACCCACCAAAACCCCACCCAAACCCAGCTCAGAGGGGCCATGGTGGCCCCATGGCAACCACTGGGCACCAAAGCAGTGAAGCCGTGGAGAGCGAGAGGCTCAGTGGCTGACATTTCTGTGGGACGGGGCTGTCGTGTGAGGGGTGGGGGCTTTAGATCCCAGGGGAATCATTGCCCAGGGAGTTTTTGTTCAGGTCTGTAGTGCATTGATGCTGCCTGGACTCCAGGCACCCACCAAAGCTGCTCTCTCACTCCTGTCCACAGCTGGACAGGAGAGAGAAAATATAACAAAGGGTTCGTGGGTTGAGATAAGGACCAGGAGAGATCCCTCATCCAACACCGTCCTGGGCAAAACAGGCTCAACTTACAGATATCAAGTGAATTTATTCATAACAAAATCAGAGCAGGATAATGAGAAGTGAAAGAAGAGCTTTCAAAACACCTTCCCCCTCCCCTCCATCCTTCCCACCGATGATGCAGGAGACAGGGAATGGGGACTGTGGTCAGTTCATCTCCTGTGGCTTCTCCCACTGCTCAGGGAGAGGAGTTGTTCCCCTGTGAGACCGTGGGGTCCCTTCCCACGGGAGACAGTTCTCTGTGAGTGTCTCTGACGTGGGTCCAATCTGACGAGCAGCAGCCCCCCCCAAAACTGCTGCGGTGTGGGTCACTCTTCCATGGGGTCAATTCTTCAAGGCCAGGCTGCTCCAGCCTGGGAGCAGGGCCCCTCTGCACCAGGTCTGCCCCTGGATCACAGCCTCCTGCAGGCATCCGCCCGCTCCGGCGTGGGCACCTCCCCCAGGGGCTGCGGGTGGATCTCTGCATCCCCCGGGGATCCCCAGGGGCTGCGGGTGGATCTCTGCATTCCCCGGGGATCCCCAGGGGCTGCGGGTGGATCTCTGCATCCCCCGGGGATCCCCAGGGGCCGCGGGTGGATCTCTGCATCCCCCGTGGATCCCCAGGGGCTGCGGGTGGATCTCTGCATCCCCCGTGGATCCCCAGGGCTGCGGGTGGATCTCTGCATCCCCCATGGATCCCCAGGGCTGTGGGTGGATCTCTGCATCCCCCGTGGATCCCCAGGGACTGTGGGTGGATCTCTGCATCCCCCATGGATCCCCAGGGCTGCAGGGGCACAGCTGCTCCCCCATGGTCTCACCACGGCCTGCAGAGGAATCTCGGCTCTGTTTCCTGGAGCACCTCCTCCCCCTCCTTCTCCACTGCCCTTGGTGTCTCCCCGTTGTTTCCCTCACATGTTCTCCCCTCCTCCTCTTCTCTGACTACAAAAACACTGTGTCCCACTTTGTTTTCATTTCCTTCTGAAATCTGCTATCACAGAGGCGCTACCAGCCTCTCTCAGTGGCCCAGCCTTGGCCAGTGCCATGTCCATCTTCGGAGCCATCGGGGATCGGCTCTGCCGGACATGGTGGAAGCTTCCAGCAGCTTCTCACAGAAGCCACCTCTGTGGCCCCCCCACTACCAAAACCCAGCCCGTGCCAAACCAACACACACAGGAAGAAAAGCACAGAACCCCAGTGCTCCAGGGCAGGTGAGAAGCAGCTCTCGCCATGCCAAGGTCAGCCAGAGCTGCCAGGTGGCCCCAGGCAGCCAGAGCTGTTCCATGTTCCCTTGGCTCCGTGGGCCCTGCAGGGTCACAAAGGCCCCTCGGTTCCACGGGGCCAGCAGTGCCACAGTGGCCCCTTGGTTCCATGGAATGCCACAGGGTCACAATGGTCCCCTTGGTGCCACCAGCCCTGCAGGGTCACAACGGCCCCTGGGTTCCACGAGGCCACGCAGGGTCACAGTGGTCTCCAGAGGAAGGGCAGCACCGAGCCCCAGGGTTTCAGGGGCAGATGAGACACGGCCACCAGAGGCCAAGGCCAGCCACATCTGTCTGTCCTGCCAGGTTTGTCTGGGAGCAGCCCTTGGATATTGGGAATTTGGGAGGTGGAATCCCAGTTTTGGCCATGGGCACCTTGTCGAGTAAGGCAGTTCTGTGCTCGCTGCACGAGCTCTGGCGTGCCCTCGGTCAGAGAGAGTCCAGCTGCGTTACTTCTGTGCGTCGCAGAAGAGACTTTGGCATCAGGAAAAGTGCTGCTGGCTGAGCTCGCTGGCTCCTTTGCAGAGGAGACACGGCAGGAGCTGATGATATCAGTTCACATTAGTTCGGAGATAAAGGAAGAGAGAGAGGGTTCTGGTCTGGCTTCCAACAGGTTTATTGTCAGAAGTTTAGCAACCAGAACATGGCAATGATCTTAATCTTGGATCCTGCCGAGAGGCTTTTCCCTCAGTTTTAGAGGGGGTTTGAAAACCGCGGGGAAAGGGGAAAACAGCCAATGAGTTACAAGCCAGGGGGAGGATACAATTCAACAAGAACCACTGGGAGATACAACAAAGAACCAGTGAACAACCGAGTAAGAGGGAATTCTCCCGAACAGGGAAAGGCAGTTTGGAGCCGGGCGCAGCCCCGGGGGGATGCGGCTTAAGCTTCTGAGCCACTCATCGACCCAGCCTGCTAGTCTGTGTCCCGGGGAAATTCCATCCACGGCAGGGTCCGGGGCTGATTGGCATCTCGCTGCCCAGCCCAGCAGTGGGCTGGCTCATAGCAACAGCTGAGAAGGATGGGTTTTTCCACATGAAAGAAAAGCACAAAGGCCAGGTGCTTTGGAAGAAGATGAGAGGTGGCCACCATGGGCGAGGGCAGCCAGACCTGTCTCTCATGGCAGCTTTTGTCTGGGAGCAGTCCTTGGATAGACAGAATTTGGGAGGTAGAATCTCAGTTTTGGCCATGGGTGCCTGGAGGAGAAGGACGGTCCTTTTCCTTAGGAAGGAAAGCACGGAGCCCCAGGAGCCCCAGGGCTCCTGAGCCAGCCCCTGCTGCCCCAGGAGGGAATTTGGGGAGGGGGCAGAGGGGGTGCGCAGCCCCCGCCGGGGGATGACCCCGGCCCAGCGCCCTTCGTTCAGCACCGAGCTGGGCTTGGGGCCGCAGGAGGAAGAGGCCGATGGGAAGCAGATCCTGCAGGGGGGACAGGGCTTGGGCTCAGGGCAAGGTCCTGCCCTGCACACCTGGCTCAGGTGTGAGCCTGCCCCGGGAAGGGAGCGGGACATTGCCATCCCCACGGATCAGGGCTGGGAGCAGCGCTGGGAGCACGGACATGGAAATCCTGGGAGCGACTGGGACCGCACTGAGGGCTACTGGGAGCTACTGGGAGCAACTGGGAATGATGGGTGTGTGCTGGAGGCAACTGGGATATACAAGGAATGAATGAGATCATGCTGGGGGCAACTGGAACCATGCTGGGGCAACTGGGGTGACTGGGAATGAGCATGCTGGGAGAAACTGGGAGCAACTGGGAGTGACTGTGTCTGTGCTGGGGGCCACTGAGGTCATACTTGCAGTGACTGGGACTGTACTAGGGGCAACTGGGAGCAACTGGAACTATGCTGGAGGTAACTAGGATCACACTGAGGATGATTTGGATCATACTAGAAGTGACAAGGAGCATGCTGGGGGCAATTTGGACCACGTTGGGGGCCACTGGGATATACCGGGAGCAACTGGGCCATCACTGAGGGTGAGTGGGAGTGGCTGTGGGCAACCGGAATCATGCTGGGAGCAAGTGAGAGGAAGTGGCAGTGACCAGGAGCATGCTGGGGGCAACTGGGATATGCTGAGAGAGACTGGGAGTCACTGGGATCAAGCTGGGAGTGACTGGGAGCGTGACAGTGGCCTGGGCTGGCTGATGTGGGGCCTCAGGGTGCGCAGGGAGCACTGTGACACTGCGGGGCCCCTGGAACTGTTCTAAATGACCCAGATCCGATATGGAAACGAGTTCTTAAAATTTCCTGAGAACTCAACAAAAATGGCAAAGCAGAAGGGGCAGCGCTGGGAGCGTGGCTGGGTGCCAGAGGCTCGCCCACAGAATGCCCATCCTGCCTTTTCTACCCCTGCAATTGCAAACAGCTCTCTGGTCCGAGGGGCACTGGGGACTCCTCCTGGAAGCTCCCAGAATCTTTCCATCTCTGGTTTAAGGCGCTTTATATCCCAGCTGGGATCTCAAGACGGCCCCAATCAGGTACCTGAGGTGATTTTTCTCATTTGATGAGGAGGAGGATGAGGAGAAGGACAAGGACGAGGACGAGGAGGAGGTGGAGGGGAACGAGGAGGAAGATGAAGAGGATGAGGAGGATGAGGAAGAGGAGGGGGAGCAGGACGAGGACGAAGAGTATGAGGGTGAGAAGGAGGAGGCTGACGGGGGGGAGGAGGGGAGGAGGACAAGGAGGGGCAGGAGAGGGAGGAGGAGGAGGAGGAGGACGACTACGATGA